>NC_089837.1:478630923-479272300 GCF_035609145.1 Eleutherodactylus coqui
ATTCCGTACGTAAAATTTGGACGCTAATTCTTTTGCGCATAGAATTGAATAATGGAGTTGGGACCCATTAGCGTTTCCTATTTATGGCATAATCAATGCTTGTGCCAAATTTCCCGTTTCTATGACACCGGAAAGTGAAAAAATTACATTCCGCACGTAAAATTTGGACGCCAATTCTTTTGCGCATAGAATTGAATAATCGAGTTGGGACCTATGAACTTTTCATATTTATGACATAATCAATGCTCGTGCCAAATTTCCTGTTTCTATGACACCGGAAAGTGAGAAAATTAGATTCCGTATGTAAAATTTGGACGCTAATTCTTTTGCGCATAGAATTAAATAATCGAGTTGGCACCCATTAACTTTTCCTATTTATGTCATAATCAATGCCCGTGCCAAATTTTAAGTTGCTATGGCATTGGGAAGTGAGAGATTTAGATTATGTACGTAAAATTTCGACGCCAATTCTTTTGTGCTAGAATTGAATAATCGAGTTGGGACCCAATTACTTTTCCTATTTTGGAGATAATCTATGCTTGCGCCAAATTTCATGTTTCTACGATATTGGGAAGTTGGAGAACTTTTGGCGAGTCAGTCAGTCAGTGAGTGAGTGAGTCAGTGAGGGCTTTCGTCTTTATATATATAGATATAAAAATATAGAATTATAATAAAAATAGACAGCGCCACTATAGCCCTTTAGTGGCACCTGTATTTAATACTTGAATTAGATCAAAAATGGATTGGATACAAGAAATAAGCTGAATACTGTGAAATATATTGGAAGAATACTATAAGACAAAGTTTAAATGGATATAAAATATATAAATTTATCAAGTATATATCTAACTTAAAAAACTGGCTCTATTAGAAACAGAATATATTGACCTGGAATGTTAAATAAAAAAAAAAAAAAAAAAAAAAGAAAATAATAAAAAAAAAAATATATATATATATATATATATATATAAAAAAAATACTGAATGACTGATTTAATACAGGTCTTAAGGGAATTAATTTTTTTATATACATGTACTTAGTTGGTCCCACCTGCCAGTGAGACCCAGACCTACAGCCGGCTCTCCGGAAATAGCCCTTCTGGATCAGTGGAAGCAAGGGAATAACAGCAACACATCCAATTATTATAGGCCAACTTGGACGTGGAGGTGATAGTGGAGCCCCCCCAGGCTTCACTATTCACCGGGTAAGTCCACCATCATAATATCTTTTTCACCTTTCAGTCACTTTGCTCTGATTGGAGCGCCATCCTAATACTTTATTGCACTAAGTCTACATACAGATGGATATGCCACACTCACTCAGTTATATCATTTGTTATTTTTCAGTCTCTCTTGTCAGTCTACCATCAGGGCTGACATTTACTCCACTTGTGTTGCATCCTAACTGGAAATGCAGCATACACAAACAAAAGAATAAGCACAACTGTGCACAACACAACCAACAAGCACAACCGTGCAGCATAAATACAAAATGAAACTAATGAAAAAGGCTGACTGCTCTGATAAGTGCGAACCTACACATCTACCTTGGCCACTAATAAATCCCTACCAGAGATCCCTGAATACAATAATGAACTGTATAAGGTAACAAACTGTGGTACTCAGCTGATGCAGTAGTCTGTAGAAAGGAAATTGAGCTCCAGAGACAGGCAGTGCTCCTCACCAGCAATCCAGGAGTAAACAGAGTTGACACACACTGACATCAAATCTAAGTTAGACTAAATAGGGCAGTGCAACTAGAGACACATGAGAACTGACATTAGTCACCTGACACCGTGCCCCTCAGCCCCTGAAAAGACAGAGATACTGCTAAAACCTGGTCCGGCCTGAAAGTAAGGCGTAGATCTCAGACCCGCTGCAACAGTACCTCCCCTTCTAAAAGGGGCCCCAGGCCCCTTAGGACCAGGACGAATCGGATTCAATCTAGGAAAATTGTTTAGAAAACGAGCTGCATGCACATCGACAGCCGGAACTCGTGATCTCTCTTCTGGACCATAACCACGCCAATGGACAAGGTACTAAAATGAATTCCTGATTCAACAAGAGTCCATTATGCGACTTATCACAAACTGCACCTTTGCATCTACTAAAACAGGAGCCAGGGGTGGTGAACCATTCCCGGAATCGATAAATCTTTTAAGCACAGATTTGTGGAAAACATTGGTAATTTTCATTGCACTGGGAATTTCTAACCGAAAGGCGACCACATTAATCTTTAAATCTTTAAAGGACGGTTGCTTCAGTTTTATATTTCTGGTAGACAACCAAACCAAGTCTCCAACACAGAATACCACCCCCTCAGAATGATGACTATCTGATACCCGCTTGCCCACCCTGCCTTGATATCAGAACAGAGCTCAATAGCTCCTGGTACCTCCGAAACCTGCTGGGAAAAGGGGCCAAAACATGGGTGGGATCCATAATTACGAAAGAACGGCGATGTCCCCATAGCCTCCAGTGATCTATTGTTTAACCCCTTAACGACCAGGGCCATAGCCTTTTTACGTCCTCCCGAAGTGGGCTTTATTCTCTGAGGACGTAAAAACATGCTTCCTGCAGAGAATAAAGCCCCTCGGGCTCTGGACGTGACAGCTCCATGCTGTCGGTGTCCGCAGGTAGCCGACAGCATGGAGCTGTCATCCTGGGCTGTACGGACCCCCCCCCCCCCTCCCCCCCCCCCGGCATTGCGATCGGTGCTATCCAATGGATAGCGCCGATCGTAAAAAAGTAAATAAAAGTTGGAAAAAAGTTACATATTCAGCTGCCCTGATGGATCGGATCCATCGGGGCAGCTGAAATTACTCACCCGGGTCCGGCACGCTGCTCCCCGCTCTCCCGATGCTCCAGGCCCCGTAGCCGTCCTTCTGCGCATGGGCGCCAGGCGGCATTACGCCAGCCGCATGCGCAGAAGGCGCGGCGGCGGGGGAAATTTTAAATCTCCTGGCTCCCGGCTCCTGTAGGTAGCCGGGAGGCAGGAGATGTCCGCGGGGAGGACATGGAGGAACCGCGATCGCCGTTATACAATGGATAACGGCGATCGTGGAAAAGTAAAGAAAAGTGTAAAAAAAGAAAAGCTTCACCTCCCCTCATGGATCGGATCCATGAGGGGAGGTGAAAATACTCACCTTGCTTCCTCCATGTCCTCCGGCCGGTCTCCGGACCCCCCGCTGGCTTCTGTGATGTGCCGATGTGGCGCGCATGCGCAGAAGGCCAGCGAGCCCGGCAAATTCAAAATCTCCCTGCACCCGGCTGTCACAGTTAGCCGAGTGCAGGGAGATATGACTGGGAACCGCTGTATGCGGTTTCCAGTCATATGACCACCGTTATCCATTGGATAATGGTGATCATATAAAGTTAAAAAGTAAAAAAAAAAAGTTTATAAAGTTAAAGGGGTTGTCCCGCGGCAGCAAGTGGGTCTATACACTTCTGTATGGCCATATTAATGCACTTTGTAATGTACATTGTGCATTAATTATGAACCATACAGAAGTTATAAAAAGTTTTTTACTTACCTGCTCCGTTGCTAGCGTCCTCGTTCCCATGGAGCCGACTAATTTTCGCCCTCCGATGGCCAAATTAGCCGCGCTTGCGCAGTCCGGGTCTTCTGCTCTCTTCAATGGAGCCGCTCGTGCAGAATGCCGGCTCCGTGTAGCTCCGCCCCGTCACGTGCCGATTCCAGCCAATCAGGAGGCTGGAATCGGCAATGGACCGCACAGAAGAGCTGCGGTCCACGGAGGGAGCAGACCCCGGCGACCATCTTCAGCAGGTAAGTATGAAGACGCCGGACCGCCGGGATTCAGGTAAGCGCTGAGCGGTTTGTTTTTTTAACCCCTGCATCGGGGTTGTCTCGCGCCGAACGGGGGGGGGGGGTTAAAAAAAAAAAAAACCCGTTTCGGCGCGGGACAACCCCTTTAAAGTTTCATCTCCCCTTACGGATCATATCCGTAAGGGGGGATGAAATTACGTACCCAAGGGCCCCGGATTTGTTCCCTGATGGGATGTTCATCCGCGGACCTTCCCCCAGCTTCGGCGCATGCGCCCGTCAGCATGATGGCGGACGCATGCGCAAAAGTGAGATTGCCCAAGAAATTTAAAATCTCCCTGCTGCTGGCTACCAAAGGTAGCCAAGAGCCTGGAGATGTCACGGGGAGCCGCGGTATGCGGTTACTGGTCATGTGATCGCCGTTATCCAATGCATAATGGCGATCACGTAAAAGTTCTTTAAAAAGTGGAAGTTTCATCTCCCCTCACCGATGCAATCGGTGAGGGGAGATGAAACATCTTCTCGGAGGCTTCCGCATTTGAATCCAGATGCGATTATCCTCCATGGACCCTTCCGGCTGCTGCGCATGCGCCTGCCGGCAAAATGCCGGACACATTCGCAGGAGCCGGGGAGTCCAGGAAATTTTAAATCTCCTTGCTCCCAGCGACCAACGGTCGCTGAGTGCTTGGAGCAGTGACCGGCGGCCTCGTTGAGCGGTCCCCGGTCACGTGATAAAGTAGCCATCTAACATTAGGCCGGTCACACATGACCAAAGAGGAATTACAGGTTCTGCATGCGCTTGATCAGCGGTAATCCACGGATCAATCGCATACATTGGATTACACAATTCCCCCCAATTAGCGGGTTGGAATTACGTAATCCACTCGCAGAAACAGAACACGGCATGCTATATTTTACCGCGGATATCCGCGACCTAGAGCCCATTGTGCTCTATGACCGTGGATATACCCGCAGCCCATATGCAAACACATTGTGTACGGGCTGCGGGTACCCGGGTCATCTCTAAGCGACGGCGCGGGAAATAAAAACAAACAACGGTGTACTACGCATGACCGCCTGTGTGAATAGACAGTTATGTACACTGTACAAAAAAAAACAGTTTTTAAATTGACAAAATTGCCAAAAAATGAAAATCGTAATTTTTTCCTTCTGCTTTGCTTAGATTCATTCAAATACTGTGGGGTCAAAATACACAGTACACCCCTAGATGAATTCGTTAAGGGGTCTAGTTCTCAGAATAGGGTCATTTGTGGGGGTTCTCTATCGTTTTGGCCGCTCAATGGCTCTACAAGTGGGCAATGGGGCCTGAAATTTATTCCGTTGTACCCTGAAATCCAACGGGTGCTCCTTCCATTATAGGCCTAGCCATGTTTTCTTTAAGTAGATTAGGGCCACAATGGGTATGTTTCTGAGCACGGGACAAAAGGGGTATCCATTTTGGGGTGAATGTCTTCATTCCTATGTACACTGTACAAAAAAAACTGTTTTTAAATTGACAAAATTGCCAAAAAAATGAAAATCATAATTTTTTCCTTCTGCTTGGCTTAGATTCATTCAAAAACTGTGAAGTCAAAAAAGTCATCGTACCCCTAGATAAATTCATTAAGGGGTCTACTTTTCAAAATGGGGTCACTTGTGGGGGTTCTCCATCGTTTTGGTCACTCAAATGGCTCTACAAGTGGGCAATGGGGACTAAATCTCCTTCAAGCAAAATTTCTGTTCCGAAAGCCACTGGTTGCTCCTTTCATTTTGGGCCACATTGTGCATAAAAACGTAATACTAGGACCACAATGGGTATGTTTCTGAGCACAGGACAAACAGGGGTATCCATTTTGGGGTGCAAGTCTTCATTCATATATGTGCTGTACAAAAAAAACTGCTTTTAAAAAGACAGAATTGCCAAAAAAATGGAAATCGTAATTTTTTTCCTTCGGCTTGGCTTAGATTCATTCAAAAACTGTTAAGTCAAAAAAGTCATCGTACCCCTAGATAAATTCGTTAAGGGGTCTACTTTTCAAAATGGGGTCACTTGTGGGCGTTCTCCATCGTTTTGGTCACTCAATGGCTCTACAAGTGTGCAATAGGGCCTAAATCTCCTTCAAGCAAAATTTCTGTTCCGAAAGCCACCGGTTGCTCCTTTCATTTTGGGCCCCATTGTGCATACAGACGTAATACTAGGGCCACAATGGGTATGTTTCTGAGCATGGGACAAACAGGCTTATCCATTCTGGGGTGCAAATCCTCATTTTCATGTGTACTATAGAAAAAAGTCCTGTCTTTAAAATGACATATTTGCAAAAATATGAAATTTTTCTTTTTCTCTTTTAAATTGCATTGACTCCTAAAAAAAAACTGTTGGGTTAAAACACTCATGACACCCCTCAGTGAATACGTTAAGGGGTGTAGTTTTTAAAATGGGGTCATTTGTGGGGGTATCTATCATTTTGACTCCTATGAGCCTTTCCAATCTTGGCTTGGTGTAGGAAAACAAAGTGTTCCTCAAAATGCTGAAAAGTAATGTTAAATTTGTACGTCTCCTAAATGGTTAAAAAAAACCGAAAGTTTTTCCAATGTGCGCCCAAAATAAAGTAAACAGATGGAAATATATATCTTAGCAAAAATTTCTATATTATGTTTGCACATATTTGAGATATTGCAGTTGGAAATGTGAAAAAATGACGATTTTTTCAAAATTTCCCAATTTTGGCGCTTTTAATAAATAAACACAAATTCTATCAGTCTTTTTTTTCCGCCTAAATGAAGTACAACATGTGGCGAAAAAACAATGTCAGAATCGCTTGGATATGCAAAACCTTTCTGGTGTCAGATTTGCAAAATTTGGCCTGGTCATTAAGGCGCAAACAGGCTTGGTCACTAAGGGGTTAAAGCAAATTTAGCTAGGAGTAAGAACCTTGACCAGTCCTCCAGGTTTCCGAGACATACCAGCATAAATATTGTTCCAGGTTCTGGTTACATCTCTCAGTTTGCCCGTTAGTCTCTGGATGGTATGCCGAGGAAAACGAGAGCTAAACACCCAAATGAGAGCAGACTATTCACCACAAGCTGGAAACTAGTTGTACTGCACGATCGGAAGTAATATTTTCTAGTAATCTAATGATGTGGGAAATGAACAAACTGCCCAACGTTTTAGCATTCGGCAAACCAGGAAGTGCCACAAAATGACACATTTTGCTAAAATTATTCACTACCACCCAGATGCTTGTGTTACCTTTGAAAGGTGGCAAATCCATAATGAAGTCCATGGACAAAAAAGTCCAAAGTTTCATAGGGATTGGCAAAGGTAATAACTTACCGTCCAGCAGATAACGAGGTGACGTAGTTCTGGCACACACCTCACAAGACGAAACAAAACGAACACATCCTGTCATAATGATGGCCACCAATACGTTCTTGAGAGTAGCTTACGGATAGTATTAATTCCTGGATGACCAGCCAATACAGAACCTCGGACAGCACCTGTAACCTTAGATGAACTGGAATGAAAAGCTTTACAGCAGGAAGCTTTGACGGGGCTAAATCCTATGCTCTACGGACTTGCTCCTTTAACTCCAATCACACTGCCGACACCACCACCCCTTCAGACAGGATGGGGACAGGAGGCTCATCAGAAACTACTGGAAGAAAACTTCTCAAAAAAGAGCATCAGCCTTCACATTCTTCCAACCTGAACGATAAGTAACTAAAAAGTTGAAACGGGGAAAAAAAAACGACCACCGTGCCTGTCTGGGATTGAGTCACTGATTCCAGATATATAAGGTTTTTGTGGTCTGTGAAAACCGTCACCTTGTGTTGTGCCCATTCCAGAAAATTCTGCCACTCCTCAAACGCCCACTTAATCAACAACAGTTCTCTGTCCCCAATATCATAATTTTGTTCCGAAGAAGAAAATTTACAAAAAAAGAAAGCACATATGTGAAGATCTTGCAATGTCACCGTTTCCTAAGACAGAACAGCTCCAATCCCCATCTCCGAAGCATCAACCTCAACAACAAAAGGCCTAGAAGAATCAGGCAGCACGGAGCCATAGCAAAACACTTCTTCATTTTCTGAAACCATTGCAGTGCTCCAGCAGGCCATTCAGTCAGGAAGCACCCCTTCATGCTCACCAATACCAGATGGCTCACTATCAGCTTATGCTTATGTTTAATTTGGTGACTGGTAACGATACTGGGGCCAGGAACATAATGGGGGACATTTAACATATCATTAATTTCATTACAGAAGTTGCATGTATACATAAGTGGTATAGGTGGGGTTAATAGGTGATTGGAGCTAGGACTCTTGCTAATCTACGTCCCGCTAGGATAATGGGAGGTTTAATTAAGTACAGACTTTGTCTGACTGATCATTGATCTCCAGCCTACCATTGAGGCTGGAGACTCTGCTAGGCTCCCCTTTTTTGTTTATTGATTTATTTTCAGTTTTGGTCTGTGATGCTGGATATATTACTCTCCAGTTCTACCATTATAGGGACTAGAACAGGGTCAGTTAGACACTTATGGTATTATACCAAGACCAGTGAGGGCTTAGCTTAGAGATATATCTTACTACCACTCATTCAGGTAGTGCAGTGTCTCTAGATACGTATTGGGAATGTGACAACAACTAGGAATACCTTTCTTCATCTAGATATTTTCTGGTTGTCACTAAGCAGTATTAAGTCACTCTTAGATCCATTTGATGACTTAATACTAGTGATATTTTGGTTCCTGATGAAGTTGAACATATAAACAGAAATGCGTTGAACCAATAAACTCTCCAGAATTCATTCATGACCTCTATTGGAGGAGTGAGAACCTATATAAAGAAATGTTGGAATCTATGCCCTCAGTATGAGGAGTAAGATCTAACTGATATGAAGAATTAGTATATCTTAAGGAATCTGCATAGATTATGCTATATGGGAATTTGGACTTTCATTGTTTCAATGGTTACATGTTCCAGTGATCCCATTATCATAAGCATTCTCTGCTGGTCTATGTGTGGATTCTTATCAGTCTGCTATCCCAAATAATGATCTGTAGTTGCACCTAACACTATACTCCATTCAGATGCTCTGCTTAACATAAGGACTGTGGAACATGCGTAACAGTTTCATTTCAACATAAGGATTGTACCCTATGAGGGATGGATACATTAAAAATCCATTTAAATGTCTACCTGACGTCTACCAGTGGAGTATTTAAGTGTGTTTTTATTTCTCTACTTATCCTGTTGTAGTATCCCTTCATGTGCAAATTAATCACATCCATGTCTGTGCCTTGTCATAAAGATATGTGTGTGTATGTATATATATATATATATATGTATATATATATATATATATATGCACACATATATATATATACCTCTTTGAACCTATTTCATTTTGCCTGAGGAAGGACCCTGAGAGGTTCGAAAGCTCGCCTTAACATCATGTATTTTTGTAAGTAATTAAATAGGTATCATATCTACAAGATTACTTGGTTTCTTTTGCTTGGAACAATCATATTTTTATATCAGTAATTCAGGTAGGGCTTTTTGGTCCTTTGTCGCCCTGTGACTCCATCATAGTAGGGCTCATACTCTGTTTTACAGTTACGATTGCTAGTCAGTTTAGCCATTGATCTAGCCATATACATTTTTTGTACAGGCAGTGGCTTTCTACTACAGTTGTTACTGATTTGAGTTGCAGGATTTCCTTCTATATCCATTGGGTTCCTGATGAATCGGGGTCTTTCCAATGAAACGCATTGAACTCAACCTGAACCTGTGTTTTTTCCTACAAATAATGAGTTCTAGACATCTGACTTCTTAGTGAGCTTAGTGGACCGTTCTGTCACATTTTTTGCGCACCCAATAATTCTGTAGATGCGCACCCTTCAGAGGATATAGGTTTTCAGGGTGTGGAATCTGTTCTTGGATCTGCTGCGCTCCTTTAGGCGTCCCACTCTGAGTGGAGACTGGCTGATCTGACCTTATATCCCATCCTGTATATGGGTTGCTCCTCTAACAGTTCGTTCTGCCTGTTACTGCTTTGGCCCTATTAGTGTTAAGGCAGTCTAGGATGTGGAGCAAGTACAATATGGTCCTCTGATGAGTATAACCCCAACCGCTGGTGACGTATTTGTTCTGTCTCTAGCTAACCCTGAAGTTGGACATTTCTATAATCAATAAAAATTGTTTTTAGAAGTCGTGCTTTCTGTGAAGTATAGAGAACATATCGGTCTGCATGGACGCTGTACGTACAACACCGTAAGATATTTGAATTGAAGAAAGCTTGAATGATGTCATAAGTTCTAAGGTGATGGTGAAGGTCAGTTTCATACTGGTACAATATAGGTTGCCTGTCCCTTTAATTGGAATTGTATGTGTGTTACACAGGATGACATCACAAAGCCTTCTACGCCGATAGGAAGATCAGTTCCAGTTTGCCCAGTGAAGACCAGAGACGGACAAGCAGAACAGACAGAATTCTGCAGCTGGACAATTCCCTTAGAACACCATGAATCCACACCAATACGACGAACTGGAGCGATTAAGGATGAAGAACGCTCAGCTGTACGAAGATAAATGCAAAATTCGCAGGATGCTTGGGCTGGTCTGTGACAACATAGATTTACATGGCGCTCTTGATGTAAAAGACAGCAAAGTGCGCTGCTCGTCCGTTTCCAGAAGAGAACACTCCAGGGACCGAGGTGGCTATATGAATAACTAGAGTATATTATTATATAGAGTGTTGTAGGGGCTCCAAGCTCAAGATAAAAAACATGAAATATCTGTAATAGCAGCAAATGTCCTGATTTTGGGCTTTCTGTTAGATAATCCATATGTGTAGAATATATGTGCATTAAATAACAGAAAACTAACATAATGGTATACTGTGTGCTACAATTAGGAATCCCATGGGACAGGTTGTATAATATGGATTGACAGCCACATATGGTTTGCTTACGCCACATAGCTACTATATCTGCATTACCTTTAATTTTTACTCCATGTTAATCCTTTCACTGACTGAAGAATTTAGTACAATGTTAATTTATTGTATTTCTCAATAGACTCTAAGCAGGTTCATCACTGCCAGCGTGTTGTGGGAGAGTGCGCCTTTCAGCTCGACCAAAGAATTCTGACACGGATGTTTCACGGCTATGAACGGCTTTATGGATTTTCGGTTTCCCGTATCAAAAATAAGATACTCCAGGTACATTACACATCTGATATGTTTACAGAACACATGTTATGGGGCTGTTTTCTTCATTCTATATAGCATGTAGTCTCATAGTGCATGGATGGCTTTACCAACAAATGATTGAATATTATGTCAGCGTATTATAAGGAGGGGAAGAAAAAAACTAATGTAATGCATTTGATTGGGATGCACATAATATATTATTACAATTTAATATCATAATCGCTTATATAGCGCCAATATACTCGACAGTGCTGTGCACAGATTGCCATCATTCACATTAGTGCCTCTCCTCAAAGGGCTCACAATTTACATTTCCTATGTCATGCATGCATAGTAGGGCCAGTTTTGTAGAAAGTCATAAGTATGGTTTTGGAGTACAGGAAAAAAATGAATCTGGAGGAAACTCACAGAACACAGGGAGAACAAATAAACTCCATGCAGGTTTTTAGCCATCATTGGCCTACTAAGCATAATTGGACTTTAGAAAAAGCAAATGCTAACTTCCTAACTGTTCTGCTTTCTTCTAAACAGCTAACTACCTGCCCCCTGACAAACAAAGTGGATGAGGCTGAAAGAACTAAACTGTTCGAAAGGAGACACAAACTCTTTAATACCCTAAGACAGTTTGGGTATGATAAACAAGTGCACCCCACTTTCACTGAATACCTGGTGAATACGTATGGGGTACTAAAGCATCGCCCATTCCCTGGAGCCGATCCCCAAGAATTCTATAATTGCCCCATAGAGTTACGAAGAATGGCAGCTGAGTGCATGCCCTGCAGTATTCTGGACAATGTAAACATCATCATTGACTGTCTCGGGGGTCTGGCAGAAGAGGACGGAAAGCCTCTTTTCATCTAGTAGAGAAGGTTCCAACTTTCCCTTCTGCAACAGAAAAATAAAAGCATGATTAACAAATCCTATGTTGTTGGTGTTTTCTGCATCACACTGCAAACTACATTTACATGACTGTTTAACAAATTTATTTTTTTGCGCCATTCTTGACTGTTTTTGGTGCTCACTGCAGGATCTATGAAGGCCTCAGTGGTGGGACTCCCACCTATCTTGTGGATAGAGGTTAACTTGTGATTCTAGTAAAACCCCTTTAATTTGTAGACTGAAACTTATTTATAAAAATGAATATAAATTAACACTTTAATAAAACAAGCAGTAGAAAATTCAAAAGTGTACCTGTACTTTCACTTCGGGGCACTGTTACTCCATTGGTCCTTTTTGGCTCCTTCCGGCAGCTGAAGATGGACCCATATAGTGCTTATATAACACTATATAGGGGCTGTCCGAAAACGGCCGACGGAGCAGGAGCGCTCCATAGTGAAAGTCCATATACTCTTTAATATATAGAACATCTCTATTCCTTATTTGCACTAATTTTCATATATATAAGCCCCAGTGAAGTGTGTGGGATTTTAGGTAAATATATATATTTTTAGCCTCCTTACACATTAGGCTAGGCTAAAGTAAAAATGGATTTTGTCTGAAAGTAGCACATCTTCAGCACTCCATGAGCTTGACATGTTGTAATTTTAATTCAGAATAGTGCAGAAACCTTTCAACATTAGAAGAGTATTCTGGAAATGTAATGTTTTTTCAGGTTTTCGCCCGTCCACTGGAAAGGTGAAAACTGATAGATTGGGGGGGACGCTCTCACTGAAATAAATGGAGCGGTGGTGCACCTGCGCGACTTCCACTCCCTTAACTTGGAGACCGTCGAGATTCCAGTTCTCCATGGGAGTCTTAGTAGTGGGACCGCCACCGATCTATCAGTTTTCACCTCTGTGGTGGATGTAAATGTAGTAAGTCTCCGGAATACCCATTTAAGTTCAGTATTTTTAGACAAATGGGATATATTTAGTTCAAAAGATCTTTCAGGTAATTGAATCTCTCATGGTAGATTTAGGCTAAGATTATTAACAGGATTTTCCAGGACATGAAAAAAGTTAAACTGAAAATGAAATAAAATTGAATACTTACCTATCCTAGCTACATCCAATGATGTAGCCATGTTTCCCGGTGCAGGTAACCAGATGAAGCCCGTTTAATTTTTTTCCCAGAAACTGGAAAAGAGTGGTACCATGGGTGTAAAAAAAAAGTTAATAAATACAAAGGGCAGAACTCAGTGACTTCTTTTTTATGACTGTCAGGTGTCCCAACACTCAAACCTCTACTGGTCACAAAAAAAGAAAGTTCAACTTTGTCCCATTATACATCATTATTTTTAGACTAATTAGAACCCCCAATGCCTTTAGTCTATTAACTAGGGAAAAAGAGAACCTCCTTCCCTCAGTTGTGGCAATCAGAAGAGAAGCTCCTGCATCTCCCTCTGGGGTCACTGAAGTCTGTGCAGAGGAGTGATGATAGTGACTGGCTGGGATCTTTCTTCCTGATGACACCTGCAGCTTCACCCCCTCCCTCCCTTACAGACAGAACCAGAAAGTAAAACAACTTTATACTGCTCCCCAACTTCAAACCAGTGCAGCACCCCAAATATTGCACCTAAAGTAACAATAGCATTTGAAAGCTAAGATTCCAGTTTTAAAGGGAACCTGTCATTGATTCTGAGGGTAGTAAATCGACTACACTTGTACATCATGGCAATATTGCTCATTCACAAACGTATTTTGTTAAAAACAGTGATTAATTCATACCTGTAAAAATGAGTTTAAGACTTTTCTCACATGACACGCTAATCCTGACCAAGAGGTCCAGTGGGTTTGCTGGACTGTCTTGGCTGCTGGAGTAGGCCTCATAAATCTGAACCTCAGAATCAATGGCAAGTTCCCTTTAAAGAAATTCTCTGCTATCCATACGATAGGTGATAAGTATCTGATCGGTGGAGATCCAACCACTGGGATCCTCAACAATCATAACAACTTGAGTTCCAAGTGTCCCCAAATGACACGGCAATCACACATCTGCAATACCTCTTCATTTATTCAAACCGGACCACCTGAGACAGCTGAGAACAAATAGTCAGCTATCTCTGGTAGTCCATTCATTTGGTAACACTAGGGCCCCCTATTCTCATGACTGGTGGGAGTCGTAGTGATTTGACCCCAGCTTTTCATGGAATAATATCTTGAAAGGAGTTTTCCAGGACTATTACTATTGATGAACTTTCCTTAGGATAGGTCTTCAATAGTTGATCAACATTGGCTGCTGCTCAGATCCCCTCTAAACAGCTCATTCCCAGGCCTGCCGTCAGTACAGCTAAGTCTAGAAGCAGATAGCTTTGTCCATTTTGCAGCAGCCTGCTTTGGTACAACAGGCACAGCCAATTGAATTTAATGGGAACTGTGTCTGCATTACCAAATGGGACCACTCCAATATGGCAGATGAATGTACCTGGGTCCCACTGGTTTCTGCCAGTTCTGAGGAGATGGCACTGCTTGAGATCTTTCAATTTTGAAGAGACGTAACCATGATGTGTCTTTCATCTGCTGCACTAAGATTCCTTGGCCAACCACTGCGCCTATGGTCGCCACCTTGAAGCCACAGTCTGCTTTGAAATCTTTGTCTGGGAGAGACCTTGTTGATGCAGTATAACTACCTTGTGTATTGTTGCTGTGCTCAGTCTTGTCATGATGTATGATCTGTGACATAAAACTGTCTTCCACAACCTCACCTTCGTAGCAGAGTTTAGCTGTTCCTCACCCAGTTTTAAGCCTCCTTCACAGCTGTTTCTTTTTCAGTTAATGACCGTTTCAACCTACATATGAAAATGATCATCATTATCACCTGTTTGATATAATTAGATAATCATACACCTGACTACAATGCTGCAAAACCTCTGTGCAACTGTACTTAAAAGAATTGATGCTCTTATGAAGGCAAAGAGTGGTCACACCAAATATTGATGTGATTTTGATTTTTCTTTTCTTTATTGTCTTTGCATTTATTAATTGACAAAAATAAACTATGAACGATTCAATTTTTGAAAGCATTTTTATGTTGTTGCATTTTTTACAAATCTGTCTAAAACTTCGGCACTGTACTGTATATAGAGCAGATGTTGTTAATGTATATGGTGCAATTGATTGTAAGCATGTATGCCCAGAGCTTCTAACTAATGTATGTTCTAATTGAACATGTCATTGCTTCTACAACTTTTCTGTTCCTGGACATGTTTAATGATTTTTCAAGAGATATTTCACACAAAATATTGCCCTGATTATTTTTTCTTTGTTGTTTATATATAAGAATATAATAAAGGCCAATCTCACTATTGAGATTCTTTATTCTAGCAGTAGGCCAGGTGATTCCCAGAAAATGGAAGTCCACGTCCCCACCTACCCGGATTATGTGTTTAGAGGCACTAGATAACATCAGACATCTAGAGGAGCCATATGCTAGGGATGAGATGAGGTATAACAAATACTTGGCAGTCTGGTCCATCTGGAACCAGTGTCAGAACACACAGGACGTGACTACCTGGGTCATGAATGGAAACACCCCCCTCCTCAATCGCAACTCCATCTGCCATAGGTTCCTTAGGCGGTGGAGCTACGGTCTAGCTCGATGATGTTGAACGGGTCGGAATCCCCCCCCCTCCTTCCTCCCTCTCCCCTTCCTCCCTCTCCCCTTCCCCCCTGTCCCCGCCTACTCTCTACCCCCTCCCCTTTCTTTCTCCACCTCTTCTCCCCCTTTACTTTCTAAATTTCCTCTGTGAGCATTCATATAAGAGTACAGTAGAGCTGACCTTGTGTTCATTTTTGACATAATTTACAATGCTTTCTGGCATAAATTGTACATAAATCCCTCAGTTTGGGGCAGCCACGCCCACTTCTCACTACCCTGCCCAGTTTTTATAAGATCCCATAAGGCCTAAAAGTCGCAAATGTTTGAGAAAATCCACACTCTGAACTTCTCTTTCCTCTGTCTTTCCTTTTTAGAGAGCTCAGTTATTGACCATGCTAATACTATCCTCCAAAGATAGCCGAAACTAATGGAAAACTTGCCAGAGGGGGACCTTATTTGTCTTTGTTTGACAAACGAAAGTCAATGGTTCTCTTCGGAGTGTGAGGAAAATTATATCTTGTATGATTTCATTTGTATTTCAGTATAATTTCAGCTATGTCAGCAATAAGAATGCTCTGCAGAGTATATTCCTCACATAATGTTAATGCTAATTTTATCATTGTTTACTATCACCTGAGAGAAAGAGACAAAAATACCAAAAGACAAGAAAAATGAGAGCCAGCAGAGAGAAGACTCATCAGAACGTGATCATTCTTTACACTTCAATGGAAAACCAGTTTGAACAAAATGAATGATGTAACTGTGTTTGGCTTTATAACACCTCTTTTCTATCTCAACTTAAAAAGCTACGTATTTTGTCTATTAAAAACTGCATCTTAATACAATAAAGTAAATAATCTCTTGGTTAACACATCCCATTGTGTTGTGTTAAAGATTATTTTCTCCGAGCCGTACGAACCATACGTACTATGGCACCCACAGTATATCTAAGAGCACGATTGCACTAACAGACGTTACTTTTGAATAACCTGTTGAGATAAAGGCTGTTAATGTGTAATAGAATTCCACCACTTAAATTACTCAGATTGTTACATTTGTATCTTATGACAGCTGTCTTGGTCAAATGTAGGTGCTGTGTCTGTGAACTGAAAATGTGTAAAAACTACAAAGTTGTGAACTAGACTAGTTCATGTAATGGATTCTTGCTTTAAACACTTACTGTTCAGTCTCAAATTGTGTCAGAAAGTAACATCAAAGAACTGCTTATTGGGAACGCTTTCTCTGACACGATGAATCCTCCTTGACCGACCAGCAGTCTGACAGATGAATCTGGTTTTGATGAATGCCAGAAAAACATTAACTGAAGTTTCAGCTGTAAATGGTTAATACCGCACATCTGGCTATGTTGTAAATGATATAGATGACACTAGATGGAGCTATTTACAATTTGATTATTTCCTATGAAATCTATGCAGATATCTCTCTTTCACAAAGTTGGAAATGGTCTCTAAAGGACCTTTTTTACATTACTATATAAATCCATGTCTAGCTCCTCAAGTTGTCCAAGGTTACAGGTAACCAGAAATAAGTATCTGTGGGCAAGTACGCTTCAGTCTTTTCGACCTCATCAGCATATAACAGGTGAGATGCCATCCATCCCTCCTCAAAGACACATGGAATTATTAGACATATGGCCTCCTGCACACAGGTGGATTTGCATTGCGAAATCCAGAGCGGGCATCCGCCTCTGGATTCCGCAGCAACTCCAGCCCACAGCCAGCTATGGCAGAATGTGAATTTCTGCCCATGAGCAAAAATCGATTGCGATTTTCCGCTCACAGGAGAGAGATCACAGCATGCTGCGATTTTGTGCCGGATACAAATGGCCAGCTTCCATTGAAGTCAATGGAAGTCGTCCGTTCTGCAGCACTTCCGCAATGAGCACTGCAGAAGCAGAGGTGTAACTTGAAGCTTCTGGGCCCCAATGCAAAACCTGTAACGGGGCCCCCAACTATAATGCTTTATCCATAGTACTGGGCTCCCTATATGGAGAGGAGAGGCCTTATGGGCCCCTTGAGGCTCCTGGGTCCAGGTGCAACCGCATCCCCTGCATCCTCTATAGTTACGCCTCTGTGCAGAAGTATTGCGGGATACGCGCCATTGCAGAACACTTGCGCCTACTGCGCATGCTCGACGGAGTTCCGGTGGGCGCAGCCGCAGCGCTCGCAGAAGACACCAGACAGGTACACAGGGGTCACCAGCCAGGCAGCGCGCCAAACTCCACTGCGGGAATCCCGCGTGCATGGTCTGACCCGCCTGTGTGCAGGAAGCCTTAGGTAGTAAAAACTGTATATAAAGGTGTGTCCACTTGTAATGAAAATGCTGCAGATTCACACCAAATCTGCAGCATTGCTGTAATTAAAAACGCATCAAAGCATCCACCACCGGTGCGGACCTTGAACTGGATCCACAGCTGATTTCTACCTTTCATTTACAGCGAATAGGTGCAAGTAACCAACAGACGATAGGAGCAGCAACTCTTGAGCAAGTAAAAGATACTTAGTAAATCCCCATCCCTTTATTCGGGAAGAGAGCTGCCTACTGCAACTTCCCAATAGGTTGCTTTCACGCCTGCATTATGGCTCAATTCAGACTTTCGTTCTCTCTGCTCCATTTTTGAAGGAGAAAAACTTAAATGATATCGAGAAAAATTGATCATTTTTTTCCCCATTGACTCCAATGGGGTTTCAAAAAACTGAAGGCAAATGGAAAGGCTTCAGTTTGCTTCTATTCCATCAGGTACCCATGTGGAGAGGAACTTGAATAGAGCAGTGGCCAAGCATGCACACTGCTGCTCCATTCATTTCAGATATTCCCACAAACAGTCACATCCAGGGCGCAGGCTCCATACTACCAGAGATTTAAAGGGGTTTTCCAGGGAGAATACTACTGATGACCTATCCTCAGGACGCCGACTGATCAGCTGAGCGGGCACATGCTGTCAGCGCCACAAATACACAGAGCTCAGTGCGGAAGCAGCAGAAGTCTCCGCGCCAACCTCCGTATAGTGGCCGACGCTTGTAACTGCAAGCACAGCTTACGTTGATTTCAATGAGAGCCGTGCCTGCAGCTATAAGTGCTGGCCACTACACAGGTCAGCGCGGAGACTTCAGCTGCTTCCGCTACAACCTTTGTGTATTTGCAGCTCTGACAGCATGCGCCTGCTGAGTGGTCGGGTCCCGAGCGATTGACCACAGCCGATCAACTATTGATGACCTATCCTGATACTAGGTCACAAGTAGTATTCTCCCTGGAAAACCTCTTTAAGCTTTATGCATATTCAGACTATCTGAATATGAAAAAGCTTATATTTCTGGTCCCGCTGCAGACTGCATTTTTTTTACATCCAAAAAAGCAAAAGCCTGACAAAACGGAAGCCAACAGAAGTCTTTCAGTTTTTTTTTCCATTTTTGAAACCCCATTGAAGTCAATGAGTAAAAAAATGGATTTGCTTTTTAGTTTTATTTCAGTTTCTCTCCTCCAAAAACAGGACAGGGAGAGAGAAAGCCTGAACCTACCTTAATGCAGGTGTGAAAGCAGCCCAAGGAATCCACACTGGGAAAATAAGTGTAAACGCTGCTACACTGTTACAGATCTGTTACAGATAAAGCAATGTGACAGCAAAATTAGACATTACATAGAATAATAAGACAAATGTGCTTGTTATTGGGCTGTCCACATTCTGCTGTTTTGTATCAGGGGTGATAATGTACATGCATGCGAGCTGTTTGCCAGCTTCCCTGCTGACATTGAGTTTCAGCCATGAAGCATTAACTGACAGGGCTGTTCTAGGATATGCTGCGTGTTTTGTTTTTTTTGTCCCACACAAAGCACAATCAGAGGGAGCAACACATTCATGCAAGTCTTGACAGATGGAAGACGGAGATGCCAGTGTTTGTAGAGAGAAATATTACTAGAAGCAGCCAGACATCTGCAGAGATATTACTATGTATTTACATGAATCCTAAATAGTTTATAGAAGACTACTTAAAGGGAAGGTATCATCAGAAAATGACTTCTATATAAATAATTACATTTTTGTGTTAAACATATTTTTGAAGAATTTTTACAGCTTTCAAAAAAAAAAATTTGGACACAAACTAAACTTTAAAATAAATCCTAGTTGGCACTATTTGATGAAAATAATCAACATGTAGCCATATGTAGTAGGATTACCTTTTTCTAATTTCTTTATTTTCATGTTTAGAATAATGTAACATATAGGCAATTTTAAACACCCACATGATATAAAAATTCTGTACATTTAACAGGCATGGAATAATTAAACATGCAGGACATTTGCAAACTACTTTATGCCAGAATTTAGAGTAGAAAAGTCACAAATTTTAGTGCAAGTCCTACTTGCACAGAGACTTTGCAACTCTTCTTCTTTCTGCGCTGGCTTTTCCTTTCTGAAAAGTGGGTGTGGCCTGTTGCGAGGGGTTGTGGTTACCCTGGGCTGACAGATTAATGTACAATGTACACCAGTAGCTGTGTAAATTTTACCAGAAATTGCTGGCATAGATCCTGCACATTTTCATATATTAAAGGGGTTGCCCCTGCACGTCCTGCACTGCCAGCTCGGGTATCCCTGGTGACATCATCTTTACAGGCTGCAGTGCAATACTGAGGAAATCCTGAAAACATGACCTGTTGGGGTGCTTTGAGGACTGGAGTAAGGAAACACAGCAGAGACTGGAACTAGCAGCAGGGGGCGAGAAAAGAGAGGTGAGTACCAGCTGATTTGTTATTTTACAGCCCTTCTAAGAGGGCTTCACTTAATTTGGACAACCCCTTTAATTGCATTGTGTGGCGGCAGAAATTATACTTAGGCTGCTTTCACATTTGTAGTGGGGGTTCTGGCCAAACAGATCCGTCTTATGATGGAACTAGAGATGAGCGAGCACTCAAATGCTTGGGTCCGCGTTATTCGAGTCGAGCTTTTCGTAGAATTCGAGAGCTCTACTCAAGTAACGAACCCTATTGGCTACAATGGGAGGCTCAAGCATTTTTGTATGTGGGACGCTGGGTCCCAAGCTTTTTTTTTTTTTTCTTGGTTCATGTGTCTGTCTCTCTCTCTCTCCCAAAAATTTGCCATTGACAAACGCGCTGCGTCGCGGTGGGGAGGGGCCAAAACATTCACGTCACAGCGGGGAGGAGCCAAAAGCTGGGGCAGGGTCGAACACGGCGTGATGCTCGTTCGAATAACGAGCACCATCGAGTACGCTAATACTCGAACAAGCATTAAGCTCGACAGAGTAAGTTCACTCAAATCTAAATGGAACCAAACACCACAGAACGGATCCCATTGGCTATTTCACTGGAAGAAAAACACTGCGTGCAGCGCTATTTCTTCCAGCGCAGACGATTTTGGAAATGCCAGACTTGGTAAATCCTCCCCTTAGTTTATGCCAAACTCAGGTTTTCACCAGCCAAGACCCTTTTTGTCCCATCAGAACAAAATCTTTTACACTTGATTTCTGCAACTCTCACGTGTCTCTGGCAAATTGTGGTTGAAATTTGTGTGTTTTTCTCTACCAAATTCCAATAAAGTTACTACTGGCAAAACACCTAATTAATACTATTGGTGACTGAGAGTTTGGTAATGGTCTGTTGTATGCAGGGCTCCTGCCATTCTTGTCCCCCAAGTGATACTTTTCAATAACTTTGTTGCAGAGTAGCTAGGACTGTTACTTTGTAATCCTGGTGTTGTTTTGCTATGAAGCTGTTGAACCTTCTAGATACAGGTCTGTTTATTGTGTAATAACACCTTTGTTTATCCCAGTGTCTATGCAGCAAACAGCGAATTAGCAGAACATCTAGTACAAATGCTTTTACGTTGGCTGAATAACCTTCAGTTTTCTGTAAATACACAAGTAAATTTTAATACACAAGGCTTTTTCTTTCTTCATTGATCAGAGCTCCAGGCAGTCATGTAAGCAGGTCTCTGAATGAACATGAGTGCTTTTAAACCCAAAACACATCCAAAACTGTAAGTGACTATACCTTTATATCTGAAACTTTTACATTTTACATTTTCACCTTATAGGGGAACGTGACAGATGAGGGTCATACATGAAATTGAAAAGCCTCCGCTTCTGCTGTATGTTCACACAATCATACTGCCACACTCAATGTGATTGCTGAAACAATCAGTCGCTCGCACATAGAGCCACAATGTCATTTCTTGATCACACCCCTGCAGTATCATTCTTTCACTTGCTGCTCAGAAGGTCCTAACCCTGATAGGTTGGCTAGGCTGCCATACATTCCAGTCAGCCTACCAGTGTGAGGTTTAGGGGTTTTATACTAGCTCCTCCTTTCACAGGATGCTGGTTATACTCTTGTATACTAGCCAGTCTCTGTGAAGTTAGTCCTGGGTGTAGCTGAGCTTTGACTTTCGGGTTCAGTGAACCTTGCTACTTAGTTATCAATACATAACTGTTGCTTTTTTGTTTTCTTTTTAGTATCTTCCCTGATTTCTCCTGCTTCCTAAGTGTTTTTGTTACCATGTGGCAGTTGCTGGTCCCTCCCGGGGCGGTGGTGTGCGGGGTCCCGCAGGTGGGGGCGTGTTCCCCTGGCTTGTTGTCTGGCTGACGGGGGGCGCGGGTGCCTGGCCAGCGTGGTGCTGGTGGCATGTGGCACCGTGCGTGCGCACATCTGTGAGTGCAGCTGCCGTGCACAAGCTCCCTTTTATTATTTTCTGTTGGGAATTGGCTGTCTCCCTTTCTCTGCCCCTGGGCAGAGGCTTTTGTTTAAAGGTCGGGCAGAGACTTGCAATCACTGACAGTTATTGGTTTCCCTTAGTGTGCTAGCTAGTCTGCCTCTGTTGGTCTCCTGCCTCTGTCATCTTTTCTGCTATTGTCCGCCAGGTTTTTCCATCTGCCTCAGTTCTGCTTTGTATTGTTCGTGTTGGTTATTCACATCTGCCTTTTCTGTCTGTATACTACCCTTTCCATCCAGGTACACCATCGTCTCTTTTCTGTCCTTAGTGAGAGTAAGGACAACAACCTATACTACCACAAGAGAAGAGGTGGTGGAGACTGAGATTTCAGCAAATCAGTAAAGCCAAGTAGAAGAAGAATTGGAGTTTCTGATATGCGGTACTGGTTTCATAAATATGAAGATTCTTTAGTAGGCACAGTGACAATCTAGAAGAGGTACATAATAGCACAGAATATATAGTAGGCAGGCATGTCACTGTCAGTAAAAGTTTGAGTTTGAGTCTTCTTTTAGATAAATGGTAATAAACATGATTACTATCTGTACCGAGAATTGACAGCTTTACCTTTTTAATACACAAAATTTAGAAAAAGTTTGACATTTGAGGAGAAACAAAAAGAAACAAACGTGAATGAGCAATAGAAGGTGATTCATTCTCAGTAATAAAAAACAAAAGTTTCATCTTATCAGATGGCCTTCTTTTGTTGCTCCACCCACGGATCTCCCATGTTATATGAAATGATGCTGCTGACTACAGGGGAACTTCAAGTCGCCTGAGGTACATATGATGCTTACGGTTAAATTTTCCGTCCGTGGGAGGGTAAGAGGTGAGACATTGTGCTTTCTTGAACTATATTACTAGCAGTCTCTCTCTCTCTCTCTCTCTTTTGTTTAGTTCATCACAATTAATGTAAATTCAAAACATTTTGATAAAGACAAAAACTACTTAAACTCAACTCATTTATAGTTAACTCTGTTAACTTCCTCATCAATGCTATCAAGTTTATTTATTTATGAAAGACTTTCTATTGTAATTTACAGGAGAAATGTTCTGAGGTCTACATCACAGGTTTCATCATTACTGTACTCGAGGACAAATCTCAGTTACAGTCATCTGAAAAAGCACAGGCACCCCATGAAAGAGTTTTTCTTTATTTTTTTTAAATGTATGTGGCTATATCAATATTTAATTTTCATTCAAACAGTACACCAATCACCCATACCCTTGAGGTACTGGTGCATTATGTCTCCACCAAAGGTATGGGTGGAGAGATGGGTTGAGACAGGTTGAGTTATAGGGAATGCCCAAACCTGGTGACTAGCTACCTTCCCGGCGGCTGAATACAGCAGGTGACACCTGGCGGGTGGGGGACGGGAAGAGTGAGGTGAGCTGGCAGTTATCTCAATCCATCCCTACATGTGACAGCAGCAGCGGAAATAGTTGGCTGCCGGGGAGAGTGACAGCGGAGCCAGGAGGGGAGATGGTAGGCTGGTGGGTAAAGTGACAACAGGAGCCAGAAGGGGAGAGTGACGGGGGGGGGGGGGTCAGGAGCGAAGATGGGAGGCCGCCTGCCAGGGACCGTGACAGTGGGGCCAGGAGCGTAGATGTCAGAAAGCCAAAGACATGTGTGAGCTGTCAGTGGGGATGGCAGGTACATGTGTGTGTTTTGGGAGGTGTGTGTGCCAGTCTGCATCTGTGGCCGTCACCTGACTGTCCCCTATAACTCAACCCGGCCAACCTATACCCCACGCATACTTCCAGTGGAGACATTATGCACCAGTACCTACCCTTGAAATGGCCTGCCTAATATTACGTACAATAGGTAGGTCCCACTATGCCCTCCAGAACAACTCTTACCTGTAGAGGCATGGACTCCACAAGACCTCGGAAGGTGTCCTGTGATATCTGGCACCAGTATGTTATCAGATCCCTTAACCCTTAAAGGGGTTTTGTCAATACAATATGTATTTTTCTTTTACAATTACTTTGCCCTGCATAGCATAAGCTATACAAATTTTTCACAAGTAATGCTTACCTATGCTCCATTTTAAAGCTTCATGTTCAAGTGTACATCTTCAGCTTTTCCTCCTTTCTGCTGGCAGGGTCACTTCCCAGCAGCATTAGCGCTGGAGAGCTACGTCTGCCCTCATAGGGCTAATTCTGTCCATTCCTAGCACATGAACACTTGTGCAATATTCTGCGCCTACGCGCTAAAACAGGCTACCAAGGTTTCGGCATTCCCTCCTAGGTAGTGAACGCTAGGTCACTAGTGACTGGGTACACTGACATGTAGGAAGTAAAATGTTGCAAATGGACGCTACATCACCAGAAAGAGAAGATTCGGCCAGTTTGCGATGACGTGACCCGGGGGGAACTGGAGGAGCTAGGAGAATATCAGCGAGGAGAAGATCTAGTAAAAAGGCTGCCTGGGGAGGAATAGGTAAGTATAGGATTTTTTTATTCTAATGACAGAACCCCTTTAAGGTCAAAAGTGTTTTGGTACAAAAGGACCAGATACTTTTTAGGAGGTTTTACCGATGTGGTGATTTTACTGCGCTATTTTATTTTTTTCAGTGAAGAAAATAATTTTTGCTGCGTTTTTTTCCGGGACATTTTTTATATCCCTTTTCATTGAATATTATAAAAGGTTTTTGTTTTATTAGGGATAAAAAGCTAAAAAAAAGATTTTTTTTTTAATTTATAGCTGTTCATTTTCAAATTACTATATTTACGCGACAATTAAGTACAGGAATGGGTTTCTCATTTTGTTTCAGTTTTGATATATACTTTGTCTCGGATTACAGGGAGCATGTGGTTACAGTTTGGGTTGGCGTTGGCAATGGGTTGTTTCTTTTTTATATATATTGAATTTTTTTTACTTATTATTGTAACTATTTTTTTAACATCTATGTCCCCCATGACGCCATATAAGACCTCTTGGGGGGGGGGGGGGGGGTCATTCCCATTGTCCTTTTCTTTTAATTATTTAACAATTTTCCACTCATGTTGGTGAATTCATAGGAGCCCCAGTTACAGGGTAAAACATCCCCCTGTAGTGACAGTAGCCACTGACAGAGCATTTTTGGGTCTGCTAGAACCCTGCCGCTCTGCTGTGGCAGGGGGCGCCTGGTGGTCATGTGATCACTAGGTCTAATAGCATCAGTGACACTTCTGCTTTCTCTATTCACTACATAGCACTCATTGACTGTCTGTGCAGTCTGCAAAACGGAAGGCAGAAGCAGTTAACCGCTTCTGCCTTCTCCTCCGGGTCACAGCCGAGGACCCAACCTACTCCTGCTAGATTTTTAATCTAGCAGGAGCTTTAATAACATGCAATAGTTTTACCATTAATCTGGATTAAAGCCCAGAACCAACCGCGGAACCCACTCTACTCTATAGTATTGCACGTGCACCGACTGATGAAAAGAGTGATGCTCTAAACTCAATGTCCTCTGACCATAACTTAGTTTATGGTGCTCATAGGACATAACAGGTTCCCTTTAAGTCCTAATACTTGCGAAGTGCAGCCTGCATGGATAAAACTTGTTTGGAAGCCAAATAAATGTCTTGACCTCTGTTAAACACCTCAAAGCATTCCTGAGCATTTTTTTAAAATGTGGCAGGACACATTATCCTGCTGATAGAGGCCACTGCCACTAGGGAATAATGTAACTACGACCGAATGTACACGGTCTGCAACAATTTTTTAAAAGGTGGTACAGCACATACTGTATAAATATAACATCCATATGCCAGGACCCATGTTTTCCCTGCAGGACATTGCCCAGAATATATCACACTACCTCTACCAGCTTGCCTTCTTCCCATAGTGCATCCTTTTATTATCTCCAAGGTATGCAATCAACACACACCTTCTGAAAGAAAACATGATTTATCAGAGCTGGTGCCAGTTTTCTAGTTGCCTCTCCTTGGACCCCTTTTGGTAAGTACTAACCACTACACTGCTGGAACACTCCACAAGACCTCCAGAAATGTTTTTACCATTTCTACCTTCTTAGCCTCTGTATAGCCACTGTTCAATGAACTCTATGTATACAACGGAGGCAGCATTTCTGACTCCATTGGTCCCAGCAGAGAACTATCAAATGACAGAGCTCCTGGGTCTTGCTAGGCAAAACACAAACCCGATTGTGACAAAATTGCATTTTGTGAATCCAGCGCTGGTTCCATTCTGGTTTCCGTCTTTCATGAGGACTGATGGGGACAGACTCTAGTGGTGAATATGTGAGATGGAAGCTTCTTTGGAGGTCTTTTTGACAAAGAAGTGAAATTATGTGTTTGTTCCATTTGACAATATTTTTGCCATTTCAGTAAGTGCCAGGTTTCCAAAATTCCAAAACTCTTCCAGTGCAGGCACACATTTATCATACATTCTGGATACAATGGACACGCTATCAATATGCTACTGTCCTATGCCGCAATGTGCTCACATTACACAGATTGAGGGTTTTCCAAACCCACAAAAATAATTATTGTTTTCCATTCATACACTTGCTTTTTTGTTCCCATCTGCTCTAAAACGTAAATTTGAAGAAGAAAAAAATCATAGATATGCCATGTCCTTCTGTGGCTCTTATATCTGGCATTACATTCTTTGACAAAACAATTCCCAGCAGATATTTCTGATACCTGTCTATCGGTTTCTAATATATAGAAAAAACATCTTATAACTTCATGGACATTTTTTTCAACTTTGCAATGTTTATGCATTAATAGTACTTTTGTGAAATTATTGATATCACAGAGGAACGTCAAAAGTTTTGATCAGTGGGGGTCCTACGGCCGAGACCCCTGCTGGTCGCTAACCCGAGAGCTATGACCCTACGTCTGTCTTTGTTGCATTTCGACTCCTCCCAGCAGCTGAAGACTGCCTCATAGAGGTGTATAGACACCTGGAAGAGATCTCTGGCGTGCCCCACCTCCATGCAGTGAAAGATCATTGCTCCAGTGTGAAAGCACAGGAGCGATAATCTTTGGGACAACTGTTAGGCGCTTAAGCACCCAACAGTTGTCTAGTGCTGTGGATCTCAATGTGGGCATTATTGGCCCCTGGGAGGCAATTTTACTTCTCAAGGAGGCGGTGGAATGAAAAGGGGCAGTAGGGGGGTGTTGGAACATAAAGGGGGTGGTAGGGGGGTGTTTTGTGTTTGCTTTGTCTATTATTCTTTTTGTCTAGTAACTACATTTTTCTAAAAATTAGTAGTGATTAGAGTTGAGCGAACATACTCTGCCGAACTTGATGCTCATTCGAGTATTAGCGTACTCGATGGTGCTCGTTACTCGAACGAGCATTAAGCCATGTTCGAGCCCGCCCCAGTTTTTAGCTCCTCCCCGCTGTGATGTGCCTGTCTTGGCCCCTCCCCGCCGTGACGCAGCGCGCATCATTGGCAAATTTTTGGTCTGGCAGGCAGGGGAGAGAGAGAGAGAGAAACGAACCTCGGAAAAAAAAAGCTCGGGACCCGGCGTCCCACATACAAAAATGCTCGAGTCTCCCATTGTAGTCAATGGGGTTCGTTACTCGAGTAGAGCTCTCGAATTTTACGAAAAGCTCGACTCGAATAACGTGGACTCAAGCATTTGGGTGCTCGCTCATCTCTAGTAGTGATACCTCAGTTTTCATCGAAAAGTCTTCTTTTCGACAAGCTCTGTCAAGACCATGACGAAGAATTCGATTGTCTATTCCTACACATCGAAGTGAGGTGGCTGATTGGTTGATTGACCCAAGCATTTGTGATGCAATCAAACTACAATGTCTTGACATTGCCTATCTCGCAGACATATTTGACAAACTCAATGAGGTCAACATAAATCTATAAGGAGACAAAATGAATTTCATTAAGGCTAAAGGTATAATCTCTTCCTTCATTGCCAAACTAGACCTTCATACCAATAACCTGAGTCAACACAAGCTTTGCCAGTTTCCGACTCTTCAAAAACGACGACGGAGACAAACTTCAAGATGCTGATTTAAACGTTTTTTTGCTCAAACCTTAAACAAGCCAAAGAAGACATGCAAACTAGGTTTCATGATCTATGTATCCTTGAAATATCAACGTGGGTACTCAATCCCTTTTCAGCAGGCGCAGGAGAATTTCATCCCAGATTACAAAAGCAGTTGATCGACTTGAAACACGATAGCGAAGCCCAAGCACTTTTCCAATAATGTGGCTATAAATGTTTTTGGGTGAAAGGGAAGAATTCCTATCCTTTTCTGTGGCAGGAAGTTAAGTTTCTTGTGTTAGTTTTTCTATCTACAACTTAGTGGAGAGGGGCTTCAGTGCGGTTCAGCAGCCCCTGACAAAACCAAGAAACAAACTTCAAATATGTGTAAGGGGCGACTAGAGACTACGGTTGACGTAGATAGAACCAGATATTGCAAAATTGGCGTCCACTCATCAGGCCCAAGGCAGCCATTAATGACACAGATTGATTGTGGCAAACATTATTATTAGTTGAATTTCATTGTTCTTGCATTTTAATTAGTCTTCTGACCATTAAGGATTAAGGTGTATCTTGCATTTGTCTTTATATGTTGTACGTTTCTATCGAATGATATTAATTAAATATGGTATTATTACTTGCATCCCCAAAAAATATTTTCAGCAATTAATCCTATTTATTATTGTTTCCGCAATTAACCTGTTTTTAATTACTTAGCACCTACATTTTAGCAGCTCAAATTTAGATGACTAAAACACTTCTCTGGTAATTTTTAGAGACATTTTTCACAATTAATGATAATCTGTTAAACACTATCAAATTTTCCAAAAAAAAGTATTCAGTATTTTAATTTGCACTTTTAACTCTGTAAACAAGATAAACTTTGAATAGGTTTAAACTAGTAAGGCTTGGTGGGCGCTGGCCACCATCCCAATACCTAAAGGGGCGGCTGGGCTGAAAAAGGTAGAGAACCACTGGTCCAGTGTAAACAGACCCTCAGATAGGATTAGTAAATTTGCCTCCCTTGTTACAGACATCCTCACATTTGCTTAGGTGTTCATTAGCAAGCTTTAGTCTTGTCTCTGTATTCTTTCTGGACAGCAAAGGTTAAAACACCTCCCATGTGGAAAAATGGAAAAGTCTCTTTTCATTGATAGAATCCACCACTTTGACATTATTTAGTGGCAAGAGCCACCGTGATAAAATTATTTGATTATTTCAGCATCTTGTTTTCTGCTTTCAGGCTGATCTTTCAAGGGTGGCCAAGTCTGGGCAAACTGAATTTTTTGAAAGTTTCTCAATTAGATGATCTTTGGACAGATTTAACGCCCCGATTTTTTAGGGCTGTCTGTTTTTTTTTTGCATTTCAACGTTTTTTTAACACACCTCCTCATCTAGCAACAAGTGTTTTATGCTGTCGAATGATGCAGTTATACAGCGCAGTTGGACAGAGCAGGAGACAGGTAACATGCACAACTGTCCAAAGCCTGGCGGAAAATACTCTCCTCTTTGCACTAATCTCCTTCACCATCCTCTTTTCAAGCCTTAACACTTTCTTCCAACGCCCAGGCCCAACACACTCCATCCACATCAGCCCCTCCCTCCTTTCCTCACCTATGTATGGCTCCCAGGCACTGTTCAACTTCCTAAGACGCCTTCAACCCCCCAATACTGCAAAGAAACACCTCAGCCACCAACACAAATCACCTAGCCATGCGCTCACCCTTGCCACTCTGCTACTCCTAGCTGCAGGGGACATATCCTCCAACCCAGGCCCACCGCGTACTGTTCCCTACCAAAATGCCCCCCCTGCCCTATTTAAATGCGCCCTATGGAACTCCCAATCTGCATGTAACAAACTCCCAACTATCCATGACCTTTTCACCAGTAAACGCTTGAACTTGCTCGCCCTCACGGAAACCTGGATACAGCAGTCTGATTCTACCTCCCCCGCTGCATTGTCCTATGATGGCCTGCAGTTCTCCCACACCCCTAGATTGGATGACAGACGCGGCGGAGGAGTAGGCATCATCCTCTCCCCGAACTGTACCTTCCAGGTCATTCCCTCAGCTCCCTCGCTTACCTTCCACTCCTTCAAAGTCCACACCCTGCGACTCTTCCGCCCACTGCCTCTGCGTGTCGCAGTTATTTACCGCCCCCCCAGGTCCCACCCGCCTGTTCCTAGACCACTTTGCTGCCTGGCTCCCCCACTTCCTATCCTGTGAAATCCCAACCCTCATCCTTGGCGATTTCAACATCCCTACTAACGACTCTAGCTCCTCATCTGCCTCTCGGCTTTTAACACTTACCTCCTCCCTTGGCTTATCGCTAATCTCTGACTCCCCCACTCATAGAGATGGTAACACTCTAGATTTAGTTTTCCTCCATCTCTGCTCTGCAGCTCACTTTACTAACTCCCCACTTCCACTCTCATATCACAACCTTCTCTCTTTCTCCATCAGGCACCCTAGCATCTCTCCTGACCCTCCTATATATAGCACCTCTAGGAACCTCCAGTCTGTCCGCACTAAACAGTTTGCCGAAACTATTCAGTCCTCCCTATCGCGTATCTCTCGCCTCCCCTGCCCTAACCTGGCAGCCGAATACTACCACACTACCCTCAGCCATGCCCTGGATGAAGCGGCACCGCCCGTGACGCAAGCTGTCAAACGCAGACCACGGCAACCCTGGCTCACGTCCCAAACGCGCTTCATCCGGCGGTGCTCTAGGTGCGCCAAGCGGCTGTGGAGAAAGTCAAAGCTGCCAGTAGACTTCCTCCACTTCAAATTCATGCTTAAAACCTATAACCTAGCCCTTCACCACTCCAAACAAGTTTATTTCACCTCCCTTGTCTCCTCACTATCCCACAACCCCAAACAACTCTTTGAGACCTTTCACTCCCTCCTCAGCCCCAAAGAACAGGCCCCTGTAACAGACCTGACTGCTGGAGAACTAGCTGCCTACTTCAAAGAAAAAATCGACAACATTCGAAAAGAAATCTCTGAAAGCTGCATGGTTAGCCCCGATACCAGTTTCATCAGCACTGCACCCAGCACCCACTCATTATCTACGCTAGAACCAACGACAGATGAAGAAGTCTCCAGGCTCCTTTCCGCTGCCCGCCCCACCACCTGCGCTAGCGACCCTCTCCCCTCTCACCTCCTCCGATCCCTTTCCCCAGCTCTCATTACTCACCTCACTACAATCTGCAACCTCTCCCTAACCTCTGGCACTTTCCCCTCCTCATTCAAACACTCCATTATATCCCCTCTGCTTAAAAAACCAACCCTGGGCCCAACTGATGCTGCCAACTACCGACCAGTCTCAAACCTGCCCTTCATCTCCAAATTATGTTTCAAAAGGTTTTATTGAATTTAAACTTACAGTTAGCAACACTCTGCCTCGGAGTCCCCGCGCAGGGGGCTAAGGATATTTTGCAGTACAGAGCTCTCATAATTCAACCGAATGTGCATTATTAATATTGGGAAGGTGTTAGGGTGGAGAGGGGGGTGGGGGAAAGGTTGAGGATTCTTGATTGTATAGCGATCTTGTCAGCAGGGGAGGGGGGGTGGTAAGGTGGGGGGGGCTGGGAAAGGGGGGAAGGGGAAACAATAAACATTAACAAAACGAAATATATACAGGGTACAGTTTTTAGGTATATGCTCATGTTTAACGCCATCTCATTTTGCCTTGTCTTTAGAGAGGAGGGGAGCTGACCTCGATGTCATCCATCCATTGTTGTGTAATGGCTGAATAGGTGTGCAGGGTGGGATTGGGGTCTATTTTGTTATTTTTGGGGTGTGACCTTTCCATTTTTCATTTATAATCTTACCACGTAGGTCAAGTTTGGTATGTTAATATGTGTTATCCATGGATTCCACACCCTCTCAAATTGTTGGACCATGTCCTGTCGTATGGCAATGAGCCTCTCGTTTATGAGGGTTTTGTTGATGCGGTTTTCCAGCCTCTCGTATGGGAGTGTCGGTTTGTGCTATAAGGATTCGTGTTGCCATTGTAATATGTTGAAGAAGTTTAAAGGGGGCGTTACGCATTCCAACCGGTTTGTCTCCCAACAGCAGCACAAAAGGATTGGGTCTAAAGGAGGTGCCGCTCACTGTGGCTATAAGATGGGAGACTCTTTTCCAGAGTTGCTGTGCCACCGGGCATGTCCACCAAATGTGGAGCTGTGAGCCGACCTCGTTACATCCCCGGAAGCACTGGCTGGATGTCTCCGGGTAGATTGTGTTTATTCTTTCTGGTACTAGGTATGCTCTATGGAGAACCTTCAGGGAAGTCTCTGTTAGGGAGACCTGCCAGCTGTTTTTGCTCAAGGTATCACAGCAGTGACGCCATCTCTCTATTGATAGGGATGAATGTAGGTCAGATTCCCACTGTAACATTTAGGGAAGTTTAGAGTCTCGTAATGATGTATTTAGCATGTTATAGAAGTGGGAAAGAATGCCTGGATGAGTGGGGCAGAATTTACACATTGCCTCCATCTGCGTCATTTTTGTCTTCGTCCCGGAGGGCAGAATAGAGGACCAATAGTGGAAGACCTGGGTTTTTCTCCACCATTCTTGTGGGGGTGGTTTGTATTGGTTGGTAAAGGTAGACATCGAGGTCAGCTTGTCATGTATTAGGAAGTCATACAAGGTCGTCAGTTTGTTTGTTTTCCACCACGTGAATTGGGTTCCCTCTAAGCCCGGCGGGAACTCTTGGTTGTGTAGTAAAGGGGTGAGAGGAGAGGGGGTGTTCTTGGTATTAAGCTTGAATCTGACTTACCGCCAAAGTAAAATGGAGTAGAAAGTGAAGGATGGGCTTGATTTGAGCCCAGGCGGGAGGGGAGTTTTTGTCCAGAGAAGAGTTGGCCAGGTATTTGGGGTAAATTGAGATTCTTCAATTGAAGTCCACAATGGGGAGTGGCGACCAGCATAAACGGGTGGGATTTGTGCCATGCGGGCGGCTTTGTAATATTTCGCGATGCAGGGTACTGATAGGCCACCGTATTTTTTGTGCAGGCACATAATGGATTTGGGAATTCTGGGCCGTTTATGTGCCCATATAAAGGCGAATATTTTTTTCTGGAAGGATTGTAGGTCCGCGGTTGGGACAGGTATTGGGAGGGTTCTAAATAGATAGAGTATTTTGGGTAGAAGAGTCATTTTGACGCTATGGATACGGCCTATCCATGAGAGGTATGGGCAGTCCCATCTCTCTAGATCTAGTCCTAGTTGGCGAAAGAGCGGTTCATAGTTGTGTTTGTATAGTGAGTCTAGTGTGTTTGTAATTTTGATTCCTAGGTAAGGTAGGTATTGTCGCTGGGTTTTAAATTGAAAATTAATTTCAATTAGTTTTTGTGTGTTGGGGGGGGTATTGCAGTGAAGGATTTCTGACTTTGGTTGATTTTCAGGCCCGAAATGAGGCTGAATTTTCTCAGTAATTCAGTTAAGTTGGGTAGGGAAGTTAATGGCTTGGTTATTGTTAGGAGTAAGTCGTCAGCAAAAAGACTTAGCTTATTGCTGGTGTTACCTGTCAGGATTCCCGTAATGTTGGGGTTTTCTTGTATGGCAATTGCCAGAGGCTCCATTGCCAGTGCGAAAAGAGCGGGTGAGAGTGGACATCCTTGTCGGGTGCCTCTAAGGATTTGTATTGGGGCTGGCTGGGTCGATGGGATTTTAAGGAATGCTGTAGGTTTTGAGTAAAGTGCTGAAATTATTTTTAGGAATGGGCCTGCAAATCCCATTTTGTTAAGGGTTATTTGGAGGTATTGCCATGATAGAGAATCGAAGGCTTTTTCTATGTCTAATGCTAGGATCGACATGGGGGTGTTGGTTTTGTTTGCAATGTGGATAAGGTTAAGAATTTTTCTAACATTGTCGGGTGCTTGTCTACCTGGGATGAAGCCCACCTGGTCTCGATGCACTAGTGAGGGGAGTATTCTATTAATCCTATTTGCTATTATGGAGGTAAATAATTTTAGATCTACGTTGAGAAGGGAAATGGGCCTGTAGTTAGAGAGGAGAGTGGGGTCTTTTCCTGGCTTTGGGATGGTTGTGATCAGGGCTTGTAGGAAATCTGGGTGAATGTGGCCTTTGTATAGGATGTAATTATAGAGTGCAGTTAGGTGGGGTTTTAATATTGGGGCAAATTTTTTGTAGTATAGGGACGTAAACCCGTCTGGTCCTGGGGCTTTGCCTCGTTTGAGGCGTTTGATTGCCCAGTCAATGTCTTCGTCTGTTATGCTAGCATTAAGGTCTGAAAGTCCCGATTCTGTCAGATGGGGTATTTTAAGTTGGGAGAAGAAGTCTGTGATTTGGTTCTCTGCTGGGGTTTGTTGGTTTCTGTATACTTCATCTCCAAATTACTGGAACGCCTGGTTTACTCCCGCCTTACCCGCTTTCTCACTGACAACTCACTCCTTGACCCCCTCCAGTCTGGTTTCCGCTCTCTACACTTGACTGAAACTGCCCTTACAAAAGTAACAAATGACCTGATGACTGCAAAGTCGAGAGGTGATTACTCCCTACTAATCCTCCTTGAACTGTCTGCTGCATTTGACACTGTCGACCATACCCTCCTTCTCACTATGTTCCACTCTTTTGGTCTAAAGGATACTGCTCTCTCCTGGTTCTCTTCCTACCTCTCTTGCTGCTCTTTCAGTGTTTCCTTTGCTGGTTCTATCTCTGCTCCACTTCCTCTCGCTGTTGGGGTACAGTCCTTGGTCCCCTTCTCTTCTCTATCTATACTGCCCCAATTGGACGAACCATCCACAAATTTGGCCTCCAATACCATCTCTATGCTGACGATACCCAATTATACACCTCCTCTCGTGAGATCTCTGGACCATTCCTCCAAAAGATCACCGACTGTCTGTCCGCTGTCTCTAATACTATGTCCTCCCTTTTTCTCAAACTAAACCTCTCTAAAACTGACCTCCTTGTCTTTCTACCTTCTAACCGACCTCCCCTCAACATCTCCATTCCAGTGTCTGGCACCATCATAACCCCCCGACGGCATGCCCGATGCCTTGGGGTCACACTGGACTCTGACCTCTCCTTTGCCCCCCATATCCAATCTCTGGCCCAAACATGCCACATGCACCTCAGAAATATTGCTAAAATACGTCCGTTCCTAACCACGGACACGCTAAAGACGCTCGTGGTTGCCCTCATCCACTCCCGGCTTGACTACTGCAACTCGCACTAGACTCGCTCCGCTCCAATCCATACTAAATGCAGCAGCTAGACTCATTTTTCTATCCAGTCATTATTCAGACGCCTCTGCATTATGCCAGTCGCTGCATTGGCTGCCCATCCACTGCAGAACTAAATTTAAACTCCTCTACCTCACTCACAAAGCTCTGCATGGCGCTGCACCACCATACATCGCCTCCCTACTGTCAGTACACCACCCAGCCCGCTCACTCCGATCGGCTAACACACTCAGACTAAACACCCCTGTAATACGAACCTCTCATGCTCGCCTACAGGACTTCACCAGAGCAGCACCCATCCTCTGGAATGCACTACCCCAAGGCATCCGGACAATTCCTGATGCACGAAATTTCAGACGTGCCTTAAAAACGCACCTCTTCAGGGAAGCATACCAAATCTCCTGACCTAGTCCCTCGCCCCTTCCTAAGGTGCCCCACCCTGTTTGCCTTCTAATAAATGATCTGTACATGAAATTTCCTATTGCCTGTGTTCCCCAACCCCTGCACCTCCTGTACCACCCTCAACCCATTTGTGTCTAACCAAATGTACCTCACATTGTATTTGTTGCAATTGTTGTATTGTTTTGCATTTATCCATGCCTGAAAGCGCTGTGCAATAAGTTGGCGCTATACAAATAAAGATTATTATTTATTATTATTATCTATCACAATGATGAGGTGCATTTAAAAGCACTATACCATGTGTTCAAAACTGCTGCTCGAAATTGGGATAAAAATGCCACGATTTCAAGTTGCATTTTCCGAAAACACGTATGAGAGTGGCCTTAGGGTGTGCTCATGTTTTTTTGTTGTACTTTTGAACCACAATAAAGAAAAACACAATAAAAAAACTGCATATGGCATTTAAAGACCACAAACGTTTTTAAGAAATTGTATACACTAATAAAAACCGCGTGTGTTTTTGATGTGTTTTTTAATTGTGTGTAAAGTGTGCAATTATATACAGTATATACAGGGAGATGTATAAATTATACCAGCAATAGATAGATATGAGAGAAAGAGAAAAGAGAGAGATGAGACAGAGATAGATATGAGAGACAGATATGAGAGAGATGAGAGAGAGAAAAAGAGATAGATAGATAAATATGAAAGAGATACATAAATATAACAGAGATAGATATGAGATAGATAGATATGAGATAGATAGATATGAGATAGATAGATATGAGATAGATAGATAGATATGAAAGAGATACATAAATATGACAGAGATATATAGATATGAGATAGATAGATAGATAGATAGATATGAGATAGATAGATACATAGATATAAATTAGATAGATAGACACGAGACAGATAGCTAGCTAGCTAGCTAGCTAGCTAGCTAGATGATAGATAGATAGATAGATAGATAGATAGATAGATAGATAATATGTTTTCTCGCCCATACTATTAACGGGCAAGAATATTGCTAATGAAAACGAAAGCATTGAAATCAATGGTTTAGTTACGTCCCATGATAATTACTGCTGCATAATGGGAATCACATGCACGTGATTTCAGCCAGAGAGGAGAAAAAAACACCTCGTTCATGCACAACTACACTCCGGCGAGCGTACTTGCGCATATGGCCATCTCCAATATGGAGCGTAGCTGTGCATGAACTAGATTTCTTTTTCCTTGCCGACCATTCAAACTCCCTGCCATAGCGCAGGACTTTGAAAAAAGTAGCAGGAATATAGATCTTGCCTTAACTTTCCTGCGCGTAGTATTAAAGGGGTTGTCCCGCGCCGAAACGGGTTTTTTTTTTTTTCAACAGCCCCCCCGTTCAGCGCGAGACAAACCCGATGCACTGGTTAAAAAAGAAAACCGGACAGTGCTTACCTGAATCCCCGCACTCCGGTGACTTCTTACCTGGTGAAGATGGCCGCCGGGATCTTCTCCCTCGGTGGACCGCAGGGCTTCTGTGCGGTCCATTACCGATTCCAGCCTCCTGATTGGCTGGAATTGGCACGTGACGGGGCAGAGCTACACGGAGCCGCTCTCCGGCACGAGCGGCCCCATTCAGAAGAGAAGAAGACCGGACTGCGCAAGCGCGTCTAATCGGGCGATTAGACGCTGAAAATTAGACGGCACCATGGAGACGAGGACGCTAGCAACGGAACAGGTAAGTGAATAACTTCTGATAACTTCTGTATGGCTCATAATTAATGCACAATGTACATTACAAAGTGCATTAATATGGCCATACAAAAGTGTATAACCCCACTTGCTTTCGCGGGACAACCCCTTTAACTACATGCTGGAAAGATAGGGCGTGTCCTATCTTTTCTCACCCATACTATTAACGAGCGAGAATCTCGTTAGGGAAAACAAAACCATTGAAATCAATCAAAATCAGTGTTTTTCTTACTTTTGTCTGATTATGCGGCTGTGATTATCATGACCACATAACGGGACTAAAACACGTTCATGTGTTTAGCCCCTTAAGGATATGGCCTATTTTGGCGTTGAAGACCAAACGATTTTTGGTAGATTTTCATGCCATTTTTCAAAAGCCATAACTTTTTTATTTTTCTGTTGATGCGGTTTTTGGCATAGCGAACTGTAGTTTTTATTGGTGCCACTTTTGGGTAGACTATATTGTAAAATGAATAGTGCTCAGCCTTAAACGAGCATGCTTGCTCATCTCTAGTAGCTACACAGCTACTTAGTAGCAATTAAGTGTGCAAATGAAGCCTTAAAGGGGTTGTCCCGCGCCGAAACGGGTTTTTTTTTTTTCAATAGGCCCCCCGTTCGGCGCGAGACAAACCCAATGCATGTGTTAAAAAAAAAAACGTTTAGTACTTACCTGAATCCCCGCGCTGCGGCGACTTCTTCCTTACCTTAGCAAGATGGCCACCGGGATCTTCACCCACGATGCACCGCGGGTCTTCTCCCATGGTGCACCGTGGGCTCTGTGCGGTCCATTGCTGATTCCAGCCTCCTGATTGGCTGGAATCGGCACACGTGACGGGGCGGAGCTACGAGGACCAGCTCTCCGGCACGAGCGGCCCCATTCACCAGGGAGAAGACCGGACTGCGCAAGCGCGTCTAATCGGGCGATTAGACGCTGAAATTAGACGGCACCATGGAGACGAGGACGCTAGCAACGGAGCAGGTAAGTGAATAACTTCTGTATGGCTCATAATTAATGCACGATGTACATTACAAAGTGCATTAATATGGCCATACAGAAGTGTATACCCCACTTTCTTTCGCAAGACAACCCCTTTAAGGCCCATTTAGACACAACAATTATCGTTCAAAAGACGGCTTTTGAGCGATAATCGTTGTGTGTAACTGCACTGACATTGTGCAGTTTTTGGTAAGCCGTCGCTCATCGTTGTCTTTCAGCGTGCTGAAAGACAACGATGAGTCTTATCAGGGATTCACAGCGGGATACAGCTGACACTATTGTTTCAGCTGTATCCCGTTCCCTGATGACAGCTGGGTATGAAGAACAGAGCGGTCCAGCTCTGTTCTCCATACCGGACACAGAGCGCTCTGCTGTGTAACAGCCGGGCACTCAGTGCAGAAAACATCTGGATCTGGATACAGAAAACAAGCAGGGACACTCCGCTTGCCTTCTGCATCCTCCGCTCCGAGCGCTCAGCTGTATAACAGCCGGGCACTCTGTGTAGAAAACATCTGGATCTGGGTACATAAGACATGTCTTCTGCATCCTCCGCTCCAAGCGCTCGGCCAGGCGCCCAGAGCGGGGGAACAGCTGTATGCAGAAGACAAGCGGGGACACCCGCTTTTTTTAGAAGACAGGTATACCTTCTGCCCCACCCTGTAAGGTTCAGATACTGACAGACTCCTTCCACTATGCAACTGCATACAAGCCCCCGTTGCTTCCAAGTTTTTCTGTACCTCTTTCCATACTCCCTGCAGCGTATCTGTGGCGACGTCAGCTGCAGGACAGACAGATGAAGTAGGGATCGCTGTAAGGAAGCAAGGATGCTGACCATATACACAAAAGAATGAAGATACCCCGGTAAAAAAACAAGTGCGGTTGTTTGGCGCAAACTCCGCCAACGGCAGGAACTCTGCCCACTGATGAGCCTTTTCGCTAGCAAAAAAACAGTAAATACTGCACTAAATCTTGGTTCTTCCGCTCAGTCTGACCATTAGTTTGCAGGTGGAATGCTGATGAGAAGGAAAGCGACGTTCCCAGGTTTCTGCAGAAGGCTCGCCAAAACTGCGCCACAAACTGAACCCCGCGATCAGATACAATGTTTTGGGGAATCCCATGTAGGCGAATGATTTCTTTTACAAAAATCTTGGCAAATTCTATTGCCGAAGGTAGCTTCTTTAACGCCACAAAATGTGCCATCTTTGAGAACCGGTCAGCTACCACTAAGATAGTGGTGAACTGCAACCATGGATGAGAAGGTACTGGTAAAGGTCTCAGAGGACCCTCCGTAGGACACCGCCGACTTTTATTGTGTGCATAGACAGAGCATCCCTTAACAAAGTCGCGGAGCTCCTGAGACATGCCTGGCCACCAGAAGTGTCTAGAACAAAGATCCAGGGTCCCCTGAAACCCCAAATGGCCTGCGAAAACCAACAAATAAGATTCTTCAATGACTCTGAGACGTAAGGTCTCTGGCACAAACCATTTGCCCTCTGGCACCCCTGAAGGAGCGTCCTGCTGACAGTTCTGTAGTTGAGGGACAAAGTTAGATACTACAGCTGCCACCACCACCCCATGTGCCAAGATATTCTCGGGAGTCGTGGTCTCACTTTCCGGCGCCCCAAAACTTTTTTTGACAGGGCGTCCACCTTCACGTTCTTCTCACCTGGGATATATGTCATAACAAAATTAAACCTGGCGAAAAACAACGCCCACCTGGCTTGACGAGCTGTGAGTCTTTTAGCATTAGCGAGATATACCAAATTCTTCTAATCGGTATACACGATAATGGGGTGTCTAGCCCCCTCAAGATGGTGTCGCCACTCTTCTAAAGCCCATTTGATCGCCAGTAACTCATGGTTACCCATGTCGTGGTTGCATTCTGCTGAACTTAACTTCCACGAAAAAAAAAACATGGACTATACCCGGATCTCCCACTGACTTCCTGAGACAATACAGCTTCTGCCCCCACCTCAAACGCATCTACCTCAATGAAAAAGGGTCATCGCTCATCCGGCTGTACTAGCACCGGAGCAGTAGTAAACGCCCTTGTTAGACGACTAAAAGCCTTTAGGGCCGCAGGCAACCATTTTACTAAGTCGTCCCCCTTCTTAGTCAGATCGGTTAAAGGTTGAGCGATAACCGAGTAATTCTTAATGAATTTACGGTAAAAGTTTGCGAAATCCAAAAAACGCTGGAGAGCCTTAGGGTTGTCTGGTCTGACCCATTGGGAGATTGCTGCTACTTTATCAGATTCCATCTGAATCTCCGTGGGTGAGACAACATAACCCAGGAAAGATACTTGTTTAGTACCAAATGTACATTTCTCCAACTTGACAAAAAGTTGATACTCGCGCAAACGGGTCAGACCCAACCTCAGGTGCCGCACATGTGAATCCCAGTCTGGAGAATACACTAGAATGTCATCAAGATATATGACCAGAAATACCCCCAGGAAGTCGTGGAAGACCGCGTTCATAAAACCCTGGAACACAGCGGGGGCGTAACAGAGTCCGAAGGGCATGACCAAACATTCAAAATGTCCTAACGGGGTATTGAACATGGTCTTCCATTCATCTCCCTCTCGAATGTGAATTAAATTGTAAGCCCCCCTTATATCCAGTTTGGAAAACCAGTGGGCCCCTACCACCTGATTCAACAAGTCCAGAAACGGGGGCAAGGAGCACTTGTTCTTCACTGTGATTTTATTCAAAGCCCGATAATCCACACAAGGCCTCAATGTCCCAACCTTCTTCTCAACAAAGAAGAGACCTGCCCCGGCAGGGGACCTGGACGGCTGGATATGTCACTTGGCCAGAGACTCCGAGATATAGGAATTAAGGGCTTCGTGCTCATGTCACGACAAATTGAAAATGGCTCCCTTAGGGATGGGACTGTCGGCAATCAGAGAGCACCCGCAGTGAACTGTAGAATGGGAGTCCTCCATTGGACAACACCTGCGGAGAGAGGGGTCGAATCAATACTGATGAAGCGTATGGGGGGCTTCAGCATGGAAAATTCGATCATCAGAGGTCTGACAAAATTTAAATTAATCAGGTTGGCGGCAGCACCCGAATCAATAAAGGCTTGACCGGACCGAATAAAATTCCGGAAGCCAACAACTTAGAGAATACCTAGGATCCTAGGCGATCCTCCCGACAATCGCCTAGGATCTGTAGTTTTTCCGCCGGTTCAGACTGATGTTGCCGTTGCTTCTATGGACAGGTTGCTACCGGATGTCTGGCTTCCCCACAGCAGAGGTAAAGACAGTGAGTCATCCGGAACTGTCGCCGTTCCTCGGGACTTAGCTGGTCCACTTTCTTAGGCTCGGCCCCAGGAGTTGGCATAGGAGAAGTGAGAGCGGGTCTGCAGGACTCCCTAGTTTTACAGGCCTGACGTTCCTTTTCTAGGTCCCAGTCTCCTGTAAGCCTTCACTGCCAATTCCATCGCCTCATTAAGTGTTGCGGGAGCGGGATGGGGAATAGTTAGATCCTTGACAGCATTAGAAAGACCCAACAAAAACACATCTTTGAGGGCACCTTCGTTCCAGGAGGTTTCACCGGCGTACTGTCTAAACTTAGAGCAATAGTCTTCAGCACACTGCTGCCCCTGATGCAAAGCCATGAGGTGAGACACTGCTAACCCCGCTCGGTCCGGCTCATCAAAAATACCTCCTAGTTCCCGAAAAAGTGAATCAACAGCCTGCAGGCAAGCCGAACTCTCGGGTAAGGAGTAGGCCTATGTCTGGGGGGGACCCTGCAGTAGGGACATAATCAATCCCACCTTCTGGTACTCTGAGCCGGAGGATCTGGGCCGCAACCGGAAATACAGTCTACATGCCTGCTGAAAAACAAAAAACTTGCTTCTCTCCCCGGAAAACACCTCAGGGAGAGGACACTTGGGCTCAGGGATAGACGGGGCGGCAGGAACCTGCGCCAACACCCGCTGCTCCTGGGCCACCATACGAGCGGACAGGTCTTGGATCACGCCCACTAGACCCTGCAACTGACTAGCAAGGGAATTCATAGTCTCCATTGGAGAGCAAACAAAAACCCACAGGGTAATTTTAAGGGCCAGTTATTATGTTACGGTATCCTACCCGATGATACACCAGCCAGGGTTGCCCTAGAACTACCCGCAACACCTGTCCCTGCCTGCTTGCCTCCACTCCTGGCTAACCACAGGCGGGCAACTGGGCGGTGTACCAAGATGGAGCAGGGTAGAATACCGACAGGATGGGCAGATGAACAAACCAACACAAAATACAAGCAGAGTGAGGCGGATGGGATAACCTGGCAGATATAGCAAACAAGCTGACAACAGGAGACTGACAGAGCAGGATGCAAGCACACTGACAGAAACCAATAACTGGCAGTGAATGGACCTCACTGCCAGCCTTATAAACAGAAGCCTCGCCCAGGGGCGGAGAAGGGGAGGCGACACCTCCCAGCAGAATCCCATAACCATGGGCTCGTGCATAGAGCTGCACTTAGAGGCGCGCGCGCACACATCGCCGCCCGGACCCACGAGCGCACTCGGCAGCCGCCGCATGGTAACATATATATATCTTTTTTTGCTGTTTTCTTTGGTACTTAAAAGGCTTGCCCAGTTGTAAACTACTGATAGCCTATCCTCCGGATAGTCCATCAATAGTATTTTGGCAGGGGTCCACCTCCTCGGACCCCTGCCTATCAGCTATTCACTAGGCCGAAGCAGTTGTGCACTTAGCTAATTCAACAGGAAGCAGACAGCAATGTCCTCCCTGCAGTGGCCAGGTTTGGTATTACAGACAGAGTTCCCATTGAAGTGAATGGGAACTTTGCTGTAATACCAAGCCTCGCTAATGCAGTGAAAATGGAGCTGTCTGCTTCCTATAGGAATCAGCTCTGTGTACACCTACACCAACTCAGCAAACAGCTGATAAGTAGAGATCCTGGGTGTCAGGAAAGGCCATCAATAGTTTGTTACTGGACAACCCATTTAAGTAGGGCAATGTTTTTAACATCTAAATCTTCCCCATAATTTGTTGTACAGGCCCTTCTTTTTACAATATGTTTGTGCAACACAACAGTGAAATGTCCTTTATCGTATGCAGTATGTTACTCAAGTGGCTCACATTGTAAGGCAAATAAGTTTTGACTCAGTTGCTCATCTGACTACAGTATTTGCAATACTGCTTGGAGCAGAGCTTTTGAGGTAGCAGGTGTAGAAGTCAGATCGTGAACAAGGAGGGCACATCCTGCTTCCTGCCTCCTCAATGTGCACACATCAAGATTTCATCGACTAGATAGGCATCAATGCATCTGCTTGGTTGCTCAGCTGCAAATAAGGGCAACATTAGCTACGGAGGTTGGTGTACGGTGATATAATGTCAGTCTCAGCACCTGAAGGGATTTATTCATATAACAGAATTTGCTTAAGAGCTGACGATGAAAGACACCGGCATCAAAAGACTAACTAAAGAACTTGCTTCTCTGTATTCAAGCAATGGATAATTGCATTGTAAGCTTCGCTGCACATAGAAACTATGTGCAAAGTTCTCTTTATTGTAATGTATTATGCATATATGAAAATTATTTCTATTCTGCAGCTAGCGGTACATATGACAATAGCTTCAGCAGTTTCAAACAATTTTCCCTACTGCGTCATCTCAAAAACTAATGTAACCTGTAATAACAATCTATTGGATATTATTGGAAATACAACATAAATGACAACTGGCAAAGTTTTTTAAAGGCATACCTGTTGCTTTTTTTTCTTTTGTTTCCTGAATCAGTAGTACATGTAAGTATATGTACAGTGTATCTTGTTAAAGGGTGATAAGTAGCTGGAAGATTCCCTTTAAATTAAAGGGGTTGTGCCAAGTGATAAAGTTATCTCCCATGCACAGGATAGGGGATAACTTTATGATCAGTGTGGGACTGACCATTGGGAGCCCCACCATTCGAGAGAATGAAGGCCCGGTCAGTCCCAAAGGGAAAGGAGCAGTGGTTGCATAAGTACACTGCCACTCCATTCACTTCAATGACAGCGCTGGAGATTACTGAGCTCAAGTACTTTGGCAATCTCCAAGGCTCTCATTAAAGTGAATGGTGCAGCAGCACATCTGTGCAATCTGCGCTCCGTTCACTCTGGGACCGACCAGGCCCCTGTTCTCCGGAGCAGTGGGGGTTTCAGTGATCAGAACTCCAAAGATTATAAAGTTATCCCCAATCTTTTGTATTAGGCATAACTTTATAACTTTGCAAAACCCCTTTAAAGGGCATCTTTCTCACCTTCCAGTAGCCAGTTGTTCCCTTTTTCCTGCCTGCAGGCTCTCTGTAAGGGGCCCTTTACATGGCCTGATGATTGGGTCAGAATGTGGAAGCCAAAATAGTTGTACAGAGTGGCAGCATTGATGGTAGTCTCTTAGTTAAAAGAAGAAAATTGTATTCATTCCATAAAAATGATGTTAGCTGAGTGCTGCATTGATTGGCTGAGCAGCACTAGATGAACCAATCAGAGCCATCACTTCCTGGAGGCAGGATTTATGAATCCCGCAACCAGGAGGTGATCTTCTGTGGGCGAATGAGGACTGCAGGTTGCCCAGCGGACCTCCGGACAGCAGCAGGAGGACCCGGACTGAGCCTGCTAGGTAAGTATTCCTTTTTCTCAGGGAATGCAGCTAGGGCTTATTTTTGGGGTAGGGCTTAACCCTCTCGCATTAAAATCACGTGAGTTTATCGCGGGCGGCAATGATGCAAGATTTTTCACAAGACAACGCATCGCTGTCACTACAAAATTGCAGGTACAAAGCGGCGATATTGTCGTGATTTTGTAGCGGGGATATAGCTGTTGCCCGTGTGAAAGAGGTCTTATAGTGAGAAAATGAGCATGTACAGAAATGATGGTGAGGGTAAGAAAAGACCAGAAATATGACCACTCTATTGAGTCAAACATCTTACAAGTTTCCATTTGTGGCTTTGTAACCATCCTGAAAGGGTCAGGATGGTTAGCAGTATCTTTCCAAAAATCCTTATGTGCAGTCTTAACCTTCTTAATCAAAATGCCCTGTAACCACCCAGGATGTAAATGCCATAACTTAAACTGTGACAAAGGCCCAGTCTGAAGGGTGATTACTGAAGCAGAGTGATTTGAGTCACCTTTATGGGTATACCCATTTCAGAAATAGTGGGTAACAGGTTAAGAGAAGCAAGGGCTAAGTTAGTATGGAATAACATCTTATGGGGTATGAAGTACCGTATATACCGGCGTATAAGGCGACGGGGCGTATAAGACGACCCCCCAACTTTCACCTTATACGCCGGTATACAGTGGAGAAAAAAAAAAATTCATTACTCACCTCCCCCGGTGTTCTGTTGCGCTCCGGCAGGATGTCGCTCGCTCCTCGTCCCCGGCGCAGCATTGCTTTCTGAATGCGGGGCTTGAAATCCCCGCTTCCAGAAAGCTAATACACACGCCGGCAGCCATGACATCATTGAATGGCTGTGATTGGCTAAAACACACGTGGCTTCAGCCAATCACACTATTCAATGACATCATTGAATGGGTGTGATTGCTAACACGTGCGCCTTCAGCCAATCACAGCCATTCAATGCTGTCATGGCTGCCGGCGTGTGTATTAGCTTTCTGGAAGCGGGGATTTCAAGCCCCGCATTCAGAAAGCAATGCTGCGCCGGGGACGAGGAGCGAGCGACATCCTGCCGGAGCGAGCGACATCCTGCCGGAGCGCGACAGAACACCGGGGGAGGTGAGTAATGAATTTATTTTTTTTTACACTTTTTTTTTTTGTATTACCGGCGCATAAGACGACCCCCGACTTCAGAGCAGATTTTTCGGGGTTCAAAAGTCGTCTTATACGCCGGTATATACGGTAGCAAGAATAAATGTGTTTTGCTGGGGATTTCCACTGCCAGTTATTTACATAATTGAATGCAGAGAAGCACAGATTAAAGGGGGCATTTGTCGGATCCAGGGAGTTCAAACTATCTAGGGAGGTGTTATGGACTGCATTAAAGTCTTCAACCAATAGGGTTGGGAGTGACAGGAATGTAGCCAGTTCCTTGACAAGGTGTTTAAGTTGGTAATAATTAAAGGGGTTGTCCCGCGAAAGCAAGTGGGGTTATACACTTCTGTATGGCCATATTAATGCACTTTGTAATATACATCGTGCATTAAATATTGGCCATACAGAAGTTATACACTTACCCCCTCCGGTGTTGGCGTCCCCGTCTCCATGGCTCTGACCAAATATCTGAAGGGCTGTCACACTGCAGAGGGATGAGCCCTATTTTCATTTGCACAAGAAAAAACTAGAAGCAGGTGGATGAAACTGAAAGGGAGGAGACACAAATTAGATATTAGAAAAAACTTTCTGAAAGTGAGGGTGATCAATGAGTGGAACAGGTTACCACAGGAGGTGGTGAGTTCTGCTTCAATGGAAGTGTTCAAACAAAGGCTGGACAAATATCTGTCTGGGATGATTTAGTGAATCCTGCACTGAGCAGGAGGTTGGACCCGATGACCCTGGAGGTCTCTTCCAACTCGACCATTCTATGATTCTATGCTGTCCAGATGCTCTCCTTAACTGGATATTTGTAGACCGCTATTAAGTCTCCTCTCAGCCTTCTTTTTTGCAAGCTAAACATTCCCAGATCATTTAACCGTTCCTCATAGGACATGATTTGCAGACCACTCACCATCTTATTGACACTTCTCTGAACTTGCTCCAGTTTGTGTACGTCTTTTTTAAAGTGGGGTGCCCAGAACTGGACACAGTATTCCAGATGAGGTCTGACTAAGGCCGCCTGCACACGAGCGGGTCGGATCCGGCAGCGAGAATTCTCGCCGCGGGACCCGACCCTAGAGCCTGCAGGGACGAGCGCGTACTCTCCAGCGCCTGGCGGCCCCAGCTCTTTCATGTGCTGGCTGCCGCGCAGCCGGCACATGCGCAGACCGGAGCCGGCGGCCGGGTGAGTGCGAGCCCCGCAGAAAAATAGGACATGCCGCGGTTTGTTTGTCGCGCGAGATTTCGCGCTGCCAAACCGCGGCCGTCTGCATAGGAGTGCGTATTGTAATGCACTCCTATGCAAACTTTCAGCGGCGGAAATCCCGCGGGAAATCCCGCGGCGGGATTTCCGCCCGTGTGCAGGCGGCCTATGGAAGAGTAGAGGAGGATAATTACTTCATGTGATCTAGAATCTATGCTTCTCTTAATACATCCCAGAATTGTGTTTTCCTTTTTGGCTGCTGCATCATATTGTTGACTCATGTTCAATCTATGATCTATTACTATACCCATCTTTTTTACATGTGCTGCTGCTTAGCCCAATTCTATATGTGTTTTTTTCATTTTTCTTCCCCAGATGTAGGACTTTGCATTTCTCCTTGTTAAATACCATTCTGTTAGTCGCCGCCCACTGTTCAAGCTTTTCTAGATCTTTTTTGAATACTTTCCCTTTCTTTCTTAGTGTTAGCTATCCCTCCTACCTTTGTGTCGTAGGCAAATTTGATCAGTTTACCATCAATTCCCTCCTCCAGATCATTTATAAAAATGTTGAACAACACTGGGCCTAGGACAGAGCCTTGTGGTACCCCACTTGATACATTCTTCCACTTGGATGTGCAGCCATTTGTGACCACTCTTTGAGTACGATCACTCAGCCAGTTGTGAATCCACCTAACAGTTACCTTGACAATCCCATATTTATGCATTTTTTCAATAAGTATGGTATGAGATACTTTGTCAAATGCTTTACTAAAGTCAAGATATACTATATCCACCACATTTTCCTGATCAACCCAGTCGGTGATTGTGTCATTAGGAAATTAGATTAGTCTGGCATGACTTGTTTGTTACAAACCCAAGCTGGCTCTGGTTAAGTACTCCATTTTTATCTGAGTACTTGCATACATGCTGTTTAATAATTTGTTCAAAGATCTTTCCTGGTATAGAAGTAGGGCTCGCAGGCCTGTAGTTTCCTGGATCCACCTTCTTCCCTTTTTTCTTTCAAAATACGTTTATTCAATTTTCAATTCGAGGTTACATAGATGTATTGGCATCATCAATATAATTATGTTACAGGGGATACGAAATGGTCAATGATGGAAATATCAACCTATAGATTATGTGTTCTCCTCGTATCTACGGCAAACAAAAACCATCTAGTTTCTAGAAGCAATGAAACAAACAATGTTGATCGTAAGTCTTGAATTCCAGACAGCTACTGGTCGTCAGGGAATCAACCAGGGGGCGAACCACCTCCCGGTATCTCCCAACCAGCAGCGGGGGTTTCCCCTTTTGACTGTTTCATGTAAAACTGTGCTTACTGCAAAAAATATATAATGAAAGAGAACTAAACCCTAATATGAAGACATAAGCAAACATAAACAATAATAGAAAGTACTAGGAAGGAAAGGGGAAAAACAGTAAGGAGAGGAAGAGGAAAATAGGGAGGGTGATAGGAGGGGGGAGGGAATCGGCAGTCTCTCATTAAGTTTCCTTGGCTACCTTTACATCTTTTTATAAGGATCCATCCTCCAGCCACTTAGGGAGCGAAGAGGTTCCCTTGAGGTCTATCCACGGCGCCCAGATGGCGTTGGTGTTGGCAGGTTCTAAGCCCATCTCGAGATCAGAGCCTCCCAACTCTTCCATATATTTGATGTAATCTACAGCCTCTACCTAGGCAACTCTCGGGACCACTTCCCTCCGTCTCCAACGCTGGGAGATAATGTGGCACATGGCCATAATGAAGTGTCTTAGGAGACCATTTTTGGTTTGTGAGATAGAGCCTGGTATCATGGAGAGGAGAGCAATCTCAGGAGTCAGGGTCAGGGGGGACCTACATATCTCTCCATACAGCCGGGCAACATCACCCCAAAGGGAGGCAATTACCGGACAGTTCCACCAGATATGAAGCATTGAGCCTACCTTAGAACAGCATCTCCAGTATTCATCTGGTACCGTGGGGAAGAATGTGTGAAGTTTGTCCAGAGTTTTTTACCATTGCGAGACTATTTTATAATTGAGTTCCTCTGCCTTAATGGAAATCGACAGCTTGTGGGTTAAGATGTATGACTTGTTCCAGAGCTCTCCGGAGAAACGAACACGCAGCGCCTCCACCCATCTCGTCTGCCATGGCAGGCGGGCCCCTCTCATCCTCTCATCGACCAGCAATCCGTACAGCAGAGATATCACGTGAGTTGGTGGGGTTGGGGCAACGCAAAGCTCCTCAAGTGGAGTAAGACCAGCTTTCAGGGGCCCGCGAGCTTTGAACGACCCCAAGTAGTCCCTCACCTGGAAATCTTGTATGCAAGCTCCTGGATTCAGTCTGTGGCCGCCGTCCAGGGCACCCAATGGGCACATACCGCCAGGGCCCCATAAATCTCGGGCCTGTGGGAAGAGGCTGTTTGGTAAGAAAGATAGTTCTGTTATCCCCATTGTGGCGGGGATTTCAGGGTTGCCAGTTAGTGGAGTTAGGGGACCTGGTACCGTCACCACCTGTCTGCCTCGTACTATACGGTTCCACGCTCTGAGCAGGCTCAGGGTGAAGGGTGAGGCCCCAATTCCCCTCCATTCTGCCCCGCCGGGGACCCAAAAGGCGCCCCTTTAAATGATTCTACTCACTCTCCAGGTTCACCCAGGCTTTTTTGTTTGAGTGGTGGAATATATCTAGAATACAATTTCCAATTGTCGCCTTGTGGTACAACTCAAGATCTGGGAGGCCCGCTCTTCCCGCCCCCTTGGCTTGAGTCAGGATCTTGTAACTAATTCTAGGTGAGAACCCCCTCCATACAAATATCATCAGGGCTTTCTGTAGCTGAATGAAGAAACGTTTGGGGAGGTCGCAGGGTACTGTCTGAAAAACATATAGGATTCTAGGAAGAATGTTCATCTTGAGAGCATTAGTCCTTCCAAACCATGAGAGATACATCTTGGACCATCCCTCTAGTTCCGTCTCAAATATAGATAGCAGGGGTCTGAAATTCAGTTCATATGTATCTGCAGGATTGGTTGGGATATGAATGCCTAAATACTTTAAGGAGTCTTCCCTCCAGACAAAAGGGAAGATCTTTTGTAGCCGAATGGCCTCAGTTGTTGGTATGGATATGTTAAGGATTTCTGACTTTGGGGGATTTATTTTGAAATTGCTAAGATTCCCATATCTGGTCAGTTCTGATATAATCCCGGGCAACGAGACCCTGGGGTTCCTGATATACTGCAACAGGTCATCTGCTAAGATAGATAATTTATGGTCCCCGTCTTGACCATTTACCCCCCATATGTCAGGATTGTTTCTCAAGGCTACTGACAGCGGCTCCATCACCATGATGTATAACGTCAGGGAGAGTGGACAGCCCTGTCTAGTGCCGTTCCGAATTTGAAAGGCCTCAGACAGGAGGCCATTGACCCTAATACGCGTGGAGGGGGAACTATGTACGGCCATTATCCAGGAAAGAACTCTCGAGCCCAGACCCACTCCCCTCAGCACCTGCTCTAGGAAGGTCCAGCTCACCCTGTCGAAGGCCTTTTTGGTGTCCACTGCCAGGAGACACAGGGGGATTTGTGAACCACGAGCCTTGTTGATCAATGATAGTGTTTTGATTGTATTATCTCTGGGTTCCCTTCCCGGCACAAACCCAGCTTGATCCGTATGCATGAGCGAAGGGAATGATGGAGGTTAATCTGTTTGCCAAGATTTTAGAAAATATTTTGAGGTTGCTATTGATGAGGGAAATGGGTCTGTAGCTATTGCAGGAGAGAGCATCTCTCCCTGGCTTTAATATTACTACGATGTGTGCCTGCAGCACCTGAGGAGGGAAGGGATAACCCCGAGAGACCGAGTTGAACGCCGCTAGCATGAGTTCTGACAAATGTCCTCCGAGCATTTTATAGAACCTCGGGTAAACCCGTCTGGTCTGGGACTTTTCCCCACATTCAGGTCTTTCAAAACCTGGGATAGCTCCGTGGGAGTGAAGTCCACTTCGAGGGCCTCTGCGTCGGCACTTGGGATAGTCGTGGATATATGTTGTTGCAGATATTGTGTAATGAGTTCTTTTTGGGTTGACTCGCTCACCCCCCTGGGGCCAGGGATGTTGTAGAGTCTGGAGTAATAGTTCCTAAAGGCTTCTAATATCTTGCTCGGAGCGTGGACTACTGTACCGGAAAAGTCAAAGATGGATAAGATATTTGTCTGAGGTGCCCGGGGGTGTAGGGCTCTCACTAGCCATCTCCCACTTTTATTGCCATACTCATAGCAACCCGCCCAAAATCTGTCTCTGATATTTAAGGTGTTCTGGTCCAATAAGGCAAGTATCTCGTGTCTGATATTTGTTATTTCTATTAGTAATGTATCGGACCTCTGTGTCTTGTTAGCCGTCTCGTGTGTTTCTAGAGATTGGAGTAATTGTTTGACCTTTCCTTCTTGAGCCTCGAGCCGTAAGACATGAACACCCCTCTCAGGGTGCATTTTAGCGCCTCCCACATGATTGGCGCAGGGATCGTGTTGGACTCGTGGGCTTCAAGGAAGACAGAGATTGGCCTATTTATATCGGCTATACATGTTGGGTCCTTAAGTAGATTGTCGTTTTAATTTCCAATTATAACCCCTGTAATCCTGATTTCTAGGTTTAAGTTCTCCTAACACTGGGGCGTGATTGGACCATATAAAATTGCCTAGAGAGCATTTGGGGGAACCATCTAGTAGTTTGTGTGAGACGAAGATGTAGTCTATTCTGTTGTATGAATTGTGGACCTGCGAGTGATAGCTATAGTCCCTGGTAGCCGGGTGGAGGGTTCTCCAAAAGTCAACAAGATGGAGACTCACCAGCATTTTCTTAAGTCTGCTGATGGCTGAGCAGGGTACCGAGGAACGCCCAGGGTACCGAGGAACGCCCGGAACGCCCAGGCGTGGGTCCAGTGCTATGTTGAAATCTACTCCGGCGATGATGATCGTATTTTCCGCAACCTGTGCTAGTCTCCGAAGAGCTCTGCTCCTGATTAGGGAAATAAAAGTTAGCTACAGTGTAGACATGATTTGATAACTTCAATTTTAGAAATATGTATCTTCCCTCCTCATCCCTTTCAATTGCTAGGATTTGTGGTTTTAAGGATCTTTGGAATGCTATAGATACACCGCATACTTTGCGGTTGGGATGAGGGGCATGATACCAATAGGGATAATACTGATTATGACAACTTGGAGTGTTTGTTGAAATAAAATGGGTCTCTTGGAAAAATAAGATCATTATCCTTTTTTTATAGAGACCGTATAAAATTTGATTCCGCTTTCCCGGGCTATTGAGACCTCTGGCATTGTAGGAGCTTAGCGTCAGCGACGCCATTGATTCCGCTCGGGGGGAGGACAACAGAGTGCATGGAGTGACTGCTTCGTGGTTCTACAGTAGTGAGCAAGTATGGGGGAAGAGTTGGAGGGAAGAAAAAAATCGGGGGAGAAAGTGGGAGGGAAACAGAGGAAATAACATTTAGAACTGCAAGCATGGTGGAGCAGGCCTTAGGCCAGGGAAAGCCACGCTCCCGACTAGGTTAAACGCGTAGCCCATATGGCTACGGAAACAAACTACAACTGTTTGTGCAACAGCAAGTGTTGCTGGCCCAGTTTGGGGAAACCTGAACCGAAACACCAGGCTTCAACTCCCCCCAGAACCCGGGTTCTGATGTTGAAGCCTTAGGAGGGTATATCTGCATGAACAGAAAAACCCAAGGCATCCACGGACATCAATAAGGGGCATTCCGCCGTCTGCTCGGTGGCAAGTGCAGCGGGTAGACAGGATTTCAAGAAGGGGGAGGGATCCAACCCCCTACGGCTAATGTTTCCCGTCAGAGCCCGCCACGCGTCACTCTTCTCTCGGGGGCAACGGCTCTGGAGCATCGACATTTGGCCAATCAGGGATTGCTATCATTGGTAGTTCAAATTTAGCCAGAAGCTTTGGTAGGTCTCCCAGGCCTCTAAATATGGCTGTGTTCCTGTCCTTTCCGGCTTGTAACTGGAAGGGGTACCTCCAGCGATAAGGGATGTTCTTGTCTTTCAATGCGGTTAGTACAGGTTTTAAAGGGGTTGTCCCGCGAAAGCAAGTGGGGTTCAGCACTTCTGTATGGCCATATTAATGCACTTTGTAATGTACATCGTGCATTAATTATGAGCCATACAGAAGTTATTCACTTACCTGTTCCGTTGCTAGCGTCCTCGTCTCCATGGAGCCGTCTAATTTCAGCGTCTAATCGCCCGATTAGACGCGCTTGCGCAGTCCGGTCTTCTCCCTTCTGAATGGGGCCGCTCGTGCCGGAGAGCTGCTCCTCGTAGCTCCGCCCCGTCACGTGTGCCGATTCCAGCCAATCAGGAGGCTGGAATCGGCAATGGAACGCACAGAGCCCACGGTGCACCATGGGAGAAGACCTGCGGTCCACTGTGGGTGAAGATCCCGGCGGCCATCTTCGCAAGGTAAGTAAGAAGTCACCGGAGCGCGGGGATTCGGGTAAGTACTATCCGTTTTGTTTTTTTTAAACCCCTGCATCGGGTTTGTCTCGCGCCGAACGGGGGGGCTATTGAAAAAAAAAAAAAACGTTTCGGCGCGGGACAACCCCTTTAAGGCTCTGCGGAGTTGAAGGGTTCTTCTTGATAAATCTGGAAGTACAAGAAGGGTGTTGTCCTTGTAGGTTATGGGACCCCTTTCCCTAATTCTCCTCAGCAAATCTTCTTTTTCTTTATACAAGTGGATTCTGCAAACTACGTCCCAGGGTCTGGCAGGGTCAGAGCTTTTGGGTCCTAAGGATCTATGAATCCTGTCTATTTCCACCGGATTATCAGCAGTTCTCTTAAGGACGTCTCCAAAGCATTTCACTGCCCATTTTTCCAAACAGGCTGGTTCCACCTCTTCACTCAGGCCCCTGATGCGAATATTATTCCATCTATTGCGATTTTCTATATCATCAAGTTGAGTTAGAATGTTGGTGATCTGCAGGGAATGGTCTTGTAAGATACGATGGTGTTCAGTAAGCTGCGATTGTAGCTGAATTTGCGCTTCTTCTGAGTCTGCGACTCTGTGGCCTATATGTTTAATTTCAGCCTGCAAAGCTTCAATTGCTTGCATTTGTGAGCTAGTAGCTTTGGTCAGTAGGGCGTCAATCTTGTTTCTTGTGAGGATGCTTCTTAGGTGGGCCTTCCAGTCCCAATCATCATCATTATCTGTTGCAGTCTCTACAGCCCTTCTTGTGGGGCCTTGAACTATAGGAGCTTTTGTTATGAAGGATTTGGCAGCTGGCGGGGAAGCATTCCTGGAGTCATCGCATGGCAGTTCACTGGGGTTATCGCAGCCCTGGGTCACCAGGTGACTGTGAGGGGACCTCCTCTCTCTGTTCTCTCCAAGTGGGGATTGAGCAGATGTATCTCCCTCCTGGTCTGTTAGAGGCTGCATTAAGTGCTCCCTCCCCTCCCCATCTGGGAGCCTGTGTCTTCACTCACCAGATCCCGGCAGTTATCAACCAGCTGCTGGGGTCCTGGGGGCAAGGTGACTGTCAGTCCAGCTTCTGTGGTCTCATTGGAGGGGTCTATTGCCCTGAAAGGACCTAAGGGTTCCCCCTGGTGTCCATGTGTTGCATGCAGTCTTTTGATGGCGGTGCTGTCAGGGGTGGGAGGGGCCTGCTGCGGGAGACTCTTCAAGCCTCTATGCAGTCTTTGTGGCTATATAGATGGGATCTGCGGCTCCCGGGGACCCGAAGAGCGGTGGCGGGCGTTCCAGAGCTGGGGAGTCCGATGAGAAGCAGTAGCAGATGTCCCCGCGCAGAGCGGAGATGAAGCTCCACCCCCTTGACAGAGCGTCGGCGCCATCTTGGGACCCACTGGAGTTGCTTTCCGTTTTGGAAGATGGTCCATGTAGGCATCCAGAGGGCCCAATTCCTCTCCACCGGGTGTCCCCCAATCTCCATACTTCTTTGAGCATCTCATTGGAGGTGTTCCGTGTCCGTGGATGTGGTGAGTAATGGAGTTTAGCCGGGATCCAGCGGGAGCTCACTACAAAGACGTCTCACAGCCCCATGCCTCAGGCCACGCCCCCCACCTTCTTCCCTTTTTTGAAGACATTTGCCCTTTTTCAATCTTCTGGGACTTCTCCTGTTCTCTAGGAATTTTCAAAGATTATAGCGAGTTGTTCAGCAATTACCTCTGCTGCTTCCTTTAGTATCCTAGGATGTAATTCATCTGGACCTTGAGACTTAAATTCATTTAAGTTAGCTATGTGTTCCCTCCCCATCTCTCTGCTTATAGATAGCCTGCATTCTTTTATTCCCCCAATAGCACAGGGGAGATCAGTTAATGTTACATTTACTTTCTGAGAGAAAAAAATAAAAAATAGGAATGTACAAGTTCGTCCTTCTCAACATCATTTTTAACAAATCCACCATTTTCATCTTGTAAGCATCCAATGGCATCTTTGACTTTGCTTTTGACAAACCCCCCAAATCCTTTTTTATTGCTTTTGACCTCTGTTGCAAGCCTCAATTCATTATTAGCTTTAGCTTTTCTGACACTTGCCCTACAGTTTCTACAGACCACATTATATTATTCTTTAGATATCCCCCCCTCTTTCCATTTGATAAACATATAACATATTCTTCCTTTTTAACATATGTGTTCATCCATCCTGGTCTCTTTAAATGCTTCCCATTCTTCCTTCTTTTAGGGATTGTTAACGATTGTGCTTTGAAAATCTCATTTTACAATACTTCCAAACCTTCTTGGACATTTCTGTCCTTAAGAACATCCAGCCATTGGATTCTTCCTATCCTCTTTCTGAGTTCATTAAAATCTGCCTTTCTGAAATCCAACCTTGAGGTCTGAGTTTTCTCAGGTTTTCCTCCTCTTTTTATCCAAAATTCTAGGATAGCATGATCACTGCCTCCTAAGGTCCCAGCCACTCTTACTTCCCAGCGACACTTCCTTTTCCAAGGACAAACTATAAGTGAGGTCTACCTCAATATAAGTAATAGGTCTTCACACTAACAGAAATTACAGTAACCACACAACAGGCCTCTTGTGTAGGCAAATATTGTTGCAGGTATTCAGCAAAAGGAACATTCCTCATAGGATACGGACAGAGACAAAAGGGATACACCAATGCAAGCTCTTGGAATAGAGACACTGTGTTTAACTATACTCTGTTCAGTTATATTGCATTGATAGTTTTAAGTGATAACCGTTCTCAGAAGAAATGTGTATTGTATCATGTGAACTGTATTTCAGAGTGATAAAACTAACTTTCACAACTAGCTTTCACAAAGCGTCGTTAATAATGTGCTTTCTAAATATCGTTATCTTATCACATGTTAGAGATAGTGTAGATAGCATAAACTAGTCATGGGGCAAAAGTTGATTGCTTATTCATTCTCATACTAGTGTTATTTACATTTCTGTCTTATACAAATCTTGTATATTTTTGGTATTTTAGCTCCACCATGACCTAAAACCTGTGTTGCCCACCAACTCCTGCGACAAGAGCATGGTTATGGGGGTAAATTATAATTAGTGTTGAGCAAGCTGAAACAGTGGAACCCAGTTTTGAGTCGAAATTTGCTGAAAGTTCAATTTGGTGAAAGCCCGACCCTTGGCTGGTTCATCTCAGCTGAAGAAGGAAGAAAAAGAAGCAAGAAGAAACAAAGGGAAAACATTTTCCTTTTTTCTTCTTTTCTTTTATTTCCTCCTTCAGTTTTTCTTCATTTTCATTAGGGGACCTAAGAGTGTTACATAGGACTTGTATGGCTTTTAGACAGTATTATGCGCCAGTTTTAGAAGTATTTGTGAAGTTCTGGTTCATTTCAGATAAATTTGAACCGAACCAAACTTTTTGCCTAAATTCCATGAACCAGCTTAACCGAACTTTTCCAAACTTCTCTCATCACTAATTATAATATATCTATTGTAATGATTACTGTAAACTTGACCAGTTTTCAGTGGTGGAGATTTGGCTATAAGACTGACAAACTGACCTCCCCCTTGAATAATTGGAATACATAGGATGGAGACATTTGACAATCCGTGCCCACTTAAAACCCAAAACTTCCTGGCCCATCAAGTTGCTTCCTTGGAGACATTATATGTAGTGAAAATGTTGTTGAAATTGTCAAAAAACAGCCCTTTTGAATTGAAACATTGGGAGTTATTCATACAGATGGTCTTCGCATTCTTGTGCTGACGTCACATAGACAGCCCATGGACCCATTATATTCAATGTGGCTATTAAGAGATGTGTTTTTTTTCTCCACAGCATAACCCATAATGGTTCGTTTTCATGGAAAAGAAAAATCCGCACAGTATTAAGACACGTATGGTGTCTGATTATTATTTGTGCATCCGATTTTGCAGACAAAAGTAAAAAAATAACATGGAGAGACCTAAGGAAATCACCCAGGGGCAGACATAATTGTGGAAAGGCACTTCCAATATCCATTGAGCGAACATACCATATGTATGAAACCAGCACTGTGGAAGGAAATAGAAAACAGATTAATACAGTATACAATCCCCAGAACATAATAAGGGAGGGTAGAAGTTCCTCTAGTACTCTGTTTAGCACTGAACATCTGTAAATCTATAACATCATGTTATTTGTACGTCAAGATTCTAATTTAGGGTGGTTTCACATCTGCGTCGGGGGTTCTGGTTTACTGCTCCATTCGGGAAGCAGGAAAGGGAAATCATCGGGTTGAATGGCTCCGTCTTATGACGGAATCGAACAGCGCTGAACGGACCCCATTGACTATTCATTTTCTGCTCAGCTGCCCAGTGTTGTGTTGGTTTGAGTTGCACTCTGCTGGTGGTTTGGTTTTTCTGTCCATTGGTGTCTCTCTGACACTGATGGGAGTGGTTGTGGGTTGTTCCTATTGGAGCACACCCGAGGGCTATCATGGAAGGTTTTTATTTCCTCCTCAGCCATGGTCCTTTGCTAGTCAATTGTTATTGCAGTCTCAGGGAGTGTAGGAGACAATAGCTGTGTTCAGTGTCTCATCCAGAGTTTGGACTCTATGTCTCTTCCAGCAACCTTAAAAGATAAGCTCTGTGTTTAATTTATAGTGGAGGTGTGTGCACTGGTTTTGGGGTATATTTATCTCTAAGTCAGGGATAGTGAGTGCGTCCTTATCAGGGCGATCCATTAATTATTTAGGTACGGACTATCACTTGCTAGCGTTCCATAGGGACAGTTCTCTTCTTCTTTGTTTTCTTTTTACCACTTACTGTTTACTTTCTGGGTTCTGTGATGTGAACAGTTCACGAGCATTTATTTCAGGAATACAGTTACCGCACATTCGTAGTGGATATGACATCCGGCTTTTAGCTGGAAGAAAAAGCGCTTTTTCTTCTGGTATTTTGTGTCATATCTGCGACGAAACCTCCAACCGGAGATTCCAACCCAGATGTGAAACTATCCTTACTATTAAAAAAAATCTGCATGGATTAATTTCTTAAGATATCTTTATAGCAGTTGGAGACTCTATTTTTCCAATTCAAGGCTTCAAAAACGTAACAAGCTCAGAAGTTGACTTCATAGTGCTTTATTATTGGGTTCAATGAACTACATTATGTGAGAAGCTCCTACGCTTTCTCTAGTGATAGCTGCAGGCAGCCATATTGTTACGTCTTTAAACAGTACCTATGCCTCCGGGAGGATTTTCAGAATGAGTCTATGTGTGTATTTAAATTAAATAGTATTCCTGACTGCAATTTTAGTTGTGTTCTGCATTTTTTAGCCATTTTCCCATTTTATCTCTAATTATCCGTTTTCCTGACAATTCTGTGCCTACAGATAATGAACTAACAGAGGGCTCAGATCAGGGTCCTGGGTGAGCTCCCCATGTTCTCCCTGTCTTAATACTATGATCAATCATTAACTTCTTCACAAGATGTGACAAATAGCTGCCTTCTCTTTTCCCCCTTCCCACAGACACAGCAGCACATTATAACACATTTTACAATGAAAGGACAGACACTCCTACATTGCCCTGTTGCACTTAATTGATTTTACTTTTTGAGGCCGTACAATGTATGCAGAAACCCCACTGTGACTTCTTTTTCTCTTAATTATACAAATTGAAATCTGTTTTATTCTATGATTTCTGTTATTATAGGACTTGCATCCAAGAAAGTATCAAGGTTGCCCAAGCTTCTTGGTTTGATTCTGCAGCTTGACGTCTTTTCTCCTTTTCTGTGCGGGAATCCCATCCTGTTTTTGGCACTAGAATGTGGATGGAACATGTTCAGTATGTGTACAAGAGAAGAATTTCCTGTCAAACATATTGTAAGTAACAGGTATGAACCAGCTATGTTTTAATTTAACACCTAAGGCCCGACAGGAAATGTGCTAGGCCAAAAAGAAGGCAGTCACTACTTCAGGGCAAAACGCACAATACAAATATAATGTGGCCCATGTTTTCTATGAAAGAAAATAAGGAAAATCCAAACATACTAGATACACTTATTATGTTTATTACAACATGTGCTATAATTATAAGACATATAGATGATGGCTCTTGCAGGCTCACTCAGGATCAGCTAGAATATTACTTGGTTTACAGCCCTTATTGACTTGAATACTGGCAATAAACCAATCTACGCTTTAGCTGAATATGGATAACAGCACTTTAAAGCAGAGATTTTGCATAGATAAGAAACCAACATGATGAGATCAATGCTCCGTTTGTTCAAGTCACTGAGGAAGAAGCGACCTATTATTGAATAGCAATTTCACTGACTAAACGCCTAAAATAATGAATTTTATTAGATACTAACTAAAAAGATGGGAATAGTAGAAAAATCACCCATCCATGGACGAACAAACATATAAAGCAACCAGAAAAAAGACCGATGTTATGAACAATGGTCCCTAAATCCCTATGCATAATTCAGCAATAGAGCCAATATGCCTAAGAGGAAAGAGGAAATAGATAGATTCTCTTTCAGTTAAATGTTGGAGTGCAGTACTACAACATCTGCCTTTTTCTCCGTCCCCTGTGAGGTGCTATGATTACAATTCCTGCCTCTCTTTGTTAGATCAAGTACCTCATCCTCTTCCACCTACTCTCCCTCTATGTTGTGCTTCTCCTCCTGAGTGGACTCTATGCCACAGTGAGCACCGAAAGATGGCACCTCCATTTCCGCATCCACCAGAGTACACGTTGCTTGTGGAGGGCTGACCATGTATACGTGTATAGTAGCCTTATCAATCTGGTATGCCTAATTGTATGTACAATGCATCAGAGAAGAAAACACGTGAAAAAGACAGGATGGCATTTCAGGCTTTTCTTCTTCTGAAGCACATTTATTAAGTACATCTTATATAGTAAACTTAGTACTGTCAGGAGCTGATCACAAGCTTGCCCCACCCCATAAGCTACCAATCGTAATACAATAAGCATTTCATAGTGAACCACAGTACAGTTATGGTGTGTACACATTAATAAGCATTTCATAGTGAATCGCAGTAAAGTTATGATGTGTACTCATTAATGAGCATTTTATTGAGAATTTCTTTTAGTGATGTAACATAAAATAATTAAAGTGAGAAATGAAGCCTTGAAAGAGTACGTCTAGTATATAAGCTAGGAATAACGCCAGTACATCTGGAGGCATGATTACAAATACGAGGACTTTTGTTAAAAAGAACAATTTATTATAAGCTGTGTTCTTTTTTCCCTACTGACTGACGCTTTGTGAACGGTGATGACACTGAAGGAATGATGTGCTTCAAACATTATTCTGGGCTACTTTCACAATGTTTTTTTTTTTTAATTTACTTTTTAGTGTAGTTTTATGCAACTTAGGAGCTAATTTTGTAATTTTCAGAAAACCACTGCTAGCAGCATATGGCCTGCAAATAATTCCTAGTGGCCAAACTGGCAACTTTGAATGACATCTAAGGCCACTGACAGTCACTGTGTGTATTTCCTGTTTTCCTGTTTGCTTTTCTTATTCTTTTATATTAACAAAAAAGCACTGCCAGCTTAATAAGCGGCAACTCCTGGGAGGCACGATATGTGAGAACAAAAGGAAAATTTTTCTTTTCTGTATTGAAACTACTACTGCTTTTCTGAATTACCCTATACAAAATAAAAAATGTTTAAAAGAACAGAAGGCACAGAATAAAGCGTGTATCTTTGTGAGCTGTCCTTGTTTGGTGTAATGTAATTAAATTCCCCAAACACCACTGCTAGCTGCGTAAGGTCTGCAAATAAATCATAGTGGCTGGACTGGCGACTTTGAGTGACATCTAGGCTTCTGACCCCACTCCATCTGCATGACAGGAAGATTTCTCTAATTGTGCTCTGTGACAGCACCGTTGCATCACCTGTCATGCAGATTGATTAGAGAAATCTACCTATCATGCAGATGGATTCAGGTGTGGGACCACAACAGCAGGTGGGAGGGCTGGATTAGAAATGGGTCCTAATAAATGAAGAAAGACTGGTGCCATTTTGTCCTGTTTATATAATGCAAATAAATGTTCATAAACATTGAATTTCATGTTTTGTTAAAATTATAGTATTGGTTTTTTTTAGACATAGCATGGTGGAATAATTTGAATTATATGGAGGTATTATTTGCATGGCCGGCCTTAGCTATGTATGACCTGTGTGGTCACACAGGACCATGGGGGAAAGGAGATGAATGTAAGCTGGGGGCAATCGTCTCCCTGACGTCCACCTGACCAAATTATATTCTGCCTTCGTGTGGCAGAATTTGCGGAGCTACATGGATAATCCTTCTCTTTTGGTGTTCCAAGGCTCTGCTATGAGCCCATCAGAATCCTCACCACGCAATCGCAAGATTATAGCACTTTGATGACATTTTATAGGTGGTACTGTCAGCACATTGAAATTCATTATTATGTGTATTTGTTACATCCTCACAAAACGCCAGAGCACCAAGCCTCAACACAGACTCAAGATGGCATTTACACAAGTGCTATAGGCACACACAAAATGCATACTGAACACCAAAGGTAGGACTGCGTAGTGAGCTCATGGGCAGACATAACATATCCTTACTTAACAACCACGTGAAAACACTGCCTGTAAGCAGGGCAAACGTCCTGATAAGGATGACCCTGTGCTGGAACCTACCTATCCCTGAATGGCAAATGATCCACCGCAGGACAGGACGCAGCTCACACCGACTTACAGAACAGGACTGTTCACACCTGATGTCTGGAAACCTACACAGAAACTGAACATGTCGCTGTTCCCACCAACACCCCAGGGACTTGCACGCAAGATAGAATAGGACTGTTCTTACACCTTTTCTGGCACCTGCACAGACCCAACGAAAACTACACTGTTCACACACATCCGGCCACCTGCACAGGCCCAATGAACACAACACTGTTCATACACATGTCCGGCCACCTGCACAGGCCCAATGAACACAGCACTGTTCACACACATGTCCGGCCACCTGCACAGACACGTACCACACATCATGCATAAATGCAAAACCTTAGGGTGACAGATAAACCCAACACAAAAACCCTACTCAGAGCTCACATGCATACAGATAAACCATTGCTAGCGCAAGTGTCCTCACACCAAGGGGAAAGAGTCAGACACTGTACTGATATACAGGGAACAGTGTCAGGTATCACCCATCTGACACACACATAAGACATCAGTCATCTGAAGGCCACTTCTGTCAAAAGGAAGGGGAGAGGGGGGCCGCATAAGATGCAGACAGGGACTACAGGTGTCCAGACCATCCACAGGGAAGGTGAGAGACACACTACAGACTAGACATGCATAAAACCAAACTCAGAGTGGGATTAACACAGAGTGCATAAACATGACCAAATAACCAGCATTCTCTGGCAAGAGAAGCTTGTATTTATGTGCAGCAGAGTAGGGGGATTGGCTGACTGGCGAATACCAAACCCAGCTAGCTCAATTAACCCACAGCTGAGAAGTATTGCTATTGTGTTGGTATTATATGAGATTATTATTTCTATATAATATTGTTTAAAAAAAGAAGTGGAGCACATTGACTATATGGAGATTTATTCTGTATGGATGATTTTGATGGCAATAGCGAGCCTTCACAGAGATGGAATTAGCCCACATTATACCACAATCCGCTGCCTCCGTGCAGATTTTGATGTGGAATTGAAAATTATTACAATTATTTATTACATTTTTGTTTTGTGGACAGGGTGAGCAAAAAAGCGCAATTCTGGCATTGCATTGCATTTTTCCAAATTTGAGGAACTTTATAATCAGGAGTGCATTACCTTCTGACACACGAAAAGGAACTTATCCCTGTAATGTACGGAGCTGCAAGACCTGCTTACATGTACGGAGCACAGACAGGATACAAATCCCCAACACACAGCAGGACTATAAGATCTCGGGAACACTCACATGTTCCACATCCAATGTTGTGTACCTGATCCTGTGCAGCAAATGTCCTGTTGGGGTCCTTTATGTTGGAAAAAAAGAACATAAAATGAAAGCAAGGATGAGGTCTCATCGCCACACAATTAAAGAGAGAAAGACAGAATTCCGTGTGGCCGAGCACTTTTCTAGTCACGGACACAACATAGAACACATAAAAGTCACCATATTAAAAGGCAATTTCAAATCACAAAACCATAGAAGAATCTGGGAGTACAAATTTATAACAACTTTTGACACTTTTTTTTCTCCCAGCAATCACTATGTGGAATTAATAATGTGATTTTTTTAATAAGTTAGACCTTTACAGATGCAGCAATACCAATTTTTAAATTTGTAAGAAGATTTTTAACCCCTTAGCGCTACAGGATGTTAGTTTACGTCCTGTCTGGGAATACTTAATGCAACAGGACGTAAACTTACGTCCTGTGGATGGCGCGGGTTCAGAAGTGCAACATTGATCCTTGCTATTAACTCCCTACATGCCACGATCAATATATATACGGACATGTAAAGCGTTCACAGAGGGAGCGCTTATTGTAAGTGATGCAGAAGTACTGGAATGCATTATCATAGCGATCATAGCTTTTATGGTTTAAGCCCCCCTACAGGGACATAAAAATTGTGGGTGTGTAGGGGGGGATTCCGGTCAACAGTGAGGATTGATATATAATACCTTAGGGGCATAAAACATTTACCCCAGGTGACAATGCCGTATCTGTTGAGGGAACAATAAATTGAACACCACTACTTAGACATCACCACTCAACTATCCTAATATCCCTTTTAGATTTGTGTGGGTGGCTAATAGTCATTCATAGTAACATAGTAACATAGTATGTAAGGCTGAATGAAGACAATGTCCATCTAGTCCAGCCTGTCTAGCCTCCTGTTTTGTTGACCCAGAGGAAGGCAAAATAACATTATAGAAAAAAGATATACGTGGACATGTGAGTTTTTATAGAATATATATAATAAAGGTTATGTTTTAAGTTTAGTGGTTCCTTTCGGTGACAAGTAATTAATTTATAAGGGACTTTTCCGCAACGGTGACAAGTTTCAATCCCTGTGTGGTTGAGGCAGCCGGCTCAAGGTTGACTCAGCCTTCCATTCTTCCCAGGTTGGTAAAATCAGTACCCAGCTTGACTGGGGGAGGGAATGGCAAAAACAGTCTGCCAAGAAAACGTCACAATGTGATGTCACCCGAGGAGTCAGTCATGACTTGTTGCTTGCACCAGGGTACTTTACCTAGTATGAAGTTATAAAGTGCACTACAAACAGTCCTTTTCCTCACTTTTGATGTTCTCTAGGTCCATGGAGTTTTAGCATGTCCATCAAGGGGTTGCCTGAGTTGTTGGTTTTAATTAAAACTGCTTTCCCATGCAGTAAAATAACTAACAAGTATATACTCACTAGAGATGAGTGAGTACGCTCGGTAAGGGCAGTTACTTGAGTGAGCCTAGCTCATCTCGAGTAACTGCCTTCTCCTCCGAGCGTGCTCGGGGAGGCTGTGGGGGGTGGTGCGGGAGAGCGGAGGGGAGAGTGAAAGAGATCTCTCCCCCCCCCCCCCCCCGCTGCTCCCCCCTGCCACCCCTCCCCCCCCCCCCCCCCCGAGTTCGGAAGAGAAGGCAGATACACGAGATGAGCGAGGCTCGCTCAAGTAACTGCCCTTACCGAGTGTGCTCGTTCATCTCTAATACTCACCTCTCCCAGTGTGTCCAATGGCGCCGTTTTGGGTTTCCCCTGAGACATTACAGAACAAGTTGCTGAGCTGTGTTATTGGCTGCAGTACCTGTAACTTCCTGTAAACTAGGTGGGCCTACAGCCGGTAAACAAACACAGGTGTGGAGGACAGAGCACCAGTGCGGGAAGGGGAAGAAGAGTTTATTCCTATTAGTTATTTCACTGCATAGGAAAGCCATTTTAGTTAAAACGCAGAATTCGGACAACCCCTTTAATGAAGTTGACAATGGGTTAAGCCTTCGGGTGCCACTGAGACGCCTTATGTGGGTGTAGATCAAATGTATTCTATTTTGTTACATTTAGCAGGCTTGATATTTTGTTCCTAAATTGTGTATTTTTAAGCCTGTTCCCGCTAGCAGGTCTTTACTAAATTTGGCAGGGCTGGATTTCTGTCATGTAGTTATTACTACTGACTGTGCAAAATGAATGGGTGGGTGGCGTAGTGTGTGGATTAGGTAAATCTACTAGTACATACAGTTCTGAATGTAGGTAACATTGTGATTGCAGGAAGGTAAGCGTTCCAAACAAAAAATACATTTGGTGCCATTAGTTTTGAATTGATATTGTAAAAAGGTTTCATAATTTGCGCGCTGTACATATCTTTGGAGCATAATTTATCGGAAAAGTGGAAATGCCTTTGTGACATACGCATTACTTATAAATCCTGCCATGAGACATAATAGTCCATTTACTGGCCAAGCACAATGGGAATCACACATTTACTGTTATGTGTGAGTATAAATGACTTTTCTTTTCTGCAGTGGGTGTCATGGAGCAGCAGTGGGTATTAGTAAGCCATTCCTTTACTGTACATGAAAGTATAAAGTAATATGCAGTACAAGATTAAAGGGGTTGTCTCGAGGAAGCAGTGAAATTTTTTTTTTGCCCAGTCCCCCTAATTAAGCATACATTACTAAGCCCCCCTGTAAATGACTTTTCTAGCTGGTTTGTACTTACAGTTCCAGCGTTTCAGCAACTTATAAAAAGTTTCCCCAAGATGGCCGCCGGCTCTTTTCCAGTCGCTTGCTGTAGCCCGACGTGCGCGCTCCCGAGACGCTACCAGCTGTGTCTCCCTGACAACCAGACGCCCCGCAGCCGCTGACCGGACCCCAGGATTGAACGCGGCCGACCAGTCACCCACCGCCAGGCAGCAGGTAACCGGCGCTAGCCCCCGGCTCCCCCGCGGTAGCCCCGGCTTCCCCGCGCTAGCCCCGGCTCCCCAGCGGTAGGCCCCGGCTCCCCAGCGGTAGGCCCCGGCTCCCCAGCGGTAGGCTCCGGGGCCCAGCGGTAGGCTCCAGGGCCCCAGCGGTAGGCTCCGGGCCCAGCGGTAGGCTCCGGGGCCCAGCGGTAGGCTCTGGGGCCACAGCGGCAGTCAGTCACGCGTCACCCCCGTCAGTCCGTCACCCATCACTTACCTGGGCGGCTGGGCTGGGCGGCTCTGCTGGGCGGCTTCTCGGCTGGGCTGCTGGGCTGGGCTTCTCGGCTGGGCGGCTCCAGTTTCTGCACCTTCCTTTAACAGAGGATGGTAGCAGAATGGCCGCTCCAGCGCGCTCCCGAGAAGATACAGCTCGTCTGCGCATGCGCAGAAGAGCTGTAGCGGCGAGCACACTGAAGCGGCTCGTGCTCAGAGCAGAAGACCGGACTGCGCAAGCGCGTCTAAAAAAGCAAGCCGCCAGCGAAATTAGACGGCACCATGGAGACGAGGACGCTAGCAACGGAGCAGGTAAGTGAATAACTTCTGTATGGCTCATAATTAATGCACGATGTACATTACAAAGTGCATTAATATGGCCATACAGAAGTGTATAACCCCACTTGATTTCGCGAGACAACCCCTAAGGATACTTGTGGAACACAGTGGGGCAGACATACTAATAATGTCCAATAATTAGAGGGTGCACACTAATGTCCCATTTAGAATGGACGAGATTCGTCTAAATGACTGCACAAGCATTGACGTCACCGCTATGGTTGTTGGGGCTAGTGCAGAGCGTTTAGACAGGCAGAGATTACTGCTGGATCAGGGGCTTCTTGCTCAGTGCTTCATCTTCTATGTGAAGCACTGAGCAGGGCGTATTTACATGTAGTGAGAAGCCAGCAATCCAGCAATGTTTTTTATGCTGAATGACAGTGCATGAATAGTAAACAATTTTTTGGAATTTATACAGGACGATTATTTATCACTTTAGTTTGTTTGAACGAATTCTGAGCGATAATCGTCCCACGTAAATGGCCCATAAGACAGTCTTAAGATGTACCAGAGTTATCATAGTGGCTCATAGTGAATGATATTTATTTAGACTATCTGGTCTAACTTTATACTACCTATTAGTTGGCTTAGTTTTCTCACAGTTTGTGCCACATTTTGGCGCACAAGGTTGTGTTCAGGCCATGCCCCTTCCCACTAATCCACACCCCTTTTTAAGGCTTGGCGAAAGGCATGTGTGACGGCTTCACCAGTCACCCACATATTCTGTTAGCTTGAAAGAATAGGCCTTCAATAGGCCTCAGGGCATTCAACTTCTGTTAAGGCCCATTTAGACACAACGATTATTTTTCAAAATTTGCTCAAAAGCCATCGTTTGAGTGATAATCGTTGCATGTAAATGTGCCCATCTTTCAGTTTTCTGTCGAACAATGGATCTCAGTTCGGTTTGAAATCCATCATTCAGCAGGACAGCTGATACGACGGACCATCTCAGCTGTTCTCAGCTGTCAGCCCCACTGACAGAACAAAGAGAATTTATTCAGAGAACAGCGAGTGGTCCAATTCAGCTCTAGGCGGCTCACGCGCTACTAATTGGTACTAATAGGCATTAGTACCAATTAGTAGATTATGCAAAAGCCATCTTTTGAGTGATCATCTTTTCGTCTAAATGCACCTCTAGGTAATCGATATGTCTAAGGGCTCACAGCCTACTCAGCACAATCATGTCTCTCAATCTTTGTGACCATCACAATGGCTGTACTCAAGCCTACCCATATGCACCACAAGCAGCAGCTTCCTTTGCAAATCCAACTCTCCTCCCAATTCTCCTCTTTATATGCTTGTCTATTGGTACCTCCCTATGCAGATATGCTACTGCGTAACCATGTGTCCTATCTCGCTGCCCCCAAGATGGAATGGGGCACTCCATGAGCATCATCGAACACTTCATCACTTTTAAACCCCGTAACATAGTTTTCAGGTCCCAAAGGTAATGACTGGTTCCCTTTAAAGTGTTAGGCTTCCCTCACACAGGCATTTTTAAACACGAATAATGTGGCATTTTGAATGTCGCGGTAATCGCAGCATAAGCCTTCCATTGAAATGAGTGGAGCCTCACAGACATGTGCTCAATCGCGACGCTGGATAGCGCCTTCGAGTGCTACCATTTTTTAGCACTGTCAGCTCTATATGTAGCCGTTTAGCGCACTTGCATGGAGCTGCGTCCGAAAGCGAAAGTAAAATCGCAGCTCTTTGCCACGTCTATGTGTGAGGGAGACCTTAGAGAATCCTTGCCCTGCTGGCATCACTCCTGTCATAGGCGTGTTATGTGCTGCCAGGTCTCTTGGCGTTCCAGCTGCTCTCTCCCGTGTTTCACTGCAGCCAAGTGTAGCGGTTAGCTCCTCCTGGTGACCGGAGACAGCCAAAACACTATAATATAATGAGCACTGGAGTGGAGTGACACCAGCGGGACTACCTGACCTGTGTGTGAGAGCCTGGTACTTGCCAACCCTAATTGGGGCTCGGGGGGTCTTATGTGCGATTCTTTTGGAGGTGTCTGCTTTTCTTGGTGAAGAGTCTATCCATCATTTACTATGGTAAAAAGGAACAAGAAATGTACCATCCTGGTATTTCGACCTTCAGACAACATGGGTGCAAAAAAGAAAGCCCCACCACTAATCACTACTAAGGGAAAGAAGGAGAAGATTGAATGTGTTTCAAGAATATGTGAAACATATGGCAACTGAAAAAGCCTGGTGCATACGAGTAGTTATAAAGGAAGCGGGTCGATTTAATGCTGCCGCTTGTTTTGCGAGGTGGTCAAAGAGGTCTGCTAGTCTGGGATTGAGCCGGCACACGCTGCACTAAAGACATGAAGAACTTCCTTCAAGAGAGAATAATAGATCAAATAATGATTCCCGCAGGAATGACTGCCCATCTCCAGACTCGTGATATTGTGATAAATAAACCCTTCAAGGACCATTTGTGCATGGAAATAATGACTACATTGAATAATAGAATGGAGAAAAATTAGCGTGGAAACTTTTTGTAGCCCGGACTGCAAGAGGTTGTGACTTGGGTGAAGAATTCATGACCGTTACGTTGCAAATGCGCTTCGAGCAGGCTACATGGACGAGAGGTGCTCGTTTAAGGAGAGCACAATTGCTAGACATGAGAAATAGAGTCACAAAAAAATTCACAATGGAATTTAGGGTTTGGAGAGTTATGATGATGAGCCAAAGATGGTGACATTGACTGTATTTGAATAAATGTTGATTTTTTTTTGTTCAAGAATAAATGTTGATCGTTGTTCATGGAAAAATAAGACATTCCCTGAAAATAAGCCCCAGTGCATCTTTTGGAGCAAAAATTAATATAAGGCCCTGTCTTATTTTCCGGGAAACAGGATATTAGGGTATTGTCACATGCCTGTGGCAAATGCTTACGTCAGACCCAGGGGTTATCATTACTGCCGTAGTGAAGCATCACCTCTTTCCCTACTATTGTGTTTCTGTGGGTGGATGGGCTGATAGAGGTAGCCCCTTTGAACCTTCAAACCCCTTTAACCCCTTAACGCCACAGGACGTAAAGGTTATGTCATGGCAGTGAGGTACTTAACGCAACATGACGTAACCTCATGTGGATGGCGCAGGATCAGAAGTGAGCCCGCGCCATTTGGCAGCAGTAGCCGGCTGTTACCGATAGCTGGCCTCCCGCTGCAACAGCAGGGGTGCATAAGGACAGCGCCTCCCGCTGTTAACCCCTTACATGCCGCGATCTATGTAGATAACGGCTTGTAAAGGGTTCACAGAGGAAAGGCGCTCCATCTGTGATGTCATCAGACCCCCACGATGTAATCACGGAAGGCTGACGGGTTGCTATGGCAAGAGGACACCAGATACAGGCGTCCTACTATGCCACTGCCTATGATCACTATAACAAGTGATAGGGCATTGCAGTATAGACGTCCTGCAATGCCTTATCATAGTGATCATAGCTGCTATGGTTAGGGTCTCCTTCAGGGACATAAGCAGTGTAAAAAAACAATAATGTAAAAAAAAAACATGCAAAAAAATAAAAAAAATAAACCTGTTTTGCTAATTTTACCTTATTTGTATAAAAAAATTAACTTTTAAGAAAGCCCCCACATGTGTGGTAGCATCATGTTCGTAACGACCCATACTATAATTTAAGCACACTATAAATTCTGCGCAGCAAAAATCGTAAAAATGGAGGCAAAATGCGTATTTTGTTTGTTTTACCTCCCAAAAAGCGCAATAAAAGCCAAAATGGTACAAATAAAAACTATAGCTCGTGACAAAAAAAACAAGCCTTGACAGATCTCCATCCATGGAAAAATAAAAAAGTTATGGGACTTTGTAAAAATAAGTAGAATTTCCCAAAAAAAGGGATTTTTTGTGAAAAGTGGAAAAACCTGCTATCGTAGTAATCATACCGATCCACAAAAAAATATATATTGTGTCATTTATGCTGAACTAGCTGATATACCCGGCTTCGCCCGAGTTAATTTGGTACTGGTGTTTATCTGGTGTTCACACGGAAAAGCTTATGAAATTGTGGTTACTTTAGAGATACTGAGGAAAAAAAATATGTTCACCATTTTGCATAGTTCTCTGCATTACCCAGGAAACACCACGGGGAGGTAACTATGCGACGTTTCCTTTATATAAAATGACATCAGGAAGTGAGAGAATTAGATTACATACGTAAAATTTGGACACTAATTCTTTTGCGCTTAGAATGGAATAATCGAGTTGGGACCCATTAGCTTTTCCTATTTATGACATAATCAATGCTCGTGCCAAATTTCCCGTTTCTTTGACACCGGAAAGTGAGAAAATTACGTTCCGCACGTAAAATTTTGACGCCAATTCTTTTGCGCTAGAATTGAATAATCGAGTTGGGACCCATTAGCGTTTCCTATTTATGACATAATCAATGCTTGTGCCAAATTTCACGTTTCTATGACACCGGAAAGTGAAAAAATTACATTCCGTACGTAAAATTTGGACGCTAATTCTTTTGCGCATAGAATTGAATAATGGAGTTGGGACCCATTAGCTTTTCCTATGTATGACATAATCAATGCTCGTGTCAAATTTCCCGTTTCTATGACACCGGAAAGTGAAAAAATTACATTCCGTACGTAAAATTTCGACGCCAATTCTTTTGCGCTAGAATTGAATAATCGAGTTGGGACCTATGAACTTTTCCTATTTATGACATAATCAATGCTCGTGCCAAATTTCCTGTTTCTATGACACCGGAAAGTGAAAAAATTACCTTCCGCACGTAAAATTTCGACGCCAATTCTTTTGCGCTAGAATTGAATAATGGAGTTGGGACCCATTAGCTTTTCCTATTTATGACATAATCAATGCTCATGCCAAATTTCCCGTTTCTATGACACCGGAAAGTGAGAAAATTAGATTCCGTACGTAAAATTTGGACGCTAATTCTTTTGCGCATAGAATTAAATAATGGAGTTGGGACCCATTAGCTTTTCCTATTTATGTCATAATCAATGCCCGTGCCAAATTTTAAGTTTCTAAGGCATTGGGAAGTGACAGATTTAGATTATGTACGTACAATTTCGATGCCAATTCTTTTGCACTAGAATTGAATAATCGAGTTGGGACCCAATTACTTTTCCTATTTTGGAGATGATCTATGCTTGTGCCAAAATTCATGTTTCTACGATATCTGGAAGTTGGAGAACTTTTGGCGAGTCAGTCAGTGAGTCAGTCAGTCAGTCAGTCAGTCAGTGAGTCAGTCAGTCAGTCAGTCAGTCAGTCAGTCAGTCAGTGAGGGCTTTCAGCTTTATATATATGTAGATGATTGATGCTGTAAAAGGTAAAAATAAAATACAATGGCAGAATGTATGCATTTTCTCTACCTGCTCTCGAAAACTAAATTAATAAAGTTTTACTGTTATGGTACTAGTGAGGCGCCTATGTACACACGGCGCGGGGCTCCCTGATCTTCACCCACACCACTGTCCCTTCCTGGAGATAGCCCTGATGGTGGACACAACCAGGCCGCCAACTCTGACCCTACACTTCCTAGAGGGGAGAGGCAGGAACCGCAGTATGCAAGAGAATACTACCCACTAGTACAGACAGGAAAGGCAGGTGACAAGAACCAACACAAACAATACAAACAGAACAGAGCAGATGGTAAAGCCTGACTGATAACAGCGAGGTCTAGCAGACAAGCTGACAGAAGCAGGATACCAAACAAGGCAGACAAGCTAGCAGACGAAGGGAAAGGCAAAAGGTACCAGGGCCAGACTACCAGCAGGTCAGAGTAGCTGGCCCACTCAGCGGACACTGAAAACTGAACATGAACAATAATCAGCAACTCCCAGGCAGCAAGAGTTGGATCTTATAGGGAAGTGGGAGGAGCCGATAGGTAGATAGACCTGTCAATCACTAGCACACCTCACAGACACATAGCAGGGTAATTAACCTGACTGGAAGGCACAGGAGTTGTTAACCCTGGCTCGTCTGGACAGAACAAGATGAGCTGGCAAAATTAACAATGAGCTGACAGGCGTAACATTTACAAAACATTATATGCACCAAAAAATGATCACAAGAAAACCACAGTTTGCCACGCAAAAAACAAGCCCTCATACAACCATATCGACGGAAATAATGTCATGGCATTCGAAAAGTGGAGATAAAAATCACCCACAAATTGTTGCGTCCTCAACGCCAAAATAGGGTTTAATGCCATAGCCCCTGACTATGGCATCTAAGAGGATAGAACAATTGAAGTCCAATATTTTTGGTCTCTTATTACTTAGGCAACCCTTTGTCTTGACAGCTAAGGTGAACAAATGTTAAAGGGAATCTGTCACCAAGTTCATGCTGCCCGAATGACAAGCAGCATGAAGCTGGTACAGGAATGCCCATTACCCCAGTGTACGTATTAGTCAAAACACTTTTTGAAATTTGACTTGGAACAGAGCTCTGAGTCACAGAGGCGGGCCAGGTTGGCCTCTCCCTGCCGACAGCATTTTAACCGACAGCTATCTTCCTATGCACAAAAGAGGAAAGAGCTGTCAGTCAACATGCTGTCGGCAGGGAGAGGATGGTATGGCCCACCTCTTTGACTCGGAGCTCTGTTCTAAATGAAACTTCAAAATGTGTTTGTTCAGGCCATATGAATTTGGCAATAGTTTTCCATTAATACAAAGGAAGGCTTCTTTCACACAGGTGCATATTAGCCGGCATTTTCATGGTTGGCCAATATACTCTTCCATCTGGGGCGTAGAAGCTCGTGAATAGGTGCACAAATCTAACGTTTGTGCGCCCATTCACACGGCATGGGGCCCGATGCATATGCACCAAGCTCACCATGCAATCACCCATTTCCCCTCTCTTCCCATTGCAGGCTCACCTTTCGTCTCCTCCCCACTCGTTCTTTGCAATGGGAGGGGGCAGGGCAAGGATGGAGCTAAGCGCCGGCCCGCCCTGCCTTGCCTCCTCCCATTGATCGCTATGGACAAGGAATGGGGAGCGGACAGTAGCTTAGCTCTGCCCACATCCCGCCCCTTGTCTATAGCCACCAACGGGAGGAGGCGGTTCGGGATGACACTTAGCTCCGCCCCCATCCCCTTCCATTGTACAGAACGAGCGGGGAGGAGACGGGAGGTGAGCCTGCACACGGGGAGGGAGGGTAGGGATAGCAGAGGGAGCAGAGGGTCATCAGATCACAACGCATATTGGCCGGCCCTGAAAACACCAGCTGATATGAGCTTGTGTGAAAGAAGCCGAAGCGGGTTAAACCTTTATTGTCACTTATTTTCCGACTATTATTTCTATTTCTTTTCCATTTATAGATAACCAATAAACTATTTCCAATTTGCACAATGGTTGTTAAATTTGCTGATCTTTTATTTAGCTATAAATCTACCTTATCCAGTTACAGATCTTCAACAGCTTTAAAAATGGCATCCAATGTCTCACATTAATGTGTTTATGCTCATCTAATTGAATTATTAGTTCCTGTTAGTGGCTTCTAATGACCGGATTCTGCCATCATATTTCTGATTGAATGATTTCTATTTCCAGGCAGCGAATGTAGTTCTGATTGAAACATTATTCCATGAATTTCCCTCTCGTAGTCCTAAAGTCTCCTACATAAAAAATAATAGAGAACATTACATAACAATGCACAGAACCCCCCAAGCTAGGAGAATGCAATCATGCACAGTATACAGAGGTATGCAGGGTTGTGCATCACACGATTCGAGTTCTTGTTTGTTTGATTGCTTCTAAAAACAAACAAAGTAAATGACTGATGTGGATTTTAAACCCAAGTGTATAATTTTGTCTGTTTTAGCCTCCTACTTGGAAGCTGGATGTGACTCAAGCAACACAAAGTTGTAGTCTGATGAAGAAAAGTGCTTCTATGTGCGCCATAAAATATCTCACAGTTGGTCGAGATCCAGAATACATTTTTACACCCCAATCCAATTCCTGCATCATTCTGACATGAGCTCACATCACTGGTTTGTGACTTTGTCGGAGATCTCGATCTAGTCCTAAATGAGTCAACTATCCAAAGTTTTTTTCATCGTTGAGAAACACCCTACTTAAAGGGGTTGTCCCGCGGCAGCAAGTGGGTCTATACACTTCTGTATGGCCATATTAATGCACTTTGTAATATACATTGTGCATTAATTATGAGCCATACAGAAGTTATAAAAAGTTTTTTACTTACCTGCTCCGTTGCTAGCGTCCTCGTCTCCATGGTGCCGACTAATTTTCGCCCTCCGATGGCCAAATTAGCCGCGCTTGCGCAGTCCAGGTCTTCTCCTGTTCTCTATGGGGCTCCGTGTAGCTCCGTGTAGCTCCGCCCCGTCACGTGCCGATTCCAGCCAATCAGGAGGCTGGAATCGGCAATGGACCGCACAGAAGAGCTGCGGTCCACGGAGGCAGAGGATCCCGGCGGCCATCTTCACAGGTAAGTATAGAAGTCACCGGAGCGCGGGGATTAAGGTAAGCGCTCCGGTAAGCTTTCTGTACGTCCCTGCATCGGGGTTGTCTCGCGCCGAATGGGGGGGGGGGTTGAAAAAAAAAAAAACGTTTCGGCGCGGGACAACCCCTTTAACCCTTTCCAATCCACTGTCTGACGTCTGAAGACATTCTGATTGACAGCTGTACAGCTCAGATGTCGGAATATGTCCGGCAGGGTATTCTTACTGTATACTGCTGGCCGCTCTGTTGTCGGAGCATGCCTCTCCAGCATGTCCCATACCACAGTACTGGCTCTAGCCAGCAGATGGCGCCATTGTAAAATGGCAGAAATAGAAGGCCCTCTAGGAAACACTGAATCCAAAATTGGATTGCAAAGGGTTAACATAGGTTCCTCATCTGTAATAACTGCTAATTAATGTGATAATGAAATTAAACTAATATTTCTTTTCATATACTGCTGATGACAAAGGGCTTTCTTTGGTTTCATTGAAACATTTTCTCTAAAATTGGATTGGTCTGTTCAGTAAGAGAAACCAAGTAATCTTGTAAATATGATACCTTTTAATGAATAACAAGAATACATGATGTTATAGCGAGCTTTCGAGCCATCGCAGGGTTCTTCTTCAGGCTTAAATGGAATAGCACACATTTAGTTCCATTACAAGGTATACACCTATTATTCATAACATTAAAACCACTGACACATGAATGAATCACTGATTATCTCAATAGGGATCTTGCACACGGGTTAGAATATTCTGCAACAGTGTTGTGGAATATACCCTCCTGCGGAATATTCAGCACCAAAATCTAACGTGTGGATTTTAGTGCAGAGATGAGAATAGCAGAATCCCACATCAAAATCCACAGTAAGGCCGGCTGCACATGGGTGGATTTTTACGGCGGAATCCAGAGCGGACGTCCGCAGCAATAACCGTCCATAGCATGCTATGGAAAAATACTTGCGCTTGCACACGAACGGAAACCAATTGCGGTTTCTGCTCAAGGATGAAAAATCGAAGCATGCTTAATTTTCCTGCGTCCCGATAGCGAGTCATGCGGACCATCCGCAATACAGAGAAGAAGATAATACAGGTACGCGCCGACTGTGCACTGGGTCAAATTCAACCTTATGGCCTCTTTCACATGGGCAATGCGTTTTTTGCTAGTCCACTGCAGCATCCCGGAAGGTGACCCTGGAGAAAGGGCGTACGTTGAGGAGCGGGGAGGGTAAGATACTGGCTTGTCATGGCGGCACTTACCACGCTCCCTCCTGGAGGGACGCATGAAACCATGGCCAGGGCAGCCCTGGGCCTCTTCCGGACACCCCTTGGAGAGGGTGCCCAATAAACATGAGAACAGGGATAGACCGGAAAGACCCTCGGCGGTGAATAAATAAGCCGCAGACAGGATTAACGTACCTCAGGTCCCTGGGAACGGCCACGCCCTGGCAAAACTTTACTTTAATAAACTTAAGCAATACAAGGCACAATTGACAGTACTTTAAGTGCAGGTATTAAACAGACTTGAGTAGTAGTACCTCCACACGGTGATCCCAGATTTCGGGACAGCTGTGTGTGAACAATAGACTTCAAAATACCTCCCTCCACCTGGTGATCCCAGACTTCAGGACAGCTGGGCGTGACAAAATGAACAAGAGTACCTCTGCACTCGGCCTTGGAAAGAAAGTATACTTACTGATTGCTCACGCTCTCTCCTTGGGGTTTACTCCTCTCGCATCACTGGAACACTCACTCTGGGGAACCTCTCCTTCTCTTCCATTCTTCACCACATGAGGGTTGAAGGTACACTCATGTAGCTGGCACTCTTAATCAGGAACCCAGAAGACATGGAACTCCTTTCCCGCTCTCAAGCACTCCTATTTATATTCTCACTCATACCTTGTGACAGGACATAAATTGATACATTTACAGGCAGTCTCCAGACTTTTGCAAACACTTAAAGGGGTTCTGTCAGTAAAATAAAAAAATGTATACTCACCTGCATCCCTGTAAAGTGTAACCTGTAAAAAGAAAAGAGTGAAAAAAAACAAAGCCAACTCACCAAATCCCGTTGTTGTTCTTCTGTCCGCTGTTTTTCTGACGTGTGAGGGGTTGGCTCCAGTGGCTCCTGCGCATGCATGCGTGCTCTCGTCGACCTGGCCATGTCTATCCTCTGCCGTCCTCGCAGAGTCCACAGTGAGTGCGCAAGTGCGCCGGGAAGGGGGACGCATGCCCCCTTGCCGTCGACTCTCTGAGGACGGCAGAGGTTAGATGCGGCCAGGTCAATCAGTGGGTGACACATGACTTGTGATGCTTCGACCACTGACCCGTGCGTCAGGAATTGCCACCCGGCATGGTCGGAGCAGTGTTGGGCTGAAATTTTGCCAGCTTCTGCCCTGCGATCAGACGGCTGCCGGAGGGAAAGAAGAAGAGCAGCAGCCTCCCACTGACCGGCCTCGTAAGGCACAGGTGAGTATGATTTTTTCTGACAGAACCCCTTTAACCCCTCACTTTCTGCAGCTGTGCAATACACATAACAGAATGACAAGACACTTATGCAAAGCGTACGAACATAAGACATGACATGTATGACATTTATGGAGAGGACCAGGATAGTATGTACTGGGCCACTACACCACTGCTAAACTTCCTCCTCCTCCCATTGCCGGCAGCTCCCATAGAAACCTACGGGAGCTGCCAGCTGATCATGGCTGAAAGACAGGGTAAGACCTATCTTTTCTGTCCACATCAAAATATTCCCCGGTGTATTGGGCCGCAATGTTTCGGCACAGCTAAAAAGCAGCCACCTGAATGAATGCATTGGAATCCAATGCTTCAGATGGTTGCGATTTTCAGCTGACATGTGATAAAACGCTCATATAGAATAGGTCTATCAGTGGGGATTTTGGTGCGGAATTCAGAGATGGCATATTCCGCAACGCTGTTGCAAAACATTCTGTCCCAAATGAACCGTTCCTTATAGTGTTACCTGTCCTTGGTAAATATAAGGCAGCAAGTGAACAGTCAATTCTTGAAGTTGATTGTCACATTTGCCCTGAGTGTAAGACATACCACGCTCAGGACGAATGCCAATAGGAGGCTGGTCATTATGTTACATCTGTGCGGGGCGTAGAAACAATGACCTACATGGATGCAACCCAAACAAGGACTGGAGGGAAAGGATTGGGATAGGCGAACTCACATAACACCATAACAAACTGAACTGCAAATAGGACTTGCGAGCAGACATTCAACAACGACTAACAACCACCAAAAATACCAACACGCATAAGCAGATGGAATAGCTAAAGTACTTACGAGGTATTAGTTTGTATTTTGGCCAAGATATTTAAGCTCACGAGCCCACGACAAGGGTCCTCATTGTGACATTAGTCCCTGCTCTAACAAGACAGGAGTCCTGCTTGCAAGCGAAGTGTTGATCCTAATAGGGGCCAGGCTCACTCTAGATGGTATGCAACATATAGGATGATCAATTCAATTGCCTGTTCACCTACACAGACACTGAATATGTCGCTGTTCACACCAAGAAACAAGGAATCCCACCCAGAACCTTATGCAAAACATGCATGACTCCAAAAACCAGGGTACTGAGAGGGGCTGCGGAAAATAGTAAAAGGAATGAGTGACCAGCACCCTCTAGGAAGAGAGGCTGGTATTTATATGCAGCAGTGGTGATTGGCTGGCTGGAGAACTCCACACCTGTGGAAGTGTGCTCCTACAAACCCAAAGACCTACAGGTCTCAGGAGCACAACATGACATTGATGTGTTGGAAGCAGAAAAAAGGGCAAGTGAGGATGTGAACAACTTTGACAATGGCGAAATTGTAATGACTAGACAACTGGGTCAGAGCATCTCCAGAGCGGCAGTTCTTCTGGGGTATTCCTGGTTTTCAGTGGTTAGTACCTACCAAACCGGTCCACTGAAGGACAACTGGTGAACCAGTGATATTTTGTCATGGGGGCCCAAGGCTCATTTATACACATGAGGAGCGAAAGCTGTCTGGTCTAACCCCAGAGAAGTGTTACAGTAACACAAAGTGCTGAAAAAGTTAAAGTGACCCTTTGTGACCGAACCCCTTCTCTGACTACGTGATGCATACTGTATATTAGTATGCAATAGTAGTCTAAGACATTATATACTGATGTGACAAGCCAAGGCCGCTCACATGGGCAGGACTGGTCAATCAAAGCAGGTGTAGCATTTTATCTTATGAAGCATACTAATGCACAGTGTGCATCACGTAGTCAGAGAAGCTGGTGTGGCCATCTTTGTTTCTGGACCGAAGGGTTACTTTTATGCTGGCTGTCATAGAAAGATGTCAAAAACACAGTCCATAACACATTACTGTGTAAGGGACTGTATAACCATTTAGTGCACAATATTAGGCAGGTGGCTTTAAGGCTATGACTGATCACTTTTCCTCTTGGCTTAGCTCTAGATCTGTTTATTTAACGTGCCGAGCAGTCATTCGGTGCACTAGGCTATTTGTGTAGCCATTACAGTCAAATGACTGTTGGGCTATGCAAATAGCATTAGCGCACAATGTAAGCGAATGAGCATTCCCTTAATTTTTTTAAACAATGATGCAACATATATAACAGTTGATTTTCCCTGCAGAATGTGAACACAGAGTGTGACCCATCCTTATATCTACATTACGTGGCTTCATTCGCATCAGCTGACTTCTGTTAAAAAAGAGGACGAAATAGCGCCACATGCTTCATCCTGTAAAATGAAGGAAACCCGGCTGGAAAAGAATTAACCCCATTACAGAAAATGGGGTTCGTTGAGTTCTGTCACACAGGCAAAAAAATTCTTTGGGTTTTGCGCATTGTGAGATGCACAAAAACATAACCCATTATTTACAATGGGTGTACTTGCATTGGAAAAATCGCAGCATGTTCTATTTTCGTACAAGTCTCAGTTGAGAATAGGACTTGCAACGTGCGGTCTCCCACTCATCGCACAACAGACGGACGGGGTATCCATGTGCTGTGGGAGGCGGGTCACCCCTCAGAATGCCAGGCACGACTCGCTGTCGCCTGTGTGAGTCAGATCTATTCGGCCACAGACTGCCATTTCCTGAACCCCCTAGCACTAATGTGAATTAGTCCTGTGTTGTATGATTTCCCAAAGCTTAGTAATGTTAATAAGTTGTAGAAATACTGCTAAAAAAAAGTTACCTTACTAATAGCCGACTTTGCTTTCACCAATCAATATAAAATATTAGAATAAAAGCAAGCAGTACACACAGTTTGTTCTCTTCGGAGAGGTAATTGTGCTGTTCTGGAATCCAATTTTATTAGAAGACAAAATATACTTAAAAATAACAATCATATTTCATAAGGCGAGGAAAGTACCGTAACAGGAAGAACAAAAATACCCTTTGTAATCTTGAATAGAAAAAAGTTGTAGACCTATAGTTATAAAGAGTAAATGGAAACAGAGACGGGCTAGGCTGGAGGGCAGTGGGGCACAAACCCTCTAGGCCGGTCTCCAGATAGAGGTTTGGGGCCACCAGCTCTTCTGTGCTGGCATCTTGTTGTAGCTGCTTCTTCTGTTGCAGTCCTGACTTGCACTACACTCTCAGATAAAGGTAGCCACAGGGCAAGTTAGAATCTCAGACAGCCCCGCAGGCTACAGGTCCGCAGAGACAACCCCGCAGGCTACAGGTCCGCAGAGATGGCCCCGCAGGCTACAGGTCCGCAGAGATGGACCCGCAGGCTACAGGTCCGCAGAGATAGCCCTGCAGGCTACAGGTCCGCAGAGACAGCCTCGCAAGCTACATGTCCGCAGAGATGGACCCGCAGGCTACAGATGTGCAGAGATGGCCCCGCAGGCTACAGGTCCGCAGAGATGGCCCCGCAGGCTGAAGGTCCTCTTAGATGGCCTAGTGGGCTACATGTCCGCAGAGACGGCCCTGTGGGCAACAGGTCTACAGAGGAGGACCTGTGGGTCACAGGTCCGCAGAGTTGGCTCCACAGGCTACAGGTCCGCAGACTGCCGCACAAGCTATGTGTCCACAGATACGGCTCGCAGGCTACAGGTCCGCAGAGATGGCCCCGCAGGCTATAGGTCCGCAGAGGCGGCCCGCAGGCTACAGGTCCGTAGAGATGGCCCCTCGTGCTACAGGTCCACAGAGATGGCCCTGTGGGCCACAGGTCTGCAGAGACAACCCCGCAGGCTACAGGTCCGCAGAGATGGCCCCGCAGGCTACAGGTCCGCAGAGATGGACCCGCAGGCTACAGGTCCGCAGAGATAGCCCTGCAGGCTACAGGTCCGCAGAGACAGCCTCGCAAGCTACATGTCCGCAGAGATGGACCCGCAGGCTACAGATGTGCAGAGATGGCCCCGCAGGCTACAGGTCCGCAGAGATGGCCCCGCAGGCTGAAGGTCCTCTTAGATGGCCTAGTGGGCTACATGTCCGCAGAGACGGCCCTGTGGGCAACAGGTCTACAGAGGAGGACCTGTGGGTCACAGGTCCGCAGAGTTGGCTCCACAGGCTACAGGTCCGCAGACTGCCGCACAAGCTATGTGTCCACAGATACGGCTCGCAGGCTACAGGTCCGCAGAGATGGCCCCGCAGGCTATAGGTCCGCAGAGGCGGCCCGCAGGCTACAGGTCCATAAAGATGGCCCCTCGTGCTACAGGTCCACAGAGATGGCCCTGTGGGCCACAGGTCTGCAGAGACAACCCCGCAGGCTACAGGTCCGCAGAGATGGCCCCGCAGGCTACAGGTCCGCAGAGATGGACCCGCAGGCTACAGGTCCGCAGAGATAGCCCTGCAGGCTACAGGTCCGCAGAGACAGCCTCGCAAGCTACATGTCCGCAGAGATGGACCCGCAGGCTACAGATGTGCAGAGATGGCCCCGCAGGCTACAGGTCCGCAGAGATGGCCCCGCAGGCTGAAGGTCCTCTTAGATGGCCTAGTGGGCTACATGTCCGCAGAGACGGCCCTGTGGGCAACAGGTCTACAGAGGAGGACCTGTGGGTCACAGGTCCGCAGAGTTGGCTCCACAGGCTACAGGTCCGCAGACTGCTGCACAAGCTATGTGTCCACAGATACGGCTCGCAGGCTACAGGTCCGCAGAGATGGCCCCGCAGGCTATAGGTCCGCAGAGGCGGCCCGCAGGCTACAGGTCCGTAGAGATGGCCCCTCGTGCTACAGGTCCACAGAGATGGCCCCGCAGGCTATAGGTCTGCAGAGACGATCTCGTGGGCTACAGGTCCGCAGAGACTACCCTGCGGGCTACGTGTCCGCAGAGGCGGCCCTGTGGGCTACAGGTCTGCAGAGACAGCCCCACGAGCGACAGGTCCTCAGAGATGGCCTCGCAAGCGACAGGTCTGCAGAGACAGCACCGTGAGCTATAGGTCCACAGAGACAACCTAACGGGCTATAGGTCCACAGAGACGGCCCAGCGGGCTGCAGAGACAACTCCGCAGGCTGTATGTCCACAGAGAAAGCTGAGCAGGCTACAGGTCTGCAAAGACAGACCCGCAGGCTACAGGTCTGCAGAGACCGCCCCGCGGGCTACAGGTCCACAGAGACTGCCCCGCAGCCTACAGGTCCGTAAAGACGGCCCCGCAGGCTATAGTTCCACAGACACATCCCAGGTCAGGATGCAGGCAGTACGATGACGACATTCCATCGCACCATACTTTTTGCATGTGCAAATTATGCTATAGCATTACGTCATACTGCAGGAGTGATCAAAGCGTCGCATGTTGTAGTCCCCCAGGGGGCTAAAAAAACGTAAAGATAATATCAATAACGTTTTATTAATTGTAAAAAAAGTTATAAAAGTTTAAATCACCCTCCTTTTTCCATATCTACAATAAAAAAAATCAAAAACATGAAAGAAAAATACATATTTGGTATTGCCGCGTCCGATCTATCAAAGTAGTGCATTATTTATCCCGCATGGTGAATGTGATCCAAAAAAATTAAATGAACACCAGAAATTTTTCTCCCAGAAAAAATGCAATAAAAAGTCGTATGTATTCCGAATTGGTGCTAACGTAAACTACAGGACATCCCGCAAAAAATGAGCCCTGGCACAACTGCGACGATGGAAAAATAAAAAAAGGTAATGCGCGCAGAAGATGGCGGCAGAAAATAATTGAAAAAAATTAAATGCTTTGAAAAAAAATAAAAGTAGTACAGCAAAAAAAACTATACAAGTTTGGTATCATAATAAAGTTATGTCAGGTTTGTTGCAGTTTGTGCGCCGTAGAAACAAGATGCACGGAAAGATGTTGGAATGTCGTTTTTTTTTTTTCATTTTACTCCACTTAGAATTTTTACCAAGTTTTTCAGTACTCTATATGGTAGATTAAATAGCACCATTGAAAAATACAACTCGTCCCGCAAAAAACAAGCCCTCATACAGCGACGTGGATGGATAAATAACGGAGTTACGATTTTTTAAAAGGGGGGAGGAAAAAACGAAAATGGAAAAAAGAAGGGGCCGCGTCATAAAGGGTTTAAAACACCAAGAAAAAAAATGCAGAAAATTTTTCTACTGTGTTCCCACAATACAGATTTTTTCTACTGTGTTCCCACAATGCAGTTTTCTTCTCTTTTCATCCCAAACCATGATTGAATACAAAACAAAGAAGAAATGTCTCCCTGCAGGCTTCCTTCACATAACAGGAGAATGCAAGAAGGGCTGTACAACTGGTGCAAGAAAATAGCATAAATTTGCAACTTTTTGTACTTGTCCCTTTTTTAACATGTGGGTGCGCTTTAGCAAAGGGGGTAATAGCTTCTCATAGCTTGACAAATTTACTATAATTTGCCCCAAAAAGTGGTATACACTATAGCGCAAATCTGTTCCAGCTCATAGCTGCCGGAGAAGCAGTAGGTTCATTAAGAGATGCGGACTTCTTAATAAACGTGTCACATTTTACTCCACGAGGTATTGCCATAGGCCTTCACATGAGTGAGAGTGAGTGGCGACATTCTAGGGCAAGAGTTGCATCGCACAGCAGACGCACGGCCATCCGTGTGGGACACCGCTCATCTGCATGTTCTATTTCGCACGAAAAATAAGAGCAAGCTGCGATTTTTCCATCTCGAACCATTGCTGCGAGAAAAATATCAGCCATGTAAATACACCCATTGCATATAATTGGTTGTATTTTTGTGTGAGTTTTGTGCGTCACGCAGCGCGCAAAGCTCATACAATTTTCTTGCCAGTGTGAATGCACCCTAAAAACTGCCCATGGGCGACACTAGCATATGATTGAATAAAATTGAAATATATTTTAATTGCGAGACGCACAGAACTTGGGCGTTGAAATGCAATAATTGACAGGAGGGATTTTTCCATGTACCGATCATGGGAGATTGACAAATAACAACATGCCCCATTATCACGGTGGAGTAGCCTATTCTGTCCTATGGGTGCATGAAAAAAAATCACTTTCCATGAAAAAGAAAATAAGCGTTTTTTGTTTTTCCTACTGATTAAAAAAAAAGAAAGTACATGGAATCTTAAAGTTTGCTTCCGTTCTGTTAGATTTCCATTTTTTAGTAGAACAAATAGCACAGTCTGCAGAGCTATTTGATCAGTTAAAAACGGAATCCTAAGGCTAACTTGTCACGGACGAGCGAGATATGGGGCAGTGAATTCCGCCCCCATATCGCGCTCGCCATCCATGTGAAAACAGCCTGGCATCACTTCGGGGATGCAGGGCACCTCTGCCGCAGCGGAGTTTCTCCCATTGTTTTCAATGGGAGATATCGCATAGTGTACACCTAGTATGTGGTGCAATGCTGCCGCCGCCCCCATTGGAAATAATGGGCAGTGCAATGTGAGAGCACGAACAGAGATAGAACATGCCGTGATGTTCTCATATGTATGACCCATTCAAAAGAATAGGGTTCATACTTGTGCGCCTTGCGTTTTTTGTACGTGTGCAGCTCCTTTTATTTTCTCTCTATGCCATCCGTTTTTCACGTTCACAAAAAAAAAACTGAAACAAGCCAAAGGCTAACTTCACCCAGGTGAGTGCGATATCACACGGCCCAATATCGCCCTCGCCAACATGTGATTTCGCCGTGGATGCAAGGCGTTTTTACATCAAAATGGCCTCCTATAACCTCAGGGAAGCAGCGATCTTCCACTACAGCAGAGGATCGTGGAGTGTCTCCCATTGTTTTCAATGGGGAAACATCACGCTCGCATGCACCTAGCATACGGTGCGATGCTGCTGCCACCCCATTGCAAGCAATGGGCAATGCGATGTGAGGGCATGCCCAAAGATAACAGGGCATGCTGTGATTTTTTTCAGAAAAAAAATGCTCATGTGTATAACCCCATTCAAAAGAATGGGGTTCACAATCGTGCGCGATTTGTGCGTCTCGCAACACCCAAATCTCGTCAATATGAAGCCGGCCGCAGCGCATTTGCGCATGAACAATATTTGAAGAGCTCAGTTGAATTGATTGGCTAATAAAGCCTAAGTCAGATCCGGCTGCTTCTTTTCCTGCGGTTTTCCCAGTGGCACACCCTTCCTCTTGCGTAATTGCACCCCTGACATAGACTTCTATGGCAGCTTCGCTGTGCAAAATGCAATAAAATAGAGCAGGTCATATTTTTTTGCGCAATTCTCACACGGGCATGCACATCACACGGCATGTGAAAACAAGGGGCACGGCATTCTTAGGGAACGCCCAAATATAGAATGCGCTGCGAGGAAGAAAAAACGCTCTTGTGAATGAATCCATGGAATTCATATAGGCAAGTTTTGTGCGCATCGCACAAAACATCACGTACGAATATTGTTCTTGTGAATAAGCCCTAATTTTTTTTTAATGCATCTTTAAAAAAAGAAAAAAGGCGAGGGCGATAGCGGGCTGCAAAACACGGTAGCGCCCTCGCTGTCCACGTGAAAGCCCCGTGGATGTGAAGCGTTTTCACGTGAAAACATCCTTGCAACACTTCGGGGATTGAGGGATCACAGAGTTCTACCATTGCTTTCACGGGTGTCGGCGCTCCGATATCGCCCTCGCAAGTGTGAAGCTGCCCTCACAGTAAAGAACTCCCTTCTATGTCGGTGTAGAAACCTTCTTTCCTTTAGATGTAGGGGGCGCCCCCTTGTTACACCCACAGTCCTGGGTATACATAGATCATGGGAGAGATCTCTGTATTGTCCCCCGATATATTTAGGCCGCCTGCGCATGGGCAGATTTTTGCTGCGGAATCCATAGCTGCCATCCGCAGCAAATACAATAGCATGTTATGGAAAAGTGATTCTTCATGCATACGAGTGGAAACCAATTGCAGTTACCTCTCCTGGGAGGAAATACCGCAGAGTGCTACATTTTCCTGCGGAGTCCCCACGGACAGCTTCCATTAAAGTCAATGGAAGCCACCTGACCGGTGGCTCGTACGCAGTTGACACTGTGGATGGTACACGGATTCCACGAGAACAGCAGAAATTTAAAAAATCTGTACTGTACGACGGTGAGCCGTGCGGACCATCCACAGTACAGATGAAGCGAACCGAAAGCAGGTATGTTCGGACACTGCTGCTGCCAGGGATGGGTTTTGCTGCGGGATTCTGCATGCGGAATCCGACCCGCCTGTGTGCATGCGGCCTGATACATAGTTATTAGGTCGCCGCTCAGACTTATTTTTTCTAAACTACATAATCCCAATTTCGATAGCCTCTCTGGGTATTGTAGTCCGCCCATTCCATTTATTACTTTAGTTGCCCACCTTTGAACCCGCCCAAACGCCGATATGTCCTGCTTCAGTACCGGTGCCCAAAACTGTCCATAATATTCCATGTGTGGTCGGACCAGTGATTTGTAAAGAGGAAGAACAATGTTCTCATCATGTGCCTCTAGAGCTCTTTTGGTGCCCCCCATGATCCTATTTGCCTTCGCAGCAGCTACCTGACACTGGTTGCTCCAGTTAAGCTTACAGTTAACTAAACCCCCCAGGTCCTTTTCCATGTCAGAGTTATGCCTGGTTTAGACACAACGATTATCACTCAAAAAATCTTTTGAGCGATTTTTGAGCAATAAACGTTGGGGGCTTTACAGCGCAAGGTGATCGCTCAAATGTTGAGCGATCACCTTGCGCTCCAAGCGGGGAGTGCAGAAGAGAAGTGGGGCCGCTTACCTTCTGATTCCAGCTGTTCCCCGCTCAGAGCAGACGGCTGTCATACAGCCGAGCGCCCCGAGTGGAGGATGCAGAAGACAAGCGGGGCCGTTTGCCTTCTGATTCCAGCTGTTCCCCGCTCGGATGCGACCGGCTGTTATAAAGCCGAGCGCTCTGAGCGTAAGATGCATAAGACAAGCGGGGTGGCCCCACTGTTCTCTGCTCGGAGCGCCCAGCTCTTACACAGCTGGACAGCTGCGTTCTTTATACCCCGCCTGTCTGCAGGGAGCGGGATACAGCTGAAACAATAGTATCAGCTGTATCCCGCTGTGAATTCCTGATAACTGATCTTTCAGCATGCTAAAAGATCAGCGATCAACGGCGGCTTAACGAAAACTGCACGATATCAGACACAATGATTATGGCTCAAAAGATGGCTTTGAGCGATTTCTGAGTGAAAATCGTTGTGTCTAAATCAGTTTTCAGGCCCAACTTCCACGGGTGGGTATGATTCGCTGAATCTACAAATCAAGCTGCCCATAGGGATACATGGGCGTCCGCAAATGAAATTGCAGCATGCTCCATTTCAGTGTGGTGCCTGCATGGATAACTTCCATTGAAGTCAATAGAAGCCGTCCGATCCATGGCCCGACCGCTATTGAATTGCGGATTGTGCAGGAAAGAGGTTTTTTTTAAAAAACTCCACTGTGTATGTGCAACGGCGCGCCGGCCTGCACTTCCGCACACATCCGCAGGGAAGAAAATAGAAGACCTGAACGTGTAAGTAGAAGACCCACAGCGTCCTCGGCCGTGGGCAGGGTCGGGTACCGCTGCAGGCTCCCACATGTGGAATCCCATCCGTCCGTGGACATGAGGTTAACCCAGTGGTTTCCCATTTAGTGTGTAATGGTGACATGGATTTCCTGTGCAGAACCTCACATTTATCAGTGTTAGTCCTCATTTGCCACTTTTCTGCCCCCAACTTACCCAGATGCCCTTGTACCCGCCTTGCGTCCTCTGTAGAGTTCATTGCTTCACGTAGTTTTATGTCTTTTATTAACATTGCAGTTAATGGATAACGCACAGCCGTACGCTTCCACACGTTTCATGTACACTTTTTTGTGATCAAGGAAAAAAAGTGTGAAACTACAAAAGTTTATTAGGACAAAAAAATGTTTACATATAAAAACGGAACAAAATATATATTGTGTATACCACTTTAAAAAATGTATGTTAACACATTTTTTTGGCATGTAAATTTCCTGCACACCTGCAAGGTACGTGAAAATACGGGTGTGAACAGCCCCCAAGGCTGTGAGTGATAACGTACAGGGGGGCTGGAGCTCTATAACACAACTATTAAGTATCACCCCAAAGATTCCGAATTCTAGGAGCTCAGAAGGTGTTAACCCTTTAATACCCGCATTGATGTGCAAGGAGCCCCCCGTCATTAGCAGCCCGTCCGTCTCGGTGTTTCGGCAGTCCCCGTCATTGGCAACCTGTCCGTCTCGGTATGTCAGTGGTCCCCGTAATTAGCAGCCCGTCTGCCTCGGAGTGTCGGCAGTTCCCGTCAATGTCCGTCTCGGTGTGTCGGCGGTCCCCGTCATTAGCAGCCCGTTCGTCTTGGTGTGTCAGCAGTCCCCGTCATTAGCAGCCCGTCCATCTTGGTGTTTCGGCAGTCCCCGTCATTGGCAGCCTGTCCGTCTCGGTGTCGGCGGTCCCCGTCATTGGCAGCCCATCCGCATCAGTGTGACAGCAGTCCCCATCAGTAGCAGCCCGTCCGTCTCAGTGTGTCGGAGGTCCCTGTCATTGTCCGTCTCGGTGGTCCCCATCTTTGTCCGTCTCGGTGTGCGGCAGTCCCCGTCATTAGCAGCCCGTCCATCTCGGTGTGTGGGCAGTCCCTGTCATTAGCAGCCCATCCGTCTCGGTGTCGGCGGTCCCCGTCATTGGCAGCCCAACTGTCTCTTGTGTTGGCGGTCCGCGTCATTAACAACCTGTCCATCTCGGCGGTCTCCATCATTAGCAGCCTGTCCGTTTCATGTGTCGGCGGTCCCTATCATTGTCCATCCTGATGTGTCGGCGGTCCCCGTCATTAGCAGCCCGTCCGTCTCGGTGTGCCGGCGGTCCCCTTCAGTAGCAGCCTGTCTGCCTCGGTGTCAGCGGTCCCCGTCATTGGCAGCCTGTCCGTCTCGTGTGTTGGCGGTCCCCGTCATTGTCCATTTCGGTGTATCGGCAGTCCCCGTCATTAGCAGCCCATCCGTCTCGGTGTCGGTGGTCCGCGTCATTGGCAGCCAGTCCGTCTCGTGTGTTGGCGGTCCCCGTCATTAGCAGCCCGTCCATCTCGGCGGTCCCCGTCATTAGCAGCCCGTCCATCTCGGTGTTTTGGCGGTCCCTGTCATTAGCAGCCCGTCCGTCTCGGCGTCGGCGGTCCCTGTCATTAGCAGCCCGTCCATCTTGGTGTGTTGGCGGTCCCTGTCACTAGCAGCCCGTCCATCTCGGTGTTTTGGCGGTCCCTGTCATTAGCAGCCCGTCCATCTCGGTGTTTTGGCGGTCCCTGTCACTAGCAGCCCGTCCGTCTGGGCGGCCCCCATCATTGTCAGTGGTCCCTGTCATTAGCAGCCAGTCCGTCTCGGTGTCAGCGGTCCCTGTCATTAGCAGGCCGTCCATCTCGGCGGCTCACGTCATTGTCCGTCTTGGGGTGTCGGCGGTCCCCGTCATTAGCAGCCAGTTTGTCTTGGTGTTTTTGGCGGTCCCAGTCATTAGCAGCCCGTCCGTCTCGGCGCCCCCCAGTCATTGTCCGTCTTGGTGTGTCGGCGGTGCCCGTCCGTCTCGGTGTGTCGGCGGTCCCAGTCATTAGCAGCCCGTCCGTCTCGGTGTCTCGGCGGTCCCAGTCATTAGCAGCCCGTCCGTCTCGGTGTGTCGGCGGTCCCAGTCATTAGCAGCCAGTCCGTCTCGGCGGCCCCCGTGATTGTCCGTCTCGGTGTGTCGGCGGTCCCTGTCATTAGCAGCCCGTCCGTCTCGGCGGCCCCTGTCATAGTCCGTCTCGGGGTGTCGGCGGTCTCCTCGGTCTGCCCCGTGCGGGGAGCGGCCGCCTCGCGGAGGGTGTGCGCTGCCGGCTGGAGGCTCCCCTGCTCTCTGACTAACCTGCTCTCGGCTTCCCTCATGGAGCCATTTATTGGTAGTTACTGCTGAAGTTTCACTTCCTGGCAGACTTCGTCTCGGCGACGTCTTGTTGCTTCTCCTCGCCGCCCCCTCCGTCTTTTATCCCTTTCTGGGCTTTTTTGTGTCTTTTGTTTTGTTGCCACATCCTGTCTGAAGAAGAAGGGAGAAGACAGAAGACAGCGAGCAGCAGCCGACAGGTATGTGTCATGTGTGTGCTGGGTCATGTATGTTCTCTGGGTCATGTATGTTCTCTGACATCAAGAAGGGAGTTTTGGCCTTAAAAAACTGCATGTTGGAGGCTGCTATGTACTGTGTCCATGTAGTCCCCCCTAATCTGCTAATACTGGGGGGCACCATGAATGTGCAGCCAGTCCTTAGTGCCTCTAGTTATTGCATCAACCTGCAGAACCAGTATGCCGGGGAACTACATGTGCCAGCATGCCCAGGCTAAAATGTGATTGTTCCCAGCAAGAGAAACCAAGTAATCCTGTAGATATGATACCTTTTAATGACTAAGAAGAAGACATGATGTTATAGGGAGCTTTCCAACCTACATCGGGGTTCTGCCTCAGGCTTTTTAAGATGAACCCCATGTAGATTGGAAAGCTTGCTGTAACATCATGTATTTTTGTTAGCCATTATAAGGTATCATATCTACAAGATTACTTGTTTTCTCTTGCTGAGAACAATCACATTTTTCTCTGCTGGCTAACGCCGTACTGCACTTTTTCCATTGATCTATGGTGGCGCTGTCTTACTGACGTTCACATGAAAATTGCAATAAATTGGTTAAAAGTAGATGATCTGATATTTGTCCAGCCATCAAAATACGTGAGCAGTTATTACACCCTTACGGGCTTCTTGTTGGCACGCGCAAAATGCAGAGATTAGAACCCATTGGCTTCAATGGATTCGCTGTCATAAGCTTGAAAAGCCCAATAGAAGCCTTTGGGGGGTTCGCAAATACGCAAGGTGAAGTGTGGAACACTGCGCAGAATGCAGGGAAAGAACACATCTGGAACTCATTAGGCTAATTAGATTCTTAATCCATGGAAAAAGTGCATTGTGCGCAAGTGGGAAATGACCCTTGCACAGCCAAAGCCCCATAGAAGTCTATGGGACGTGCGCAAATACGCAAGAGGAAGCATGAAAATGTGGGGTAAAGAACACATCTGGGCCTCATTAGGCTAATTAGCCTTTTCATCCATGGAAAAGGTGCGTCACATGTTTGTGCAGCCAAGGCCCCATAGAAGTCTATGGGAGGTGCGCAAATACGCAAGGTGAAGTGTGAAACTGGACAAAATGCATAGAAAAGAACACATCTGCATCTCATTAGACTAATTGGCCGGCATAAAAACCATCATTGGCTGTTTGGCTTGTCGATGATCTGCCAGCTGGTAATAAGGTCACCAGCTCGTTCACTTGTGCCAACGCTTCTCGTTGAGGATTATTACAGTTCGACAGCAAGAAAGAAATTGTTGATTACCGATCGGCACTGTAGATGGAATAGTTATCGTTAAAGGGAACCTGTTACCCCCTGATAGTACCGTAAACTAGTTGTTTTGGTGCCCGCTGTCACTGGCAAAACACACAGAGTACAGAAGCAGATCGCTGCTACATCTGTTTAGTGGCCGACATCTGTAATTGCAGGCACGGTTCCTACTAAAATAATGACAGATGTGGCTGCATTTACCAGAACCAGCCACTATACAGAGGTTGGAGCGATCTGCTTCCACTCCGTACCCTGTGTGTTTTGCAGGTGAGAGCGGGTGCTGAACAGCTGACCAGTCGTGGTTCCGAGTGAACGGACTCCAGATTATCAACTATTTATCAACTAAGTTTGCCTGAGAAACCCCTTTAAAGGGTTGTTCCCAGCTTATACATTTTGGTATGTCCACAGAATATGCTATAAATGTCAGATAGATGCAGTTCCTACCTCTGGGACCTGCAACTATCTCCAGGATGGGGGTCCCCAAACCCGCCCTGCCTGAAGAGGTGGCTGATGGCCGTTGCATCCAAACCTCAACTGAATAGAGGTTCAGTGATTATGGAAACAACAAGCAGAGTTCACTGTCTTCTGCTGTTACTGAAACTGTCACTCACTTCAGAGCTGCAGTACCCTATCCGGCCACTAAACAGTATTTTGAGTCTTCCAGGCAGTTGCAACTCTTTCACATCAGCTGATTGGCCGGGTTATGACTTAGCCTGAGGATGGGTCATTAGTGCTTTTGGATCAGAAAACCTTTCAAAGTGAACCTGTCGTCAATATTTTCATTATTAGACTTCCACCATAGTGCATACAATCAGATTTAGTGCATCCCGGACATATGCTTGCATAAAACAGAAGAATGCTCATTAGCCAACAAACTTACATTTATAATTTGGCGCCATGCATACAAATTCAAAGTTTTGAGTCAGGGGTGGATCATCTTGGCCTTAAGTCACTGCTTCATTAGCTAATGTATGTCCCCTTTGTTGTATGCCTTCCTGCCCAGGCTGACATCAGTGCAAGTCATGGTGAAATTCTGCACTTGCATTGTGTGTCCCACTGATCCCAGGAGCTTGGCACAGCACATGTGAGCTAACAGACATGAAATTCTACCTTCCTCGGCTTGTGGCGCATGCGCAGAGAATTCTGGTTGTAGACACCTAAACCCAATGCTCATGGGCATTTCTGATAGGGACAGAGGGCTGCACAGTGTTAGCATGGAATCTCACACAACTTGCACTGACTTCAGCTGCTGGAAGAGGAAGGCGTACAGTGGAGGGGTGGCATGCATTAGCTAATGATGCTAAACTCTTATTGTTCCTCTGAAACATTCTTGAGTCTGACTCACCAAGGATGGGTCTTTTACAAACTAAACGCTCCCATCCCCAATCTATCTTGAATGCAGCAGCCAGGCTTATCTTTTTTGCCCAACCAGTAGACCATTGCCTCCACCCAGCCAGTCACTGCGCCGGTTGCCCATCCACTATAGAGTACAATTCCGACTCCTCACTCTCATCCATAAAGCTCTCTGCACCACCCTCTATATCTCCTTTTCTCTGTCTACCACACTACTTGTGTTCTCCCAATTCTTGTAATCATCTTGGACTAAGAGTGCTTTGAACAATTTTTGGCCGATAGTTGGCCCTTAAAGCAAACAATTTTTGAGCAATACTTGCCTTGTGAAAACGTGGGACTTGACAGCGAGAAATCACTCATTAGTTGCTTTTTGTTTTTCTTCAACTCACCGAAACAAAGCGAATAATGAGCAACTTCTCACTCAGTATAAACGGCAGTAGTCCATCTTTGAATGACTGCCAGTTCACAATGAATGGAGGCAGGCGGTGGGATGAGATCTCTGGTGTGCTTCGTCTACAATCACTGAACGACTGTCGCTCCTCTGAAAACACTGGAGGGATAGTTGTCCAGTCTACATGTGCCCTACGCTCTTCCATAGTCCGAACCTCCCTTTCCCATCTCCAAGGTTTTCTCTGAGCTGCACCATTTCTCTGGATTGCGCTACCAAGACAATTCGCTTAATCACCAACACCCGCAGCTTTAAGCCTGCACTAAAAGCATTTCTCTAAGGAGGCCTATCACATCTCCTAACTCTTCCCTATACCGCGCTTCGACATTCCCCCTCAGTTTGCCCCATACACCATAATTCACTTCATATCTATAAATACATAGAAACTGACTGGTGATCAGCTCATCCAGCTTTATGCATACTGCTCTATTTATGTAAATGATGTCTGAACATTGTACAGAACCAGCACTGGTACCTCTTGTGTCACCCCTATGTCCTCATAGATTGTAAGCTCCTGGGATCAGGGCCCTGTTGGTTCAAACTATTTATTCATTTACTATTATGGGTAATGTCTGGTTTGGTAGGTTTGTGTACCGTCTGATTTGTAAAGGTGCTGTGGAATATGTTGACCCATATGAATTATAAATTATTAATTTTATTGGACACCCTAAAAATATTTTGTAGGGTGCTCGTTCTAATCCGTGGGTGTCAGCTTGTATCTGTGGACTCAGTACTACAAGACTATGCAGAATAACTCCTTGGCGATATGACATTGGTCCGGCAGGAATTGATGACATAACCTATTCATGAATAGATTACTGTCACCTGTTTATACTTCGAAGTCTTCGACAGACATTGACAAGTGTTCTCAGTCCTAAGTGCAACACCAATACAAGCTTCTCTGGTCATTTTTCACCACCTCATTACTTGTCCTCTACTGCAGATAAGTCGGTCAGGGTCTGGTTTCCAGCTTGGATGGAGACGTGCAAAGTTATTTGCATCCGTCTTGTATAGGTAATGTACAGGTCTGTTAGGTGTGGGTATCTAGCACATAATCTAGGTATATCAGTGGTCTGTATGCGCACCTTTATGAATCTAGGTAATTAAGGTGCCCCTATAGCTTCAGCTATTTTCCCTGACTCCCCCATAGGGCATACACATCGAGGCAGTGCTTGCTGATCGATGTCCTGCCACACGTCATTGCGTACTTGCTGCGTGGCGCGCGACTGTCACATGCCTCCCATACACATGAGTGCTTGGTTTGGACGAGCGTTCATTTGTATTACATGAGGACAGTGAAATAAGCCGCCGCCAGACAGCTTTGGAGGTGGCTTATCTCCAGGAAGAACAAAAAGATTCAACGTGCTTGATCATCCTTTTCTTGGTGTTATCTGTTGGGGAAAGGTCTGGTTGTCCTCGTACATATACAAGAGTTGTCTGAAACTGCCAAAATTGGCAGGTTCAGGCAACTGTTGTCTAAGATGTATGTGGGTCTTAAAGAGGTATTCCCATCTCGGACTTTCATGGCGTATCCACAGGATATGACATAAATGCCTGATAGATTCCGGATCCATCTATGGGACCATCACCTATTAGATGCATTACTTACCTGTTAATTTCCCTGTCGTTCCAGCTCCGGGGCTCACCATTGGTTTCTGTTCACTAGATTGCCGTGATGATGTCACATCAGTATCATGTGACCAGCGCAGTCAATCACTGATCTCCGTGGTCTACAGCAATGGACTGCTGATCCCAGTGTTTGGCTACAACAGTCCTGCGTCGTGGAGGTCAATCACTGCCGCAGCCTAGTGAGCAGATACTGATGAGAGCAGTAGAAGGGTGCTGCGAGAAAGATGGGAGATTTCTAAGTACATCATCATATTATTATACAATCTCTCCCTTGCTTTTTAAACGCATCAGGAGCACAAATATTTCTTGCCTTGGTGGTTGATACAATGTATCAATTGTTATGTTTATTTGTTGCGAGAATGTGGAAGGGTTGTTTCATATCTGCAGGTGCATCACTTCTCCATTCACTTCAATGACAGCATTGGGGAAAGCGCTTGAAATGTAATCTCCGGCGCTGCCTTTGAAGTAAATGGCGCAGCACAACATCTGTTCTGTTTATTCAGGGTCTGACCAGACCCCCATTCTCTGGATCAGTGGGGATCCTAGCTGTCAGACCCCCACGGATCACAATGTTATTCCCTATCCTATATAAATAGGGAATAACTCTATAACTCCTAAAATCAGTGTTGGTGCCCGGACTGGGTACAATTGTATCACACTCTCAGCAGAGAGTATTAACTTAATATGGTATTAAGGGCGCATCCACACGAGCGTATTTGTGCAGTGTATTATGCACACTATTTTTGGTGCATAATTTGCAGTGACTAGAAACCATTGATTTCGATGGCTTTGTTCATATGAGCGTATTTTTTTCACGCAATGTTAAGTCACATGGAAAAAATACGCAGCGTGGCCTATTCTTGCACGTATTACGTATCACAATAGGCCATTGCAGGGAATAAAAAGTTCTGCTATATGGAGGCGCAGAACTTACTCTGCTCCGTGGATGCTGGCAGCTGCGGGCGTTGCACAGCGTTTTTGTGCCACAGCGCAACTTTTGTAGGTATCATTTTACCTATTTCTACGTTTTATCTATCATCTGCACTACGGAACTCCCTTTTGCTTCATTTATTATTGAAGAGAATGGGACAGTGCTTGGTTGCGTAAATGCACAGCAAATTTACGCGACTGAAATGCACTTACGCCCATGTGAATAAGCCCTTGGAGGTTTTACCTTCTGGATTTAAAAATTTTTTTTAAAAAAATGTTCCCATTCACTGACTGTAAACGGGGATCTTGAAAATAGTGAGATATTCTAACACAGTCTTAGAACATCGCAGAACTCTTTGTCTTGGGTCGAGTGAATTTGCTCAATGTTAACTGCCCTTTTCAGAGATGCTGGTATTCGTCCTTGCCCAAGTGACATTTCAGGAACATAAGCCTGTGCCAGTTTCCCAGGCCCCCTGTAAGATCGCACTGGCATTCTGCACTGCTTGCCCAAATACTATGTAATTAGGATTTCATCATTAGTGTTTGCACTGACACTGAGTTGTGCAGTCGTTGTCACTTTTCTTCTGCGGCTGTCAAGTTTCTTAGTCGTGTATTTTGCATGAACACATTCACATAATAGTGTAAGTTCTGGCATCTTGCAGATAGATTCTTTTTGTTTCACTGTAAATAGTATTTTTAGAACACTCGTTAGTGTAAAAGATGTGAGTCCTGCAACATTTTAATAAATGTCTCAGGCATCAAGAAGGTACTGTCAGTTTTTGCATAGGGACAGAACTCATTACTTCGAAATAACAACCCTTCTTCGTACATTAGCGTACAGAGTATCATGGCTGCAGGCAAACACTGTGTCTGCTCACTGAATTACATCCACATAGCTGTCTGGATGGATACAGTGTATACACGGGTCCCTAATAAATGGATCTAAATGAATAATAAGCTTCTCTGCCTGCAGTTGGGTCGACATAATCACGAATATTACGAAATTGAAGCATATCAAAGGGTGCTTCAAACAAATGACTTGCATGGTCTGGCTAAAAGGATCCCACAAAACATAAGAATTGAAATACCTGGTCCATTAGTCTCTGCCAAATGGTGTGTTGTGGCGCCGGCTGCAACTGGAAGTGGAGCCAGGGTGGCATCACGGCGTCAGCTCTAGCCCATGTGATCACACATTCGGCAGATGCCCCTCTGTCATCGGATGAGTGCCTTTGTGCTGTCACTGCAGAAGTTTTTTTAGGAGTTGTCGAAAATTCTTCGGTGTTTCATGCGAAAACAGACGTTCCCTTAGGTGTTGTCTGCCGGAAATCCCTCAGTGTTTAGGCCAGTGTCACATGAGCGTATGCATATTTGCACGAGTGTGTCATTTGTGCGCAACGAACAATGCTTTTTTGCATGCGCATTAGTATATTTTACTGAACTGTTAATTTGCGCGCGGCAAACGAAGATCCACTGATTTAAATGGGTAATTAGTTTAATAAGTTCCAGGTGTGTTCTTGTGCGGGCAGAATTACGTAGCGTATCATGCATCCCCTAGCGCATTGCGTGCGCATTTGCACACCCTCCATTGACTTATATAGGAACCCTTGGTATGCAAATGCGCAGAAAAATAAAGCACGTTGCATTTTTTTGCGTGACCGAAATACGCGCATGTGAACTAACCCACTGAAATCAACAAGTTTTATTCTCTGCTACAATATCTCCTGTTCTGTATGGACTGATTGGTGTTTCGCCATTTCTATTTTATACATATTCTTCCCTATCCTTTAACTAGGGACAGACTAGGTCCCCCAGGTTCGAGATAAGCCCGGCAAGCCGGCATTGGCTAGGGAGAGCGTTCCCACTCCTATATTGTTGTTTCCCATGTGTTGGTCCATTGTGGACATTAATCGCATCAAGATTTGACATGTTGGTGATGTCTGTGAGGGTTGGCGTACTTGCACCCTGCCTGAACGTAACAATGGCTGCGCATTGGACTCCATAGGCCACACCTTTTTTTGAATTTGCATATTCAGTGGACCATATGAATTCCTAAATAAAGGGTTATGAACAGGCTTAATTTGTTTTCTGATGGGCAAGTGTTGTAAAATCATTACCAGAGTACTGACATTTAGAATTCAGACATTTAGCCTATTAAGGATACGGTGTATTTTAGTCTTCAGGACTCAGTCCCATTTTTTAGTTTTGCATGCTGTCACTATAATGTGGTAATAACTTGGTAATGTTTTTGCATATTCAAATTATTCTGAGATTTGTTTTTATGTTATGGCAGATTTTTATGTTAGTGGTAAATTTGGTTAGATGTGTTTTGGGCTTATTAATAGAAAAAAAATTCCAAAATTTACTGAGAATTTGTAAAAATTAGCAATTTTCTAAATTAGAATGTTTCTGCTTGTAAGACGAGATGGTCATATCACACTAAATAATAAGAAGGCCCATACGTTTAGCAGCAATTTTACAAATTTGCTAAATGTCAAATTTTGGGAAACAATTCTGTTTGGAAGTAGCCTACTTATTAGAACCCTTTCCCCCCCCCCTTTTGCTAAAACTGAACCCCTCGGGGTATTCAAAACTACATTTAGGAAGTTTAACTCTAAGGATGGCTGCACACGGCAAAGCCGGATTCTACATGTGAGAACAAGCAGCGGAATCCGACTGTGACCCCGCGTACCTGCAAACTCTTTATTGCGGATGACCGCAGATGCTTGCCATTGGTCATTCACAGTACAGATTACAAAAAAAAGTCTGTATTTCCCGTGCCGACACTAGAAATATCAATTGCAGATGGGCAGCGAGTCAGATGGTTTCCATTGACTTTAATGGAGGCCGTCCGTATGGAATCTGCAGCAAAATAGAGCATGCTGCGATTTTTCTTCCACTCGCAGAATATGCAATTCGTTTTGATGAGTGTGAAAGAAAAAGTGATTTTACATACCTTTCAATTCATGCTATTTGCTGCAGACCCTCCATGTAGACGCCAACCACAGATCCCGCAGTAGAAATCCGGTCGTGTGAAGCCAGAGTTAACGTGTTTCACAGGAATTAGAAGGGTATTCTGGTAAGATTAAGTTATCCCCTTTCCATGGGATATGGAATAACTAGCTGATCGTGGAGGTCTGACCACTGTGACCACCACTGTTTCCTGGAGCGGGGGTCGAGTTGGTCCACAAGTGAATGCAGTGGAGGTTGCACATGCACGCTGCTGCTCCATTCATTTCAATGACAGCGGTGGAAATTGCAAAGTTCAATCATTCGGCAATCTCTGGAGCGCTCATTGAAATAAATGGAGTTATCACCTCAGCTCCATTCATTTGGGAACTGACTAGACCCCTGTATCTTAATATTATCGAAATGCTGCTTTACAGTAAAATTGAGTTACATTTTCAACATTTCATTATTTTGCTGATATTCAATTTAGCCCCTAGAAATGATGGAGAACCTTATAGATTTTGGTACCTCCTTTTTATTAGCATGTCATTCAGGTATAATTTCAACTTTAAAGTTTAAAGTCCTCCAAAAAAGACAAACTTTTGGAAAGTCAACCTGTCAAAGAATTGATGTAGGGGTGATATGATCATTATTATCCCACAGGTAGGCACATGGACCCATGGTCCACTTGAAAACACTCATGGCATGTCTTATTTCTGTCCATTTCACAGATGAGAGATAGGATCTACCGATGCATGTAAATGGGCTGTGTCTGTGTATGTCAGACAGCACAGACTGGTGTCCATGTGTTAAGTGTGAGTCGCACCCGCTCTCCTGGGTGCAACTCGCAGTTATGGTTAGTGTGCACCGAGCCTAAGGGCCCTTTTATACGGGCAGGGGCAAAACTATAGAGGATGCAGGGGATGCAGTTGCACCCGGGCCCAGGAGCCTTGGGGGGCCCATAAGGCCTCTCTTATCCATATAGGGAGCCCAGTACTATGAATAAACCATTATAGTTGGGGGCCCCGTTCCAGGTTTTGCATTGGGGCCCAGGAGCTTCAAGTTACGCCTCTGTATACGGGTGTTTATAGATTCCCTCTATCCCGCTAATTGCATGCATCGACTGAACGCCAAAATATACTTCATTCACTTTTATTGTTCATCGTTCAGTTTTTGCAAGTATAAAAACTGATTGACTATAGGCCCTTATAAACAGGCAGTGGTTCATCTACGAATGACTGCCTGTTTACTCAGAATGGAGGCGGGCTGAAACGATGTACTATCGCACTGTGCTGTATGGAGTCGCTACTAGACTGCCAGTCATTGCATGCGGTTACGTTATGCTTGTTGAACGGCTCGATTTTTCCATGTGATGCCACAGATCCGGACTGACTGTCACATTGTAAGGTGAATTAGGTTCAAGTTACAATTGCCCAAAAAAGACTTTCTTTATGTTGTAAATATCGTATCCTGAGTCCATTTGAACTCCGGGGATCACAGAGGTCGCACTAGAGTATTTTTATCTAAGGAGAGGTCTGCAATTTGCCATAATTAGAATTAATAATGCAGAGGCGAACATGATGTCGAAAACGTGTTATTTATGCAAGGGAATCTTCCTATAGCTTCAGAGGCTCGTTCACATCTGCGTTTGAGCTTCCTTTCACTATGAATTAAAACAGGATTAAAAGGTTCCTGTTTTTTACCCCGTTGATTTCAGACTGGCTATTTGTTCCGTGTAAACAAAAAAACAGAAACAGCCGAACGGAAGCGAGCTGAGGGCATTCTGGTTTATGAAGACAGATTGAAATCAATAGGGGAGAAAGTGGAAACATATCATTTCGTTTTTTCTGCTCCAAAAAACGGAACAGAGAGAAGGAAAGCCCAAATACAGATGTAGTAATAATGCCGCCTTTTCTGCTCTCATCAGTAATAGTTACACTTTTTTTTGTTCGCAAAATACAAACACCTTGTTACCATGCGGCGGCTGGTTGTCCGGGTGCCAGGGGCGCGGGTGGCTGGTCGGCGCCGTGCGCGTGCTTGTGGGACTTGCGGATCCGTGTACTAGCCCCTGTATATTAGATGCTGCCGGGAGGTGTCGCCTCCCTCTCTCCGCCCCTGGGCGGAGGCCTCTGTTTATAAGGCTGGCAGTGAGGTGCATTCACTGCCAGTTATTGGTTTCTGTCAGTGTGCTAGCTTCCTGCCTCTGTCAGTCTCCTGTTCGTCAGCTTGTTTGCCATATCTGCCAGGTTATCCCATCTGCCTCTGTCTGCGGTTATTTTCTGTTGGGTTAGTTCATCGGCCCGTCCTGTCGGTATTCTACCCTGTTCCATCTTGGTACGCCAGTCCTCCCTCTCGGTCCCTAGTGAGTGTAGGTACCGCTGCCTAGTTGTCCGACTGGGAATAGCCAGGAGTGGAGGCAAGTAGGCAGGGACAGGGGTTGCGGGTAAGTTCTAGGACAACACGGGCTGGCGTATCATCGGATAAGATACCGTAACACACCTTTTCTGCCACCATCAGTAATAATACCCTATTCTACTGCCATCAATAATAATGCCCTCTTCTCTGCTCCCAAAATAACAATACCCTCTTTTCTGCCCCATTAGTGATAACACTGCCTTTTCTGCCCCATCAGTATTAATGCTCTCTTTTCGGCCCCATCAATAACAATGCTCTCTTTTTTGCTCCATTATTAATAATACCACCCTTTCTGCTCATCAGTAATGATGCCCTCTTCACTTCCCCCATTGGTAGTAATGCCCTCTTCTCTACTTCCATCTGTAATAATGCCCTCTTTTCTTCCCCCACTAGTAATAATGCCATTTTCTCTGCTCCCATCTGTATTAATACTCTCTTTTATGCTCCATTAGTAATAACGTTGCCTCTTCTGCCCTGTCAGTATAAATGCCCTCTTTTCTTCCCCATCACTAATAACTTTCTCTTTTCTGCTCTCATCAGTAATAATGCTCTTTTCTGCTTAATTAGTTAACAATGCTGCCATTTCGCTCCCCACTAATAATAATGCTGCTCTTTTCCCATCAGTAGTAATACCTGCTTTACTGCCCATCCCTAATAATGCACCTTTTTTGCCTTTACAAAACAACATGACTGTCTTTTCTGCCACTATGTGGTAATAATGCCCTCTTATGCCCTCATCAGTAATAATGCCATCTTTTCTGCCCCCATTCAATAGCAATGTCCTGTTTTATGCTGCAAATTAAAAAAAAAGACACTTACCTCTCTTGTTTCCTTGCCGTTCAACAAAATTCCCACCTCTAGCGGGTTGGCTGCAGCAGTCGATATCTCCTACGTGATTGCACTACCTTGGAAGGGGAGGAGCTGAGCGGCCGGGGAGCGATAGTGGTTAGTATCATGGTTTTTGTTTTACAGTGGACACATGCCAAGATCCATCCCTTGCATAGAAGCACGCATGAGGCTTTTTTCAAAGCTTAAACCTGCCTGTACGGGCCTGTAAGGCGCTACTGCAACCTCTGACTGTACACCCATTTATTTTTAAGTATTTATACTCTTTTTTTAAACAAAGAGGGGAAAAAACCTCCAAGGATCAAACAAAAGTAGTCCTGAAGGTTAATCAGTGATATGGGGATCACTAATCAAAATGTAGGGGGTAAGAAGGGTATGGAGGGTGTCACAGGAGCAATATAGGATCTGCCCAAAAAATGGAGCTCAAAGTGCTCTATTGAAAGCATCCAAATCTACTTTCGCACAAACCTGTAAATCTTGCATGTAAAAGTTGTAGTTTGTCCTGAGCGACGCGGGCAATCTCACTGGAAAAATTAGCTGAAAATACATGTATTATTCAGGGCGCCTTATGGAGCTGCTGGTGGAAATGCAGAACCACTGAGTGTTAGATATATTATCTAATAATGTAATAAGAACATCTGCTTTCAGATAAATGAGAGCGATAAAACCTGCATTTAATAGCCTTACACAAAAGAGCATATGGCTAAAAATACAAGAGTCTGGTAACACAATAATGTACAAATATAGTCACAAAATAGAAATATATTTGATTGTAATTTGAAAAGCAGGTTCAGAATTGGTTCTTCCCAAAGTAAGAACGCAGTAACTCGCCTTTTATACTAAACGTACTTGTGGGGCATATTTACTTAGTCCAGTGTTTCCTAAGCCTCTTAATAGAGTTATCAGATGTGGTAGGACCTCGGTACACCAGACTAAAATGTACGCCAGCCAAGGGGCCTTTCACTTAGGCCGATAAACCGTTCAGATTCCCGCATCCAGTGAGAATGTGAACAATTACACTAGGCAACGCGATTTTTGTGTCTAAGAAAAGTTTATTTGTTCCTGTTGGCTTAGTGTAAAATATAATGGAAAAAAAATGTCATTTCGAAAAAATTTTGCTTTTGTGGTCGGGACATCGATAATTAAAAATATATGATTTTGAATTTCGAATGTTTCAAGGACGTACACAGTGAGAAAAGAAATTACTTATAATCATGAGCCAAAGTCATTATACCATGCAGAGATGTCCATACAGTTCAAAATTAATGAAAATGTCTGGTTTTTGATAATTGTGTACTCGGTCACTTTCCCGCACAGGCCCCCAGGTGTAGTCGCCCATCATGTTCTCGTTGTATTGTCCTTGATAGCGATGCTCAATCTGCTGCATATCTTGGTGGAACCTTTCTCCTTGTTCCTTAGAGCAGGGGACCCAACTCCAGTCCTCAGGGACCACCAACAGGTCATGTTTTCAGGATATCCTATGGTCAGAACACCTGTAGCAATGTCTGAGGACTGACAATAATTACATCACCTGTGCAACACTGAGGAAATCCTGAAAACCTGACCTGTTGGTGGTCCCTGAGGACTGGAGTTGGAGAACACTGCCTTAGAGTATGCTCCCATGTTCTGCTTGGATTTTAGTAGAAGCGAATCCAATATATGAACCTTGAGAGACATCCTGCAACCCATTGCGTGGTATTTCTTCACCATCGTTTCCACCAACTCCACATAGTTGTCTGCTTTGTGATTTCCCAAGAACCCCTGAACCATGGCAACAAAATTATTCCAAGCTGCTTTGTGTACTTCTGTGAGCATGTCAGGAAATGTTGGACATTTTATGATCCTCTTGATTTGTCCCACAAAGATGCCAGCTTTTACATTGGCCTCAGCCAGCTTCGGGAAGACGTTTAGTAGATGTTTCATCGCTGTAGAGTCTTTATTTAGAGCTGTGACAAACTTTCATAAGCCCGAGTTTCATGTGAAGGGGTGCCATCAGAATAATCTTAGGATCTACTAAGGGTTCCCACTTGACGTTGCTTCGTCCGACAGTTCAGGCCAGTCTCGCTGATGGTAGCGTTCAGTTTTGGCTCTGCTATTCCAAAAACAAAGATAGCAAGGAAACTTTGTGAAACCACTTTGAAGACCCAAGCAACCATCTTAAAGTCTCCAATTACCTCCCAACCATACTGATCATACTTCAGAACTTGCAACAGGAATTTGACACGACTCTACTCTTCCTTGAGATGTGCAAAGGAGCCACTGGAAGGGCCAAATGAAAAGAACCAGACCTTTTCATTAATTTTGAACTGTATAGACATACTCTGCATGGTGTAATGACTTTGGCTCAAAGTATATTGTCCTTGAAGCATTTGAAATTCAAAATCATATATTTTTAATTATCGATGTCCTAACCACAAAAGCAAAGTTTTTCTGAAATGAAAGTTATTTTCCATTATATTTTACAATAAGCTATAAGGAACAAATAAACTTTTCTTAGACACAAAAATCGTGTTTTTTTTTTGTTGCCTAGTGTTATCGTTCAGTCATTTACCCTGAATGGAGACGGGTGGGCCGAAATAAACCCAACCAGCTCCACCTCCAGCCATGAGGGTAAATTGCATGTTCACAAGCGCGACAGCTGGCCAAGTTTTACGCCCCAATATCGCGCTCGCCCGTGTGTCGGAAGCCTTAAGAAGTGACATGCCTTTACTTTTACCTCCTCATGTGGATTTCAAGTTCAGATGCAAAAAAACTTCATATACACTACAGTGCGGATTCTCATTAAAACTTATGAGAGACTTCAGATGCAGATTTCGCTGTGGATTTGAGGTAATCAATGGTCCTTCAGGTTCTCCCGTACATGTCATCGGTCACCCGACCATCGCATCAAAGGTCTTTTAGCCCTAAATGTAGCTCTTCCTCTGCTTTCCTGCAAGTAACTGATTATCTCCTTTGATTGTAAATTGGTATGATTCCCCCACTTTTTATTGCACCAGGGGCACATGCTCCTCCTGCCCCCTCACAACTACACCCCTGATTGAAACTTCAGTAATTCTGCTTTCTTCTGCATACCTTAGGTGTTGCATCCTCTGGAAGTAAATTTATTTAGTTGCACGGTAGACTTCTAAATGCTGGCAGCCAAATTGTAGATCACAACCTACAGGTGGAACATAAAGCAGGGACCAGTAGATCTTAATCTCTGGCTATGGGTTGTTCCCTTGATGGCTTCAACAAAGTGTGCAAATTGCCTGCTTAGGCTTTGTTAAGACTCACACTAGGGTTTTCTGTAGTTTGGCTTCATCAAGCGCTATCACTATTTGCTATATGAAAATAGAGTTTTAGTTCTCTGGTTTATCACCTAAATCAGGCTCCAGAAAAAGTAGATTCCATACTGAAAATCGTTGCTCACTCCTGCTTTGGGAGGTGCACCAACAGCAGAGAATCAGTTGAATGATGCAGTATTACTAGAAGTGTCAAGTCCAAGAATTATGATTGCAGCTACATGTACTAAGAATTTGAGCAAAATGTAAATTAATTCTAAGAGCAGATTTGTAATTCTCTGTACGTGTTTAATACTGTGCCGCATAAAAGGCTGCTATATAAAGTGAGAATGCTTGGTCTGGGTGAGAATGGGGGTAAGTAACTGGTCAGTGATAGAAAGCAGAGGGGGGTTATAAATGGTACATACTCTGATAGGGTCACCATTACTAGTGAGGTACCACAGGGGGCAGTACTGGGCCCTATTTTTTTAATATATTTATTAATGACCTGGTAGAAGGATTGCACAGTAAACTATCAATATTTGCAGATAACACAAAACTCTGGAAAGAAATTAACACGAGAGGGTGCAAAATAGATTGTGAGAGGATCTGGATAAATTGGGGGCTTAAGTGGCAAATGAGATTTAAGGCCGGCTGCACATAACCGGGTGGGATTCCGCATGTGGGAGACAGCAGCGGAATCCGACCCTATGCCAGGCTGGCGTCCGCTCGTACCTCTTATTTCGTCCGCCTCTTCTGTACTGCGGATGGTCCGCATGGCTCGCCGTCAGATATAGGCAGTACAGATCTTTATTAAACCCCTGCTTTTCCCGTGTCATCCGCAATCTTTCCACAATGCCATTTGCGGACGGGCCGCGGGTCGGACGGCTTCCAGTGACTTCAATGGAAGCCGTCCGTGCTGAATCCACAAAAAAAAAGAGCATGCTGCGAGTACAAGAGGGGCCTGGACACTTTTTTTGAGTGTTACAATATTATATGTTGTAGTCACTAATTACTTCAGAAGGGTCGGTGATCCGGGGATTATTCTGACAGATTTGGAGTCAGGAAGGTTCTACCTTATGGGGATTTCCCTAGAGCAAAATTGCAGGTTCATAGGCTGAACTGGATGGACAGATGTATTTTTTTGGCCTTACATACTATGTTATGCTTATTCACACGGGCGCGTATTGGCCGTTTTTTCACGCCCGGGCTGATATACGCTGCCCCTCTGATGTATTGGTTTACAATGGATCAGTGCACAGGGGGGTGTTTCCACGACATAAAAAAGCGCCCAGTTGGGCGCTTTCACGCCAGTGGTGGTTGCATAGATCCTATGGGAGACAATGACAACTGCTGGAGAAGGGAGGTGGGAGGGAGTTTAGCAGCGTGACTGCTATACTCCTTCCCCCTTCTCTTCTCCTCTCTGCCCCTTGCCGCTGTTTGCAATGGAAGGGGCCGAGACGGGTGCAGAGCTCAGCTCCGCCCCGTCCCATCCATCTCAAACAGGGACGGGAGCTTAGCTCACTTGCTCCCGCCCAGTCCCTCCTCCTCCCCATTCAGAGAGCCGGCGAGGGGAGGGAAGGGGAAGACAGCTAAGCTAAGACAGCTGTCCCGCCTGACGACAATACGCCGAGCGCTGAATCACATAGTAGCGTAAATCGGCTGGCCTTTTCACCTCGCCTATTAAAAAAGGGTGAAAATGAACAACCTAAATTGACGTGCCTTAGATCCTAAACCTATACTGCATGCCATTTTCTGTGGGGATTCTTTCAGGCGTGACTTATTAAACTCTCATCCACTTCGTTGCTGCTATAATGCGTTGTGGATTTTCTATACGCGATTCCGCGGCAGAGAATTCACAGCATATTTACTGTAAGGGAACAAATGCTAATAGAGTCTCAGATGCGGATGTGAACATCATTTGTATGTTGCATTAAGTTGTTGACACAAGCATGACAATAGACATATGAGGAGGTTATAGAAACCTGAATGAAAAGACAGAAAGACAATTAAAGGGGTTGTCTGAGATCTTTTTTTTTCTTCTTCTATAAATCACAGCTCGTCTGTGTGAAACCACAAATAGGCATATACTCGCCCTCCCAGCAGCTGTTGTGTTCCGTGCCACTGCTCAGTCCTTGCTGTGGTAGTTTGTTTACAGGCTGCAGTCCCACCTGTTTACTTGACATCACAGACTGCTGCAGCAAATGACAGAGCTTAGCCTTCAACCCTGAGCTATGTCATTGGTTGCAGTAGCTTGTGACATCACTGGGGAGACCCGGAGCGTGGGACACAGTGGGGAGAGGTGAGTATATGCTTTTTTTTGTTTTATGGCAGGGAAAGCTGTGATTCATATAAAAAGCAAAGATTTTCAGAAGCATTTTACTAACAACGGAAGGATGTAAGGCTGAGTCAACCTTGAGACGGCTATCTGAGCCACGCGGGGATTGAACCCACAACCTTCAGGTTGTGAGCGAGAGCTTATGACTGCATTTCTGCTGCCTTAACACACAAGGCAGCCCCTTTAAGAATGTATAAAATCTGAATGCATTGATCAGGATGTAACCTACTTTGCCAATTACTGAATAGTCTGGCATATTGCAGTCTTTTTCAGGAAGTGCACAGTCATGTCATATATATTTACATTCCTTCCCGGGATCACAGCTTTGCATCTAATGTCTTTATGGTAAGCGGTCCCTGCTGCTCTTTCACTTATTTGAGAATTATCAGCCGCTCTCGCTTACATGGAAGAGGCGAAGAACTAGGTCAATGGTTTAGGGCTGCTGACTGCACTGCACAACTCTCGTCAATGACAGTTTTTCTTGAGCGTGGGCTTTTTTTGCTACTTCGAGTTTACCACTTTGCTATGGGTTGTCAACATGCCATGTAACTACATTGTAATCTTTACTGCGTATAGAACTTGTGCATTAGATGTGTCCAGTCTTTTCATCACATATAACTGGTGCCTCCTCTGCACATGTATTTGCAAGGACTATCATAGAAATTAAAGGGCCACTCCAGTGATTTCTTCTTATTCACTCATTATGTTGCTATCCCCCCCCCCCCCCCCCCTGTCCCAGTACATCTGTGAGCTAGTGTTACCTCGGTTAGTTAGTCTTTTCTGTGTGAATCCTTCACCCTCTTCTTTCTCAGATGATCATGTGATCCCAATTCTGACCAGCTCAGATCTACTTGGGGTTCTGGATTCATTTTCTAGTCAAATTCTAAGCTTGTGTGACGCTGTTGCATTAATCTACCACAGAAACTGCTTAGAGGGAGACAGACATTCCTGTTCCAGATACTGATGATGATCACACAGCTCCTGTCACACAGTTATCATAGAGGAGATCACAGCTCATCCTCCTGACTGTATACTTATCGCCTGTAGCTTATTTAGGTGACTATTAAAAGTAATGAAAATTAAACTGTCCCTGTAGCGATCCATTTCACATTTGGAGTCTCTTGTTGCAACTCATAGCATCCCACAATCTGGTTGGGGTAGGGCATAGGGTGCCCCCTTCCTCTATAAGCAATTTTGACTGCGGCATCTAAGGAGTTAGATGGTCAAGTTCAGCTATTTCTCTGATCCTGGCTGCTAAAGCAGGAGTCCATTCTACTCCCAACAAAGAGTCGATTAAAACTGGCGTGTGATTGGCCAGCCTTAGGCCGGCTTCACACAGGTGTAGGGACATTTATACGCACATCTGCGCTGCGTGTTTCCATGATGGGCGTTGTGTTTTTGCACGCGTCTGTGCGTGTTTTACTGTATTTTTTGTGCGCGCATATTGTCACGCATAAAAATAACACACACGCGCTCCTATTGATTTCAATGGGCAGTTAAAAGTTAAATTAGTTTAATATGTGCTATGTTCATGCGTGCAAATTTTGCATGTACAATACACTGCGCAGAAGCGTGAATAAACCATTAAAGGGCTTCTATCATCACGTTATTGTGCAACTGGCCGCAATTCTTTCGAACTGGTAAATCCTCCCACTCCGCACGCACATGCTGGATCCTATGATAAACACAAGAGGGAGTATTTTTTTTTTCCGTAGAGAAGGACCATGACATTTGGCGCCAAACGTCGTATTCCGGATTGAGGAACAGACATTTAGTATTTGTTGCTTCATTATACTTACCTAGCGAGTCCGATCTAAAACTGTACAAGCTGCCTGAGAATTGTTTGCGCTCTTCTGTTTGTACAGCGCTGTGCTTTTCCGGTCTGGTTATAGTCCCGAGTGCCGTATCTAGGCGGAAGCTGAACCCTAGGTAAAGGCTCAGCTCTGCTTTATCCTTCTGTAGATTTGCGCAACAAACCCTCAGTATCATTTCTGATTATCTAACTCGTTACCTAATTGATACATAGAATGTATTTAATTATTGATATGTATCTTCAGAAGTCTGCTGGAGTACAAAGTTCCTGGTAAATTCTAAGTATCAGGGCTCACTCACACGGGCGTATGTTGCCCACGTATTATGTGCTTAATGATGCTAAAAGCCCATTATATTCCATTGGGCCGCTCAACCTTGCGTTTTTTTTCCCACACACTTATTACGCGTGTAAAAAAACCACAGCATGTCCTATTTTGCTGCATATTTTGCAGGTAATACGCACTAGTATTGGCAATGGGAATTTAACTTACGCAGTAAATAAGCAGGTTCCATGCGTATTTGCTGTGTACTGCGTATTTTACGCATGTGACAAAGTGCGTAAGCCTTGTTTGTTTTCTTGGATTCATGAAAAAAATAAAAATCATGACCCGACTGATGAAGCCTGATGTAATCTGATTTATGCACTTTGGAATCAGTGGGAGGCCATAAAAATTGATTGGATCTGTCATTGTAGTAGCAAAGTTTAAAGGGAACCTGTCACGTCCCCACAGCACCATAAACTAAGTTACAGTGCCGCTAGCCGATGAATCAGATTATATCAGCCTTCATCCGTAGGGTCATGATTTTTATTTTTTTGTGAATCCATGCAAAAAAATTGTTTACGGCATCCCATAAAAATCGATCTGGCATTATGATTATTAGGCTTTTTTTTGCAATGTGTTCAATGGCTAACAGGTGGAAAAACTAATGTATTCAGTCAGTGGTAATCATAATAACCTATTCATGAAGGTGTCTTGGCAAACATTATTGATGGACCTCAGAGGCTTCCATGGCCGGCCGGCAGGGTTGTGGTGTTTTTGGTGACTAGAATAGCTTTGCAGACTAATCTGCTTTTTGCCATACAACACACCCCTCAGGGTCTCTTCAGATGGTGGTTTTCAGTCCAGAACTGGTTCTGCCCTTCTTTCCTTCTATGTAGAAAGCTGCAAAGGGTCAGGAGGAAATCCTAAGGGTCAGCATGTGAGATGGAGAACTTTTGGCTCATCACTCAGGGAATGGAGGGGAATGGCCCGGGTGCTGGATGCCTCATGGTTGGCAGTGGAAAAATCACCAAGGTGTGCGCTGGCTCTTTAAAAGTTCAGGCATGTGTGCACACCCCCCGCAGGCCACTGACAGACACTGTAGATGGAGGTGGGCGTGATTGGAGGAATAAAGAGTAGGACATGTGGCGCCGCTGCCAGCGGGGGAAGAAATAAGCTGATCGCAGCAAATGTTTCTGCGAAAATAAAAGGTATTTTTTTATATGCAGGAAATGGTATAAATATGGACAATGAATAACAATTCCACAATGGGGGCTGTCCGGGTTCTGCTGGGGGGGCTGACAACTTGACAGCAAAAATAGTACTGCATGCAGCACTATTTTTGGCCTTAACCCTTTCCAATCCACTGTCTGACGTCTGAAGACATTCTGATTGAAGGCTGTAGAGCTCCGATGTCGGAAGACGTCCGGCAGGGTATTCTTACTGTATATTACTGGTCACTCTGTTGTCGGGGGGGGGCCTCTCCAGCATGTCCCATACCGCAGTACTGGCTCTAGCCAGCAGATGGCTCCATTGTATAATGGTAGAAAGAGAAAACCCCCTAGGAAACCCTGAATCCAAATTTGGATTGCAAAGGGTTAAATATATCTGAAATGCTGACGTGGGTCCAAACCTATAGGGTCCGTGTGAACGGAGGCTTATATAAACAAGTTAATAGAAGCGATACAGATGTGGGCTTCTTTCACACCAGCGTATGCGTTTTGACAGACGCCTGCATGCGCCGTAAAAGTAAAGACGTAATCAAGTCCCCAGCTTAATTAGCGTTTCTCATCCATTCACACAACGTATTTACCCGGCCAATGCTTCAGATGGTCGCGGTTTTTAGCAGACGTAAAAACGCTCGTCTGAACAAAGCCGTACTCTGAAGCCTGTCTCTATTGTCTGCAATGCCATGGTAGCTTTCTCCTGTGTGGCCGATGGATATTGTTGATATGCTGCCATGTACAGCCCCATGTAAGCCATGTACAGCCCCATGTAAGCCATGTACAGCCCCGTGTAAGCCATGTACAGCCCCGTGTCGCCTTATTCATAACCAGTAGTAATATTTTGTCCTGCTTGGGAATTGATGGCAATTAGAGCGTCTGCAGTACGGCATGCAGAAACAGACATGGGGACTATTTGTTGTGTTTGCTGAGGCCTATGACCTTAGTGGGAATTACAGTCTAATGTGAACCAAATGTGGATGCAACAATAGCACTGCTGTTATATAGTGACGAAGTGCCTTTTATTAGCTATTTAGTAAGGCCTAAGCAAGCCTTACGCCCCTTCTACGCCAATTCCCGTTTTCCTGAGTGAACGAGCTGCTGATGTCATCACCAGCTTATCCACGTTTGGGCCGTGTGCCTCTATGTGAAAGAACGATCAGTGTTTAAACTGCCCGACAAGCACCCGTGTTGGCGCTGATCCTATGCCAGCTGAAACTGAATGCAAATAATAGAAACATCTATATTTCCAGGCTCAGTGTCTGGCTGCTCCATCAACGCAGTCAGTGGAAGCCGTCCGTCCCACGGCGAGGCACCGTGGATCTGCGTCATGCCCTGCACTGCACATGTGCATCGGCTCACCGGCCTAGACTGCGGATCTGGACAGGTGAGTATAGGGTCTCTGGGGGGCACCAGGCCTGATTCCACTGTGAGATTTCGCAGTCGGAATCTGACCCGGCTGTGGGCATGAGGCCATAACCTGACAAAAAGACTTGTCCCACGAAAAATATTGTTCCTGGTTAAATCTAACCCGTCATTATAAACTTTTTTTGTATTTATACTTATTAAAAAATATATTTCTATCCCCAGATATTCCAGGACTGATGTTAGAATAGCGCCACCTACTATTTCTATTCTGTCTCCAGCTCAGTAATTGTTCCGCCTGCTCAGTCTTGCTTCCCTCGTTGCTCCACTGGTTATAAGGAAGAAAACAATAGGGCTCTGTCGCACGTAATACGTGGCAAAATAAAACATGTTGCGTTCTTTTTTGCGCGTGTGTCATGTGTGAATGGATCAATGAGAATCGCTGTACTTTCATTGACTCCGTTCACTGCGTATCATGCGCTCCAGCTTCACAGCACGCATTAATAATGCCACATTTCTTGAACGACTATTAAAGCCCATACAAATATCACAATGACACCTCCACTCCTTGCTGACGCGTTCCCAACACTAATCATCGCTCTTAGTCAGAGTAGTTAACTGCTATGACTATGATTAGCGTCACGAATGTGTCAGCGAGGAGCGGAGGAGCGGACGGGTCTTTGTCATGCTTGTATGGATATTAAGATTTGAATCAACATGGTATTTGTAACGCGTGAGGCTGAGCGTTCTACTGCTGCCAATGTGGAGCAGGGGTGTCAAACTCATTCTCACCGAGGGCACACCACCCTTATGGTTGCCTTCAAAGGGCCGATTATAATTATATAGTAAGGGCTCGTTCACATGGATGAATATTTGTGTAGTGGATTACAAATGTTATATGCGTAATATGCAATGAATAAAAGCCATTGATTTTAATGCCTTTGTTCACATGATCATATTTTTTTACACGTTTTACATATTTTGAAGTTTGCGGGTTCAATCCTCGCATGGTTCAGGTAGCCTTCCATCCTTCCGAGGTCGGTAAAATGAGTACCCAGCTTGGTGGGGGGTAAAGACGACCGGGGTAGGCAATGGCAAACCACGCAGCACAAACAGTCTGCCAAGAAAACGTCACCCTAGGAGTTAGTCATGACTTGGTACCTTTACACATCGCAATAGGCCATTGACGTGAATGGGTGGGTGCAAATACGCAGGAAATCTGAGTATTCACTGCGTATCCGCGCAGTATATCATTGAGCATACATATTCAGCGCAGATTCTGTTCCGACTTTCGAATCTGTTCCATTTTAGCATTTAGCTGAATGTTATGGAAATGCAGAAATCTGCATCATGGAAAAAATCTAATCGATATGTCAATTATTTATACAATAGCGCATGTGGATTTGCGCTATTGTATAAAGTTAAATACTGGTCATCAGCAGAACTCAGATGTTCGACCTGGGATTTATTCCACCGATTGCTTGTCAGAGCCACTTCGGGAAAATCGCAGCTCTGACCATTAACCCTTTCCAATCCACTGTCTGACGTCTAAAGACATTCTGATTGAAGGCTGTACAGCTCCGATGTTGGAAGATGTCCAGCAGGGTATCCTTATTGTATATTACTGGCCGCTCTGTTGTCGGGGGCCTCTCCAGCATGTCCCATACCGCAGTACTGGCTCTAGCCAGCAGATGGTGCCATTGTATGATGGCAGGAAGAGAAAGCCCCCTAGGAAACCCTGAATCCAAAATTGGATTGCAAAGGGTTAATATGCTGTGTGATTGTGCCCTAACTCTACTGTAGTTACTTGTAGTTACATTGGGGACAGATATTTTGTATCAACTTTTCCCCAGCTAAATGTATTTTATGTAGCTTCCTGTGTGTAACGCTTGTAAATAAAAATTGTGAATTATCTGGAAAAATCTTCAATTATCTTCAGTAATGAAGAGCAGATCAGTTGCATTACCAGAATGTCTGTAATAAATGTATAATCACCGGGTGAGTTGTTTTTGTCATAGTTTTACTGTTTAACAATAACATGATTGAACATGGTTGACCGTGTCTCAAGACTGGAGATGATGTTGGTAAAGTCTACCTACCATTACGAACAAGTTTTTATAATTCAGTAGTGCGAGCAACGAAGCTTTGGACTATAGCTTATTACAGAAAAAAACCCATTTCTCCACTTATCTGCCTCTTTTTCCCTGTTTCCTGCTCTGATCACTTAGGGCCCCTTTAAATGGAACAACAGGCGTCCCAGCGAATCAATGGAGGTGGAGTGGGCTGGGGATCGCTCTGGCCATTCACAGTAAAAAGGCAGCCATTCATAGATGAACGACTCATCATAAGATGCCTGCTTACATGGGCCAATCGTCTTTTGGTTTTTATGCCTGCCGAGACTGAACGGGTCGCTACCGGCATTTACACTGAATGATTATCGTTCAGGTTCCCACGATCCAGCGAGAATCTTGAGAATTGTAAAAGGGTCCTTACTGTGAATTCACTGATAAAATTTGTCTACCGCGTAAAAACATGGAACCGTGAAAAATGGAACATACGCGACCAAAATACATGCTGATGCATATACGCTGGGCAGAAAGATAGTTCTAGAACTATCTTTTGGCCAATATATGCCGGCGGGTCCCATAGACTCCTATGGGAACAGAGGAAAAAAGGGAGGGGGAGGGATTTCTGCAGCGGCCAACGCAGCGAAAAGCTTACTGGTGCCTCTATGTAGGCATTAGAAGTCAATTCAGAGGATTTAAGCCAAGTGTGGGTTTTCCGGGGTGGGCCGTATTTTTTTTGCCAAAAACCACGGTCATGTGAATGGATGAGAAAACGCTAATTACCCTAGCCGAAAAAAGTCCTTTCATGCAATTTTACGGCGCCGGCGAGAAAACTTAAAAACGCCTACGCCCATGTTTAAGATCCCTGAGGAAGAGAGCAGACATTCTCAGCTTCACTAAGAAATCAGGTTACAGTAGCTGCCCATAGAAATCTAGGGAGAGTGAAGGAGGAGAAGGAATCAGCTGCAGAGAGAGATCAGTATAGAAACACAGAGAGGCTGCTATTAGCTCTTGTTAAAGTAATCAGCCTTATCAATCAGGTATGCCTGATTATATATACAGTAGACAATGCCTCAGAGAGGAGTACAATGAGAAACACTCAAGTGATGTTTTCAAGTTCTTGTATTGGAATGCAAGAGTTTATATAGTGTGATAACCTTCACAAAGTCAACAATTCAAAGCCTGCAGCATGTGCGGTACTTCTTAGTAAAACATTACAAAGGTTGATTATAACAAAGCTGCATGCTCAGCTTCTGATACCCTGTTAGTAAAATTTTCACTACAATGTGTCTGTTTTGTACCCATACCTTTTGCTATACACATGGAACTGCTTAATACAATACAATTCAATACTTTTACCCTCTAGTAACAGTTACTGCTGCACTGAGTGTGCTGTGTTTGGGAGATATAGTGACAGCTTGTCTCCTGCTCACTTCTCTCCTTTCCATAGGCTTCTATGGGTACCAGTTGTAGCTTCCTTAGGGTATGTTCACTGGTGACCGATTTACGTATTGTAAATCCAACCTATATTTTACTACAAGATCTGTGGCAGCTTGTATCCTGCACACTTCTCTCCTCTCCATAGACTTCTATGGGCATCAGTTCTAGCTTCCTTAAAGTATGCTCATAGGTGTCCGACTTACATATTGCAAATCTAACATATGTTTTACTACAAGATTTGTGGCAGAAATCCAAGGCTAACACTCCGATTTGTGCTGCGGGTGTACAGCAGATCTGTGTGAGGATTAGCCCTATTGTCATTCAGATTTAGCTAATCCACGGCTTTTCTGTGTGTAATAAGTAGTTTGCTACATATTTTCGCAAGGGATTATTTTTTTGCAGCATGAGAATGGGATTGCAGAAACTCCATTCACATGAATAAGATTGCCATCAGATTGGATGCAGATTTTAGTGTGAGTTACGTGCTGAGATCTACGTCAGATCCAACAAGTGAATGGATCCTTAGTGAGGCTGAAAATCCATTCTGACTTTATGTGTACGGATTTTACATTCAGAGAAAGTGGTCAGTGCAGGAAGCCGAGGAGAAAAGGGGCAAGATAAATAGACAAAGAGGCATTTTTCTTTAATAAAATCTACTTAAAGGGACACGTTGGCCGGACGCCAGCAAGAAGGACATGGGAATGGACATCGGGCAATTGAAAGCAGACATAGAGAAGCTTGGAGAGGACTAGCCTGCAGAGTATCCAAGAGTCGGGCATGATTGAATGGATAGAATTGAGACCTCATTCGCATGGGCGCTATTTTTGCCCAGAATAGGTGCATGAAAAAAATTGCGTCTATTAGAACCAATGGTTTTCTATAGAAGCGTTCTGATGAAGGAATTTGCACCTTAAAAAGATAGCCCATGCGTGGATACAATGCTCGCATCTAAGGTCTGTGCTGCGTGAAAAGATAGGACCTGACCAATCTCTGGTGTGCCCTGCCCCTATCTACTTGCTATGGGGAATCCCTGTGAGAAGTATGTGCTGCTGCTGGTAAAATGCAAGTTTCTCCCAAACTACTGCACAGATACAAACAACAGATATATCACTATAATCACTGATAGGCATTACCCTAAGGCCCATTTACACTGTACGACTTGTTTGGCACAGCGATAATTGCTCCTGTACATCACAAGCATCACTTGTGAATGGAGGTGGAGCGGACGGGGGATCATTCCGGCCCACCCACCTCCACTCACAGTAAGCCGGCAGTCAGTTATAAGTGAACGACGAGTCTTCTGCATGCAGAAATTGATGACGAACGAGAGGCTAAATTCTCATTCGGCGTTCAGTCGGTTCATGCAATTACACAAAGGCCCCCTGTCCACGGCCGAGGCAGAATATCGCTCGCGGGAGGGGGGAGCGCTGACAGATCTCCGAGGTGAGCCCATCTGCTAGATAGGCTCACTGTGGAGAATCGCGGCAACTGCAGCATGCCGCGATTTAAATCTCGCAAGTGGACAATCGCTAGGATTCTCCGCTCCTGGATGCCGGTGCTGTGCTTTCCATAGCAACCCCATGGAAAACTTCACAGATCGTGATTTGCGGGCGATTTATTGCTAGCGGACCCCCCCCCCCCCCCCTCGGATAGGCAGTCTAAAGTGGATCTCAGGAATCCCCAGGAATCATTCCGTGTAAAAGCACCTAAAGTCTTTTTAAAAAGTCTTTTATCTTCACTTGTGCTGTTGATTTAAGGCAAGTTATTTATAATTGGAGGTTCACTGTTTGTTCTGCCTCCTGTGTTTGCCTGGCTTATTTACACTTTATATCTTCCCTGTAGCATGCCTGAGACCTGCAGGTGAAAAGTCAATAAGCATGTGCTAAAGTAGTATACAGAAGGCTGAAGTCCTGTCTACCGGCTGTACATGGCATGCTGAGTCCTAGTCACTAACATGCAGATGAGCTGCAGTACCAGGCATATTGCAGGGGCAAGTAGGATACTCTTCTTTTTTGGAAAAAAAAAGCTGATTAGTTTTTCTAATGACAGACAAAGCTTTTAGTTGTGACCTTATATGACGACCAATGTGTGTAAATGATCAAAATGATTTGAATATAATTGCTGTTTTTGTAAATTAAATTCATTTCGCCTGTTAAAAATGTGGTTTTCAAAGATGCCATAAAGTTGTGATTGCGACTTCAATTGACATAATAGGAATGTCTGGTCTCCCGAAGTTAAGGTGCTTCTAAACGGAATGCTTATCATTAAAAAAAAAATCATTCAAACAAGTGAACGATAATCGTTCTGTCTAAACACGAGCCAACGGCTGAACGAAAGAAGAGAAGAGTTTGCTTCTTGCTAATCGTTTATTTTATGTACAGTGGGGGAAAAAAGTATTTAGTCAGATCCCAATTGTACAAGTTCTCCCACTTAAAAAGATGAGTGAGGCCTGTAATTGACATCATAGGTAGACCTCAACTATGAGAGACAACATGAGGAAACACATCCAGAAAATCACAAATTTATTTGCAAATTATGGTGGAAAATAAGTATTTGGTCACCTACAAACAAGCAAGATTTCTGGGTCTCGCAGACCTGGAACTTCTTCTTTAAGAGGCTCCTCTTCCTCCACTCATTACCTGTAGTAATGGCATCTGTTTGAACTTGTTATCACTATAAAAGACACCTGTCCACAACCTCAAGCAGTCACACCCCAAACTCCACTATGGTGAAGACCAAAGAGCTGTCGAAGGACACCAGAAACAAAATTGTAGCCCTGCACCAGACTGGGAAGACTGAATCTGCAATAGGCAAGCAGCTTGGTGTGAAGAAATCAACTGTGGGAGCAATAATTAGAAAATGGAAGAGATACAAGACCACTGATGTCCCTCAATCTGGGGCTCAACGCAAGATCTCACCCCGTGGGGTCAAAATGATCACAAGGACGGTGAGCAAAAATCCCCAAACCACATGGGGGAACCTAGTGAATGACCTGCAGAGAGCTGGGACCAACGTAACAAAGGCTACCATCAGTTACACACTACGCCGCCAGGGACTCAGATCCTGCAGTGCCAGACGTGTCCCCCTGCTTAAACCAGTACATGTCCGGGGCCGACGGAAGTTTGCTAGAGAGCATTTGGATGATCCAGAAGAGTATTGGGAGAATGTCATATGGTCAGATGAAACCAAAGTAGAACTGTTTGGCAGAAACGCAACTCGTCGTGTTTGGAGAAGAAAGAATGCTGAGTTGCATCCAAAGAACACCATACCTAATGTGAAGCATGGGGGTGGCAACATCATGCTGTTTCTCTGCAAAGGGACCAGGCGACTGATCCGTATACATGAAAGAATGAATGGAGCCATATATCATGAGATTTTGACTGCAAACCTCCTTCCACCAGCAAGGGCACTGAAGATGAAATGTGGCTGGATCTTTCAGCATGACAATGATCCCAAGCACACCGCCAGGGCAATGAAGGAGTGGCTTCGTAAGAAGCATTTCAAGGTCCTGGAGTGGCCTAGCCAGTCTCCAGATCTCAACCCTATAGAAAACCTTTGGAGGGAGTTGAAAGTCCATGTTGCCCAGCGACAGCCCCAAAACATCACTGCTCTTGAGGAGATCTGCATGGAGGAATGGGCCAACATACCAGCAACAGCATTTGCCAACCTTGTGAGGACTTACAGAAAACGTTTGACCTCTGTCATTGCCAATAAAGGATATATAACAAAGTATTGAGATGAACTTTTGTTATTGACCAAATACTTATTTTCCACCATAATTTGCAAATAAATTCGTTAAAAATCAGACTGTGATTTTCTGGATGTGTTTTCTCATGTTGTCTCTCATAGTTGAGGTCTACCTATGATGTCAATTACAGGCCTCTCTCATCTTTTTAAGTGGGAGAACTTGTACAATTGGTATTGGACTAAATACTTTTTTTTCCCACTGTAGGCATAAAAATCACTTCTCGTTCCGTTTAAACAATCGTTCAGTCGTTTATATTTGCTTATGTGAATGACTGAATGATAGTACCTGGCAATGGGCCGCATGCAGCCAGTACACAATGTCATTGCGTACCGGCTGCGTGTCGTGCACGTATATCTCGAAGCCAGTAGGCTGTGAGATATGCTCATGTGAACCTGGTTTTAGACTGATCAATATTCTAGATCAGGAATCGTTTACGTATTCTTAAAGTTTGCATGTACACATTGATTAATTACACCCAGATAGGTGCAGTACTTTTAACGAACTTTGCATATATCCATAGTACAAGCGTAAAGAAACACATTTTAGAATTCTGTATATCTTATTATTATGCCTTTTTCTCCACTTATCAGCCACTTCTTTCTCCTGCACTGATCATACACTCTCAACTCACTGTTAAATTCCATTCTGAGGGCTCCTTCACATGGGAGCTGCGGTTTTCGGCCGACCACGTCAGTGCTCCCCGTCTTCTGTATACAGTGGGAGCCTTCATTTACACAATAACAAGCTCTTAAGTAGCTAAGCTACTTAAGAGCATATGCAAGGTGATCGCTCAAAACTGTCACTCAAATTGCTGTTTGAGCAAATTTTGATCAATAATTGTGTCTAAATGGGCCTTAACTTTATACCACCTATTAGTTGCCTTAGTTTATGCCAACTATTGCTCTAATATTTTGGGGCAGTTTTTGGTACACAATTTTGTATTTAGTCCAGACCCATTTTCAACATACTCACGCCAACTTCCCTCAAAGCTACACCCCTTTCTCAGACGTGGTGTATGAAAGTGTCTAAAACACATCAGAAATGTGGTGCAAAGTACGTAAGAGTTTTCTAGCTCAATTTGTGTTAGGAAACTGGCACATTTTTAATAGTAAATCTGCCCCAGCATGTCCGCAGTCACACTACTAAATATGTTGGCTTGGCCTTGATAACCCCAGAAGATGCCAGGTTAAAGCGAAATGCGTCAAGCGGGGGTGAATTCTTTTTAATGGCAGACATCTTATCTGTCACATTTAAAGGGTATTCCGGGCGCAGACTAACACTTTAAAATCTAATGTACATCATCACAATAAGGTTCACTGTTCCCGGTCTAGTAAATTTCTTCTTTTTCTATCAATGTAATGTGACCCTCCGTTGGAAAAATCCACTTCTTCTGACATCTTGTCTGTGTTTGCTACTTCCTTCCCTGTCCATAGTGATGGGAGGACAGGAGCGGAAGCACTGTGCTGTATCGCTCATGTGCTGGAAGCTCCTGTCTGTCTTTCTCTGGCACTGAGGTTGGTGCTGGTAAGTTGCAGGACCTGTGAGTTGTGGGTGGAGCTACAGTGCTTGTAGCGGTTGCTGCTACATAGCTGTACCGCCTAGATTTCAGTATTTTCAGAATTTCCACTTCTGGCTTCGCCTAAATAAAACTACATGAAAAACTGTCACAAAAGTCTGTATATGAAACAACCCGTAGGCCTTGTTCACACAGGCTATTTACTGTCAGCATCTATGGCAAAAGGTGGATTTGACAGCTCAGTCTGCAGTAGGACTCCAAGGCTTTGCCGCAGATCTCATTGTGGATCCGCGCGTGAATTTAGCCACAGCCAATAGGGTGAATTTGCATGTTACTACCCAACATGGTTTCCAGTGAGAAGCCATGCCAAGAATCAACATGTCAAATTCCTTTTTTCCGCAACGCGGATTCCAGAATCTTCGTGCAGAAAAATCAGTGCCATATGAACTAATAATGATGCAGATTTTTCAGCAGATTTGGGCGCAGAACCTGTGGTGAACTTCTGCTGTGTGAATGAGGCTTAAAGAGATTCTGTCACCTACTTTTAGCCCTGTACGCTAACCTTATAGGCTGGGTCCGGGGATGTAAGTGTTCTACTTACCTCCTCTGTTCCCCCAACATGAGCGTTAGAGGCCACTTCTGCAGTGCATTGAGTGCTGCTACTAAGTAGTCCACCCATTATAAAATTAGAATGGACGTAATGCTTAGCGCAGCATTGAGGAGCGCCTTCCAGCAGTGACATCAGGGGAACAACGGGGAAGGTAAATAAAACCCTTAAATCCCTAGACTCAGTGGGTCACATTCTTTCAGCCTGTAAGCTTAGTTTATAGGGCTAAGAGTAGGTGACGGTCCAATTAAGTTTTTTTTTTATCTAGAGAAGAGTAATGGCAGTACGTTAAAGAGGTTGTCCTGCTTCTAGCTACTGATTACCTATCCTCAAAATAGGTCATAAATAGGTGCTCGGCTGGGATCCACCACCTGGTACCCCAGGAATCAGCTGTTCCCTTGGGTGCTGGCTTTGCGTACTGATCTGTTTTGCTGCAGGAAGCAGACAGCTCCATACATTACCTAATGGCCTGGATTGGTATTGCAGACCAAAGGGGTAATCTATATCTCCCTCTTGGTGAGTGACTGAAATTGAAGACACTTGGCTACTTTCATGTGTCTATAAGGCCTCGTTCAGATGAGCGCTATTTTAGCATAATTTAGGCGCGTGAAAAATCGGTTGATTTTCAGCTATTTTAATTAGCTGTGAAGTTGCCCATTCACACGATGGGAGGTGCGTGATGCGTGTTTTCTAGCTCCCATAGGAGTCTATGGAAATCATGCACCAAAGATAGGTCAGGTCCTATCTTTTCTCACACGGCGGAGCTTAGCTTTGCAGTCGCATTTCCTATCTTTGAATGGTGCAAGAATATTTAATTCCTTCATGTGAACGCTTCTATAGGACACTACTGCGCTCAAACAGCGCTTGTGTGAACGAGACCTAATAGGGACTTATTGATGACCTGGGTCAGTATAAGCTGGCATCCCGCTTGGTCCGCTACTGACCAATGTGCCTGACTAGTTATATGCAGCCTTGTACCTTATAGGGAGGGCACTTTGGGCTCCTTACACTTGTCCTTATTGATCTGTGAACGCATGCAGGCAATGTTTGTCACACCCCGTCCGTACTGACAGTGGTGGTTGGTATGGAATTTAAAAAACTATATAGTATAACCTTTTTTAGTATATAATAAAAGTTATATTTGCAGGACTCACTTTTGGGTTTATTGCCTCTGGCATATGGTATCATACTATCCTAAGGATAGAACATGAGTAGCTAAAAGTGGGGCAACCCCTTTAATGAGTAGTCAGTGCAACTGAATGTAAGGGCACTTGTAACAGAGTATCTTTATTACAGTCTAACCATTAGTTACCATTTCTGCCAGTTTATAATATAAATACAAGCTGCTACAAGCTACTAATTGACAGAAGGAGATGACTGCTGCGCCTTGAATTCTTGCTGATCCTGACACTCCCTTGGGCTGCAGTATGAAGTTCTCAATAAGGGCTCATTCACACCGGCATATGCAGTTTTCGGTCTGTTAATATTCAGCCTTGTCACGTACTGAAACACCGCCTATCCGGTCCGGCTTGCGTTTTCTTTGTGTGTGTATTAACAGTGTTTTTCACGTGCGCAACAAAAAACTCAAAAAACAAACAGGTCCATTTATTTCATGCATAAATATGTAGTGAAAATGCATTTATTATGCGGATTCAATGCATATTTACTCAGAGCTATTGACTTTAATGGCCTATTTCAGTCCATGCTATGGACCAAAATAGGACATGCTGCCATTTTTTTTTTCACTCGCTTATATATGCAAATCACTGGGGATTCAGTACTCTGTATTACGCGTGTAAAAAAATACACGCGTAATACAAAGCATATATACGTCCATGTGAATGAACCCTTCTCACATGGCGGAATCACTGTGGGCATTCCACAATGGAATATCCACAGCAGTTCTGCAAAATTCATGGTGGCCAAATCCCTATTTCAATGGTGCAGTTTTGGCCACATTTTCCACCTGTGGAACAGCTGCGGAATTCAACCTTTCAAGCATAAATAGATTCGCTGTGGAATCGGAATTCACAGCGTTTTACAAAAAAGCTGCAGATTTATCATGGAAAATATCCGCAGCCTGTGAAGGGGAGTTTTTAAATGCCCTCCACTTGGCTTGAACTGTAAGGCTGGGCTCACACGGGGCGGATTTTCCGCGGAAATTCCGTGCGGAATTTCGCCGCGGCACATCCGCATGCGGCCACTAATCCCGGGATTAGCCAGCCATATGGCAAGATTTCTCAGCATGTCCATTTTTGTTGTTTCTGCTGCGGCCGCACTCTCCTCTATGGGAGCGCCGCCGCAGCGGAAGAGTGAGCGGCTCGGCTGCTTCAAAACCGCCGCGGGTTTTGCAGCAGCGGTTCTCCTGACGGAAATCGCAGAATTTCCACAACGATTTTACCGTGGATCCCGCAGGTGTGAACGCAGTGTTTGGGTGGAAAGGGGTTTACTGAGTACCCGCTGCGAGCTGCTCCTCTGCCATTGCTGGTTACTGTTCCATTCCTCTGTTTACATTGGTGGCAGCGGTCACATGGGTTGTTTACCCATGTAACTACTGTAGCCAATGGGAGACCGGCAGGAACATCACCAGTGATGTCCTGTACACTTGACTTGGGGCCTCTGTATTAGAAGCGCAGGTTAAAGGTATGTCACCAGGCGGTCTAGCACCATGGTGAGTATATTACTTTTTTCTAGTTTTGGGCATGGGGTACCCAAAACTTTATAAAAGTAATAACTGTGAGAACCCCTCTAAGTCTTCTGTGACTGGCCTAAGTAAGGCTTCTTTCACACTGCGCTTCTTCTTCCAGAGCTGGCTCCATCTCAGCTTTAGGTCCTCCATGCCGAAAACTACAGCTCAGTTGTGACTCCTGAGGAGTCTTCTGTAACAACAAGAGTGCTTTACATTTCATTTGGTTACTATATGTAATGTTTAATAATAAGGCCTGCATATAAATTCAGTACTGAGCCAAGGATTGTGCCCGCAGTGCTGTAGAGTATTGGCCATGTTCTTCTCTAGTGCGCTGTTCACATCAGGCTTTTAATACACATCTACAGTCTCTGCCGGTTTTTGTGTCCTTGAGTATTTAAATGATATTCAGCAAATGCAAGAATCTGGCTTTTCAGTAATGTTCCTGTAATCCAACACTGATAAGACATTGTGGTTTGCCAGAAATCCATAGAAATTTCCTAAAAATAACCCGTAAGGACAGAGAACCTCTGCCAGACGAAAAATAAAACACAATGAGTCTGTTTTTCATCGGAAGAGAAGTCTCGTCATTGATTATTTTTGAGAACACCTTTGATTCTCTAACGTTATCAGACTTCAGATTAAGGCTATATTCACACGGACAAGCGCAATATCCGCGCTCGCCAACGTGCATTTTACACGATAAAATCGTTCAAGTGAATATCTCCATTCAAAAGAATGGAGTTCATATGCGTGCAAATTTTGTGCTCATGTGCATGTGGCCTGAGGCTGCTTTCACACGACTGAGAAAATTGCGCATTGCGACACTCACAAATTTTGCACGAATAAGAACCCCATTCTTTTGAAAAAAATCACGGCATCTCTATGTTTGGGTGTTCCCCCGGAACGCCTCGACCATTGTTTTCAATGGGGCTTGCAAAAATATTGGACGGCATGCGAGTGCAATGCGATGCGAGGTTTGAGGATCCCTTCTTCCCTGAAGTAATACGAGGCCAAAATATACTGTTGCCTTGTACTTTTCTGCTTATTAGCAGACTTTTTATGCCCAGCTGTGAATGAACCCATTAAAGTCAATGGGCTAAATATGCTGCATATTTACGTTCATGTGAAAGAGCCCTGAAGCCACTGACACATACCGCTTTTTACCACGATTAGCGTGGGGTTCTGAAGAATAATTTTAGTGAGCTTGCACTCGAACACTTGTAAGGGCTTTGTCACATGGGCGCATCGGCACTTCAGGACAGATGTCTCTGCAGCGCCGGAGGAAAGAACATGTGACCGGCTTCATTGCCAGTCATGTGTTCTTTCTTCTGCGCTGCAGGGAGTCGTCCGTCCTGAAGTACGGCCGTCTTCTTCCTGCAGTAAGAGCACAGTCACACGGGCGCATCGGCGCCCATGTACGGGTGCCGATGCGCCCGTGTGACTAAGCCCTAATGCTGCAATTTTCAAGCACTGTCTGTTCTATTTTTAACTATTTTCGCATTTTTTAACGCACCCCCATCACACATCTTCATGGTGGGGTGTGTTAAAAAGCACAATAAAAATGCCGCGATTTCCAGCCGCGTTTTCTGAAGGCATGTGTAAGGCTGCCTGTCCTCTGGCGATTGTTCATTGCGTTACCCGTAATCCAGCCGCAGATAACCCAGTGAACGCTTTCCATAGCGTTGCTGTGGAAAGCGCAGCCGCGGAGTCCATGAGCGGAGAATCATAGCGATTCTCCGCTCGCGGGATCTAAATCGTGGCATGCCGCAATCCTCTGCGGTATCTGTCAGAGTGGCTCACCGCGGAGAACTGACAGCGGCCCCCCCTGCCCCACACCGGTGGTGAAATATAGCTGGCGATATTCCGCAATGGCCGTGGACAGGGGCCTAAGAATGGCCTTATTGTACAGAAAAGCTACTCTGTTTGCTCTTCCATCATTGGGCGCTGTGATATCTTCCCCATCCTGCTTTGTTTGCATATATCTTTCTGTTTATAGACAGGTTTGTATGTCTGTGGTTTGTGTTCGCTCTATATGTATTTTGGCAACAAAAGGAACAGATTTCGGGAAATCTACTTTGGAAAGTCATACATATGTATATGTGTTTACTCCTGAGCCTGACCTTGGCTAAATGTGCCTGCCTACCCCTTGACAAGGCTAATGTAGTGTGCAAGGGCACCAGAATGTAGGGTTGACCACGAATGATCTGCCGGCAAATCCTGACTCATTGTTGACTGGACAAGTTGTGTTTTTCCTGCCAGGTTCCATTGTTTACCCCGAAACATTCGGGTACATAAGCATTATCACTCCCCCTCATTGTTATTGTCTGTCCTAGGTGTGCAGTGTTGGCCTACATCTCTTACCATAACAAGCTTTGTAACACACCTCTGCTGATATATACTTAGTGCTAAGTAGAAAAGAATGTGTGAATAGAAAATACAAATGTGAAGGGCGATCACAACTGGGGGTGATTTGAGGTCTCTAGCAAAAACAACTATGGTGCAGAACCCAATAAAACTTGGCATGTGTACTCAGTGGGGTATGGGGTAATACTTAGCACTGTACACCAATGGTATGGCAGTGCTATGACTTTGTCACATTGATTGAACATGCTTTGCTGGCTCAACTTTATTCTCAGCAAGGTGGTAACAAATTCGAGCTCTGCACAGAAATAGAGCATGCCGCGATTCGTTTTCCACACGTGATTTTGCACAGACAAATCGCGCCCGTCTGCCTAGGATTGCGTTTTCTAACGCAATCCTATGGCAGCTTCCACGGGCGGAAATTCTGCGGGAAATCCCGCCGCAAAATTTCCACCTGTGTGCAGGAGGCCTTAGACTTATATCTACATGTACATATCTTCTTAAAATCACCAGAACTGGAAAGGCCAAAAATGTACTTTTAAGAACCCCAAATTTTTAAAAAGTACAAACTTTTTGACAACCAGGAATTCTTTTTTTTTTTAAATGCATTAAAACTCACATTTGAGGAGATATTTACACACAAAAAATAATGTAGAAATAAAAGATTAAGGTCTCCAATATTCATACATACCACAGTTATCTACATCAGCAAGAACTTGTCCTCTCAAAATATTAAAATCCGAGGCCAGGCAATATTTGGCTATCAACCACAAATGTGTTAAAACGTATGCTTCACACCACAGACTGCTTCTGGGCTACAAAAAGCCTAAATCTTTTTGAGAGCGCACAGCATACGGTGTTTAAAATACTACTTGATTGATACACACTACCACTATCACGTACGCACTCTCCCAACCCATGACCTAGATGCAACCGCAAGGTGCTGCTCTCCCACTCAATCTTGCACTCACCTTCCCCTCATGTTGCAAATTGAGCATACATTACATCCCAGCATACTGGCTAAACTCACTCCCCCCTTCCCCTTTCTGGTCCTTGTCGGCTGCTGGCAATGGAGCGAGCAGGACGGGGCAGTAGATTAACACTAGCTCTGCTAAGCTCCCGCCCCCTCCCCTTGCCGGCAACCGACAAGGGGCGAATAGCGGGCAGTAGTTTAACACACTAGTTCCCGACCTGTCCCGCCCCCACCCTTTGCCAGCAGCCAGCAAGGGGCGGAGAGGAGAAGGGGAGGGGGTTTAGCAGCGCTAAACTTTTCCCCCCTTCCCGCCGATGGTATTCTGTGCTGCGGCGTATACATGCCACAACCCAGCTGTCTGAATAGCCATTTAAACAGTCGCGGCTGCCTGTCGGTCAATCGATTTTCAGACGTGATGCGGGCGGACGAGAATCGCAGCGCTCATGTGAATAAAGCCTCAGGCTCTATTGTGATTAGAACCACAATCTTGGTCTTGTTTTAAAGCCAATATTCTTGGCTTCTAGCTCTAGTACAGCCTGAGATAAAAGCATTACCAAGGATATATCTCATATGTTTTTGGCTACTGAAGTGCTTTCCTGCAAGGACTCATGAGATATGTCTGGGCAAGAAAAGGGTTAGAGGTGAGCCTGATTAATCTCTCCATCATTAGCTGTGTACTGCACATAATTACCTAATAGTGCACCTCCTTTCTCTGTTTAATTTCTTGCTCTGCCTTTATCAGTTATATCAGGGTGCTGTTGAGTGATACCTCTGTTATCAAGGCTTTTAAGCTGCCTTTGCAATGGGATCACTGTTGCAAGCAGACTGTTGTGGGTGCAGTGTTGCATTGCCAGGCCTATTAACCCTTTCCAATCCAATTTGTATCCAGATTTTCCTTGGGTATTTAACAAATAGTATTCTTCGCTCATTAAGGCCCCCTTTCAGGCAGATCTACGACAGAACCTCCAACTGGAGGTTCCGACGCAGATGTGAAACCGGCCTTATTATAAAATGAAAGACAGTACTACAGATCTGTCTTGTTGTTGCTGAACCAATTTACTGACACTTATATCTCTCCTACAGCCAGTGTCATGAAAGGTAAACACTAGTTGCTACAGTATGGATTATGTTTTATTAGGCGACTGTTCAAGTAACTGACATACCGATTGTCTACTGGTTGTCTCCTCCGTGTGACTTGACCCTAGATGCAAATAAGGAAGATGGAACAATACCTCTGCAGGAATGTTGCCTTCCAATAGATGGCATTGCAGAAGTATTGTTCCATCTCCCTTATTTGCATATTACCCAGAAGAACACTCACCTACTAGTTGCTCTCCCTAAGGAGAAAAGATAGCGTTCCTGACTTTAGCCTAGATGTGATAGGTATCATTTGCTGTGTATTTCTTCCTTTTGAGCTCATCTGCTATGAAGGAACATCATTTAAAATATGAGTTTAGAGAATAATTACTGCAAAGTCTTTTTGGTTGTAATAACTGTGATGCTTATTTCTCCGGAGAATACATGTTTTAAATTAGGAAGACTAGAAAGAGCTTCTAAGTAATCGTAGTTTTAAGTTTTCATTTGAGAACATCTGCTGAGTAGTCTCTTATTTCCTTTTTGTGTATTAGATTAGCTGCCAAATTTACTTCCAAATATAGACTGGGCAGAGATTCATGTTATTGCTGAATTATACAATGTGTGACACTTATACTCTAACAGGTCTAAAGTTCCTCTAAACACATTTATTCTGATTAGTCTAATATGGTTTAGCGATACATTCCAGGCGACTGAGCCCTTCTGTTCCACCTCTCCAGATCCACACATTATAATATTGTGCACAGGGATGCCAGACTTCTTCATCTAGTTAGGGAAATTGTTGGCCAGGGTTGTCTAACTTTAAGAACTCAAATATTTGTCTGATTGTTGATTGAAGAGCGCAGAGAAGCCAAATCCTCTAAGCCTTTTTGTTTTTTTCATGTGTCACCTAACTACCTTATTGAGTTGTTCTGCGATACACTGGTTTCTGTTTTCTTCAGTCATTGTTTTTGTTAGTTTGTGCAATGGAATAAGGATTAAGGTAAACGGGATGACTATTACCCGAGTAATCGCTGGAAGGAGTCAATGCAAACAATAGTTGCCCTATGAAAACACGGCAACCATCCGGGTGAGAAACAGTAATTCGCTCATTTCCGTTAACTTAAAAACATATATATAGTCGTTAACACTCTTCAATTACTTTTCTAGGTGACTTCTTGTATAGTTAAGGCCCATTTAGACGTAGCGATCATCACTCAAAATTCACTCAAACTAACAGAAGTGCGCTATAATCATTATGATTTCGTTCGCTTTTCTTTCGTCACTCAGTTTCAGCCGGCATAAAAATCATCTTTGCCTCGCCCACTTCTCGTTACGTCAAAACGCTACCCGCTCGGTGTTTCACATAGAACATGAAGCGCTGAGCGAGAAGTGAACAATTCTCCATTTTGATGTCTAAACATTGTGCACAAGCCTAGATGCAAAGCCTGTGTGACACAATAGTACTACACTTAGCACAGCAACAGGGAACGTACACACAGTTGTAAAAAGCCGTGCACTGTGCTATGCGGGATGGTCGCACCATTCCAGGGAGAGGGAAGGAAGCCTAGCCCTAACCTAGCAGGGAGGTTACAGGTACCTGCCCAAAGCGGGGACATCGCTTCGATAAAAGGCGGCCCCACTGTCTTCTTTCTGGGTCCTGATTATCCCTATAGGAACCCCTGGAGAGATGAACTGGCACGCAAAGACAAAAATGAAAAGCAACAAAACAAACTGGAAAGAAACCCGCAGCTACTTATTTGCATGTAAAAAAACACCCAGCACAGCAGAGCTCTAATCTCCACGTTCTCCACTATGGATTGGAATGAGCAGCACTGATCACCAGGAGGGGTGAAAATATATAGCCACTCTGCACCTGAAAACTGGCAGAGTGAATAGAAAACAACACCTCCACCCTACTCCCAGGTATGGATAATTCAGCATGCATCCATGCAGCAAAGGCAGACAGCACCAGCAGACTCTACACATGATGCATTAACCCTTTTAACAAGGCAACAGGTCTTTGCCTGTGTTGAAGCCACCATGTCACGACGTTTTCGCGACCGAAAAGCCACGACAATTTGTGCCAGAAACATTAAATGGAATATCTACATTTAAATAATGCCGTTTTGTGTAGTGTATCATATGCCCTAGTAGAAGTCCAACCTCTTTTTTTTTTTGGTAGAGGTGACGGGTAAATTGTGGACTTGGTGAGGGCCCTGTAAAAATACTAGAACCTACACTGGTGGCCAAAATTGTGGAAACTTTTTGAAAAAAGTGCATTTTTTTAATACTACCATAAAATGATATCATTGGAAAGATCATTCTATCCAAAGATATAGCTAAATAACCAAAAAAGAAGGTACAACAACCTCACGTTCATATGAACCAGATTTGTGTGACTGGAATATAACCAATAAGCAGAACTGTTTTTGAGAGCCAACTGGGTGTTGTTGTGTTTTTGCAAGGAGCCAATGAGGTCACAGTAGCTCTGAAGGTCATGTATTGGAGTGGACAGTTGAACATCTGTCTTCGCGTTGTGTGATTGTTATCAAGTCAGTTGCTTTTTTTACTTTTCCTTTTTGTGCTGAGTTTGTAGAACTTAGTAAAATAAAGTGAAAAGGGCTGACGGGTCACCCAGAAAGTGATGTAAAATAGTAATTTTACGTGAACAAGGCTTCACTTATGATGCAATTAAAAGTTAAATTGGTGAAAACGTCACCAATGGAGGTATTCCAGAATTTTTGAAAAGGACTAAGAATCTTTAGGGTCCATTTACACCAAATGTCAAAGTTGGCTTGGGCAGCACACTTTTGCTGTATAGGTGGCTGAGAACGATTGAACGATCGGTATTTAAACTGAACAATTAATGAACGAAACAACAATGATTTTTATGCCTGCATGAAATTAACGATTATCGTTTCGTGTAAAAGGTCCTTTTGCCACTTCAAAACCAGACTGGAAAAGGCAGGAAAAAGTGCACAACAGCAGGTGGTGATAGAAGAATTCAAAGATTGTGTCTAGGTAAAACAAGAAAATCACCCGAGTCTATAGAAAGTGAACTGTCTCAAAAAGGTGTGAAGTTGAGTTCAAGGAGCGTTCGGCAGAGACGGAAAGAATTTGGTCTGAATGCTAGAATTCCAGGAAAAAATACGTTTTTATAGCTCAAACAAGGAATGAAAAGTTTATAAAACCCATATTAACTGGACAGAGGAATAATGGGACAGAATCAGGGTGGTTTCACTGTGTCGGGGCTTCCGCTTTGCTGCTCTATTTGGTAAGCAAGAAAGGGTAATCCCCACGGCCGAACAGCGCCATCTTAGGACGGAATCGAACAGCGCCGAACAGATTCCCTTGGGTATAATGGGGTCTGTTTGGTTTCTGCTCAGTTGTCTGGCTTTTACCTGGAAGAAAAAGTGCTATAGCCTAACTAAGTACTAAGGCTTCTTTCACACGGGCGACAGTGATATCGCCGTGAGAAAATCAAAGCGATATTGCATCTGTGTTCTGTGCGATATCGCTGAGTTTTCTTGCGGCGATAACACGATTTTGTGTTGCTACAAAGTTGCGTGACTTTGTATCGCTCTTTTGCTGGGATTTTCAGGGGAGAGGGGGTGGGGCTTGGAATATAAGTCCTTCCTCAAAAAAACCCCCTGGCTGCATTAAAAAAAACACAATACATCACCTAACAGGCGCAGTCCGCTATGCCGTACTTCTTCTTCGCAGCTCCAGCGCACTTGCTTGTAGTATTTCCCCATCGCTTTCTGGTCAGGGGTTCTAAAACCTCACCCCCAGGAAGCGCTGGCTTTGATTGGTTCTTGAGCGCCAAAGCTCAGCCAATCACTGCAGAGCTCTATGAACCAATCACAGCCATTCAATGCGATGGCTGTAATTGGTTCATCGAGCGCTGCAGTGATTGTTGCATTGCAAGAAAATCGCACGATTTTGTCGCCCGTGTGAAACCAGCCTTACTGACATGCTGAGAAGTTTTAAATATTTCTTTTTTTTTATCTGTGTTTCATTTTTCCTGTCTAGAACTTCTGTTCTACTTTGAGTCATTTCATACAATTTGTTATATTGCATTCTACGCTAAATTATCTTTTAAACTGTATTTAATTTTATGTTATTATTACAGCAAAACTGGTTTTACAAACTATCTAACATCGAAAAATGCCCTTTTTTCACAAGGTGTGCCCTCTACTGTAACACACATTCAGTCTAGTTTTTGCTGCTGCTGCCAACAATGGCACTGAGCATGTTTTCCCCCTTTTTTGCAAACCGTACAGTATAACGTGATTTCCATTCAGGAATTTTGGACCTAAGGTCCCCGCTAGAGATGAGTGAACATGCTTGTTTAGAGCAATTACTCGAACGAGTATCGCTTTTTTCGAGTAACTGCCTAATCGGGCGAAAAGATTCGGGGGGCGCCGGGGGTGAGCAGGGGGTTGCAGGGGAAAGAGAGACAGAGAGCTTCCCCCTCTTTCCCCCCTGCTCCACCCCGCCGCCCCCCGGCGCACCCCGAATCTTTTCGCCCGAGTAGGCAGTTACTCGAAAAAAGCACGAGCACGTTCGCTCATCTTTAGTCCCCGCTATACTGTACAGTATATAAAGCTGTGGGTGAGGGAGAGCGACTGTATTGGTATCCCAGCTTTTACGGTAGGATTACTTCATTCATTGATTCTTACATGGAAGTAGTAGTCTTATTTATATTTATGTATACAGCGCCAAATGACTGTCTAAGGAATAGACAGATGCAGTATGTGGACAGATGTAGCAAGAAAATAATGGTATGTTATAGGGGTTGTACCAAGACTGCAAGTTATCCCCTAGCCATTGAATAGGATATAACTTGCTGATTGGCAGGGGTGTCACAGCTGAGAACCCTGCTGATCTTAACATTGGGCGTCCCATGTCCCCTCCTCAATGCAGGCTTACTTCACCTCCCACAGTCAAGAGGAGACTGAATGGAATGCAGCACCCACTCGAGTATATCCGTCAGCCCCATTGAAATGGCATGCCTGTCCAGCACCTTCAGGGGAAGAAGCGACCCCCACATTGATAAGCAGAACAGGATACAGGAGTCCCGCTCTGCAGATTGGCAGGGGTCTCAGTGGTGAGACCCCCAATGATCAGCAAGTTATCCCCTATCGTATGGATAGGAGATAACTTGTAATCTTGATACAGATTCTTGAAACAAATATGGCCATCCTAGGAAAGATGTAGGGATAGCACTGCATTAACAATGTCATATATTGTAAGAGTGAATGTCTTAAAAGGGGTTTTCACATCTCACACTTTCATAGCATTTCCACAGGTTAGATGCAGACCCCACCTCTGGGAGTAGCACTTACTGTATCTCCTGTTCTGGTGCCCGCTGCACCAGGCCTAGCTGCTCCGATGTCAGAGGCTGTTCTGCATATGTATGTAACCGTATGCAGGACAGAGCTCCAATGGAATTTTAGAGAAATTAGATATGGATAGTCTTATTATAAAAATGTTGTTTTATATATATATATATATATATATATATATATATATATGTATGTGTGTGTGTGTTCACAGGATTATTACAATTTTTTTTTTCATGTTGACCAATCATAACTCACGTTTAATCTTCAAAACATTGCTAACAATCATCATGACAGTCATTTTTATGTGTTTTTGTTGAGTAATTCCAAGGACTCCACAATGCCCTTTTCCACACAAAATAAGGCCTCATTCACATGAGCGCTGTTTTAGCGCTTGAAAATATTGCGGCTATACTGCACTATAGATCGCGTAAACTGATAATTTCCTGCACTTTTAATTAGCTGTGAAATTGCCCAATCACACAATCGACGCGGCGTGTTTTCCAGCTCCCACAGGAGTCTATGGAAAGCGTGCACCAAAGATAGGTCCGGTCCTGTCTTTTCTCACAGTACGGACCTTAGATCCAGGCATTGTAGCCACGCATGTCCTAACTTTGTTTGGTGCGAGTATTTTGCGCATCTAAAATTCCTTCATGTGAATGGTTCTATAGGAAACCTTCGGTTCTAATAGACTAAAGTAGCGCTCGTGTGAATGAGGCCCTAATAGGAGTTGGGGAGTGTGTGGGTGGTAGAGGAATTGGATTGGAAAGAGTTAAATCAAGTTCAATATCTGATCTGGATCAACTGGATCAACAGCATGGTTGGTATAACCTGCCCCTAGGCAAAAAATACCATGATCGCTCTTATGGGTGGCTACTTTGATGAGAGAACAATGTAAATGATGAGTACAAAGCAAGTTCATCGCCTTATCTGTGGTTTATTAAAATCAATGAGCCGTAGTGTATGTGTGGCATTCTTTTGTCCACCCAAGGGCATATCATTGGCAATCATCGGTCCGGTCCTGGAGTTTCTCAGCCCTAGTCCTCAACTACCCCTCATTAGTATTGTACAGGTGATTCCCTCTGTCCTATATATCCTCAAATCAGGACCCATTGAGGCAGAGGCGTAACTTGAAGTTCCTGGGCCACAATGCAAAACCTGTAGAAGGGCCCCCAACTATAATGCTTTATTGATAGTACTGGGCTCCCTATATGGAGAAGAGAGGCCTTATGGGCCCCCTAAGGCTCCTGGGCCCGGGTGCAACCGCATCCCCTGCATCCTCTATAGTTACGCCCCTGCATTGAGGGTTCCTGAGGACGAGCTGCCATATAATATATCAAGCAGAAACGTCTACCGTCTACGTCCCGTTGACACATGTTTGCATGTGACTCATACAACCCAGTGCTCCTTAGCAAAGCATAAGTTTACTTTTCTTTGGAGGTCTGTTTTGTGGTATTAGGACTGCGTGGGCTGTGTGGGTGATGGTGATGAAGAGTAGCGCTTGAACGAAGGAGGATGTATTCTTAGAGCGGCTCTATCTGATCAGGCCTCCTTGTAACCAACCGTTAGTCAAACAGGAAACTTTGTTCCAGAACTTACAACGTTTGCCTCGGCTGATCTTACAATTTCCTCTTGCTACAAAACACTGACAACAAATACCCAGAAGAGTAGCACCGACATCTATATAATAAATCCCGTAATATAGAGTCTTACGTTTACTCTATACTTAAGACGTCTTATATTTAGAGCGCAGTGGCATCGTTTGTGTCACATGCATAAGCTTTAAGAAGGTACACAGGAATACAATAGTACATTATTTGTAGTGAGTCATTCTTTTTATCAGTTTTGGTTGAAATCTTCTTGCATTGGGTCATCAAAGTGTTATAAAATCATCTGACTAGTTGAGCGTGGGTGGTAAACTATTTCACTGTCTATATAGTCCATGGCAGTGAGACTGTAGTGCCGTTATAACGATGCCAGCGAAAATAGGGCTCCGTGGAATATTGTCAGCTGTATGACGCCCCCACAGATTGCACACTAGTAATGCAGACATAAAGACGTACATTAAGACAATCTGCGTTAGGAACTTCTGCTAGAAGGTTCCAACGCCGATCCGGCACAGAATGCCGGAAGAAAAAGTTCAGCGTGAAGAACTTGTTTGTCTGGTAAAATGCCGGACAAGCTGAACGGAGACTAAACACTATTAACCCTTTGCAATCCAATTTTGGATTCAGAGTTTTCTAGGGGGCGTTCTCTTTCTGCCATTATACAATGGCGCCATCTGCTGGCTAGAGCCAGTACTGTGGTATGTGACATGCTGGAGAGGCCCCCCCGACAACAGAGCGGCCAGTAATCTACAGTAAGAATACCCTGCCGGACGTCTTCCGACATCGGAGCTGTACAGCCTTCAATCAGAATGTCTTTAGACGTCAGACAGTGGATTTGAAAGGGTTAAAGTCTATGGGGTCTATTTGGTGCTGTTTAGTCATAAGACGGATCCGTTCGGCCAGGGGATTATAATTTCGGAGCAGGAAACCAGAACCCCCGAGCGCAGCTGTAAACACAGTCGTCTAACCAGTATGACGGCATTTGTAGCTTTGGTCTATAATGTAATAAGCACTACTGGCTGTGAGGACATTCATTGTTTGCGTATAAGGCCGCTTTTACAAAGCCGAGAAAATGGCGCAAAATTTGTTTGTTACGAGATGCACAAATCTTACACAAATATGAACCCCATTCCTTTGAGTGGTTCTCATACATGAGCATTTCCCCCCCCCCCCCCCCCCCGTGTTGTGGTGCAGGATAAACATTGCGGCATGTCCCATCATTGCACATTCCTCCGGAACGCCTCACCCATTGTTTTTTAATGGGTCTGGGAAAAACCTTGCATAACGTGCGAGGTTCGCGCAAGTGCAATGAAAAGTTTCCCATTGAAAACAATGGAGAACACTTGCCGATCCTTTCAGCCGCACTGGAGGATCACTACGTCCCTTCTTGACACACGTTCCTGAACACGATATTGGCTCGAGTTTCACGGCCCGATATCGCCATGTGAAATTGGACTTAGGCTTTATCCATATTTTCCTGCAAGAATATTTTAGCAGTCACCTTTCAGCGACATCAGGAGCCGGCTGCCATTTTTAACCCTCTCTTAGGCTCCCGTCTTTGGCGCCGAGATTTTTTTTTTTTTTTAGATATTGCCAGTAAAAATAAATTAGGAGCTGATTAAAGTGGAGAGGGTCGCAAGGGAGGTTTTGGCGGTGACTCATTTGCACACCTGCCTGGAGAAGTGACCTGCTGATACTTGCCTATATCTTCATGAAAAAGAAGTTCAATTAACACTTAATTGCAAAATGCCATAATTCCATGAGCTAATTTTGTAGTCGCTGGGAACCAGCTAAACCCGTATATCCGCACAGACGCCGACTCGGTTGGTTATGAGCCGCGCGTTGTGACTTCAGCATCTACATATATGTGTATATATATATATATATATAGTTGTGTCCAGGTGAGAGTGCAATACGGCCCAGTGTAGAATTGCTTCAGTTTCTCGTTTATTTTTTTTTTGTTACTGCTAAGGCCCCTCTCAAACATGCGTTCAGAAAACGCTGCTCGAAATTGCAGCATTTTTACCGCAATTTTTAACTACAATTTCGAACGCATGTCACAGCATTTGGCAGCACTTTTTAACGTACCCCATCATTTTGCTGGGTGATGAGGTGTGGGAAAAAGCGCTAAAACACACGAAAATAGAAGAGACAGCGCTCAGAAATTGCGGCATTGCGTTCTAGCACAGGTCTGCGAGGCCCTATTGAAATCAATGGGAGCGTTGTACCGTGACGTGGCGATCGGGACAAAATACTAATAGAAAAAGCGCTGCATGCAGCACTTTTTCTTCTGGCTAAAATCCGGGCAGCTGAGCGGAAAGCGAATGGATCCCATAATAGTCAATGGGGTCCATTCAATGCTATTCAGTTCTGTCAGTACATGGAGCCGTTCGGCCAGGGGATTCCCCTTTCCTGCTCCCCGATGTGAAACCATCCTTAGGATGCCTTCAGGCAATTGTCTTTTAACTCCGCACGGGGGAAAAAAAAACTGCCATGGTTTGCAATGTGATTGCAGTACTTACTGCAGTCACACCAAAATCATGGCAAAAATGCATGGAACTTTGGCAGTGCAGTTTTTACCGCACCTCGACCAACAACCTCATATGAATACAACCTTGAAAACCATTGCATTGAAGTGAATTGCTAGCTTCACTTCTGGCCTAAAGGCAGCTCTAGCCTATAATATGTACTAGTAGAAAAGGAGAGGGGTGGAGCAAACCCAATGGTATGGGAGGTTTTGGTCCCAGATGAATGGCTAGAGACCAAAGAAAGCCATTGGAAGGGCTGTGAAGAATGAATGAACTGTGGAGGTGCTGCCAACCAGGCAAACCCACCAAAGGTGGGCATGGCAGATGGGTGAAGAGCTATAAAAAGAAAAGACTAGTGGACAGACACAACTCTCCAGAAAAGACAGTAGGATGTATTATTCAGCTTTTTTTATTAAAGGGGTTGTCCCGCGCCGAAACGGTTTTTTTTTTTTTTCAATAGCCCCCCCGTTCGGCGCGAGACAAACCCGATGCAGGGGCTTAAAAAAAAAACCGCACAGTACTTACCCGAATCCCCGCGCTCCGGTGACTTCTTACTTACCTTGTGAAGATGGCCGCCGGGATCTTCACCGTGCGGCTTCTGTGCGGTCCATTGCCGATTCCAGCCTCCTGATTGGCTGGAATCGGCACACGTGACGGGGCGGAGCTACGAGGGCAGCTCTCCAGCACGAGCAGCCCCATTCAAAACGGAGAAGACCGGACTGCGCAAGTGCGTCTAATCGGGCGATTAGACGCTGAAAATTAGACGGCACCATGGAGACGAGGACGCTAGCAACGGAACAGGTAAGTGAATAACTTCTGTTTGGCTCATATTTAATGCACGATGTATATTACAAAGTGCATTAATATGGCCATACAGAAGTGTATACCCCCACTTGCTTTCGCGGGACAACCCCTTTAAGTATATTAAAAACCAGCATAGGATGCATGTTTAGGGGAGAACCCCTTCTTCAGTCACGCTGGGTGGGACATCACTTCTAGGACTAGGGGATATAGATCAAAAAATTGCCTGTGGTACCAGTGATGGAGATGGAGAGAGCAGGAGAAGTGGAGGATGTACCCAGCTCCAACACTGGTACCACCACCGCTTTTTGAATCCTTAGTCCGGAGTCCCAGAAGTGATATCCCACCCAGTGTGACTGACGAAGAGGTTCTCCCCGAAACGCATATCCTATGCTGGTCTAGAATAGGTACTAATACGTACATTTCCATGGATGCCTTTATTGGAGCTCTGTATAAAGTAGAGACAGTGTATAGGCCTAAACTTTAGTTACTACTTATTTAAAGTTGCCTTCCAGTTTTGAGACAAAATTCTGTCCTGGGACCGGAGGGGGAGGGGGGTTTATAACCTGCAGTAGTTCCTTTCTGCCATCCATCCAATCCACTGGCTCCAGTCCCTGTTTTAGGCTGGCCAATATGGCCAATGCAATCTTCAGACTACCTAATCCTCACAGTGCTTTGGTAGAGTTAAACAACTAATGCATCATACCTGTTCTCTAATTGGCCAGAGCTGCTCATGTGATCAGCACTGGCCAATTAGAGAGCAGTGTACATTAGGTAGCTAGAATATTGCTGCAGCCATCTAAAACAGGGCCTGAAATTGGCTGATCGAAGGGGCGGCAAAGAAGAACTGCAGTTAATATACCCTTATGCCCCATCCTGTCATGGGACAGAATTTTGTCTCAAAACCGAAGTGTCACTTTATGTATCTGCAACATTTTCTGATCCTATTTACACCTAAGGGCAAGTTCACTCTTGTTCTAATGCTGCATGGCGCTTACGTAGTATGATATTGAGTCATGTATGATTTTGAAGACCGACAATGGTAGAGCGTGGACCCATTAGAGGTGATAGGCGCTTCATGATACGGATCTGCAATTTAGCAGTACATGGCAGTCTGGAAGCTGCCAACACAAGGCCAATGTGGCCTTAGCACTGGCTGTATTTCTGGTCTTGGCCATACTTACAGGCAGAGACGACAAGGCTATCTCCCGCTTTAGGTTTACGACCATTCTGGAAGTTGTTTGAAGCCACTTGCAGGATACATGAGACCATCTCCTATTGTGGAGCACTTTCCTAGGAAGATCCAAGTAATACATCAGGACGGATCAAGGTCAACTGCGCAGCAGGATGCATTGGGCCTCTTGTCTTTTCAGTGGTGAACATTGGCAGGGCCCAACTCCACTCCATAGACCTCCTCAAGATCTCAGCTGCAAAGTTGGTTCCATGCACTACTTGTCTGGCCCCTAATAGGTTCTCTTGTACACTCTCAATACACACACTGTACTCTCTTCTTGAGGTACACTAAAACACCTCACTATATAGGCTGGCTTCATCCTAGCTCAGAGCCCTTGGATGCCACGCTACTGTATCTGTAACACTTGACCTAAGACCTTGCCAGCCCACCATGTCTGCCTTTACGTAGTATAAACATCACAACTACTTTTAATGCCAGTAGTACTGGCAAATATGAGCTTTGTGTGGCACAGAGTTTTAAGGCAGCAGAAATGCAGAATTAGGCTCTCGTCCTGAAGGTTGCGGGTTCAATCCCTGCTAGGGTCACGTAGCTGGCTCAAGATTTACCAGCTGGGGAAGGCAAGGCAAGATGACTGGGGAAAGCAAGACAAACCACAAAAACAGTCTGCCAAGAAAATGTCACAATGTGAGGTCACCCTAGGAGACAGTAGGGGACTTGCAGCAGGGGACTTTACCTTTATCTACCGGCGAATAGTCATGTTAACAACTCAGTGGCCTAACCTACAAACACAACATGTCCAGGTACTGTCACAGTTACAAGGGATCAGCCCAAGTGCATTATTGTGTCCGTGGTGCCAGTCAGTGCTCTCTCTAGTCAGCTTGTGTCGTACCACCGCCTTTCAAGTTACGTAGGGAATCACAGTGTCACGATGTCTCTCCACCATAAATAATGTATTGTCCCTGTGGTTAAATGAAAAGGAAAGCTTTTTTTTTACCTAAATAAGGCAAAAATGAAGCGGCCCAGGTCTTTTTATAGGTCTAGAGAAAAAGTACAAAGTGTTTTATCGCTAAGGCTGTTCCCTCTTAGGAAAACACTCAGCTTCCCTCGAGCTTTACTGTTCCAATTGAGGAATAATTCCCAGCACAATGTACTATTTCTCTGGCAACCCACTCAGAGACTACAAGCCAAGCTATTTTCTATCATTTTAACCCATACTCTCCAAATCGGTACCTACAGCATTGTGCAGAAACAGGGTATGGGCAGCAAGACGTAATACGGACCAGTTGTGTCGATATATCTATCTCATGATTGCAATACATTCTCGATTCTGCTGCAGTCTGGGGGGAAATGCAATTATGATGATTGTTGCAGATGATGACTCAAAACATTTGCGACGTGTACACATTGATTCCATATGGTGTGGAATAATTAGTACATAGCTTTGATTGGAGTTTAGCCCCTTAGTGCCTTAACGACCAAGCAATTTTCATAGCATTCTAATGCCGTGGTCAGACGAGTGTTTTTTTTGCATGTCTATGTGCGCAAAAATAAAGTGCTTCATAGATGTACAAAATGCGCATGACCGAAGCTCCGTGCTTCTTTTTAACGTGCCCAAAATAGTGCGTTCAGGCCTTCAACAGGCAAAGGTGCCTGTTCATTGGAGCAGCTGTGCTTGTAGAAGCGCAGCTGCCCCACGAAGGTCCCCTCATCAATGAACACTGACAGCACTGTCACAGTGTTCAGTGATGATGGGACTCCTCATGGGGACCAAAGAATCCTTTACCAATGCTGTCACAGCCGTGGCAGAGGACTGCAATGCTATGCCATTGCTTTCAATGGGGCCGGCGCTGCTGCCGCCCCATTGATAGCAATGGGATAAAGGCAACCTCTGCAGTAATGATTTTTTGGGGGTGGACTTGAAATATAAGCCCTACCCTGAAAATCATCCCTAGCTGCTAAAAAAAAACTCACCTACAAGCGCTGTTCGGCTCTTCTCCCCGATCTTGGCAGTTTTCATCTGTATTCTAGTGGCCGGGGATTGAAAAACCCCCACCTCCACTGCCTCTGATTGGCTGAGTGCTGTGACCAATCAGAGCCGAACAGCACTTTTACGTTAGTTTTTTTTTTCCTTAACACTTAGGGATGATTTTTGGGGTAGAGGTTATATTTCAAGCCACCCACCGAAAGTCATCGCTGCAGGGGTTGCCTTCATCTCATCGCCTTCAATGGGGCGGCAGCAGCGCCGCCCCCATTGAAAGCAATGGCATAGTATCGTGGTCCTCTGCAACAGCTGTGACAGGGGATTCTTTTGTAACCTCTGCAGACCCCTCATCACTCAACACTGTAATGTTTTTTGCTTTTTTCTTTTAATGTTCCTATTTCATCCATCAGAGAGCTTATTCACACGAGCGCAGGCATTTTTACATGCGCCCGCCAGCGCCATAAAAGTGTGTGAATGGGCAGACAAATCTCCGCCCCTTGTCGGCTGCCAGCAATGGGAGGGGGCGGGACAATGCGGGAGCTTAGCAACTAGCTCCCGCCCCCTCCTACTCCAAACAGCCGGCAAGGGGTGGAGAGAAGGAGGAAGGGGGTGGGAGTTTAGCAGACACGCTGCTAAATTCCCTCCCACCTTCCTTCTCCGGCAGCTCCCATAAGCTCCCATGGGGGTCTATGGCAGCGGCCCACGTATTCTGGCCAGTAAGATAGTTACTGAAGTATCTTTCCTGGCTGGCGTAAAAGCGCCCGGCCAAAATGAGCTATGCGCTATCTTGTCCGGCTGGGCGCTTTAACACATGGACAGCGTATATTGGCCGGGCGTGAAAAAGCGGCCGGTATACACTTGTGTGAATAAGTTCTAAAACAGGTTTTTGTGGGCAAAATGCATATTTTCTTTTCAAAATGGATTAAAAAAAATAGGAAAACGTTTTTGACACTATATTTTAATTTTTCAAGAGGATTACCCAGGAAGTGGCCTTCTGTGGGCGGCTGAGGACTGCAAGAAGCTTGTCGGAGCTCGGAGTGTAGCAGGAGGGACCTGGAGCGAGCTTGCTAGGTAATTTATTCCTTTCCTTTATGTAATGCAGCTATGGCTTATTTTTGGGGTAGGGCGTATATTTCAAGCCTCCTGAAAAATCCTAAAAAAAATCAGGTTAGGGCTTATTTTCAGGGAAACAGGGTACGTAAAATGTGACACAATTGGGGCACAAATTTCACCAAAAATGTGCTGTACATGCTTTGCGCCCAATTTACTGTGTTGTGTTTTATTATTGTTGTTTTTCCACTTTTTACACCTTACTGGACAATCATTGTTAATAGCTGCACGGATTTGCAGGTAAAACTGCTATTTACCGCAAAAATCATCTAGACATTATCAACCTGAAGCTGTGCCGCTGTACGGTTGATGCTACGTATGTCCGAACCGTAATCCTCGCTAACTTATCTCCCCCATTGTGTTTCTTACACTTTAAATACTAGTCTTTGAGATTGATGTAATACCATACCAAAAAAGGCCAGCAGTGCTCTATTTTATTCTATCCTTGTCTTTGACGCCTCGGCATTCAGACCAAAATGTTTCCTACGTTGGTAGGAAAAGTCTATTTTAGGATTCCTGATTACTATTGATACATTATGTATACACACCTTAAATAGTCTTTTCAAGTCGGAGTTAAATGGATACAGTCAAATTCGGGATTTGCTTACAAGCCATTTTGAGCACCATGTTTTCTATTTTAGTGATGCCTTTTTTCACAAATTGTACTTTGTGTTTCTACATTTTTTTTAACGGTGGAGGTAGCAAAGATACCCCATTTTAAGTGGTTATCTAGCTCTAAATTATCGATGGCCTATCCTTAGGATAGGCTATCAATAGTAGATTAACGAGGGGCCACCGTTTGAGACCCTCACTTATAAGCTGTTTGCCGGGAGAGTGCGCTTATGCACTAAGCTAATTTCTTCGGGAAATACACATCTCCGTTCCAACTGCACTGGCCAGGCTTGGTATTGCATATAATAATAAAGTAGGAATGAAGTTCTCTGTTGCCTGCAGAAATCAGCGCAGTGTACAAGAGTGCTGGCCCAGTGAATAGCTGATCAATGGAGATCCTGGGCAGCAGACCCTGCTGATCTACTGTTGCTGGCCTATCTTGGGAAAGTATTGTTCTAGGTAAGAAGGGTACTGGGGTGTTTTGTGTTAAGGCCCATTTAGACCCAACGATTCTCACTCAAAAATCGCTCAAAGCCGTCTTTTGAGCGAGAATCGTTGGGTCTAACTGCACGGACATCATGCAGTTTTCGTTAACAAGTTGTTCATCATTGGCTTTCAGCAAGCTGAAAGAGAACAATGAGCCTTATCAGTACCGCACACTTAGTTCTCAGCGGGATACCGTCGATAATATTGTTTTAGCTGGAGAACACAGCCGAAGTATAAAAAAGACAGCGCTCTAGCTGTGTTCTGCATACCTCGCTCGGAGCGCTAAGATGTATACTAGCTGTGCATTCCGTGAACACAGCAGGAGTATACAGAAGACAGCGCTCCAGCTGTGTTTTGCATACCCCGCTTGGAGCGCTCAGCTGTATACCAGCTGTGCACTCCGTGAACACAGTAGGAGTATGCAGAAGACAGCGCTCCAGCTGTGTTCTGCATACCCCGCTTGAAGCACTCAACTGGATACCAGCTGAGCGCTCCAAGAGGACAACAGCTGTATGCAGAAGATAGTGGTCGATCTCGTCTTCTGCATTCAGCGTGAGCCTTCATTTACACACTTATGTAAAGCTTCAACAGTAGTGGGCCTGAGGAGTATGAGTTTGGGCAAGTGCTCATGCTGATGGCAAAAGTTAGCTGCAACTTAGTAGCATTCATCAGTAAAGAGGTGTTCTCACTTATCCCTCATTCTCAGTTGTGCGGATACATACCATAAAATTCTTGATATAAGCACCTGGTTAGATTAAATAACTCATTGGTAAAAGAAGTATCCCATCTGTCAAAGTATCCATTTATACTGAACGACATCTACAATATGTACTACAGTGACTATTAGAGTGCCCACAGTACGGCACTCCTCTTTGTATTGATTTAATATTCGGCTTGCAATATGTTTCTTCAGGTTGCCAAGTAATAGATGCATCTGTAACACCGTTAATAGAACACATTAATTTGTATTTTCTACATAGATAGAGATGATAAAACGTCATTGACAAGCATTATATATAAGCAGTGTGCAAACCTGAAACAATGTATATAAAAAGAGAAGCTTTCTTGAAATGTGCAGAACAATAGAGATATCTTTGTCTACAACGCCCGAAGGACTTTCTAATATCTGCAAGGAACATCTCATAGAGGGAAATACACAAGAGTAGGAATTGGTTGATTTCATGTCTTGTGAGCGCTTTGGCCTTAGAGAATTGAACATAACAGCATTTGGCCGTCCTTGATTTTGGATGTGTGGGAGGAATATTATTTTCCTGCTTTAGTTCAGTAGGTAAGTGGGAGGATGATGGCCAGCGGGGACTGTTTGTCACTGACCTACAGTGATTCACATCAACTCTTGGGTCCTGGAATGTGAATTGTTGAGTTGTGTACGATCAGGAAAGTACAAGACCGCTGTATACCTTTTGTCCTGTGTTTATTGTCACGCACAAGGTAAAAAAAAAAACACCTTTTATGTGCGAAGTACAAAACATGTCTGGTTGAACATTAGTGTGCTTTCTGCCAACTAAATAGAGCTTTGTTACCCTCTCCACACATGCCAAGTTATACAGTCTTTATACAAAGCGAAAAACATTGTCAATTTCACTAGAATTTTGCCGTGTTCCCCTACAGCAAGCAAGCCGAAGCTGATATAGTAGTTTATGATACAGTATGGTAATCAAGAATACCCTTTATTTCCAATATTAGCTCATTTGTCTTTCTTCATTGGCATTTACAGGGATCCAGGCTAAGAATAAATCACTAGGCTGCCTATGTCTCCTAAGTATATAGCATCCAAATTATTATCAGACTAAGGGCCGTTTCATATCTGCGTCACTTTTTTTCTCTATTCCAAACCCAGGTAGCTGGACAGACCCCATTTTAATCAATGGGGTCCGCCCCGGCGCTATTCGGTTCTGTCCAGATACGGAACCATTCAGCCACGATGATTCGGAAGCAGGAAAGCAGGTGTGAAACCACTCGAAGTTGCTCCATGATCTTAACCTTTCACACCTCCGCCAAGATTTTTCTCAGTCTGCACCAGTTCTCTGGAATGCGCTACCCCTAACAATCAGATTAGGCCATGTGATTCAGCGATTACTCCGGCTGACATTATAGAGTCATGAAGGATTTTTTTTCCCTCCAAATAAGCTAAATGGCTGCTTGGGTTTATTTTTTTTGCCTTTCTCTGGACCAACAAGGGGGTTGAAACAGGCTGAACTCGATGGACATTGTCTTCATTCAGCCTGACATACTTTGTTACTATGTGCAGATCTTCGATGGAGATTGCATTCAGAGCCACTGGCGCAGATCCAGCATCAAAGAACACAGCATTCTGCACTATTTTGTCCTGCAAAATGCTGTACGGTTTCTTCAACTGATGATTTTGGAGATCCCATCAGCGGACCCCCACTAATTTGTTGTTGAAACCGCTTTAAATAACACTGCAGTAAGCTTCTTTTAGTAGCTTCTACAATGTTAAAAGGGCTGTCCCACAATTTCAACCTATCTGCTATCCCCTGCCAATCCATGTCTGTTATCATTGTGAGGGTTGCTCCTCCCCTTGTAGTGATGTCACTAAGAATGGAGCGCTGGCCGAGCATGCGTATTCAATGTTTTATTCATTTCAATGAGGCTAATGGAAATAGCCGAGCGTCAACCGCTACGTCATGCAATGTAGTAACATAGCATGTAAGTCCGAAAAAACGACATGTCCAACCAGTTCAGCCTGTTATCTTCCTAATGTTGATCCAGAGGAAGGAAAAAAAAAAAAAAACAATGAGGTAGAAGCCAATTTTCCCCATTTAAGGGAAAAAATTCCTTCCTAATTCCAGTCTTTCAATCAGAATAATTAATTGTACAGCAACAGGCCTCATGTCCATTTAATTTGTGGAATTCGCACAAGTCACCTGTGCAGAAGATTTGCAATTTAACGTGCCATAGGGAAGCATTGGCATCCGCAACTGAATTTAAGTATGCGGATTTCATTTGTGGACCGTTTGGTGCGCAAAACAAATCACAGCATGCTCCATTTCAGTGCGGATTCCATGTGGACGGGCTCAACAGGAGTCAGTGGGTGAGGAAGATCTGCAGTGCAGCCACAAATACAATTGCGGATGCACTGCGGATTTGAGGTTTAAAATCAATTAGGGAGGTGGGGAAAAGTCTGGGAGGTGGGGTTGCGGATTTTTTTCCGCATGGATGATCCACAGTGCATCCGCGTACATCCACGTGGAAAAACCATTACATGTGCTATCTCCCGCAAATGGTTTCCGCAGGGCTCCAGTTGCGGAAAGCCGCATGCGGAATCTGATCTGCCCAAGAACATGAGGCTATAGTCTTCAGCCTTCCGTCACAGCGCATGGAAGCTTTTCATATGTGCCATCTTGGTGGATGAAGTAGAAGTTTCTCTAAAAGTACAACAAAGGTGTGCAGTTGAATGTTGTGCTAAGCTTGGGAAGGGCAGTAATGAAACTTTTGAAGTGTTATGACAAGCATATGGTGAGGAAATGATTAGTTGCGCTACGGTATTTCTGTGGTGGAAGCACTTTTAAGGAGGGCAACCCACGAGTGAATTATGAAGAGCAGTCAGGGAGGCCATCGACAGCAGTTGCAGATGTCAACATTGCCAAGACTAATGAACTGTTACAAGAAGACAGAAGGCTGACGTTCTGTGCACTCTCGCCTTCACTTTGCATCTCATTTCAAGAGGCTCAACACATTGTGACAAAGAAACTACCAATTCAAGACACACTGATGTATGACGGTCACAAACACCTGTATAGTGTTGTCAGATCTACCGCCTGCAAGAAGAGATACAAGCAGTCTCATTCATTTTCAATCAGCCTTCGTACATTCTTTTTTATCAGACTATCCCTTTAATGCTTTAATTAAAAGAATGTACCTGAAAGATTGACTTTAAATACTCTTCCCACATTGTACTTTAAAGGGGTATTCTCATTTCAGCTTTTCATAGCCGAGAAGGGAAACTGCTAGCTGGTAACTGCAAACACGGACGAGCCCCTCAGCCCAGCGCTGGTTCCTTAGGGCCATTGAAGTGAATTAGAGCTTCGGAAACAGCATAGAACAGTGCGCTACACTGTTTCTGTAATTTGGGACATTATGGAAACAGAGTAATGCACTGTGCTACACTGTTTCCATAACTCTTAGTCGCTTCAATACAAAATGAAAAAAATTGGTCCTCTGCTCATAAGGAATAGTGCAAGACGTTTGATGAAAGAAGTTTGTCTCGTCCTGGATCTTCAGTCAAAGAATTTATTGATTCAACATCATAGCAACATACATTAAGCTGAAATGGGTTTATATACAAGTTGCAACGCGTTTCGGGGCTATCCAGAGACCTTTTCTCAAGCAGACTTATTGGTGGGAGTAGACTAACTTTTATAGTAGGTAACACACTAATCTTTGGGTGGGGTGTGCCGTGTATTTGGGGGACTGCCCACCCGGATGTGTGGCTATTGGGAAGTTCTCTAGATTTGAGGTTGGCCAAAGACAACTGGGTTAGACCGAAAACACCAGATGAGTCCCTACTTTTACCGATGCAAACAAAGACATATTATACACGTCTCATACACCTCCAGAGCTACACAAACAGCGCTGGGCTGAAGCGCTTCACTGTTTCCAATAGATGGTCGGAAATAGAGGGCCGGGTTTTTACCATCTTGACCATGAAAGGCTAAGATGGGAATACCCCTTTAATAACCATTCTCGCTGTCTCAGATCCCATTCATTGCTGTCCATCATGCTTGAGGCTGGAAACATATTGAAATACAGCTGTATGTCACAACCTGGAAACTGGTAACAGTACTTAAATACAAATGGCACCAATATTAGCAATGGATGCCTCACTCAGTTGGAAAAGCCATGGACATACATGTTACAGTCCTTTTCCATAAAGTCTGAAAATCAAGTTTGTCCACCATCTATCCAAATTGCACCATATTTCCAAATTCTGCTGTAGTTTAATCCAGAATTATTTGCTCCTCTGACCTTGTCATTGACAGAAACACATGAGAGTGTTCAGATTACAGCTGCAAAAGTCTTTTTCTAAGAGCTGCAGAGGTCAGGACTCGACTCTGGAAGTCACAAAGCCCTCCAGATGAATGGATGTACGGAGCGTGCCAGACTAGGAGAGGTTCACTGCATATGAAAAAAAAAAGCTATTACACAGCTAAATTAGAAATTCTGGCACTAAATTAAGTTTGCCCAGCCTGCTGTCTCTGTAGGCTCCTTGATGATAGATACTGTAGCACAGTAAGGAGGGGGAACCTCTCTATTCTTGCCTCATTCGAAGATTCTCCTCTACGTAGTGAATATAAGCAGATGCAAACTGCAAATTGTTATTCCGACGGATCTACCTGGGAAGACGGGAGAGAAAATCTCTAGATCTTATATTGTAATTGGTCTTCAACAGCAGGCAGTTCTGAGCAACATACAGATGGGTCATGTCACAGAATGTATTGCTGCGATTCTGCACATGGTAAATAGCCTTTGTGGTTGATACATTCAGGCCTTTGAGATCATGCTAGATATTCAGTATTTGTTATTCTGACCAATATTAGACAATAATGTCATGTTTAACAACATACCATAAGCTTACAGGGTCCAGATGAAGAATGAAAAAGAGCAGAATTGATGTAGGGAAGCAGATGTTGTTACCACAGTGTACATACACAAAGCCAGCAAACCTGCAAATATGCAAGCTCTACGCCCACACAGACAATCTGTTACCTGCAAACACGTAAACATTACCGCCCACATGCAGGCGACATTATCCTTATACCTGCTAACACGCACATTCCCATATCGATACACTGAACACTTCCCAATATTTCCAGACCATATTGGGGATTTCTTTTTATGCACCGAGTCAGTATTGCGGTGTATTATGGTACACATTTGTCATAAAGTGAAGCTATACTTGACATTTTAGTTTGGAGTTCATATTAGAGGCTCACATAGGAAATGGTATAAAACTCAGTTGCTAAGAACATCAGTCAGGGGTTATAGAGGTGGCTTTTATTGCCAGGTTACCGTGCTTGAGGACGCAGAAGCTGCCTAACAAACAATCGTGCCGATTGTAAAATTACGTTTTCATGCTTGATTGAAATATGGTGTTGTGGATATTGATTCTTCTTGATTATAGGCTTCATACGGCATAAGGGTGTTTCATATTGGCGTCTGTCCCTCAGTCTTTATTTTCCTTTTTTTTTTTATAAACTGGACCCATAGAGAGCAATACATTTTTTTGCTTTCAGTTTGGGTTCAGTTTGACTCCGTTCCGTTCGCTTTCAGTTTTTCTGAACAGAAAAAATGGCGCAGCTTGCAGTGTCATTGTTCCCATTTTAAAAAGTGGAAAGCACCTTTCCGTTTTGTTGTTTGCACTAAGGTCAATGACAGGGGTAAGCAAATTAAAGGGCTAAGGTCTGCCTTCAGTGTTGAATGGATCCTTTATAGGCCCCCTGAACACGCCATACGGAATCCGGCTCTGGCAGCAGTGGTGTCTATGCATACCTGCTCTGTCGCCGTCTTTTCTGTACTGCTGGTGGAACCAGCTGCTTACCGTCACACATACACAGTACTGATTTTCTTTCCCTGCGCTATTGCGGACAGGACGTGGGTCGGACGTCTTCCATTGATTCCAATGGAAGCCGTGTGTGCGGAGCCCGCATGAAAATGGAGCATACTGCGATTTTTCCTCCACGAGCGGAAATCGCAATTGATTTTTGCTCGTGTGTAGGAAAAAGCAGATCTCTATAGGAAGTAACAGGTGGTATTTGCTGCGGACGCCGACTGCGAAATCCGCAGCAAATATCCACCCGTGTGAGGGAGGCGTCATCAGTAGACTGCAAAGCAAAACAATTGGGAACCTCAGAGGTTGGAGGAGGGAAGAAAACAGAAGCCCAGAAAAGAGGAAGGGGAGGGAGAAGCCCAGCCTCCACCCACCAGCCAGTGGTGTGTATTGTGTGCATCATGCTGGCTTGGATGAAGAGCTCTGGCAGACCTCCCAGAGTGAAACTTGTGGAGTGTGCAATGACCTACATAGCCAATAATCAGCTATTCTAACCCAAAAAAGGTATTTGCATTCATGTATCAGTTCCGTTTCAGTTTGTAATCGTCCAAAAACAGTTAAAAACTAATCAGTTTTAAAAGGACACAAACGTAGGTGCAAAACCACCTTAATACCATCATACACTATGTTGACAAAAGTATTAGGACTTAAGGTGAAGGGGATGAAATTCGATTTTATTCACAATTTTCAATACGGTGTTGGGCCAGTTTTGGCCTAAGTGATTGCAGTAATCCTCCTATGCATGCTTTATACTAAATTCCAATAAATATGTGGAGGGATTTTCCTCCAGTCCTTGAGGAGAATTTTTCATAGTGATGCAGGGGATGTTGGACGTGCACAGATCCGATATTCTAGTTTGTCCTAAAGATATTCGATGGGATTCAGAACCGAACTTTGGGTTGGCCAATAAAGTTTGCAGGCGTTCTGCTTCTCAAGCCAAACCTCAATGCTACACGATATATGAGCTGTAGCAAAGTATTGACACAGGGTAGCTAATACCACATTGTCCGAAATGTCTCTACCCATGGTGGGCTTCACTATAACCAGTGGCCCCAGTCCTTCCCATCTGGTTTGCATATCCCCTTTGCCTGACAGCACAGGATTGGTGGGTGTCCCAATACTTGTGACAACATAACTTATATATGGCTGTGATAAGTGTGGAGGGGGAAGGAACAGTCTTTGCACCACACCCAGCAACATCAAGCTACACACCTAAGTGGCTCATATTGTGTTTCAGTGACCATGTAGTGTGGCTTCACCTCCTCATAGATTTTCAAATAAATTTTCAACTATTAATACCTTTATTTAGTGAATTTGGAGCAAATGTACACATTACACCAATTTTGCCATTAAAAATTAGCTTAAAGAGTACAAGCCAGTCCCGCTGGATAGTCACGTTGGCAAGGTCAAGTCAGGCTTCAGCTGTGACCTAGTCGAGGACAAGAGGGGATCTCCACAATGGAGATGATAAGTACCAGTAAGGGCTCGTTTACACTGGTATTAGCCCCAGTTATGCACTTCCCTTCCTCTGTTAACGAGTCAGCTGCGTTTTTTTTTTCCCCTTTAGAAAAACAGAAATGGAACCGAATAAAACAGAAATATTTCCGTTTTTAATGAAGACCCGTTTAAATCAATGGGGAATAAAATTGAACCCTTTAATTCCATTTTTATTTCCATTTTTCTTCTTCTCAAACAGTGCAGAGAAATGGAAACTATGGCTAACGCCAGTGTAGACGAGCCCTAATACAGTATTTTTTGGCAGATGTAGAACAAATGTTATATATTATTTTGCCTGGGGTTTATTTAAATGTATTGAGAGAGGAAAGTGCTGTAAAGACGTTCTTGTTCTTTGTGCCATTTTTACCTAGTCCAATAATTTATTATAAACACTTTGACAGCTGCAGTGATATATTTCAGATTGTGTTGGTTATATAAAGATTCATTCACTACCAAATGTGCGAACTCTGCCAGGTCACATTCAATAACTGTGTGATCTCACAAAACTCTATTAAAAATCATGTCCGATACTGAACTTTGTGCTACAGAGAAAAAGTACTTTTAATAGTTTGATTGACTATTCAGACCTCAACAATGGCAAGGTAATGATAATATATATTTACATTGATCTAATAGCCAAAAGTGTATCATTTATGAAGCTCAGAGAATAAGAACACTAACAATATAACATTATGCAGAATTCAACACTATAAAACATGGCAAATTTTAGGTATCAAAATGCATTATATTTTTGCACTACTATCACTATGCTACCTAGAAAGATAATTTTGGGGACTGAAATTGAACATGTACAGTGGGTACTGTTGTATTATGTATCCACCGAAAGCTATTGGTGGAGACAAAATTGCGCTGGGTTGACATGCAGGTGCCTGTCCCCTTTGCCCTGCCGACTCTCAGCTCTGCCGCTGCTGTAGGCTAATCTGCCCTCCCAGCTGATGCTGATTTTTTTCCCCCTGCTACTGGAATGTCCAGTTCCTGCTGCTGTGACTCACCACCCCGCCGTTGTCCATCTGCCGCCGTGCGGCTATCGGCGATGTGCTTTGGTCCTCCATCTCCCTAATCTGAACAGATAGCAGTCAACATTAAATGGGTCACCATTGTACAGATTCAGTGCAAGAGTGTCTTAAAATAACCATTATTGCTCATATTCACAGGCATTTTTCAGCGCGTATTATGTGTGAGCATTGCACAGCCGTGTGATACGCGGTGAATGGAGTAAGTGAAAGCCAACGCTATTCAAACACAATACATTGCATATGGGTGGCATTTTCATATGCAACCCCGCTATGAAACAGAAGTTAAAAAAAATTGCGCATGACTGTATGTGCATGATATGCTGGCATGCGGTGCACTAGCAGCCATACGCTAAAGCATTTTACCGATACAGCCATGGACATGAGGCCTAAGGGTTTTGCACCATGGACACATTGTAAGCTGCTTTTTAATAGCATGTATGACATAGAGATGCACAAAGAGGCAGATGTCTAGCGAGCTGGGATAGCAAACTATTATGACATTTTAATAAGGAAGTTGTAGTCTTAATAGGATATGGGAGACTAATGAGCTGATAATGCAGTAATATTGGTATAAAGCAGGAAACCGATGCCAGACCTGCTTGTATATAAATCGCCTCTGTCTGTGTCTAATCTGGTATCATATACTCCCCACTCTTCTGGTTTGTTTTTTTTCCTGGCTCTCTTTCATATGTTTTCCCATCATCTACTTATTGATCTTCTGAAGCTGAGCCCAAAGTGTCTTAGCAATAATTGCACTGATTCATTTCTATAAAGTTAATTGAGAGAGGGACGCAAGTGCTGAATGAATTGCCTTGTGGGATGGGAATTAAATACACTGCCATCATACTGGTTGGCACATGCTTTTATTTTATGTATGCAAATGGATGTAGCCACAGGGGACTCAGGTAATGAAATGTTTGGATGATTTTTTTCTTAAAGCATACCTGCACTTTCAGATGACTTTTCAGAGTAAACTTCTGTATGTGTACACGAGGAATAATGCTGGCCATTATATAATTTGTATCCTGCATTTTCCACTGTTTTTATCCCCTCTGTAGGCTGTATCTCCAATTTCTAGTTCTCACTGAGCTGGAGGAAGGAAACTAGCTGCTGCTATGACATCTTCTAACACTGTAAAGAAAGATTCTGCTCACTAACACTCTGTAGCACACACAGAGGAATAATCTCAGCACGGAGGACACTAGAAAAGTACTTAGCAATGTAGGTGTGATTCCATTAGCTGTAAATCACTTACCAGTTAGCTGCTGCAGCATCTCCGCTCTCCTCTTCAAAGATGTATATGGGCAGCGTCAGTGATCACCTTCCTTCACTTCCTATAATCAATGCTGTTATCTCTGTTACTAGAGACAGACTTGCTTGACAACAGGTAGTTGGCAGCAGATTAGAAGGAAGGGAGACACCTAACCAGTGTCTTCATCTGCTCCTCATTGTGGGTTCATTGCAACCCCTGCAGTGAGGAGGAGATCAAATGGAGGAACGGTCACGTTGCCACTTCAATCGTCTTCAGTGGGACTGCCAAACACTTGATCTTGGCTATTTATATCAACCCTGTTGAAATGATTTGAGTGGCAAAGCACATGAATCACCACCACAGCTTTCAGCCTACTTACTGCTGAGGATGGTCACAGTAAGGAACAAAGGGGGAAACGGACCCCCCCCCCATCGTAGGATCATTGGGCGTCTCAGCAGTGAGAACCCCCACCAATCAGAAAAGCAATAAACAACATCAGAATTGCGATTTTTTTTTTTTTTGTATGAACTTCAAGATGGTACCAATAGAAACTACAAGACATCCCGCAAAAAATGAGCCTCCACACAACTATGTGGGCGGAAAAATAAAAGCCTTATGGCTGCCATAAGGTGGCAGCAGAAAATTAATTAAAAAAACTGTAAGTAGTATAGCAACAAAAAAAACTATATAAATTTGGTATTGTAGCAATCGTACAGACCCATAGAATAAATCTATCATGTCATTTTTGTTGCAGTTTGTGCGCCGTAGAAACAAGACGCACGCAAAGATAGCTGAATGTATTTTTTTTTCTTATTTCATTGCACTTTTTAAATGTTTTTCAATACATTATATAGTACATTAAATAGTACCATTGAAAAATACAACTTGTCTCACAAAAAACAACAAGCCCTCATACAGCGACGTCGATTGATAAGTGAAAGAATTATGATTTTTTTAAAAGGGGGGAGGAAAAAACGAAAGTGGAGAAAAAAAAGGGCCGCGTCCTTAAAGGGGTTAAAAACGTTGAGGGAATTGTAGAAGTATTACTTTCCTGAGTGCTATCTGTCTGGAAGGCCAACAAGGTCATATCTAGCCTAAATTCAGGCTTTAAGTTGTGCCCTGACTACTTTCACAACGTTTTGATATCCTGATAAATGTCTGAGCATCCGAAGTATGATGAGCGTTTAGATTTTCTGGGTTCTGTATCAGTAGGATTTCTCAATTCCGGAATACAGACTTTTACACCATAAATAGCCCGGTCCAAAATAAGACTATATGCATATTAATTATTCATATTAAGGAAGACAAGAGAAGGACAGACAGTTCAGATCTGCATCATGTTCTCAGTCCCCTCCATGCTGGGCTTAACATTCTGCCTTAATATCTAATCAGCTTTCTCATACTATGTGAGAAAGCTATTTAGAATGAAGGAAGAAAAGCCTCTTGCCTGGACAAGTCATTAAACTCAGAAAAAAGAGTAGGACAGCTGTGTTAATAATTGGTATCTGAATACATTCTCTGCATTCACTCTGTGCTACAAAATAAAAAATCTTTTATCAGGGCCCAAAGTGTAATAAAAAAAAATAATAAAAAACGAGAAGGGATCTCCATGGAGAGCACATCCCTAATATAGTAAGACCTGAGTATAGAATACTTTGGGGACACAAAAAAGGTGGCATTTGGGGTTTTTCCCCTTAAGGTTTGAAAAGTGAAAATGTGGATACTGTAACCATAGCATTTTTACATTGAGCTTGTTTTGTTGTTTATTCGTTCAGTCGCTTCCGACTCTTCGTGATCTGGTGGAGCAGTCCACGCCAGAGCTTCCTGTTGGCTGTCACCACCCCCAACTCCACCAAGGTCCATCCCGTCACCTGAAGGATATCAGGCATCCATCTTGCCCTTGGTCGGCCTCTCTTCTTTTTGCCGTCCACTTTCCCCAACATCACCATCTTCTACAAGGTATCCTGTCTTCTCATTATGTGGCCATAGTACTTCAGTTTTGCCCTTAACCTTTTGCAATCCAATTTTGGATTCAGGGTTTCCTAGGGGGTTTTCTCTTTCTGCCATTATACAATGGCCCTATCTGCTGGCTGGAGCTAGTACTGCAGTATGGGACATGGTGGAGAGGCCCCCGACAACAAAGTGGCCAGTAATACACAGTAAGAATACCCTGCCGGATGTCTTCCGACATAGGAGCTGTACAGCCTTCAATCAGAATGTCTGAAGATGTCAGACAGTGGATCGGAAAGAGTTAATATCATTCCCTCCAGTGAGCAGTCTAGCTTTATTTCCTGGAGTATGGACTAGTTTGATCTTCTTGCGGTCCAAGGCACTCTCTGCATTTTCCTTCAACACCACAGTTCTATTTCCCTTCACTCAGCCTTCCTTATGGTCCAGCTCTCACATCCATAGGTTACTATCAGGAATACCATTGCTTGAACTATGCAGGCCTTCGCTGTCAGTGTGATGTCTCTGCTCTTGACTATTTTATTGAGATTGGTCATTGCTCTCCTCCCAAGAAGTAAATGTCTTCTGATTTCCTGGGTGAAGTCGCGTCTGCAGTAATCTTTGCGCCTAGATATATGAAGTCTGTCACTGCCTCCATGTTTTCTCCCTCTACTTGCCAGTTGTCAATCAATCTGGTTGCCATAATCCTGTTTTTTTATGTTTAACTGCAACCCAGCTTTTGCACTTTCTTCTTTCGCCTTGGAAATAAGGCTCCTCAGCTCCACCTCGCTTTTAGCCAAAGATGTATCATCTGCATATCTAAGATTGTTAATGATCCTTCCAGTAAATTTTAACTCCAACCTTGGATTCATCAAGCCCGCTCGTCACATGATGTGTTCTTCATACAAGTTGAATAGGTAGGGTGAGAGTATACACCCCCGCTGTACTCCTTTCCCAATCTTAAACCAATCCATGGTCTGTTCTTACTGTTGCTACCTGGTCGTTATACAGATTCCTCAGGAGGCATACAAGGTGACTTGGTATCTCCAAACCACCAAGAACTTGCCACAGTTTATTATGATCCACAGAGTCAAAGGCTTTAGAATAATAAATAAAACAGAAATAGATTTACATTGAGCTTACTAGTAATGCTGTTTTGTTTTACTTTTTGCTGTAGTCATACTTTTTACAGGGCTCACAGTGAACGGAATGGCTTCTGAAGACTATTTTTCTAGTAGTTCATGTTCTGGCAAAAAAAAAATCCATTATAGACTCTTCCACAATGCCTCCATTTACAAGGTAGATATCCCGAGATGCATGACTCAAAGGAAGAAAAAAAAATGATGTTTCCAAAATTACTTCCATTGAATTGTCTTTTGGTTCCTTAAAGTATACTTAAATTTTCAGTTGACTTTTTAGAATAAGCTGTCATATGAAGTAGCAGTATTTCTGACCATTATGTGACATATTTCTGGCATTTTTAAACCAGTTTTCCTCTCTGCAAGCCCCATCTCTAATTCTCAGTTTTCTCTGAGCTGGTAGGTGGAGACTAGATGTTCTGATGCCTTCCATGCACAGCACAAACAGAGAAAGCAGGAGATCCTATTTTTGTGTAGTGTACCTATATCAGCAGTGTGGAGGACATTATACAACATAACTGAGCAGTGTAGATGTAACTCCAGCACTGAGGTAATCATTTACTAGAAGCTGCAAGCACATCTTTGTTTAAGTCTCTCTGCCTCTTTCCCCCCTCCAGTAACTCCCTCTTCCTCCCTCTCCTCTCCATAGACCTTTCTGGGCAGCATGAGACAGCAACAAGCACCTCACCCGTCAATACACATACACTTCCTGCAGTTCATCTTAGTGTCTCTGTTACTAGACACAGACTTCACATGACAACAGGTGGGGACAGCAACTTAGAAAGAAGTGAGTCCCCTAGTGGCCAGCACTTTAGAGGAATTTTTCAGTTAAAATGCAATTTCAGGTACATAAAGTGATTTGCACTTTTGCTAGTTATCACATTGGCTATTAGATAAGCACAAGTTTGTTGAAACATTAGTGACCATTTAAATGTTTATCATTGTGTAAACTGCCTTGATATAGCCAATATGCTCTAAAATCTGCTGAGACATCACTTATGTTTGCATAAACTGTTAGTTTGGGCCCAATACTCGACTGGAAGGAAAGGAGGGCAATGTGGTTTTTCAAATTTCTGCACAGTGCCGTACTAATAGCTGTGCAGTTGTGAAGTTGTGGAACATTAATGACTAGTAAACCTCCACACGCACATGCGGCACATTGTGTGTTTTTGTGGCCATTGTCATTATGGGTAGAGTAAAAAAAAAGTTCACATTTCTGAAGTTTTTTTTTTCTCAAATGAACTACTTTTTATAGACAGGAGGGATGTGACGGCCTCTGTGGGCAGTTGTGTCCAATATCTATTCTTAGCAGCTTGGCGCAGACTCTGCATCTTTTCCAGGTCAATTTATCATTTCTTCTAGAAGGGATGATGTCAGGAAACATTTATTTGTGCAGTCTGATGACAGTCTCTACCCAGAAACAGTTCATGGTGGATAAATGAGAGACACAATATATATAGATTAGGGTGCTTCCACATCTGCTGTGGGGATTCCGCTTTCCTGTTTCGTTCGGGGAGCAGGAAAGGGGGATCCCCATAGCTGAACGGTTCCTTCTCTGGACCTTCCGATTGACTATAATGACATCCGCCCACTTTCCACCCAGCTCAGTTTTGGTATTTGCAGCCGGATCAGCGATGGAACCTCTGGACGGAGATTTTGACACGGATGTGAAACGACCTTTAGGCCTCCCCACAAAGGCGGTTTTGTACCTCTATTAGTGCAGCGTTTTCAGCGCTGTGCTAATTATGGTATAACGCTCCCATTGTTTTGAATAGAGCCTCTCAGACAGCCACTCGATCAGCGCCACGATTTTTAAGCGGAATTTGTTCTATTTTTGACGTTTAGCGCAGCTTATCAATGATGGGGTATGTTAAACTCCATTGTCGGACGCAGGAAGCTATGTTATAGAGCAGGAAGAGCTGAGTAGATTGATGTATAATATTTGGGAAAATATTCAGTATAATTTGTAATTTATTGATATAAATCTCTGCACATTTTCCGTTTGGGAGTCCAGAAAACGTGGTGCTAGATCACTGTCTCTATGTGAACAGTCATACACAGCTGTCCATCACTGACCTAATCTGCCCAGCAACTTTGAAATACTAATGATCACCTGTCTCTGAGTGTGTGAGTTACATGCTCTGCCCCTGATCACATGACGGTGATGTCATCACAGGTCCTTCAGCACTGTGCAGATTACGGGCTTACAAGACCTGTGATGATGTCACCGTCATGTGATCAGTCATCTGTGTGGGAAGAGTTCGGGGTCACATGACCAGAGGGTGATCAATGTGTGCAGGACTCTGCTGTTCTGGTGGTTACCCATGTTGTATGGGATGAAGAATGTATGTAGCAGAGCTGTATGTGATGTACTTGTAGCAGACTTGTGTGTGTGATGTGCATGCAGCAGAGCTGTGTGTGTGATGTGCGTGCTGCAGAGCTTTGTGTGTGATGTGCATGTTGCAGAGCTGTGTGTGTGACATGCATGTAGAAGAGCTGTGTGTGACGTGCATGTAGCAGAGCTGTGTGTGTGATGTGCATGTAGCAGAGCTATCAATTATCTATCAAACACCGTAAAGGCGCAATGACGGTGATGTCATCACAAGTCCTAAACCAGCAGGTCCTAAAACAGCAGCCCTGTGCTTACAACTCCAATGCCTTTCACTATATTATATTAGTAAGGGGCTCAGAAACACTGGTACTTTAATTTCCTAATAATTACTAGTCTGCTTTATAACATGGTGCTGACAAATTGGATTTAATTCTCAATGTGATAGGTCCCCTTTAAGAAGGTGACAAAGTACAGGAGAATCTTGGAGGAAAACCTGCTGCTGTTCGCTAAAAACCCACTGTAGATTTTCATGGCCATGAAACAATGTAGTGCTTCCATGTATATAAGCTCTTTAACCCCTTCCCGCTCCAGGACGGACATTTACGTCCTGGAGCGTCGGGGTAGTATGAAGAGAGGTTGCGGGACGAATGTTTTAAAGGGGGGGGGAGGAAAAAACGAAAATGGGAGAAAAAAAGGGTCCGCGTCATTAAGGGGTTAAATGGTCACTGACTTTTCAAACTGCTTGTGCTTATGTGATAGCCAATGTGATAGCTAAAATGCAACTAACTTCATTTTCCTAAAATGATGTTTTTGTACTGAAAAATCACTCTAAAATGCTGACCACTAGTGGTTTCCCTTTCTTCGAATTTGTTGTCCACTGCTTGTTGTCAAGCGATGCCTGTCTCTACTAACAGAGATAGCAAATTGAAAAACAGTAAATGAAGGAGGAGGATTACTCATGCTACTCCTAAAAGTCTATAGAGAGGAGGAAGACTGAAGCAGAGATTCACACACAGATGTGTTTTCAGCGAACTGGTGAATGATTTACTGTGCTACAGCTCCTGAAATCACATCTATACTGCTCAGTACCGCTGTACACTGTCCTCTATGCTGGTGTTAATTCTCTGTATGCGCTACAGAGAGTTAGGAAGTAGAATCTGCAGTTTTAGAAGACAACATAACAGTAGGCTTCTCCTACCATCTCAGAGAGAAATGAAAGCTAGAGATGCAGGGAAAAATGGTGAAAAATAAAGGATGCTAGTCATGTTCTAGCCAGAAATAGTGTTATTCCTCATGAACGCACATGGAATCTTATTCTGAAAAGCTAGGTACATTTATTATGTGAGAAACAATCATTTTTTCATTTATTATTTCGTCATTCCTCCTATTAGCACAAAGCATCTACTTTGCCTGAATACCTCTACTTGATTATTAATTCATCCATAATTAATCAATCATTACATAAAAATAACTGAAACCTGAACCGAATTTACAGACCGTGCTAGCACAGACATAATTACCCATGAAATCCATTATCTACAGTAAGTGACAGACCGATTCACTTTACCTTTGTGGCACATACTTCAGGCATATGTCCTCAAAAAACGGATTCTCCACTGTATGCAAAAAATGCATGCAAATACAGCTTTCAAAAAGCATGGGCCTTTCACATATCTGCGATTGTATCCATTGGGATCATTGCTTTTTTTACAGAATAGAATTACGTACAGATTTTACTATGAAATAAAGTAAAACATATAAACAGTATCTAGTTGTTTAATGCAAAACATATATGTCAAAAGTCAATTCTTTTTGGCCACTCTTACACAAGTGCCATCAGTGCTTGGGTAATAACTTTAATTACCGGGTTGCACCTGTGCTTGCAGGTTGAGCTCGGCAAATGCATGAAAAATACATGCGCTATCAGCAGCCGCTAGCGCTCGTATACTAGCACCCTTAGTGTATTTTTGCCTGATAGAAAACTTTGGATACATTATAGTACACTTTTGCATTACTTTTTGCATATGTGTTGTGAATGACTATTTTAGGTGGAAACTGCTGATTTTCATTGGAATATCCACATAAGCATACACAGACCAAATTCCTACAATTGTCTCTCTTTTAGTCCAGGGCTTAATGTGTTGACTATTCCTATGTTATATTAAGGCCGCCTGTACATTCCGCATGCGAAAGCCCGCAGCCTGGCCCGCAACCCCATCTACCTGTATTCTGTAGTCTTCATCTGTACTGCGGATGGTCCGGACAGCAAGCCGTGGGACATGCGCAGTACAGATTTTTTTTTCTTCAAATGTTTATTTTTCCCATGCCGTTGCTAGGCGATGACGCGCGTCCCGCGACCTTCACGCAATGTCAATTGTGGAAGAACTGCGGGTCGTACAGCTTCCATTGGCTTCTTTTGCGAGCAGTGGTTCTGCATAGGATGTAACAAACGGTATTTGCTGCCGATTTGTGGTGCGGATGCCTAAAAAGCTAAAGATGACCATGCACATGAGATTAATGTTAGCCAAATCAGACCCTATGGTTGGGTTAGCTGATTTATTTAGTTTGTATCACAGTCTCCTAACTCTTCCCTGATGGTAGATGTTGAGGAAGAAAGGGATTGGGCATGTTGGCTTTCAATATGTCTGATCCTTTATTCCCACAGGAGATAAGATAATCAATATAAGCCAGAGCAATAAAATTATGGTTTGCATATAAGATGAAAAGGGAGAAAGTCAAAGATGTAATTGGGTGTGAATTGTCCATGTAATGGGTCATAAGTCACTGGAAAGTTCTTAGCAGTTTGGAGCAGCATAATGAAGTGGCCTCTGAGCGTTGGAAGCTTGCAAATATAATTTTTCCGGTTAGACAATAAAGGTATCACTTCAATGCTACTTGAACAGATATATAGGGTAGTAGGCGTCAGTCACCAGCTGGGATCTGTGTATATTGAAGGACATCAATGGGAAAGTGAAAAAGTTATGACTCTTGGAATGTGGCAATATAAAACTGATAAAATAGGGTCAGTCTGATGACTCTTCTATATTTATGGCCATATTCTGTTTTTGTTTTTTTTTAATCTCAACATTATTAAAAATGAGAGGACTCTTTATTAATGGAATTTTCCAGGATTAGGGCAATATTAGATTGTTATGAACAGTTCCTTCATAAAAAAAGAAAAAAAAAACTTACTGATATGGTCTTGCTGACCCACAGTCCTCACAGCTGGTCCCATGACCCCCCTCCTGGCTCCCCTCCAAGCTTACTATTTACAGAAACAGCATAGCTTGTTCTAACAGCCATTCAGTTAGTTATGGAAACTGCATAGAATGGCCCATTCAGGTGTTTCCGTAATCCTGCCTATCCAACTATGATTTTCTGAGATGGAAATATCTCTTTAATGACTGCGCCCACCTTCATAAACAACTTTCTTTTATTCTCTCAGTATCATTAAAATTTGTTACAGTGGCTGATGGGCATCCCTTGCCTCTTCCTGCGATTGGTCACAACCAGCATCATTTCCTGCGCATAGGTTCAATGTGTAGCCGATTCACCTCTTAAAGGGACAGTATGTGTTCCCAGCTTTTCCATCACTGGTCAATCATACAAGCCTCTGACTATTTAATCCCTTAAGGACCAAGCACAGTAAATTTAAAGTCCTCTGTACTGGACTTTAATCCCAGCCAATAGTAAAAATACAGCGCGGGATTAAAGCTCCTGCAATTTAGCAAGAGCAGGTCAGGTCCTCGGCTGTTAGTCACAGCCGAAGACCCAGAGGAGAAAGCAGAGGGGGTTTTTAACAACTCTGCCTTCTCTCTTGCAGGCTCAATAGACACTGTGTAGTGAAGAGAGAAAGTGAACGTGTTACTTCCGCCATACCATCTGGTGATCACATGATTGCGAAATGCTCCCTGCCATAGCAGAGCAGACCCAGATCAGCTTTGTTAGTGACTACTGTAACTACAGGGGAATAATTTGACCTGTAACTGAGGCTCCTATGGATGTCTAGTTACAGTGGAAAAGTGTGGAAAAAAATGTGAATGAATCCCGGAGGAAGAATTTAAGGTGCAAGGAATTCTGGATACGAAGAGAATTAGAGGTAGACTTTACTACTTGGTGGACTCGAAGAGTTATAGTCCTGAAGACAAATCTTGGGAACTTGTGGAGAATATCAATGTCCTACTGTTCTGAGACATTTCCATATGCAGTCCGGGCCTAAGAAGTGGGGGCTTAGAGAAGGGAATACTGCTATGTTGGTTGGTTATGGCCAACGACACCCCTACCTCCTCCTCTCATGAGTCATGACCAGCCACCATAACAACATCACAGCCAAGAGCACAGCAGCCCATTGTTTTCGGCAACCATTGGGAGTTTTAGCACTGGAGCGCTCACTGATCAAAACTTTTGACATGTCTCTATGACAATGGAAAGTTTTATGAGAGTGTAGTTACTATCTATATCTTTTGCCTTTCTACATATAGTATTTTTCACTATGATTGGACTATTTAGTTGAATCATAGGCGATATTGGTATATGTAAACTCAAGCCAAGTGTCAAGACTCAAACCTGCAACCTCTCGTGCTCCAGGTGGTGCTTCTGCTGCTTAAGCTATTCAGCATGTTGGATAGGTCCCCTGTTACCTAATATCTTGTTCCTTGTCTCCTGTTTCATGTTCCTGGCTCCATGTTTCCTTCCCTAGGTCCACCCCGCGTCTTGTACCTTCCCCAGTTAGCTCCCAATATAAACCTACACTGTCCTTTTATTCCTTGTGTGTTTATTGTGTCTCCCAACCTTTAACCAAGCTCTTCCTATTTGTTGTATGCAATACATTGACCTCTGCATATTGACCCCTAGCTTGTCTTCTGACCACGTCTCTGCTTAACCCTCAGTGCTGCATCGACATATCCACATATTGACCCCTGGCTTGCCTCCTGACTATGAGTCTGCTTAACCCTCTGTGCTGCATCGACATCTCCATATATTGACCCCCTGGCTTGTCTTCTGACCACGTCTCTGCTTAACCCTCAGTGCTGCATCGACATATCCACATATTGACCCCTGGCTTGCCTCCTGACTATGAGTCTGCTTAACCCTCTGTACTGCATCAACATCTCTGTATATTGACCCCCGGCTTGCCTCCTGACCACAACTCTGCTTAACCCTCTGTGCCACATCAACATCTCCGTGTACCAACCTCGTTGCCCGCCCTTGCTGGCTACCACCCAAGACTCCAACCTAGTGCCTGAAACACCAAACTAAGACAAGCAGAATGGTTACAAGAGCAATTATTCAGAATTAAATAAAATGTACACAAAATGACACCAGAAAGCAAATATGGATATTAGCGCTGCTTGTGGTTTTTGGCACTTTTAGTCTGAAGAAAGAAAGCACATTAGGAGTGACAATGTTTCCAAATGAAACATTTCTTTCCATTTCATTTTTAGATTTTGTATTCTTTTTTTTTTTTTAGATTAAAATTACAACACTGCCCCCTCTAAATGTGGAGAGTAATTGCACTCAGGTCCTGCAAGCGCCTGCAATACCTATAAGCATATGTCAAGAAATGGGATATGGGCATGATCTGCAACACTACAGAAAACGAGATTAATGAATATCTGTTTGTTTTGCTACCAGCAATCCATTCATTATACCTGGAAGTCAATACATTTCCCAGCCTCAGACTCCATCGCTGCATTTGTTTACAATGATATGTCTGCTCAGGGACACTTTTCCATTGCGTAGGCTTCCATCTTCGTAGATATCATTTGATTTACAGCTCGCTGTCTCACCTGCACATGCCATTTCATGGTCTTGGAATAATGTAATTATGAAAACTGCCTTCTAAAAATACTTCTATTGTTTCTGAATTGGCTAAGAGCAATACCTGTGAAATATTAATTAACCGTTCTTGTAACTAGTGCAAGAAAACTTCAGGCGAGACGAGAGGTGTGTGTGTATATACATATATACTATATATGCCCCAAATGATTTGATATTTTATTCCCCAGTTAATAATAGACTCCCTAGCACAGACAATGACCTTTTCTTTCTATTGATCACATCCTGTGAGAAAAACCATTACGGCTATGTTCACACCGCATGGTCTACATCTGACATATACCTCAGTGTCTGTGAACATGTCTGTACAATGGTCCTAATGTATGCAAAAAGGATGTCCTTTGGGCATATATTTGGGTGGTATGTATAGTTTTCTATTATATTGAAGACTAGCTTACCCGTCGCGCGTTGCTGTGAAGACAGACAGACATACATTCGTTTTTATATATCTAGATAACAACCAATCACAGCGCAGCTTTTTTTAGGTTACCTCAGTGGTATAATATATAATTAACAACCAATCACAGCGCAGCTTTGATGTTACCTCAGCTTTATAATATATAACACCCAATCACAGGGCAGCTTATATGTTACCTCAGCAGTATAAAATATAACAACCAATCACAGTGCAGCTTTCATGTTACGTCAGCAGTAAGAGAAATAACAACCAATCACAGCGCAACTTTTATTCTGCCTCAGCAGTATAAAAAATAGCAACGAATCACAGCGCAGCTTTTATTTTACCTCAGCATTCTCAATATCCAGGAATTGTCTTGTGAAGCGTTCGGCGGATGCATCATTTTGTAGTTGAACACGCATCCCGTTGCTCGTAATGCCTTTTGCTTTTGTGCTTGAGATGGAAATCAAACGATCTTTGTCTGGGGGGGCATAACTGTCGACGACGCTCGCACACGCGCCACCTATTGTAGGATAGATGTACTATGCCAGTAATCTTCCCAGGAGTGTACTCAACAACTTCCCATTAACTTTTCCTATTTATGACATAATCAATGCTCGTGCCAAATTTCAAGTTTCTATGACATTGGGAAGCGAGAAAATTAGATTCCGTACGTAAAATTTGGACGCCAATTCTTTTGCGCCTAGAATTGAATAATCGAGTTGGGACCCATTAGCTTTTCCTATTTATGACATAATCAATGCTCGTGTCAAATTTCGAGTTTCTATTACATTGGGAAGCGAGAGAATTCGATTCCGTATGTAAAATTTGGACGCTAATTCTTTTGCGCATAGAATTGAATAATCGAGTTGGGACCAATTAGCTTTTCCTATTTATGACATATTCAATGCCCGTGCCAAATTTCAAGTTTCTATGACACCGGAAAGTGAGAAAATTAGATTCCGTACGTAAAATTTGGACGCTAATTCTTTTGCGCATAGAATTGAATAATCGAGTTGGGACCCATTAGCGTTTCCTATTTGTGACATATTCAATGCCCGTGCCAAATTTCAAGTTTCTATGTGAGAAAATTACATTCCGTACGCAAAATTTGGACGCTAATTCTTTTGCGCATAGAATTGAATAATCGAGTTGGGACCCATTAGCTTTTACTATTTATGACATAATCAATGCTCGTGCCAAATTTCAAGTTTCTATGACATTGGGAAGCGAGAAAATTAGATTCCGTGCGTAAAATGTGGACGCTAATTCTTTGGCGCATAGAATTGAATAATCAAGTTGGGACCCATTAGCTTTTCCTATTTTTGACATAATCAATGCTCCTGCCAAATTTCACGTTTCTATTACATTGGGAAGCGAGAGAATTCGATTCCGTACGTAAAATTTGGACGCTAATTCTTTGGCGCATAGAATTGAATAATTGAGTTGGGACCCATTAGCTTTTCCTATTTATGACATAATCAATGCTCGTGCCAAATTTCATGTTTCTACGACATCGGGAAGTGAGAGAATTAGTGGCAGTGATGGAAATCGAACGATCTACGTGGGGGGGGGCGTAACTGTCGATGATGCTCGCACGCGCGCCATTTATCGTAGGATAGTTGTACTATGCCTATAATCTTCCCAGGAGTGTACTCAACAACCTCCCAAAGTTTCATGGCGATCGGATGAATGGTGTAGTAGCGCATAAAGGACAAACAGACAGACAGACATACACGCATACATTCAATTTTATACATATAGACTATGGCTGTTCATTGGCAGCATATAGTATTTTCTGATAGGGTGCAACCTTCATACTTGGTACATTTTAAACTGCCACTTGTCCCCACCTCACTACTCCCAGAAGAAGAATGTGGAACATTGTGCATCTACCGCCTCATACTTGTATGCACAGGCACCTATAGCATACCCAACCCTGCTCAGCATAGGATTTCGGATGATTGCTCTTATTGTTTTTGCATAGCCGGTGTTTAATGAGCCTCTGTTACGTATTGTATTACTTATAAGATATTTCACTGGCTTTACAAGAACATTGTATTCTTGGCTTGTATGGGGTTTACTACACTTCTTCATGTGATCCGTTTGTAAGTTCTTCACCATCATCGCTAATTAATTATTATTAGCGTTGTTTATTATTACTTTCTGCTCTGTTCCTAACTTTACCTTACCTAGAATGGCTAAAGAACAATTAGTAATTAGTATAGCCAATGTACATGGTAAGGAATGAGAATAGTTTTTACATAATTGGTCATTTTGTGCATCGATTTACTACTTAGTACCCTTCTTAGGGTTTTTTGATCTTTCACCATTTTCAGTTTTAATCCTTACAATAGTATTTTATTTTAGTATTATTATTTTTAGATGACTTATTTTAGTATTTTATTTTCAATTAATGGATGTCTTTTTTTTTTTGCCATGTCCCACGTGGTGCAGAGTGTTAGGGCAGCAGAAATACAGTCCTAACCTCTTACTCACAACCTGAAGGTTGCAGGTTCAATCTGTGCTTGGTTCAGGTAGCTGGCTCAAGGTTGACTCAGCTTTCCATCCTTCCGAGGTCAGTGAAATGAGTACTTAGCTTGTTGGGGGGTAAAGATGAGTCGGGAAGGCAATGGCAAACCACCCCGCAAAAACAGTCTGTCAAGGAAACAATGTCACATCACCATAGGAGTCAGACGGGACTTGCTGCTTTTATCTTTTTTATTTCAAGTGACTCCCTTTTGATACTATTTAGTGTTGCACAGCAGGCAATTGCTGTCATATGAAACTGCTATATGATGTATTCTAAGAGAATTAATCTGGGGGAGGACTGAACCCCTAATGAATATTTATAAGCATTTCTTCATGATTAAGCATTAAAGGTGGCTCTGCATCGGGACCTCCGGTTGGAGGTCCTGTCACAGATCCCGCTGAAAATACTACAGTAGAAGAAAGAATACTGAATGCAGTGTTTTTTTCTCTTTTCAAAAGCTAGCCAGCTGGGTAGAAAGCGAACAGACCCCATTATAGTCAATGGGGTCCACCTAGGTCTGTTTGTTTCCGTCCAGAGACGGAAACATTTTGCCACAGGGATCTTTGTTTTGCTCCCCAGATTGGGCAGGAAAGCGGAAGTCCAAGTGCAGGTATGAAAGCATCCTAAATTCAGCATCACATAATATAATTAGAGATGAGCGAGCACGCTCGGATAAGTCAGTTACTCGAGTGAGCCTCGCTCTTCTCGAGTAACTGCATTCTTGTCCGAGAGAGTGAGAGAGATCTCTCTCTCTCTCCCCCCGCCGCTCACCGCTCGAGCACGCTCGGACAGGAATGTAGTTACTCGAGAAGAGCGAGGCTCACTCGAGTAACTGACTTATCCGAGCGTGCTCGGGGGAGGGGGGGTGTCTCTCACTCTCTCTCGGACAAGAATGCAGTTACTCGAGAAGAGCGAGGCTCACTCGAGTAACTGACTTATCCGAGCGTGCTCGCTCATCACTAAATATGATGCTTTGTATTCCATGTAGCAGCAATACATTAAAAACACAAGATGGAAATGTGTTTCTGCTCCTCCACAGCTTTATCTCCTGGATATCCAGTATGTGCCGTATATCTTTCTAAATATTGTCTTTTAATCTCTTGTTTAGTTTTCCAATTAATGGATGCACAATCTCTACTAAAAGTCATTGTGTAACATTGGAAATGCTGCCAGAAATCCAATTAGTCAGCACAAAAAGTGTTTTTCTTCAAGAGGATAACATGAATTGTAAAGCAGGAGCACAGACAATGATTTCTATCTAAAGCATAGACCGGTTCCTCATCTGTCTGCTGTAACAAACATGTAACCATGCAGATTGATATTGTTTTATATCTGTTAGTCAAGCTTAGCTGGACAAAATCTACAGTCGGTTACAATGTAGCACGGGATACATAAATAAACGACCTGCTGTAGCAAAACAATAGATTGTCTCATCAAACCAAGGAATGGTCGGCTCACCTATTCAAGCAGAGATTTCATGTGTATGGGGCAAATCTCAGAGAGTGGTAAGATTCAGTAAACTGTCAAAAGATATTGTAAGTCCATCAGTAGGGATCCGTAATATAAAAACATTCTTTTATAGAAAAAAAATACGTTAAAAAAGCATACATGAAGACAAGCCAACACTAGTGGTTTTCACAACGCGTTTCAGACTATCCTATCTCAACCAGGAACAAATAGTCTGAAACACTTAGAATAATTCAACACCGTTGGCTTTTCTTCATGTATGCATTTTTTTTTACATTTTTACCATAAAAGAATGTTTTTATATTATGTATTCCTGGTTATCACATGCATAACAATTTAGCACTAGTATCTATAATGTACCTTATGCTAGTGTCACCATAGTACTAGCTCAGTTTTTGGTTTTACAAGTAACTACAGATGTAGCAAAATTTAACTTTACGCTTAACTTGTTAAGATGACTTTTTGTGCCAGTTTATTTGCCCTTTCAATAGCTTGTCAGTGCCTTTTAATTTCTTAAAGGGGTTGTCCTAGTTAACTTTTTTTTATTAATTATTGCTCCCTGTGCCAAAACCTAATAAAAAAGCCCTGCCTCTCTGTCGTCTGTTCCAGGTTTGTGTTGACAGGCTACAGTCAGTCTGTGTACGGAACATCACAGGCTGCTGTAGACAAATACAGATATCAGCGTTTGAGTGCTGAGGTCTGTAATTTGCTGCAGCAGCTTGTGACATCCTGTAAACAGGCTGCTGCAGCCGGTGGGCACAGTATCACGGGGGAGACCCAGTGCTGCTGGCACGGGACATGTGGGGAGACGGGAGAGGCGAAAATGGGCTATTTTATTATGTTTTGGCACAAAGATCACTAATTAGTAAAAAAATAAATTTAACTCAAACAACCCCTTTAAGGGCTTATTCACATCAGCATTTTGATTTCCGTTTTGAATGGATCCTTTTCTTTTTTGAAATGGAATAGATGGCAAAACGGAATTTAAGCGAAAACAAACGGATGTTTTTTTATGGATCTAGTAGACAGATCCTTTAGAAAAAGAGTGTTTCTATCAGATTGCTTCCATTTACATCTATTTTTAATGGATCTGTGTTTTATTCTTATGTCTTTTTAACCTTCTGCGCATGCTCATTTAAAGCCGGATCTGTTAAACGCACATCGAAAACAGAACCAAATTGAAACAATTCCATTTAGTTCCAGAACTAGTTGACTAGAATGTAAAAGGAAAACGGAACTATCATTTCTCAAGAGCCTAGTGTGGTGTAGAGTTTTAAGGCAGCAGAAATGCAGTTCTAAGCTCTCGCTCACGACCTGAAGGTTGAGAGTTCGATCCCCGAAGCTTTCCATTCTTCCGGCATCGATAAAATGAGTACCCAGCTCGGTGGAGAGTAATGAATCACCTGAAAGCGCTGCAGAATAGACGGCGCTATACAAATGACAAGATTTATTTTATTTTTGTTAGATTTCTATTATTTTTTTTCCGCGAAAGCAATAGCTCAGCAAAAAAACAGACATCAATTGGAACGGAGGCAAACTTAGGTGAACTGAAAAACTTCAGTTCCCTTTGAAATCAATGTGAATGTAAATGAAACCGATTGGCTGCTCCTCAGACAAAACCACTAAATAGAAAACAAATGTGCACATGTGAATGAGCCCTAAGTTAGGCCTCATACCCACGCCAGTGGAATATCGCAGCAGGGTCTGCCACGGCGCCTGCCAAAACCCCCATACTAACGACCCCGCTGTGCACGTCCCACCTGGCAGACCGGCCAGCACGCATGCGGAAGTATAGCGTGATGGTCGTCTTCCATTGACTACAATGGAAGCTGGCCACGCATATTCCCGCGAAAAATAGATATAGGACGCCACAGGCTGCTGCAACTAATGATAGAGCTTAGCACTCGATCGCCATTGGCTGCAGCAGCCCGTGACATTCTATAAACGCGCTTTTGGCAGCCTGTTAATATCACACCATGGGTGAAATCTGGAGCAGTGGCATGGGACACAGCGGGGAGAGGTGAGTATATATCTACTTGTTTTATGGCAGGGGGAGCTGTGTTTTATAGAAAATAGATCTTGGACAAACCCTTTAAGATAATATACGCTTTTTAATGGCTTCAGATAAAATAACTCTTTACAGAAAGTTTTCACTGTCAAGTTCTTCAAGGTAAGGAACTTGAAGAAAAAAACAAAACACGGAAAAACTAAGTTCACGCGAAACACGAGAAACCTTTGCAAGTGCACGGAATAGTCATGATAACATAAGTCACAGGAATGTGCAAGGGAATCCCATTCTCTGTTCTCTGCTACATGTAACATACAATGTATCTCTTTATTCAGCCACATTTAAAAGCATTGCATTAGCCAGTGTGCCTTAATACTAAGCAGTCTGTTGTTGGCTTTTAAAGCTCGTTGAATACATACATTTTACCTTAACCTGAGATAGGAATATGAGATTCCTTTATATGTTTCTAGGACACTTACTATTATGCATTCCTTGAAAACAAATATGCAAGAAGCATGGTGTGTCGCCCTTGTCAGTGAATCTCAATGTCTTCTAAGGTTCTGTTTACACATTTTTTTGATTACGTTCCATGTGTGCTTCAGGAAAGTTCTCACCATTCATGCCATAATATCTGTAAGGCCCTTTTCACAAAGAGTGTCATTTTGGTATAAAGTTCCCTCTACATGGGTAGACTGTCACTCTTGTGCTTGACAAACAGGAAATAAGGAAGATGGAACAATACCTTTGCAGCGCCACCTATTGGATGTCAGCATTCCTTCAAATCAATGCTTGACTCTTTATACAGGTCTGTAGAGCAATGGTTGGGAGTTTGCATATTACCCAGAAGAGCATGCATGACCTTATAAGTCTCCTCACTCACCTTCTTGGTGCTCTACCTAAGGAGTAATGCTACCCCTTCTGACTTACAAACAGGAGCGATAGTTATTCTGAGAATGGACGTGGGGTGGGCCACGGATCAATCCAGATGCCTTACCCGCCTCCATTCACAGTAAATGGGCAGTCTTTCAAAGATAGAGCTTCTGCTGTTTATACGGCCGACAGTCACTTGGTTTCCAGATGAGCTAAAAAGCAAGTAACTCTGACAACTGAGCAATTCGTCGCTCAGTGCCATGTCGGCGGCTGCTTGTACACAGGGGAACTATCACCCAAATTTGCTCTTTCTAGTGATAATCGCTCCATGTAAAGCTATCTGGAGCAGTACTGGTACTCCCCCCCCCCACACACACACACACACACACTTTATAGGAAAGCATAGTCTACTGCAATTTCCCATATAGGGGCAAACAGATGTGTCTTTTCTTGCCTTTCCTCTTGGCTCGAGATATCCTGAAATTTATGAGTATATCCATTGGTCTGTATACAAGTCTATCCATTGGTTATCATGTGAATTGCATCCTGTCAAGGGTTTTGCTAGCATGTTGTGGTATTGTATTGAATTTTGTCAAAAATTTGAGGAAATTTAAAAAAAGGTAAGGTGGAGAAATAATTCAGTAAAAAAAACCTATACAATTAAATATACAATGGCGTAGGTCAAAGCCTTTCATTGGAGGTATATGATGGGGAAAACTCCTGATGTATACTTCTGACAGAAGGAAAAAAGCCTAATAGAGATTAAAGATAAGGCTTGACCTGTCACCATCAATACATCATTTTCTTCATCGCTCTTTGTCTACCGTAGCTTTCCTAGTTGTTAGGCCGACAATTTCCATATCTCAGAGTAATGTGTCCCATGGAAATTCATCCCATTTGTATTGGTGCTTCTATAGATAAAATCTCCTTTCAATAAGTGGATTGTTAGCGGACTGAAAAGAGATGTGCGTTGCATTCGCTGTTATTAGCAGTGAAAGCTGGCCCCTTAATCGCATTATAAGATTGCTGGAAGGTAAAGGAGGAAGTTGAAATATTTTGAAAATCAAGTGCTTCATTGTTGTTTAATGGTTTGGGAAACTACATTGAATATGTAAGTCAACACCAGTGAAAAGAGAGAAAAAAATGTGTAAGCTTCCATATACCACATATGTGGCCACTTCCTTATGTTGCCTCCTCTTATATATAACGGGATCTTAGAACATAATTAAGTTTCTACAGTTCTACTGCCCAGCTCAGGTAGCAGCTGTTGGCTGTGTATAGAGGGATAAGCTCAGAAGACGTGTATTTTATGACTGTTCTGGTTGCATGCTTGAAAGTGATGTTCAGAAAGGCTTTTTCCTAGTGTGCATGACTCTCACCTACAATCCAGTAGGTGGCTTGATGAAAATGCCCTTAAACGAATTATCCAGTTACAAACAATTAATGATCTATCTGTAGGATAGGTCCTCAGTAGTAGATTAGTAGGTTCTGCCACCTGGGACCCCCAACAATCAGCTGTTTGCCAGACCATTGTGCTTTTAAAGTGAACTGATTTCTGCAGAAAGTTGACAGCTCCATTCTTACTACAGTGACCAGGTTTAGTATTACAGGCAAAGTTCCCGTTTGAAGTCAATAGGAACGTTGCCTGTAATACCAGGTCTAGCCACAGCAGTAAGAACTGAGCTGTCTGCTCCCTACAGAAATCAGCTCAGTGCATAAGCGCATCGGCCTGGTGAACAGTAAACCCCCACTGATCTTCTGTTGATGGCCTATCCTAAATCTAAGCCATCCATAGTTTACAGCTGAACAACTCTTTTAATTTGTTAATTTGACTCTATTGTATTTGTAGAGAAAGAAGTTAAGTTTGCTATAAAAGTTTGTCTCCTATATATGAATCCAGAAAACTAGTGCAATATTACGTGTAGCAACTACTTTAGAAGCCAACATGTCACAATGCGATATTTATGATGATTGACATACCACTACTTCTTACTTTCTCTTTAAAGGGGTTTTTCCACTACTTAAAATTGCTTTACACCCTCTCTGTCCTTCCTGGTTGCTGCTGACCAGAACCTGTGACTGCTGCAGCCAATCACTAGCCACATCAGTGACCTTCTATAGTCAGTGATTGGCTACAGCAGTCACATGTCGTGGTCATCAGCAACCAGGAAGTACAGAGTGGCTGGGAAGCAATTCTAAGTTGTGGGAAACCCCTTTAAAACTAATTGTAGGTGGTTGCTAATAGCAAGGGATACTTATTTGTGCTTTTTTTATCAAGCATAGATATCAGTGTGTCATTTTGTTGCTGAAGACAATATACAGGCATGTCCATTCTTGATATCCTAATGTGTTATCATATATGTATCTTGAGGCCTGTTCACACAACATTTGGCTATCCTTTTGAAACATCCGTTTCATTTTTTTCTTCTTCAACGGGGCTTCCGTCGTGGTTCAAGCATCCGTCATCTTGGATATTTATTTTTTCTTCAGAGACTGAACAACCGTATCCCAGCAGATCCATTTTTGTACAATGCAAGTCTATAGCAACAAGATAGGCATCCTATCGTGATATTCTGTTGGATGTCCTTCTTATGTCATGATAAAAAAAAAGCAGGACATTTCAATAGAATGAAAAAAACATGATGTGAACTTGACCTTCTGAGTTGACCTCATACCGACCACTGAGGTCTGTGGACTGTAAAAGGAGATTTAAAACAACACTTTGCAGAATGGAATGATATCGGGAGTAGGGAAAGAATAATCACGCTGCTGATGTGTCTGAATTCAAGGCTGTCTCCATGCTCCGTGTGTTCTTACCTCTCCTCTGTGTTCATATCTCCTCCTCTGACACTTTTTATATTGGTGCACTACACCCACCACTCGCTGCTGGATCCCCCTCTGCACCGTCTTCTCAGTAATTATTTCCTACCTCTGTTCCCAGCCCTTCATTTGCCCCTGCCTGCCTTATCTTAACCAGTGGCACTTTCTTCCTCAGCTGCACACATTCTGTGTATATATCCCCGGCTTTTATCTATTCTCTCCATTTCTCTCCATCCCATTCTTGCCTCCCCCTCGCTCTGTCACACTGCCACTCAATCTGTCTCTGTCTCATTATTACAGCGGCTCTGGAAAACTCTGGGAGAATGTGTTAGATCAGCTAATATGTAATCCAAGGTTTGAGCCAGAATCACACCCCATTCATCCCCAGACAGCGTTCCCCTTCCTCTCCTCATCTCTCTCCCCTTCCTTGTACATTGGATCAGCTCACCTCATCTTTGCTGTCTTGCCGCAGGGCTGTCGCAGAGCCAGAATGAGTGAAGAGAACAAGGACTGGGCAATCCTTAGCCCAGAGGAGTTCACCCAACTGCAGAAGTACATTGATTGTGAGTAAACATCCCCTTATACTCTTCTCCTGCCTATACCCTCCTTATTCAACCTTCAAGCTCCATCGCCCTAGACAGAGGAGAAAACTGCAAGCAAAATCTCGTCAAGAGATCGACATGTTCAAGTCAAATCCTCTTTTGTTTCTAGACAGTACCAAAAAGGTTCAAGATGTTCTGCAGGAGTTTTACGGAGATGGCACCTCCAGCCCCCACCTATCTGAGGAGGTGAGCTTTTCTGCAGATTTCCATTCTTTCTTATGAATTTTCATGTGCGGGGTCGCCTACTCTGCAGCAGGTGCTGTGGTGAAGCTTCAGAGGGATATTACGTCAGGGTGTTTCCCTGCTCTGAAGCCAACACAGATGTGCTCTTAGATGATCTGCTAGATATCCGTGTCAGTTCTGGTTTTTGCAATGTGCGTTTTCTAAATACACATGGCACCTTCATTCGAACTTATCTCATGCCCTAGGTTATGATCCCTTGCAGTCATGATGTCAATCTAATTAGCCATCATGTGTCCTTTTATTCTAAAACTGAACAGATACAAAGTATCACACTGTCATTTACAAGCCCTGCATGCAAACATATGTGCTGTGAACAGGAGACAGATATTTGTAGGTCATTCTTCATCTGACCATTCTCCTTGCACCAATATCTCAGAAATGGGGTTTGCATGGACTTCGGCCCCTTATATAATATTTTTTACATGCCTCTGACATAAGTCATTTTAATTTAGGACTAAGTCACGATTTCAATGTTGTTTTCTAATATATATAGATAGATAGATAGTTATCTAAAAAATATATATATATAAAAATATGAATGTAGTGACCGGATAAAAGCGCATTTCAAAACTGTGAAAAGAGATTTTTATGCCAACATGTTTAAAAACGTTCCTTTTGTATTTTCCAGTCTATTGATTTTGAGGATTTTAAGAGTTTCTTGAAAGCCTACCTGGATACAGATGACATTTCTCCTGATCTGTGCAAGCGGCTGTTCATGTCATTCCAGGCTGTGCCTGTTGTGGATGGACAAGGAAATGAAAAAAAACGGGGAAATGGTAAGTAAGTGACTGGGAAATGTCCATGAATTAGATGATTACACTGTGTACAGTATACGGCTGTATAGGCAGCAGATGGACGATTTATGGGTGGAATATATCTTCATTACATCTTATGCTATTGTCACTTAGTTTTTGGATCATTTTTAGTCTATGTAGTAAAGGGAAAAAAAATCTCCTGTTGATATCTAGAATGTATGAGACGGCATGTCAGCTTTTATTCTCATTTTTGTATCTCTGGGAAAAAAAAGCCACTCCGGTGAAATTTTTTTCCCTTCATTATGTAACTAGTCCCTCAATATATATATATATATATATATATATATATATATATATATATATGTTGGCTAGTATTTTCCTGTTAGGTTATTCGTTCTATCTGAATTCCTTCTCCTCAGGTGATAATGTGATCTCATTCTGACCACCTGAGATTTACTTGGCTTTATGCTCCTCTCAAAAAGTTAATCTTTGCAGTCAGAATATTTTCTATGTGATAAACCCAACCACACAAACAAAGGGGCACAGAAACTCCTATCACAGTTATTGCTGATGATTAGAAGCTCCCGCCACACAGTTTTAATGAAGTAGATGATAGTTCAGCCCTCTGACTGTGTAGCTTATTAGGAGAATATAGAAGGTAATGATAATTACAGTGTCCTCCCAGCAGGCAGAGATGGTACAGGCTCTAGGTGCTCGTGTAATGTTGTGATTGTGTACAAAATAGTAAAAGGGAAAGCAAGGACATTTCTCAACATCAAGATAGTGACTGATAAGCAGCAGACAGGAGGCTGCACTGCATGGAAGTGACTGCAGTATATATAGTAGACATCCAAGTGTGACAGACAATCTGGTGAGGGACAAAGGATGGAAAAATGTGTTTTTGCCGAAATGGCCCTTTATGTGTCCCAGGATGTACTATTCTGAATAGCCTACAGGTGTGACACATACATTTATTAATATCCATATTAATGTAAATAAGTCAGGTTTCAGGTAGTATGTTTTAATAAGCACATTGAGTGCGCTTTAACCTTGTGCCTTTAAAGGTGATATTACACAAACGTTAGCGGCCGCAGGTAGCACCCACAATTTACCATTAAGTGACGCTTTGTACCTAAACTTGCAAGTTCAAATGCAGCGTGGTAATTTGGGGTAAATCGCAAGCATTACCCGTGGCTGCTAAAGCTTATATAATACAAGTCCAAATTGGAATCAGTAGTTAGAATTTAGAATATATTTGACATTTGATGACTGTATCACCAATCTTATTCATGTTAAAGTTGGGCTACGAGTTAAAACAAAATTATAAGTGATACTGGTGTATATGAATGATGAGTGATACTGGTGTATATGAATGATGAGTGATACTGGGGTATATGAATGATGAGTGATACTGGTGTATATGAATGATGAGTGATACTGGGGTATACAAATTATGAGTGATACTGGTCTCCACTTGTATATCCTAAAGGCTAGTTAAATACTCAGCGTTCAAGCCAGAGGTTAGGTTACACTCTATTAAAATACAAAAATATCTACATCCACAGGCCCACATTTATCTGTGTATTTACATCATTATTTCGGCACATTATACTATGAAATAATATCTATTTTGCACTGTGATATATTTCATAACCATTTATACCAGACTTTAAAGTCATTTGTGCCATCTACATTTTAAAAAGTTGCAAAAAAAAAAAAAAAGATTCAAATCGTGAAAAGACCCCTGGAATAGAAAAAGTGTTGTCATTCTAGCCAGCGTGAAAGTTATTGCCAAGGATGTAAGTTGTGACAAATTTATCATAGAAGGGAAGTTACAAATAATAAATGTGGCATAACCCAAGTCACACTAACCTAGCTTTAACCAAGAAATTTGCTAAAACGACATCACTTTTGAGTTACAAAAAGGGGTTTTCTGTCGTTTTTCTCCAGAAGGCTTTCAGTAAATCCTAAAAAAATACTACCTAGCTAAAAACTACTACACAAAATGGACAGTAAATGACGGCCCTCAGTTATGTGGTAGGAAGTGCTAGGGTAGGGTCCCAATGCAGATCCACTATCGAAAAAAGCTCTGTATGCTTCATTCGCAACTTCTTATTACTCTTAGGTGACTTGGTTTCTGTATAATCTTGTGTAAAGTCTGATATGTCTTATCCTTGTATTGAAAGGGTAATCCCACTAGCTGTTTGGCTGCAGGAAGCAGACAGCTCCATACATTGTGTAGTGGCTTGGGTTGGTACTGAAGGCTGAATACTGTTGAAGTGAATGGGACTGCAATACGAACCTGGGCCACTCCACACTGTACGGAGCTGTCTGCTTCCTGTAACAAAACAGCTTGAAGTGGGACAACCCCTTTAATCTAATACATTTCTCCACACACTCTTAACAGTTCTGAACTCTTAGATTGGGTTCACACACGGTACATTTTTTACCTTTTTACTGTGTGAAATTCAGCATATATATATGTAATGGAGCAATAAATGTTGTGACATTTAGATGTTTACCATGAGGAGATTGTATTAGCATCGTTTCACAAAGAAAACTCTAAAGAACAAGTAATCTGAGCTGGGTGCTCAAATTTAGGAATACAAATCTATGCATTTCCATATGTATTGTAGATGAAGAGAGAGAGGTGGTCGGACGCGGAAGTGTAATAGGAGGCTTCAAGTCCCATTGATTTCAGTGGGAGTGAAGCCCTCTATGATGCTTCTGCCTCCGACCTTGATGACAACGTCCTGCTCCGCTACACTGGCAGCCGGCAGGGTGATCAACTGATCGCTGGGGATCCTGAGTGGCAAATCCCTGATGATCAACTACTGATGACCTATCCTAATCATAGGTGATCAATAGGATTTACCCGGGAAACCCCTCTTAGACAGCACTGGAATAATTAAAGCTTCGCTGCTATTGGGTGGTATCGACAAGAAAATAAACACTGTTTTTCTGACAGTTTTGATTAATGAGGCCCAAATTCTACAGCGCATTTCTTCTCTGGTTGGCATTAGAAAGATGTATGACACTGAAATGGGTTATTCCAGTTGTTGTGAAGTACTCTGTAGCGCTGGCAGTGTATCCACTCCTGACAATGCCCACTCCTCCTTATTGTGGTACTGCAGTAAGTCACTTTGCATACTCATAACTTCTGCTGCCAATTCTTCTATGAGTTATTCCTCAGCTGTTGCACTTCCAAATATAATCAGCTAAATTTTTGTGATTAATATATCAGGCATTTCAAAATAGTTTTTTTTAGTGGTAGGTCCAAAATAATTTCATTCTGACTAGATATTTTCTATTATACACTGAACAATCACTGCATTAAGAACAGCTTGCATGTGACATCTTTGTGTCATCATGGCCATCACAATCTACTGTCAGATGATGCGTTGTCCTCTCCTCTGCGCAGCAGAAGACAACATTTGGCAGTCATGGGTAAACATGATGGCTTGAGTGACTTTGACTGCGGGCAGATTGTTGGTGCCTGTAGGTGTGGGGCCAGGATTTCTAAAACAGTTGCACTTATTGGCTGTTCTTGAATCAAGATATCAAGAATGTACCAAGACTTGTTGAATTGTGGGCAGATATCTGAAAGTAGATCACTACGCTATAGGTCAAATGTGACTGAACTTAGGGGCGAGCACTGGGTGTCACTTCTGGTTTGTCATCAACGACATGCCACAGTGGATCAACTGACCCAGCAGTACAACAGCAGGGAAGCTGGGCAAACTTCCGCAATAACCAGGTGGCGTACCTTGTATCAACTGGGGTTCAATAGTCGAAGACCGACAAGAGTGCCATTGACAACAATGCCTCACATATGGGCCAAGGAAAGACTTCAGTGTACCTTGGACACATGGCAGGAGGTTGACTGGAGGGATGAGTGCCGTTATCTGCTGAACCATACGGATGGCCGAATCCGCATGTGGAGTAAACAGCATAAATCCATATCCCATGGGTGCACTGTTAGAGTTCAACAGGCTGGTGGTGGAGGTGTCATAGTCTGGGGAGCAGTTTCCTGGCATGGCCTAGGACCATTGGTTATCATACCACAGTTCTTGAATAGTGAACCAAAGAGACTTGTTAACTGACCAGATATATTTACTAAGTCTTTCCCGGCCATAGTGCCATCTTTCAATAGGACAGCGCTCCATGTCATTGAGCTTGTGTCACTAAGGAGTGGTTGGATGGAAACAATAATGAATTGTCCACACTGTCGTAGCCCCCAAACTCACCGAACTGTAACCCTGTTGAATATGTTTGGCCCCCAAACTCACTGGACTGTAGCCCTGTTAAATATGTTTGGCCGCTAAACTCACTGGACTGTAACCCAGTTGAATATGTTTGGCCCTTAAACTCACTGGACTGTAACCCTGTTGAATATGTTTGGCACCCAAACTCTCTGGACTGTAACCCTGTTGAATATGTTTGGCCCCTAAACTCACTGGACTGTAACCCTGTTGAATATGTTTGGCCCCAAACATACCACCCTGTAACCATATTGAATATGTTTGGGATATGCTGGAAAGGGCTGTGAGATCTGCTCCAACTTATCTGCAAATGTGCACCAACTAATGGAACTACTGCAGCGGACATGGGTCAAGTTTGAAAGATGTTCACCACCTTGTGGAATCTGTTCCCTGATGTCTGAAAGCCGTGCTTGCCCAAAAAGATGGGCCAACTCGTTATTGAATTCAGTGATCATTCAGTCTATGCACAGTTTTTCTTTCTTCTAAGGCTCTGTTCATATCTACAGGGGAGAATCCTTTTGGAGCCTCTAACACAGATCTGGCATAAAATCTCAGATAAAATAGTGTGACGCGATGCGCTAGTTTGTCTTGTAAGATGCAAGGCTGCAGAACAGAAATCCGACTGATCCCATAATAGTCAATTGGGTCTGTCGGGTGCCATTCGTGTTAGTGAAGAGGTCACTTGCATAGGACCGAGCTGCTTTCAGGCCACATGACGAATTAATATGACGTCACTCTGCTTCTTCAAACAGCTCATTAGCGGAAGTCCAGAGCAGTGGACCTTCACCGACCTGATATTAATGACCTATTCTGAGGATAGGTCATCAATATTTTAATTCCAAAATACACCTATACATGCACTTCTGTTATTTTTGGTCTTCAGCTCCTATGACAGAGGTGAAGAATGGAAACAATAGTGCACATATAAACTTGGCCTAAGCCATCCATATAAATGTATGAGAATAAGGCTAGGCTCACATACGCATTGTTGTTTTGGGTTTCCTGTTCTGCTATAGAATTAGAAAACCTGAAATGATGGCGAACTGGATCTATCACACGATGGACAACAGCTGTGTCCATAGGACTCCACTGACATTTATAATGGAGTCCGTTGGGTTCTGCCATGGGGTCTTTCATTTTAATGGAAAAAATAGTGCTGTCTTTTTTTTTTTTTTTTTACAAATTTCACAGATTTTGCAGCGGAGCCTCCGACACAAATGTAGCCTGAGTTGTGCTAGATAACTTACTACAGCTACTTGCTGTTATTTCAGATACTTTTGTTCTATGCAGATGTCAATATATACATGACACCTTTTATATGGTTTTTGGCAGGAAAAAAAATGACTACTTTTATGCAGCAGTCTGAAGGGGAATCTGTCAGCTGGAACAGGCTGTCCATACTGCACACATGATATGATAAAGCAAGAGGAGCTGAGCAGATGGGAATATAGTTTTGTGGAAAAATGTAATATAACTTATATTCTATTCATTTAATTCTCTGATCATTCAGAGCTGAACAGTCCAATGGGCGGTCCTATCAGTGATGGATAGCTATCTATGCATGACTGTACATATAGGGGTGGCTGTCAATCCCTGATAGGACCGCCCATTGGACTGTTCAGCTCTGAATGATCACAGGGTTAAATGAATAGAATATAAATTCTGTACATATAGGGGTGGCTGTCAATCACTGATAGGACCGCCCATTGGACTGTTCAGCTCTGTATGATCACAGGGTTAAATGAATAGAATATAAATTCTGTACATCTAGGGGTGGCTGTCAATCATTGATAGGACCGCCCATTGGACTGTTCAGCTCTGTATAATCACAGGGTTAAATGAATAGAATATAAATTCTGTACATATAGGGGTGGCTGTCAATCACTGATAGGACCGCCCATTGGGCTGTTCAGCTCTGAATGATCACAGGGTTAAATGAATAGAATATAAATTCTGTACATCTAGGGGTGGCTGTCAATCATTGATAGGACCGCCCATTGGACTGTTCAGCTCTGTATGATCACAGGGTTAAATGAATAGAATATAAATTCTGTACATATAGGGGTGGCTGTCAATCACTGATAGGACCGTCCATTGGGCTGTTCAGCTCTGAATGATCACAGGGTTAAATGAATAGAATATAAATTCTGTACATCTAGGGGTGGCTGTCAATCATTGATAGGACCGCCCATTGGACTGTTCAGCTCTGTATGATCACAGGGTTAAATGAATAGAATATAAATTCTGTACATCTAGGGGTGGCTATCAATCATTGATAGGACCGCCCATTGGACTGTTCAGCTCTGTATGATCACAGGGTTAAATGAATAGAATATAAATTCTGTACATATAGGGGTGGCTGTCAATCACTGATCGGACCGCCCATTGGACTGTTCAGCTCTGAATGATCACAGGGTTAAATGAATAGAATATAAATTCTGTACATATAGGGGTGGCCGTCAATCATTGATAGGACCGCCCATTGGACTGTTCAGCTCTGTATGATCACAGGGTTAAATGAATAGAATATAAATTCTGTACATATAGAGGTGGCTGTCAATCATTGATAGGACCGCCCATTGGACTGTTCAGCTCTGAATGATCACAGGGTTAAATGAATAGAATATAAATTCTGTACATATAGGGGTGGCTGTCAATCACTGATAGGACCGCCCATTGGACTGTTCAGCTCTGAATGATCACAGGGTTAAATGAATAGAATATAAGTTATGCTAAATGTTTCCCCATACAACTATATACCCATCTGCTCAGCTCCTCCTGCTCTATAACGTGATGTCTGCAGTTTGGACAGCCTGTTCTAGCTGATAGATTCCCTTAAAGTACTACATTTGCTCCATTTATGTAAGATTACCATATTTCTGTCACCGACACATTTATATATGAGCCCAGGGTCATTAAAAGGCTCCATTCTGTTTATGGAAATGACATCCAGACATTTGTACAGGTTCATTCACAGACTACACTAATATGGAGCACCCTCAGCAACGTCTGCATGCGCAAATCATAATCCAATATGAATTGCATTTACAAAGTTATTTCCCCTTAAGCTGCAGTTCTTCAGAGAATCTGTATACTAATTAACCTAATTGGGATGAAAGGAATACAAAAAACCGAAGACGCTCAGGATGCAGTACCGGACATTCGAAGTCATTTCCAGCATTAACCACAACACATGAGCAGTTATTTACTGAGGTTTTCAGGCAGAATTCACTTTATTTCTTTATTTTCCACCTTTAAAATGAGGTCATTTCTCTAGAGCTGATAGATACAGTAGCAGAGCACTGGGAATGCTGGCTTATATGTCTTTTTACGGGATGACTATACCGCCAGCGATGGTGGGCAGGAGAGGGATGCAAGACTGCAATAGCTCTGTCTCAGCGCCATTTATCACCTCACTTGTTATGCTCTGCAAGCCTCACATAAAACCAATGGCATGACCTTCATGTCATCTTACCTGGAATGATAGATTCAGGGCCTCCATGACATCCGACGGCTGCGGGGGATGGGAAATAGAGCAAAGTATTCTTGCTACATATTGATATAAGAATAGCTACAATGGAAGTGTTACTGGTAGAGGATGAATGGCAATTGTCTCTGTTTAAAGGGAACCTGCCACTGCTTCCCTCGGCATAAAACCAATGGAGTGATGCTATAGCATTCGTAAGCGGTAGTTTTGTTTTCCATTTTTCTGTTCCATCCTAAGAGCAGAAAAAAACAGATCCAGTAAAATCCCCATTGATTTCAGTGGGACATATTTCATTTCGTTTCATTTTGCTTCTGTTCCATCTGGTGTTTTTTTTTCAGACTTTTTTTTTTGCATCAAAAAGAAAAAAACGGAAACTGGACGGAATAGACCTTTCCTTTTTTTTTAATTGCACTCTTTAGAGCACACATGTCAAACACGCTGTCCATGCATCAAACCTAACAGGAATTCTACTTCTCTAGCCTGTAGCTCCAGTCTGGCAACAGTGCAGTCTGTGACCGCTGACTTCTCTTGCCCCGGCGTCTCTGTGCATCATCCTGTACGCAGCGGAGACGCAAAGTTAAGAGGTCAGCGATCACAGAGTCGGTAGCTGCGGGACTGGAGCTGCAGAATAAGTGAGTGGAAAGTCTGTTGGGATGCTTCCCGGCCATAGGCCAGTAGGGTGGTTGTTACTACTACTGGGGCCTATATAGAGGACACAATTACTACTACAGCCACTATGAGGGTCACTATTACTACTTCGGCCACTTTGGACGTCACTACTACTACCGGGGTTACCATTACTACTGGGGGAACTATAGGGGGCACTGTGAGGGTTCATTCACATGGGCATAAGCGCATTTCAGTTGTGTAATTATCTTTTGTAATTATACAAATATTTGTACACGTGAAAATTACTTACGTTTCATCTTGCGGCCCTTCCAGTGTGTTTTTGTATGCAAATATACTGCATATTTGTGCACACAAAAAAGAATGCAGAAAACCCCATTGAACTGGTGCGCAAATATGCAGTAAATACATGAGCTTCCTACGTATTTGTATCCGCCCATTCACTTTAATGGCCAATTGCGGTATAGGGGGAGGGGTCTCTTTCTGTAACCTTTTGGCACCCTGCATTGTGATCATAATTTGCCAATGTATTCCTTTGGCAGCCAGAAGCCTAACTAAGGCCTCCATGTCTGCCATTTAACTCAGCCTATTATGCCCTGCCTCCCACAGAATCTAAGAGGCCGCTATCATAGGGTTAGTGGAATGCACTATATAAGCAACACAGTGTACTATCCGAGGGATTGAACGATGAAATCTGCAAGTCCCCTTCAGGGGCTAAAAAAGATTGTGAAAAAAATTCAATACATTTTTTAATTTAAAGAAAAAAATTCAGAAATCACCGAAGCAGTATACTTCTTTTAAATTGTAAAGACTAGTCACCGAAAAAGAAATCTTAGAAACACTAACTTTATTTAATTTATACTTCAATCAATTTGGACAGACGCAAAACATATATATCAATTCTGGTGTGGACTTGGTCTCAGACGAATGAAAAAAGGAATACCCTCCCAATCTAGCGATTCTGCTGTGATAATAATACAAGGGCTATTGTTTTATATATTACACTAATACCTATATTTGGTTGGGTGGATATTAGATACCTTTGGCGACAGTACAATCGCTGGAATTGGGTTTTGGAGTGTGGGTTTTGGTTTTTAATCAATAACCAAGTCCACACCAGAATTGGTATATATGTTTTAAGTCTGTCCAAGTAAACAAAACCAGTTTAAGGGTGCATTCAGACGACAGTATATCGGCCGGGTATTCACGCCGGCCGATCTACGGCGTCTCTCTCTGCAGGGGGAGGAAGCTGGAAGAGCTGGGAGCAGTGATCTGAGCTCCCGCCCCCTCTCTGCCTCCTCTCCACCCCCCTGCACTATTTTCAATGAGGAGAGGTGGGATGGGGCGGAGCTAATTCCCGGAATTTAGCCCCACCCCCGTCACACCTTCTCTCATTGCAAATAGTGCAGAGGGTGGAGAGGGGGTGGAGAGAAGGCAGAGAGGGGGCGGGAGCTCAGAGCACTGCTCCTGGCTCTTCCAGCCTCCTCCCCCTGCAGAGAGAGACGCCATATATAGGCCGGCGTGAATACCCGGCCGATATACGGTCGTCTGAATAAAAAATTTTCCCTTCAAAAATCCGTTTTAAATAGATAAAATGCAAAAAGTTTTTAAAAAAAAACACAATACATAATAGGTATTACCTCTTTCATAACGGCTCAGGCAAAGAAAATATTTTGATATTTATCTTTCTTTGTGAATGCCATAAAAATAACTTAATGCCAGAATTACTATTTTTCTTTTGTTCACCTTCCAAAAAAACATCCAAAAAAAAAAATCACATGTATCTCTAAATAGAACCAATAAAAAAAAGTCTTCCCGCAGAAAAACAAGACCTCATATAACTCCACTGCTGGAAAAATGTAAAAAAATGAAGGGTCTCGGAATACGGCGATGCAAATCCAATTGTTTTTCTTTAAAAAACAGTTTTTCTTGTGCAAAAGTAGAAAAAAATTAAACCAATCTACATAAACTTTATATCGCAGTAAGGGCTTATTCACACGTGCGTATATTGGCTGATATACGCTACCATCTGATGTGTTGGATTCCAATGCATCAGATCACACAGGCGTATTCCCGCAGTGTAAAAGCGCCCGGCTGGAAAGATATTCCTGGAACTATCATCCTGGCCGGACTACAGCCGCTGCTATAGACTCCTATAGGAGCCAATGACAGAGGGCGGAGAAGGCAGGTGGGAGGGAGTTTAGCAGCGTGACTGCTAAACTCCATCCCCCTTCTCTCCTCCTCTCTCCTCCCCTCAGACTGTTTGTAATGGGAGGAGGTGTGGCAGGAGATAAGCTCCGCCCCTCCCATTGCTGGCTGCAGACAAGGGGCAGGAGCTTTACAAACAGCCAGAGGGGAGGAGAGAGGAGTTGATCCGATGAGGGGGAGGGAAGGGGGAGAACAGCTTAGCAAAGCTAAGCTGTCTCTCCATGCCCGCCGGCATATACGCCGAGCCTGTGCATCGTCCGGCCGTGAAAACGCCAGAAGTTATACGCTCGTGTGAATAAGCACTTATATCACAGTAACCGTGCTGATCCAGGTAAGAAAGCCATCATGTTATTTTTACCAAATGTTTAACACTGTGAAAGAAAATCCAAAAACAATGGCGGGATTTCTGCATGCTTTTTTTCATTTCCTCTAAAAAAAAAAAAAAGATATATATATTTTTTTATATATATATATATATATATATATATATATATACACACAATAAATTATATGTACCCTAGAGGCCATTAAAATATACAACTTGGCTCAACAAGTTATGGCTCTTCCAATGCTATGATGAAAATCCCTTGGTCCTTAATCACTTCCCGACTTCATAGACTATAAACATCCAGGCCTTCCTTATCTATCTCTGCAAGGATGTTTTACAATGTCCTTGAAAAGAATCCCCCTAGAGCCCCCCCTCTCCCCCCCCCCCCCCCCCACTGTGCAGGATAACTGTGTTATCTGAGTGTCTGATGACAGCTGAGATTACAGGGCTCATTAGCGGAGGAGCAATCAGCATAGTCACCAGGCATCTGATGGCTGGGAAAAAATTGAGTTTGGGAATATTCTTCCATATTTGAAAAATTGCAGCTATAATTATAATCCTTGTGACGTCCGGAAAAAAATATAAATTAGAATTTAAAAATGATGACGATATATAGTAAATTTAATTTATTAATAGAGATGAGCGAGCGTACTCGGAAAAGCACTACTCGCTCGAGTAATTTGCTTTATCCGAGTATCGCTGTACTCGTCCCTGAAGATTCGGGTGCCGCTGCGGCTGACAGGTGAGTCGCAGCGGGGAGCAGGGGAGAGCGGGCGGGAGAGAGGGAGAGAAAGATCTTACCTCCGTTCCTCCCCGCTCTCCCCTGCAGCTCCCCGCTCCGTGCCGGCACCCGAATCTTCAGACCCGAGCACAGCGATACTCGGATAAAGCAAATTACTCGAGCGAGTAGTGCTTTTCCGAGTACGCTCGCTCATCTCTATTTATTAACCATTTGGTGTGGTATGACTATTAGGCCTCGTTTACACATGCGTAATTTTAGGGCCGAATAGGCACGTGAAAAGATCGCGTCTATTAGAACCAATGGTTTCCCATAGAAACGTTCAGATGAAGGAATTTTAGACACGCAAAAAACTCACACCTAACAAAGATAGGACATGCATGTCTACAATGCCGCATCTAAGGTCTGTGCTGGGAGAAAAGATAGGACCTGACCTATCTTTGGTGCGAGCTGCGCAGGAATTTCCATAGACTCCTATGGGAACTGGATAACACGCACCACGCAGCCTCCGATCGTGTGAACGGGCAATTTCACTGCTAATAAGGCTGGAGATTTAATAGCTGGAAATCACCCGTTCACACACAAAACTCCCGCGAATATGAACTCCATTCTTTTGATTGGAGATAATCACATGAGCGATGCTGCAAGGTTTAAAATTGCTGCATGTTATTTTATGCCATGATCTCTGTTTTATATTTTGTCGGATGTTCTGGTACATTATGCTATTTGTGTGTCAACTTTGCATTATGTCATCGTTGAACCACAGTTTTATATGGAAAATGACTAAATAAAGAATTTAAAAAAACTGCTGCATGTTCTATCTTTTGATGTTCCCTCGGAACGCATCACCCATTGTTTTCAATTGGACCTTTAAATAACCCCTTAAGCCTACAGGACATACATTTACATCCTGGTGGTTAGGAGTTTGTATGGAGGGGGTCTATCCCGCTAAATACAGTGTGGGTGCCAGTTGTTTCTTACAGTCAATGCCCGCCCGCTACAGCTATAATAAGTTAACAGCTGATCAGAGCTGTTACTCCTAAAACGCCGCAGTCAATTCTGACAGCGGCATTTAAATGCTCTGATCGATGTTCGGTGGTCCTGCACTAACCCCCCACTCTCCCACGAGGAGATCACAGGTTGCCTTGCAGTTGCCATGGCAGCCGGGGGCCTTCTGTTAAATTTCGCAACTTTTTTTTACAAAAAAAAGGCCTCCAAAATCTCCCTGTTTTTAGCATTCAATTAACTTTTTTCCCCTGTATCCAATCTAGGAGTATAGCTGCTGCAGTGTACAGCAGTGGGGCAGTCAGTCTATGATTCTATGGGGTATTGAAGCAGGACTACAGAAGGTCATTGCATTGTACCCACACTGTATTTTATGGAAGGATGTGATACAATAATTCCGTTTCCACAGAATCAGATGTCACTATGTGCTGATAGCACAAGCCGTGTCACCATGAAGCCTTGCCCAAACCTTCAAAAAGAGTAAAATCTCTTATAAATGAGCTCTTTATGTTCTCTAATTTTTCCATTTTCCTAAAGATGAAAAGTTAAGTAACTTTGCAAATAGTTTTGATTAAAAATGTTCTCTATTTTAGTTCAACATCTCTGCAGGCCAATGTGTCTCCATGGTAACGTAACAAATAAATGCTGTAAATCTCTACAAAATCATTTGTCCTCTATTTCTTGTTAATATACATTAGGAGGGTTAGCAGGAAGTGAGGCATGGATGCAAATATGGGCAAAAACACAGGAATGTGTTTTTCTCCCCTTATGCGGCTGTGATTATCACGGGACAAATTAAAAGCCACTGAATTTAATGGCTTTCAGTGGTCGCATTTTCACTATCGGGGGATTCTCACTCGTTAATATTACGACCGAGAAAAGATAGGACCTGCCCCATCTTTCCTGCACGTAGTTAAATACCACGTATGGGGAAGACCGGGCAGGACCTACAATATCTTCCCGTGATTATTTTCAAACTCCTGTGCTAAGGGAATTTGTTTTTATTCAAGATTATTTGCAGTGTTTCTTTATTGTTCATTTTTCAGAGGCCTGAGTGGAAGCTGCTGTGCCAACCTCTGTGTTGTGGCCAACGCTTGTAACTGCAGGCACGGCTCTCATTGGAATCAATGGAAGCCGTACCTGCAGTTACAAGCGCCGGTCACTACACGGAGGTCGGCGCGGAAGCTACCACTCCAACCTCTGTTTATTTGTGGCAATGACAGCATGCGCCCGCTCAGCTGCTCGGTCGGGGTCCTGAGCGACGAACCCCAGCCGATCAACTATTGATGATCCATCCTGATAATAGGTCCATAATAGTATTTCCCTGATAAATCCCTTTCATAATACCAGTGATAACATCATAAAGAGCCTCGTGTGGCGCAGAGTGTTAAGGCAGCATTATGCAGTCCTAAGCTCTCACTCACAGCCTCTCGCTCATCATGGTTCAGGTAGCCGGCTCAAGGTTGACTCAGCCTTCCATACTCGGTAAAATGAGTACCCAGCTTGCTGGGGGGGTAATAAATAAAGCGCTGCGGAATAAGTTGGCGCTATACAAATAACAATAATAGTAATAGTAACAATAATATAACATAATAATAATATGAGGGCCAAACAATACCGCCAGACTACACCACTACACAGTGATCACTACTAATATTATCACTGAATAAAGGTATCTACAATATCAATAATAACACTATATGAGGTTCCAGGCTGGGGCCACACCATAGTGTTGCTGAAATAAATACTATAAAAAGATCATTGTTACTACCATATAGTGATAGATATGAGCTCTACACAGGCCCAGACCATGATGAATTCACCTAGTCACAACTTGTCTCTGTGGAATTTGGCACAGACATCTTTGACTTCTCAATTTCTCAGACACCTGGCTTCATTTTCCAAACCTTTACATAATCTCCCTATCCACAGTACTCCAGATAGTAATAATGTCACCTGTGTTGGACCAAACAGTATTAGTATCTCTCTTTTTGTGCTCCCTATAGGCCCCACACAATCAGTAATAGTACTCTTAGAGGCCCCCACTCAGCAAAAATGTTTCTCATAGGCCCTAACTCAGGATTAATGAACCTCATAGATCCTAACTCAGTAATAATGATCCTCATAGGCCCTAACTTAGTAATAATGATCCTCATAGGCCCTAACTCAGTAATAATGCTCCTTATAGGCCCTAACTCAGGATTAATGAACCTCATAGGCCCTAACTCAGTAATTATGATCCTTATAGGCCCTAACTTAGTAATAATGATCCTCATAGGCTCCTACTCAGTAATAACGCCAATCCCAACTTACAGCTGTAAAAGTTGGACATTGAAGAAGACAGACAGGAAGATGATTGATGCCTTTGAACTTTGGGGCTGGATAAAACTCTTACGAATTCCGAGGACCGTGAGGATCACCAACAAAACAGTCCTAGACCGCATCAAACCAAAGTTTTCATTGGAGGGCAAAATTACGAAACAGAGACTCTCATAGTTTTGCCACATAATACGAGCTAATTCATTAGCAACATCAATGCTTGGAATGGTCAGTGGCAAAAGAAGACCTGGCCGCCAAAGAATGGCACAGCTTGATAATATCAAAGCCTACACCATGCAAATGATTAAACTGAAAGAAGCCGTACAAAACAGAACCGCGTGGAGAGGGCCGATCCAAAAAGTGTCCAAGAACCGGCACCGACTAAACTGATAAAGATAGGTGCATGTATATGTGTATCGGAGTCTGTGTCACTACTTTCGGCTAACTTTCCTTTAAAAGCGTTCTAATGATTGTTTTTGCTTATTGAATATTTAGTTATTTATGATGTATCTTTTGTGAATATTATATTACAACAACATGCATTTTCATAACAGTCGGTGTTTTTAGTGTCCTGGAAGTGGTGAAGTAAAAAGCATTTCAGACACAATTTACTAACCACACAAAGAAGAATAAGTGTATCTGATCCTCTAATGATAGTCATCGTTACTGGTTGCATCAATTTTACATAATGACGAAATCATCTGTAGAAAGAGTTTGTCTCTTCTTTTTATGACTCTCTGCGTTTTTTTCATAGTACTTGGTCGTGTCAGCCTGAATGATGTTTCCTGTTACTTTTCTTTGCTGGAAGGGGGCACTGCAGAGGACAAACTTGCTTGTAAGTAGCCATTTTTTTTTGCTATTATGAGAAATGTTGTTACCCTGTTTCCCTGAAAATAAGACATACCCTGAAAATAAGACATAGCATGATTTTCCTGAATTTTTGAGGATGCAAAATGATTTTTCAGGCTTTTTGACGATGCTTAAAATATAAGCCCAACTCCAAAATTAAGCCCTGCTAACAGTTAATTAAAAAAGTCAATTTAAATAGTGTGCAGGCAGCTATACGTGTAAAAATTGAACAAAAATTAATATAAGCCACTGTCTTATTTTCGCAGAAACACAGTAGAAGAGGGTTTGAGTATTTGCCTGTCTCTAGGGCAACTAGAGGTGAATCTGTGTAACTTGGCATTGCATGCTACAGTATATAGAGTAACTCTATATGAACATTACACAATTTATCTTTTATAAGCCTATAGCTTATATTTAAGTCGGCTAGTATTACCTTGTTTAGTTAGTTATTCCTTTTTATCTGAACATTTCTGGACTCCTTCTCTACGGGGGGGGGGTCATTCCATCTCATTCTGACTGTCTTGAATTTACATACTTTTATATTCTATTAAGAAACCAGAATTCCTATTTGATTGTATTACATGGATTGTAGTACACATGTACTTCACAAGAGGGACACAGTAACTCCTTATCACTGTTTCTGAAAATTAGAGGCTCCTGTCACAGTTATAATAAAGAGATAATAGTCCATCCTCCCCAACTATAGAGGGTAATAATCATATTGTCCTCCCAGCAGGCAGAGATGGTACTAGCCCTAGTTTGTCATGTAATGCTGTGCTTATGCTACATACAAGGTGCATGCCGACTACGTTAAGCAGCTGACACCTGCCTGCAACAGCCGTGATCTTGACTGTATAACCACTTACATGCCATGGGCAATGCTGACTGTGGCATCTAAGCCATTAGAGAGAAGGTGGCTCCCTTAAGGTCCTTTTAGACACAACGATCTTCGCTCAAAAATCGCTCAAAGCCATCTTTTGAGCGATAATCATTGTGTCTAATTGCACTGACATTATGCAGTTTTCGTTAAGCCGTCGCTGATCGCTGATCTTTCAGTGATCAGTTATCAGGAATTCACATTGGGATACAGATGATACTATTGTTTCAGCTGTATCCTGCTCCCTGATGACAAGCGAGGTTTAAGGAACAGAGCGGTCCAGCTGTGTTTTCCATACCCCACTTGGAGCTCTCAGTGTGTGTTTACCGTCCAGGCACTTTGAGCAGAGAACATTTGGATGCGTCCTCCACTCGGAGCGCAAGGTGATCGCTCAACCCCAAGAGTGATGTTTCTTCCAGCATGACCGATGAAGGGGTTCTCCCTGAAATGTGTATCTTTTGCTGGCTTTTAATTTCATTAAATAAAAGAGAAGTTGGATATGTCATCCTATTGTCTCACGACTTTCATTGGAGAGTTGCACCAGGGCACCAGCTTTTGTCTCCCACATATTTAATCTGCCCACCATTGGTGGGTCACCTGGCTGGCAGCACCTCCACCTACTTTCTGTAGCCTTTGTCAAGGCTATTTGAGTCCTGGGTACACACACCTGGGCTTCAAGCCTTCAATATTTCCTTGGGTTCGCTCCATCCTCTTCCATTCTTCTGCTTTATGGGGTATAGGACTCATTTCGAAAGCTCATGCACATGGTCATATTATGGCTTTGTTTTGTACAGAGCTGTAGTACGGCTGTCATAGTGATCAATGAGGCCTCTTCTATACCTATGACTCTGGAGGTTTCCTGAACAAATCGTACCAAAGCACACTCCACTGGATTATATATAATGTATATGTATATATATGTATGATTCCAACAGAGCCTTTATGATCATGCATTGAGACCATGCTTCTCTTTGCGGACGATCCATAGAGCCGCTGTGCATTACCGTAAGGCACCCTGCGTAGGGCTCTGCTGTGTATATGAGCATTAAAAGAAAGTTTTACATTCGATACGTCAGCTGTTGAAAACCGCATATCCTCTAGTGCTCGGCCAATTCCCATGGCAGTTGTGGTCCCCGTGTGGACAATAGTCTCTGCTCTTTGCAGTGCGTTCCACACAGTTGAAAACACTAGAGGCACTTAATATACTCAGTGAACACATTCTAATGATTTCACTTCAGTCTGGTTTAGGGAAGCTCACATATTGATTTTGTGTGGCTCAGTAAACATACGGCCTACAGCTCTTTATGCCTAATCTGTCAGCCTGTGAAGCCAGCCATAATATCTCTTGGCACCGTTCAGTGTATGTTTTACATTTGTATCTTGAGTAACTGTGTTTAAACAGTGTTGAAAATTGTATAACTTTAAGGTATGTCATCAACTTTTTTTTAATTAGAAATATATATATATATATATATATATATATATATACATTATTTGTTTCTGCATTTAAAGCATATCTGCATCATGTCAGATATTACAACTGTTTTCTACCGGACAGCTGTCTACTTTGATATGACTGGAAAAACCTAAGAGGAGAAGTTGCATTGCTAGCCCTCAGGTGCTTTTGAGCTGCTTTCACCTTGTCTGCTTATCCAAGTTGGCACAGAGGGCAAAGGAGAATGTCTATAAGGGAAAGGAAACAAGAGCGGGTGCTACGGGTCGGAATACATCTACACTCTTTCTGGAACTGGTTAGCAAGTTGCAGTTCTCCATAGTTTTCAGTGTCTGACTGTTTCATACAACTTCTTGTCCTCAAAAGAAAAAGAAGCTCAAGAGCACAAAAACCTCAAATAAGGCTGCTTTCACAGCTGCAGCGGGGCTTCTGTTTTCCTTCTTCGTTCGGGGAGTAGGAAAGGGGAATTCCCTGGTCGAATGGGTCCGAACAGTTGCGAACAGACCCCATTGACTATAATGGGGTCCATTAAGTTTCCGCACAGTTGCCCATCTATTTCTTTCTCCGATGGTATCTCTGAACGGAGGTTCAAGCGGAAATGTGAACCCAGCCTTCCAATTTAAATACTTTTTAGGGAACAAGAAGATTCCTAAGTACGTGCATTTTACTTGGGATGGGGAGGGGTCTTGGATAGAGACCCATTTTTTAAAAATCCTAGACAGTATACCAAAGGCAGGTGCTAACAGGGGGCTGCGGTGCAGAAACAATACATGTGCACCTTCATTTTCAACTGCTAATTTAATGGTACATGTGGTATGTACCTGAGTTTACCTAGTGATGTCACAATAGCTAACTGAAACTCACTTGATGATGTCACAGTAGTACCTGATGAAGTTCACTTGTGAAGTTATAGGAGATTACCTGCCGGAAATAGAGTTGTGATGTCATACTTGCTTACATGGCTGAAATGATCTTATGATATCACAGTAGCTTACCTTACTAAAACTAATTGGGATGTCACAGCAGCTTTCCTGAGTAATTACACATTTGTTACCTGCCACAAACCCACTTATGATGTCACAGCAGTTTATCTTACTTTATTCACACTTGTCATGTCACAGAAGTTGACAACCATTTTCTGACTAAATCTTGTGATGTCACAACAGCTTAACTAATGAAAACACAGTTGTGATCTAACAGCAAGTTACTTGACCAAAAACCATTTGTGATGTCACAGTAGCTTACCCAATGGATATAAAGTTGTTGTAATGCTCCGATGCGGGTTCGGAGCCTCTTATTGCAACCAGTACGGGCAGGTAGGGTGGTCAGGTGAAGCCAGAGGTCGGTACACAGGAACAGCAATAGTAGTATAGAGGGGCAGGTAGTGGCGCTTGACTACAGGCTGAGGGCATAATCATCCCACCAGGAAGGAAGTACAAGGGCAGGTTTAAATAGGGGGCCCAATCAAGGAAACATGTTAGAGCCAAACAGGAACTGGATTTGAAGGAGAAAGGACCAAGAACAAGGTTCAGCAGAGAAGCTATCCAGAGAGGTTGAAGAGCTGCCGCTTGGTGTACAGGAGCTCTCCGGTTCGAGCCATTGAGAGTTGTGATGTAGTGATGTAACAGTAACTTACTTAATTGATACCCCTTGTAATGCCAAAATTGCTTACGCAACTACTTGCTGATGGGGGGTAGGGGGTTCTGCACCCCCCATAGAGAGGTGGAGACTGAATGGAGTGCTGGTCGTGCAAGTGCACTAGTGCTCCATTCACTTACAATAGGACTGCAGAGATAGCCAAGCATACTCATTCGGGTATCTCCATCAGCCTCCTTGAAATGAATGGTGCACCGACTGCACATGCTCAGCCAGCGCTCCATGTACTGTGAAGTCATTGTCACGACAGATAGAGTGGGATACGGGAATCCTATTCCCCAGATTGGCAGGGGTCTCAACAGTGAGACGCTCATTAATCAGTAGGTTATTCCCTATCCAGTGGATAGAGCATAATTTGTAATTGTGGTACAACCCCTTTAAACAAAAACACTGAGGGTTCACTTATACTGTATAATCTTCAGTCTTCTACTCACCCCTATATCATACTCACAGGAATCCAGGAAGATGAGGTTTATGGTTCTGCTGGTCAGGGTCCTCACAATGATAAGTTGTTTTAGTTGTCCCTGTGTCTGTAGTACTGAGAAGAAAGAAACCAGTAGCTCACTATTGTATGTTCATATATGACTGAGCAAACAGAGGCTGCGCAGGGTCAACAGATTTTAGACATAGCACTTTTGGGGAAAAAAACTAAATTTTTAGAGACATTTTTCCTGGCATATTTTGGCAAAAAACAGTGCGGCTAGATTTTAGATGTAAGTCAATAGAAGGTTATGAAATGCCCTACAAACCTAGTTTTTTTTTCTTCTTTTTGTGCTGTTCTTCCTCACTTTTAATGCATTTTGGGTCGATGACGTTTTTCTCCAAAATGCATTATTCTTTTCGTATTGTAATTTTTTTCTTTTTCAGGTATGCACAAAAATGTTGACCCCCCCAAAAAACATCCTAAAAAACGCTGGTAAAAGCTGTATGACATAAGCCTTAGGCCCAATGCACACGGGCATATTTGCATTGTGGAATCTGGAGCAGATGTCTGCCTCCGGATTCTGCAGTAAATACTGCCCATAGATGTAATGGGCAGGGCCAGACCTTTGGCCGGGGGAGACAGCGAGGAAGAACCTGATGATGTGTTACGGGTAGCTCTACCATCCCCACCCGATAAATCCAAAGCGATGCTAGCCCAGCTGCACACAGGACCCAGTCATAGAAACCGTGCTGACTTGAATTTGTTCCCTGATTGTTCATGTGACGCCAGTGCCTCTTTCAAGTGATCGAACACTCTAACCAAATAACAGAGTCGACAGTCAAAGAAGTAGTTTTAATTTGGAGGCACACGGTTTTCTTTTACTCACATATTCAACTTTGATTTTCCAAGAACACGGCATTACAACAGTTTTAGGCATAAAAACTTAGGCATGTTTGTCTTTTCCTCTCCTCAGAATCTCCCACACATTTGTATCTAGAAGTCACTCTTCTCCTGACATATGAACATCCTCAGTTTCAGTTATCTGATGGACGAACTCTGGGGGAATATACTCCTGTCACGAAGGGGAACACACGACAAACCTATTCATTTCTTGTTACGTCCTTTTCTTTCTCCGTCCTAATCACACTCAACAGTTTTGGTGAATCAGTCCTCATTTGTCCTCAGAGCTGCGGTAGTTAGCGACAGCGCAGCATAGTCTGCACTGCGCATGTGCCGGCCTGCACGGCCGGCTGGCCCATCTGCAATACAGATCCTTACAGGTACGCAAGGGTCCTTGGCCAGGCACAGGATCGGATTCCACTGCGGGATCCCGCATGCAGAAACCGAACTGGCTGTGTGCATTCCGCCTTAAGGGACCTTTCCCATGAGCTGGAATTACTATGCAGGACGCATTGAAAGCTGCAGTAAATTCTGCACCAAAACCCACAGGCTAACTGCAGATTTTGATGTGGAATTGAAGATGGATTAGAACCTGCCTACAATTCTGCATCCAAATCTGCAGTTACACCTGCTGATTGAGGGAAGGAACTTCACAGTTGCAGATTTGGGTCCATTCTGCTTCCTAATTGCGGCCCGCATGAAACGTCCCTAATTGTGCAGAGCCCTTTTTATTGCGTCTTCAAAATAAACAGGGCAAACACAACCTTGCTTCCTCCGTTGTACAGACAGGCTCTGGAAAGTTAAAGTAGGTCTCTAACTTGAGTACTTCAAAGAGCAGCATACTGTAGATCTCGATTTCAGAACTCCAGCAAGCATGACTTAGTGAAATTTAAGTACTAGCTCAAGTTAAGCTATGAAGCTGTGTGGTAGGACATATCAGAATTAGAGACGAGCGAGCACCCAAATGCTCGGGTCCACGTTATTCAAGTCGAGCTTTTCGTAAAATTCGAGAGCTCTACTCGAGTAATGAACCCTATTGGCTACAATGGGAGACTCGAGCATTTTTGTATGTGGGACGCCGGGTGCCAAGCTTTTTTTCCCCCCTAGGTTCATTTCTCTCTCTCTCCTGCCTGCCAGACAAAAAATATGCCAATGACGCGCGCTGCGTCGCGGCGGGGAGGGGCCAAAACAGGCACGTCACAGCGGGGAGGAGCCAAAAACTGGGGCGGGGTCAAACACGACTTGATGCTCGTTCGAGTAACGAGCACCATCGAGTACGCTAATACTTGAACGAGCATCAAGCTTGACAGAGTATGTTCGCTCAACTGTAATCAGAATTCATGCTCTAGTTAGATTCTCTATATTAAGGACATGGCCTGTTTTGGCTATACGGCCGGAATGATTTTTTTGGGCTTTTCATCTCCACTTTTTAAAATACATAACATTTTTTTTCAGTTGATATAGTCATATGAGGGCTTGTTTTTTTTCGTGGCGAGCTGTAATTTTTTTTGGTACCATTTTTGGGTACATATAATATGTTGTAAACATTTAAGTAATTTCTTTTGCAGGACAGGAAGAGAAAACATCATATCTGCCATTTTTACAGCGTAAGGCTAATTTCACACGGGGTGAGTGCGATATCGGGCAGTGAAACTTGGCCCGATATCGCGCTCACCAACATGCGATTTCGACACGAATGTTAGGCGTTTTTGTATTAAAACTGCCAATCATCACTTCGGGGAGGTAGCGATCCTACTGACAGCCAAGTTGGAGGATCACAGAGTGTTTCTCATAGCTTTCAATGGGAAACCTTGCATCGCACTCGCGTACACATAGCACGCGGTGCGATGCTGCCGCTGGCCTCCTTAAACACAATTGGCAATGCAATGCAAGGGCACGCCAAAATATAGGACATGCTGTGATGTTTTGTGTGTATTGACCCCATTCAAAAGAAAGGGGTTCATATTCGTGAGAAATTTCTGCGTCTCGCAACGCACATATCTTGTGCGAGAATCTCGGCCGCGTGAAACTGGTCTTAATCATGCAGCATAAAAGTAAACCTTGTAAACATAAACTTTTCATGGTTGTTGTCAAAACTATTGAGACTATGGTCATACTTTTTAAACCTTGACCTTTTTTTCTTATCATAGATTGGTTTGTTTGCTGTTTGGGCTGGACTAAGTAACTATACCACTGCAAAATACATAAAACGGAGACTGCAATGTTCCTTTTAAGTTATTCATTAAGACATTTACTTTAGTACAGCAGGCCTGGGCCAATTCTGGGTAGCCAGCATGTCTAGAAATTTGCTACTGGTTACTAAAAATTCAATTTTATTTGATATTTATGATAGTTCTAACTTTTAGGTCACTAAAATAGTTACATAGGCACTGTTGTTCCAACTAACTGTCAATAAGTCAATAATACAAGCCAATATAAGAAACATTGTAATATATATTATCACAGAAAAAAATGCCTCTGTCTCCAATCAGTCACTTCTCCTGCTTCCTCCTGTAATAATCATCCACTCTGAAGTACTGCTAAAATCGGTCTTAAGATGGATGAGCTCACTGACAGATCAGGTAACATGTTGCCCATAGAAATCTGTGGAGAGGAGGACACACAGACACTGTTTCTATATTCAAATCCACACTGCACAGTACTGCTGTATAATGTCCTCCATGCTGCTGCTGCTTCTGAGGGTACGGCGAGATAGGGAAGCAGAATCTTCTCTGTGTGCTGGTATGGAGACATCATAGCAGGAAAGGAAAAAAACTGTTGAAAAGTCATATAATGGCCAAAACTATTGCTGCTACTCATATACACACATGATGGTGTATTCTGTAAAATTACTGAAAAGAGAAGTACACTTTAAATTGTCTCCTAGGGTGATTCACTTGGTTCCTAAAGTGTGAATCTGCTAATACAATAAGAATATGAGTTCCATTTGAAACTACTACCTGAATAGCACAACAATTGAAGCCAGATTGTCCAGAGCCGTCATTTCTTTCTTGGAATGCTTCTTGTAAGACAGCTGGTGGTGCCATTTGTACCCATGACTTGAAACAAGTATTTCCTGCCTTGGCTATTTAGTTTTAGGATGATTCATCCTATCTCTGTGTCATTGCTGCCTTGCATGGATTGCTCAAAATCAGGGTTTTGTCACTCTTAAAACATTTTTTCCATTTCAGTTTTTGCACAATAGGATTGTTTGCCTATTCGGGATCATTGTTATGATGCATTAGTCATATTCTGTCAGGCTTCAACTCAAAGACTAGTGGAAAACCTTGAGATGGGGTACATTTCAGTGTTTATCATGTAGGCGAACATCTCCAGATGAGAACAACTTCTTGATGGGGATGTCACTTGGCAGATGCACATACAGAAATGGTTTTTCCTACAGTGCAAATACATTTTCCAACTGTCTCAATTTTAACCGACCGAAATGATCGTTTACAGTATTTTTTTGAAACAAGTTTTATTGAAAAATAACACATATAATCAAACTGTTGCACAATAAACCTAAGGGCGCAGTCGCACGAGCGTAGGCGTATTTACGTTCGCACGTGCGCAGCGTTTAATCGCCAGAAAGAACGTTTTTCGGCGATCATGACCAGAGCTAGAAAGCGTATTATCGTTTGTTCCTACTTTTCAAACGATCTTTTCGGCCATCGAATATACGTTGGCACGTATTTCGGCCGCGTATGTTCTGTTTTCTGCGGGTTGCCGTTTTTACGCGCCGTAAAATCGCCCGTGTGAACGAATACATTGGAAACCAATGCCTCAGATGGTCACGTTTATAAGATTGGGCGCAAAAACGCGCCGTTTATGCGCTCGTGTGAACGCGCCCTAATACTGATGTTTGTACAAAGTTTACATACATAATGCTTGGTGGAGAAGCATAAAAAGCTATATGAATCTAAGGGCGCTCTCACGCTACCATTTTCATTGCGTATCACACTGAGAAATGTGTGCGCACCAAAAATAAAGCGACTAGAGATGAGCGAGTATACTCGCTAAGGCACATTACTCCAGCGAGTAGTGCCTTAGCCGAGTATCTCCCCGCTCGTCTCTAAAGATTCGGGGGCCGGCGCCGGTGACAGGTGAGTTGCGGCGGGGAGCAGGGGGGAGCGGAGGGATAGAGGGAGAGAGAGATCTCCCCTCCGTTCCTCCCCGCTCTCCCCCCGCCGCTCCCCACCCGCCGCCGGCCCCCGAATCTTTAGAGACGAGCGGGGAGATACTCGGATAAGGCACTACTCAATCGAGTAATGTGCCTTAGCGAGTATACTCGCTCATCTCTAAAAGCGACGTACTCTATCATGGCACGATTTATGGGCCAAGATACTGTATGTGGATTTGTCGCTACACAGTAGTACGCAGTGTACTGCGAACATCTGCGCGGGACATGTGCATGTGGTATGCGCCGGCACAGACAGCGGACTACGAAAGTACAGCAATCACAATCAGAGAGATTTTCATATCAAAATTAACATTATTAATAATATACAGTTTAAATTAATATAGATTAGTCTCTACGGGGAGTTACAGGAGGCTGTATTAAGGCATAGGGTAGCGATAATACTATTGAGGCAACTGTGGGGGTCACTATTATTGCTGGGGCTGGTATAGAGCAGCACTATTACTACTGGGGCTACTGTGGGGGACACAGTTATTGCTGGGGCTACTGTGGGGGGTCACTATTACTACTTGGGCTACTGTGGAGGTCACAATTATTGCTGGGGCTACTGTGGGGGTCACTATTATTTCTGGGGCTGGTATAGAAAAGTGATGATACTATTGGGGCTACTGTGGGGGTTACTATTATTGCTGGGGCCGGTAAATGAGAGAACTATTATTGCTGGACCACTGTGGCGGTCACTGTTATTGCTGGGGCTAACAAGTATATCCAAAGATTAAACTTCAGTGTCTTGAAAAAGACGGCATTAGGCAGTCGAAACGTTGTCTTTATTTATGTGCAGCTAATAATGAACGAAGCACCTTTCATGGGACTGTGAGTATTTTACTACTGTTGTACCCCAGATGCGGTTTAATCTTTCGATATACTTGTTGGATCTATGGACTTGGGATCTGGGTCCAATTTAAAAACCTGCATCGCACATTTTGTTTGTGGAACATCCCCCCATGATTTGGGGTATATCTGAGTGCTGCTGTTAACTACAATTGACTGTTATTGCTGGGGCTGGTATAGGGGGGCGCTAATTCTACTGGGGCTACTGTGCGGGTCATTATTATTGCTGGGGCTGGTATAGGGGAACAATAATACTATTGGGGCTACTGTGGGGGGCACTATTATTGCTGGGGCTGATATAGGAGACACTATTACTACTTAGGCCACTCTGCTCGTGGTAGCATACCTCAGGCTGACTTAGGATATGTCTACTCATGGCGGAAATGCTGTGGAATGCACAGCAAATTCCACATCTAAAGAAAACTGCCAAAATCTGTAATATTCGTACAGATATCCACAGCTGATTCCATATTATGCGGCACTGGTGCTGAGGACGCAGCATTAGACCCTGAGAGTCACAGTAAGTGGGTTGTGAGAAGACCTTCCCTGCACAAAGAGACGGCAAGGAAGCTGTTAAGTGAACTTTGTACCTATAGAATAGGCCTTAGGGAGGCAATGGTGGACTGAGCTGGGCTACATTGAACTGAGATACTCCTGTAGCATGGAGGATAAAAATTGTACACCTAAAGCGGCAGAACCACTCGGAGATCTGTATAAACTGTTGTGCAACATTGAGATTATGTATCCCTCCGAGACTAATTGAGTGTGATTTCCCTGGTGGTCGTCACTCCATACACGGCAGTGTTCAGAGAAGACTGTTCCTTGCATCCTAAAGCCGCCTGTGTCTGTGCTTTATAGCTAAGCGCTGCGGAATAAGTTGGCGCTATACAAATAAAGATTATTATTATTATTATATTATTTATATCTATGGCTCTGTCCGCATATACCTGCTGATAAGCTTACAGATCAACCTATGTAAACCATACCTCCCGACAACAAATTGTAGCATTGAATGTACTAAGAATGTGTTCTTTCTAGCAATGTTATATGAAACTATAGAAGTGCACAGGAAATATTACCATCTTTAAACATCACACATTTCTCCATAAATAGGCATAAAGATAAACAATATTATCTCAGAATTATTGGCTTGTGATAGTGTCACCATGAGATAAAAAAAAGTGTGCAAGAGTAATGGAAGGGCAGCAGCAGCGATCCGAGCCTCGTTACTTTCTGCGCTGCGAGGAGATGTAACAGCAGGACATTGCCATCTTTCTGTAAGAAGCAGCAGTACAGCTATTTCTGGAAGTGTCATCTACTATTATGGTGTCCACAGGGGAGCTTGTACTCTAGGATTAACAGCAATCGGTGTTCTCAAGACCTGGATGCAGTGACAGAGGCTTTTGTTATATAGTTTTGGGTTGGTATAGATGCACTCTAGGGGTACTTCATAAACAGAATACTGATCTGGTATTTAGTCGTTAGCGCTGTTACTGTGCTGGGTCCTCAGCTCAAATTGCTAACATCTGCATGGAGTTTGTATGCTCTCCCCATGTTTTTGTGGGTTTTCTCCAGGTTCTCTGGTTACTTTTCACATTCCAGAATGCATTAGTAAGCGAATCTAAAAATTGTGAGCCCCGGTGGTGGCAGAAGCCATAATGTCAATTGATGTGAAGTACTGCGGAATATGTATGCGCTTTATAAATAAACGTGTTTTTTTTTTTTTACAGTCACCTTTAAGTTGTACGATAAGGACAGCAATGGACTTCTGGACAGCTCAGTGAGTCTAAAAGTGTCACCACTTATTTTTGCATCTTTACTAGCAATGCGGTTGTCTTATTGTTGATTCATTACTCAGATTCTAGTTTTCAACCCTTTCATGGTCAGCAATTAGAAAGTGACGTCATATCCTAGCAGAATGACATTCATTTCTGCAATGAAAAGCACCCTTTAAAGGCTATGAACACCTTTTGGGCTGACAATCAATTTTGCCATAGGGTTTAATTAGAAAATGTGCACCGATTTGACTTCTGCAGCTTCTACTTATCACTGTATATAGACACTGCAGTCTTAAGTCTCAATAGTAAATCTGTCGGTGAAGATAGACAGATGGCTTTGTTTCCCTCTGCTCTCTCCTCTCCTGCGCCTTCATATCAGTTAATGTATGACGCAACAAAGTTTATCCTAATTGTGGTCATAAATTAACTGATAAAAGGGCCAAAAACCAAGCATCAGTCCAGCCTCACCGACTGATCTCCTATTCAGACAAAGGGTACGTTTTACAGGGCCGAAAATCGTTTGAGTAATCATGTGATCGATTTATTGGCGACTGTTGACCTGTTTAAATATGGGATCCTACAGGCAAGTGAGCGAGATTGTTGGGGTTTTCAGCTCACATAAAAACTGAGCAACTGTCAGTTCATGTAAACAGGCAGTTATTGATCTAAGAACTACTGCCTGCTCACTGTGAATCGAGGTGGGCAGCGCTCTGCCTGCATTCAATGAGTAATCATTGCTTCTGTGTGAAAGTACAGGAGTAATAATCACCGGGACAACTGTTGGGTGCTTAACCCTTTCCAAACCAATTTTGGATTCAGGGTTTTCCTAGGGGGCTTTCTCTTTCTGCCATTATACAATGGCGCCATCTGCTGGGTAGAGCTAGTGCTGCAGTATGTGACATGCCAGAGAGGCCACCGACAACAGAGCTGCCGGCAATATACAGTAAGAATACCCTGCCGGACATCTGCCGACATCAGAGCTGCACAGGCTTCAATCAGAATGTAGGAAGAAGTCAGACAGTGGATTGGAAAAGGTTAAACGGCAGATAGACATCCCATGTAAAAGTACTCTTAGACTGCAGTGTCTATATACAGTTATATCTGCAGAAGAGAAACAGTGCAAAAGTTTTAATTAAAACATATTGCAAAAATGATTGCCAGCCCAAAATACATGAATTTAACTGAGAAAAAAGGTGTTCATAGTCTTTAGGGCTCCTTCACATGGGCGCTGCGATTGTCGGCTGCCTGCGTCACGGCAACAGTGCGACCGAAAATCACATGAACATGAGGCAGCCATGACCAATTCTCTCGTTTTTTCACCCATGCAGACGGATGGGCTGCAGCGTATGTACGCTGCAGCCGGGGATACTGTCGGGTGGGGGAAAAGAGTTTAGCTCTGCTAAATACCCTCTCCTCTCCTTGCCGGTGTGTCGGCAAAGGGAGGGGGTGGGACGAGGCGGGAGCTAATGTGCTAAACTCCCGCCCCTTGCCAGCTGCCAGCAGTGGGAGGGGGCAGGAGCTAGTATACGGCTAGTTTTATGGCAGCTACCATAGGCTCCCATGGGCTGTCCGTTTTTTATGCATCGGAAAATCGCCCATCTGAACAAATGCATTGGAATCCAGTGGCATCAGATGGTTGCAATTTTCGGCCAGTGCTTTAACGCGGAACAATTGCGGCGATAAAACACTGGTGTGAATAAAGCCTTTAGGAGGTTTTCCCATTAAAAAATTGATGGCGTGCAGCTAGGCTATGACCTCACTTTCTGATTACTGATGGTCTGGGTGCATCTAGCCAATGACACATAGAACCTTCATCCAGCTGACACAGAATTGTTTCTTGTAAGGAAAGCTCCACCTATGTGAGCAGTATATGAGCAGGAGTCTCACATTATGTTTGAAGATAATAGAAATTGAATTCCTGAAGTTCTGTGGTTAGGAATTACCGTACATTTGTGGATGATTGGAGCTAAACAATAATGTCATTGAGAAAGCTGATTTACCTTTTTTTTAAACTCTAGCAATGAATTGTTTATTATTAGGTCTAGGGAAAAACATTGATTGTGTGAACCATGAAAAACTATTTTCTTTTTTTTTTTTAACTTTTTTTTGCTGTATTATCTACTTTTGGAAATACTGACATCTTTTTAATCATATGAATTTTGTATAACTTTCCAAATATACAATAGGAAGTGGATCGGATTATAACACAAATGATGAGAGTTGCCGAGTACTTGGACTGGGATATTACTGAACTAAAACCGGTAAGTATTTAATTTTTTTCTTTGCTCTTTGTGGAGTTAGGTAAATTACACCCAAATATTTTATTGTGGAAGTGGTGACCTCTACTTAAAAGTAAAGGGGTTGTCTCACTATAGCCTTTATCTATAATCCAACCATGGCTCATTCCAAAGTGTGGGGCAGCAGAGGGTGCACACACACACTGCAGTGGGACCCAAGTCTGCTTAATACAGATAAAGGCTGTGGTGAGATAACTGCTATAGGCTGCTTCAGAAGGGGTAATGGTAATCTATCAGCTCAAACACGCTGTCCAAATTCTGAGATCATGTCGTAAAGCAGGAGGAGCCGAGCAGATTGATATATAAAATCATTGTAAAAAAAAGAGCACTTAGAAAAAGTCGAGATGGAATAAAACTTTCTCTGTGTGATTGTAACGTTGATATAAGTGATTACAGTATCAGAGAAAAAGGATAGTTTGTTGCGGAAAATTGAACACTGGAAATGAGGCTCTAGTACTCTGTTGTACCACCTCTAGCTTGGATAGAAGATGTGATACTGGCGGGCATGGAGGCATACAGGTTCCATATGGTATCCTGCGGCATATAGGTCCACATTTGCTGTAATAGCCTCTATTGTGCAAACTCGTAGGCTGTTGAAGATGGGGTCCCAGATGGTCCCATACATGTTCTATTGGCGATAAATCTGGTGACCAGGAAGGCCATGGAAGTGTGACAGTGTTGTGGAAGCATTCCTGTAACACCCTTGCTGTGCACTATCCTGGTGGAAAATGGCTATTGGAAGCTCTGTTATGGCTTGTGACTGGCCCCCAGACTATCACACCAGCAGGGGGCAGTGTGCTACTTCATGACAAAGGCAGGATTGAGGTGTTCACCCCTAGGCCTCCAGACATAAACATGGCTGTTGTTAGTACCAAGACTAAGCCTGGATTTGTCGCTGAAAACAACACGGATTCCACTCTGTAGCGTCCAGTTTCATCGTTCACGACAACACTGAACACAGAGGTGACAGTGGGTGTCAAAGTCAGTACACATAATAGGCGCAGTGAGACCAAATATCTTTCAGCCAAGCACTTGTAAATGGTTCTGACAGACACAGGGGTGTAATGATGGTGCCATCTGTCTCTGGATGGCGGACAATGAAACAGTTGGGGTTGCTCATACTTGTTGAACAATCAGACAATCCTCTCTACTGGTGGTCTGTCGGGGGGCGTCCTGAGCCCGGTCTCCTTTTGTGCCCTCACACATCCACTGGTCCCAAGTGATGGACAATTCGTCGATACGAAAATCCAGCTTCTCACATTCCAATAATGTGTCCCCTCTAAATCTCTTTTAACTAGGCGAAATCTCTTTGATTGCATCATGGAGGCGTCTAGTGGCCAACAAACTCTACACAAGCAGAAGAAGAGGTCACTACACACAAGGGGCCTCCAAGAGCCTTTTATAGGCCAAGAGTGGAACCACTTCCAGGGCCTCAGGTGGCAAAACCATTAATCTAATCACACAACTGTAATCATTTACATATCTGCCTGAGGTCTAACTTCATACCGGGTTTTGCCGCAAAACGACAACTTCTAGGTGCTTGATTTTTTTCTAACAAAGAGTGTAGCTTTATGGGCAAGGATTCAGTATAACGTGTATTTTACTTATTTGAACTTCTGCTCATTCTCAGCTGAATAGTCCAATGGGCAATTTTATCTGTGTTTCACAGCTATCTGTACATGACTGTACATACAGGGGTAGCTGTCAATCACTGATAGCTCCGCCCATTGGACTGTTCAGCTCAGAATGAGCTGAGATGTAAATGAATAAAATACAAGTTATACTGATTTTTTCCACATACAACTACATATCAATCTGCTCAGCTCCTCCGGCTCTATAACATCATGCCTGCATTTTGGACAACACATTCAACTGACAGATTCCCTTTAATACGGTTGAATATGATGAATGAAACCACATATCTTGCGGCTATATTATAGTTACGACCGGATTCACACACCAGGTTGTGCAGTGTTTTTTCACAGTGGTTTTGTTGGAGTTTTTAACAGCCTATTTATTAAGCAAAAACCACTGTTGCCGAATGTTACTTTGAAGTCTACAGTAGTTTATTGTAAATTCTACATACACATCAATTTTTATTTTTAGCACTTGTGATAATTTTTTCTAAACCCTCTATGCTGTGCTTATGTTTTTTGTGCTCTTGATTTTACTTATTAGCTTTTGCATAGAACTTGAAAAATGCTAGAAAAACACATGATTTAAAAAAGGCACCAACTATTTGGGTGAAATGGAAGCTAAAACCAGGAGTGGGTCCAAAATACAAAACAGATGCTAATTTTTCTATTATACTTTTTCTCTCTGCATTTCACTACTGGTCTTCGCCTCCAAAGACCGGCTGCACACGGCCGTCACAGGCTCCGCCGCAAAATTCCGCGGCGGAGTCCGTTACGGCGCCCCCCAGGAGACCCCATACTTACGCCACATGACACGGCGGCGGTGGGCGGGGAAGCGCTTTCACGTTATCTTCCGCTGTGCTACAGCGGAAGATAGCGTGAACGGACGGCTTCCATTGACTGCAATGGAACCCGTCCGTGCGTACAACCGAGGCAAATAGAGCATGCCGCGGATGAGTACGTGTGATTTCACGGTGCGGAATTCCGCGAGCAACGCAGTGGATTTCCGCCGCGAATTACGCGGCGGAAATCCGTTCGTGGGAAGGAGGCCAAATACTGCAGGAAAAATACTAGCAAAATACTGTCATGAATTCAAAATAACGTGGCAAAGCTCAACTTTCACTTTTAAAACTCTAACAAAAAGTCAAGTTTGAGGCATGCTGCTTGAGTCATGTATGCATTTTTTGTAGATGCATCAAAACCCGTTTCATACTACATTCTGTTACGTGAGGAATGATTTCATACCATTAACACATAATAATACGTGAGAGGCATAGATTTCCAAATGTATCAATCTAAAAATGACAGAAAAGTGATAATTTAGGATTAAGACGCCTAGAGATGACAAGTAGGGAATGCCCCTCCGAAGGAGGGGAGACTTGGAAGGTATGCAGGTACAACATGTTTCAGTTTTGTACATACCACCAGCATTTTGATTCAGACTTTTGATAAAGCAAGCACTGGTGGTAGATTTAGGCACACAAGTGGTGTTTGATAACTACTGCCCTCGGCGTCGCCGTCTATTTCCCTTCATTTTTAGAAATAAATCTTTTTTTAAATTATATTGCCTCCAGTTTGCATGTACCCACTTGTAGTTTATGTTGTTGCCGTGACAGCACAGAGTTCCTATTTGCCCTATTTCATCTGTATGCCCTTTTTGTCATTTATGTAAACCACACACATCAAGGTCCAGGCATTCAGCCTAAGTGCTGCACATCTGGGAATATGTCTGTTTTTCCAAAGGCACCAAATAATGTAATTGAGTAGGGACTAGAGATGAGCGAGCGTACTCGGAAAAGCACTACTCGCTCGAGTAATGTGCTTTATCCGAGTATCGCTGTGCTCGGGTCTGAAGATTCGGGTGCCGCTGCGGCTGACAGGTGAGTCGCAGCGGGGAGCAGGGGAGAGCGGGCGGGAGAGAGGGAGAGAAAGATCTCCCCTCCGTTCCTCCCCGCTCTCCCCTGCAGCTCCCCGCTCCGTGCCGGCACCCGAATCTTCAGGGATGAGCACAGCGATACTCGGATAAAGCAAATTACTCGAGCAAGTAGTGCTTTTCCGAGTACGCTCGCTCATCTCTAGTAGGGACCAAATATTCATTATACTGCTTGTCAGCAGACTGTTGGATTTTCATTGGTGATGATACACATTTGGAGAAGATTTGCGTTCTGAAAAATAACTTATCCACAGGATAGGTCATCAATAGTTGATTGTCGTGGACCCACAACATAGGATCCCCAGCAATGCGCTAATTGCCTGATCTGCTTACAGTGCAGCGGGCTGGACGTGTGTCATAGGGGACGGTAGCAGATGTGCCTTAGCTGGCTTCACTCCCATCAAAATCAATGGGAGCTGAAGCAGCTATTACGCCACTGACACCGGGATGACCACAGAAGTCTAAAGCCGCTTCGGCTCCCATTGATTTCAATGGGAGTGAAGCTATCTAGCACACTTTCACTGCAATTCTGGCCCGCTGTCAGTGTAGTGCAGTCAGTTCATCGCCGAGCGGCAGGTCTCCGGCGGTTATTTATTGATGACCTATCCTGTGGGTAAGTTATCAATAGTTTTTGCCTGGAACTTGGGTGTATGAATAGATCATAGATTGAACATGAGTCAACAGTGTGATGCAGCAATAAAAAAGGCAATCACAATTCTAGGATGTATTTAGAGAATCATAGAGTCTAGATCACGTGAGGTCATTATCCCCCTCTACTTTTCCTTGGTCAGACCTCATCTGGAATACTGTGTCCAGTTCTGGGCACCTATATTTAAAAAGTTTGAGAAGGAGTAAGGGCTGAGGGCACAACACTTATAGTCGCAAATCGTTACCACAAGGGAATTACCCGGGTCGTCTAATTTTTATGGTTCAAAAACGTTTTTATTGAGCATTTTAACAAAACAAATATACATAGGCAAAAATAAAAGAGGGATAACAGGGAAGGAATGGGTAATTGGTGGGAGGGAATGGGGGGTAGTCTTGGACTATATTCAGTATAATGAGTTTGATGACAATGTATGAGTAGAACAGCTTGAGCATCGTCTGGACCAGTCTCTATAGTCCAAAAGTCCAACAATTTGGCTTCTTCAAACAAGACCAGGACACACAGCTTTCAAGCATCACTATCTAGGGAAGAATCCTGGTTAACTTTTTTTCCCTCTGGACACTATTGAATATTCTCCCTGTATTGGTATGATCTAGTTTCAACTTAAATATCTCTTTATTCTTCTGTCTGTTGGTCTTAATTATCTATTACTCTCTCTATCGTCTAGCTGAGTCTCTTCTTAGGCTTCCTTCTCGCATTCCTACTCATTCAACAGAGAAGAGATTCGGATAAGGAATCAAGACAGACAAACAATTAAACATACAGGCGACCCACCAGGCTCTTTATACGCCGAAGGGGGGTCATAGCCAGGGTTGAGCACAAGAGGGGGGCATATGTGGGGAAAGTCAGTGACCTTTGGGTGTGTCGTTTCTCACAGGGCCTGACCTCTGGGACCCTCTTCCTCCACTTTTTAGATAGTGCCTGTCTCCAACCACTTTCCTAGTGCGTCCGAGGACCTAAATGTCATTCAGGTCTGCCATGTACGGTAGTGCTCCTCCCAGGCTTCTGGCTCGTCCACTCCCAGCTCTTCAAAATGCATTAGTGTATGCATTTCCTGAACCCACATTACCCACGCTGGAGCGCCACAATCTCGGGATGATCCTCCTAACTGCATAATAAAGAATCGGAGGATGCCTCTCTTGGCTTTACCTATTGATCCTGGTATCATAGAGAAAATTGCCAGGTTAAAGCATTTCGGGGACACGGCCCCTTTTTCAGAAACAGCTGTAAGATCGCAGGAGACGAGTAAAGATGAATCTGCTGCCGCACTGTGAGAAATAATCCTCTCACTCCATTTAAAAAAGACATCTACATACTAGAGCAAGTTCATAGAATAGCAATCAGGATGTAAGCGGTCTGCAAATCATGTCCTATGAAGAAAAGGTTAAAGGATCTGGGAATGTTTAGCTTGCAAAAGAGAAGGCTGAGAGAAGATTTAATAGCTGTCTACAAATATCTGAAGGGCTGTCACAGTGCAGAGGGATCAGCCCTATTCTCATTTGTACAAGGAAAGACTAGAAGCAATGGGATGAAACTGAAAGGGAGGAGACACAAATTAGATATTAGAAATAAACTTTTTGACAGGGAGGGGGATCAATTCTGCAAAGAATTCTAGAAATGATAAAATAAAATGTTATAAAGTTGAGCAGTGGCTTTGTCAGTGACTTTTCTATTGCCTCCCTGCAGATGCTGGAAGAGATGATGAGACAAGTAGACTATGACGGCAATGGGACGGTTTCCTTTGAAGAATGGCTGAAAGGAGGACTCACCACAGTGCCTCTACTGGTGCTGTTGGGAATGGAAGTTGTGAGTTTAATTTGTCAGGTGGCCTTTAAGGGATATTGTAATACAAAAAATAAAAATCAGTTGCAGTATCTTTATACAAAGTGTTCCTTCCCCTAGCATTGTAAGTACAGATATACAGTTAGTTTCTTACAAGGGGGTACGAAAAGTTAATGTAAACTTTTATGATCCCTTTAAGCGATTGGAGCTATTTTTGTTTTCTATAAGATTTTCTTATAGGTAAGAATCTGTATTACTTTTACAAAATTGTTTGCAACTAACTTATTGTCATTCACAGAATATAAAGGATGATGGGCAGCATTTGTGGCGTCTGAAGCATTTTAACCGCCCGGTATACTGCAATGTTTGTGAAGCTCTGCTCTTCGGGGTCAGGAAGCAAGGCCTGTGCTGCACTTGTAAGTATGAAGTTCCTTTTTTAGTAACCATAACAGATGGTGTTGTGACTACAAATACCAAAAGTAGCTACAAGGCTAGAAGTAACCGATGTAACAAAAATCTGCATATCTGACAGTCTTAGAGTATGAAAAAAAATTATAACTCGTCTAAGTGCTATGAGACTTTTGAAATGCTTATAAAGAGTTGACTTTGAGCCTTCAGCCCCCTCTGACCTAATTCTTGATAAAGTTTTTTAAATATATCTGTTTACTTATGAAAACTTGTTTGCTAAGGGACCTTCACACAGACCGGAATTGGCCCATGCAAAGCAGCCAAACCACAGCTGCGGATTTCCACGCCAAAATCCACAGGTCTCGCTGTGGATTTGATTCGGAATTGTAAGCAGGTTTTAAGCCACTTTGAATTCCGTATCGAAATCTGCAGGTGGCATGCGGAATTTACTGCGACTTGTGGTGCGTCGTGCAGCCTATTATTCTCTGAAAGTTCGATGTAAAGAAAATGGTAAATCTGCTACCTATATCTCCATACAGGACTCTTCCGAAGTAGTAGTACCAGGTCCCATTTCTCAAGACTGCTCTTTGCCCCTTTTACCCAAAAATAATCCAAGAGGGTATTTGAGAAGTAGAACCTTGAAACGTGAGCCACTTTACTGCTTTCCAATCGACTGCCGGACGTCTTCCGACATTCTGATTGAAGCCTTTACAGCTCTGATGTTGGATGATGTCCGACAGGGTATTCTTACTGTATATTGCCAGCAGCTCCGCTGTTGGAGCCCGTGTCACATACTGCAGTACTGGCTTAAGCCAGCAGATGGCGCCGTTGTGCAATGGCAGAAGGAGAAAAACCCCTAGGAAACCCTGAATCAAAAAATGAATTTAAAAGGGTTAAACAACCACTGATCCTAAAAATAAATGATAAAAATCAGCAGTAGTAAGCTTAGCCATACTATCTGTATAGTCTTGTCTGAGTCCTTTTAGATGAGCTGATTCTCGCTTGAATGAGCGAGTGATGTGACCCTAAACTCATTTGCTCTCGTGCAGCCTATTTAGACAGGCAAATGCGTTGTTGGCTCGTTCAAAGAAGAATCATTTAGTCCATGTGTAAGTGAATGAGAAAGACTAAACGATTGCAGTTTACGCTCAACGATAATGGAACGAGCCAACGATGATTTTTATACCTGCATAACATTAACGACAAACGCAAAGCGACCGATTCTCGTTGGTCATTGCCCCATGTTTATAGTAAACGATTATCATTCACTTTCCCTTGTTTGAACGATTATTTAAAAAATAATTGTTGTGTCTAACAGCAACCTTAGACATAATCCTGTAGAAAGCGCAGGTTCATTTCCTTGATCTGTCCCATTTTCAGTCAGTGAGTAGTTGAGGGGTCAGAAGGCATCCCAGGGGGTGGGACATAATAATCATTATGCCCTACTATAGATGGGGTGGTGGGGGTCCTGTTACAGCCGGTTATCTTATAGCCAGATACAAAATAGAGGGAAATGACAGATTTTTCCAAGAGGTCCAAAAGCTTGCTATAACAGCATGTATTTTTGCTAGCCATTAAAAGTATTATAGCTACGAGATTAATTGGTTTCTCTTACTGAGAACAATCACATTTTGATTTTTCTAAAACACGTACCAAAAACTTATTTGTTAGAGATGAGCGAGTATACTCGCTAAGGCACATTACTCGAGCGAGTAGTGCCTTAGTCGAGTATCTCCCTCGCTCGTCTCTAAAGATTCGGGGAGCGGCGGGGGAGAGCGGGGAGGAACAGAGGGGAGATCTCTCCCCCCTCCCCGCCCGCTCCCCGCCGGAACTCACCTGTCTCACCTGCCCCCGAATCTTTAGAGACGAGCGGGGAGATACTCGGCTAAGGCACTACTCGCTCGAGTAATGTGCCTTAGCGAGTATACCCGCTCACCTCTATTATTTATACGTTTCTCAAGATTTATTTGCAATATGAATTAAGGTGTGAAAGAAAAGGAGATTAGGGGAGGAGTAACTATGTTAACTTCTTGCTTTTTGTGTGCATTTTCTATGTTTACCATTTTTTTAATTAAAACCCAGACACTAAAGAAGAAAGGTTTATTGTGTAAATAAGCACACCAGATTACTGTACATGAATTAGTATAGGAACACACGTATATGTAAAATCTACATTTTTCTCTGCAGTTTGTAAGTTTACTGTTCATGAACGCTGTGCTCGTAAAGCACCGAATAACTGCATCAGCACTTATGCCAAGTCCCGCAAAGATGCCAGTGTAAGTGTCATGACTGTAGCCCAGTATCACTCAGTATGCTACCATTGCTTGTATCTTTTATGGCTCAGTTGTGGCGCTTCTGTCTTATGTCTTGGCATCTGCTTTCATTCTCCCATCACTGTGTTTTGTGCAGTCGTGTACAGACCTTACTTATACTTATATATTCAGGTTCGTTTCGGTAAAGTATGTTCTTCTTACTTCTCCTGCCACAGGGACAGGCTCACATATGGGTGAGAGGGGGCTGTGAAGCCAACAAGTGTGACAAATGTCAGAAGAAGATAAAAAGCTTTCAGAGTCTAACTGGTCAGCGCTGTGTCTGGTGCCATACAAAGGTAACAATACGCTTCTTCTTAACGTTTGCAAGCAATGTGTCTACTAAGGAGGTTTTCCGACACTTGTAAAAAAATGGCTGAGCACTTGGGAGGGCATCACAGGCTTCAACGCTCAAACACCGATCATGGTAGAATCACTGGTGAAGGCTTTGTTCCCACATGCGTTTATTGGCCACCCTTTTCACGGTCAGCCGTTATACGTTACGATCTGAGCAGTTAAAACTCATGAACGGGTGCACAAATCTAACGTTCGAGCGCCCGTTCAGACGGCATGGGCCCTGGCACATATACACCAAGGCCGTCATGCTGTCGCCTCTACTCTTTCCTCCCCCTCACCGGTTCACCTCCTCTCTCCTCTCCTCTGGCTGATTGCAGTGGGAGGAGGTGGGGCTAAGTGCCGCCTCATCCCGCCTCCTCCTATTGCTGGCTGCAGACAAGGGGCAGATTGGGTGGCACTTAGTCCCGCCCCCGATTCCTCCCATTGCAATCAGCCGGAGGGGAGGAGAGAAGAGAGAGGGAGTTTAGCATTCACGCTGCTAAACTCCCTCCCCCCTTCCTTCTTCATCTGCTGTCATAGGCTCCAATAGGAGCCCATGCAGCGACCAATGTATTCCGGCCCAAAAGATAGTTCCAGGACTATCTTTTGGGCCTGACGTAAAAACGCCCAGCGCTTTATCGGCCGGCCGGGCGCTTTTACGTCGCGGGAATATGGCCATGTGATCTGATGCATTGGAATCCAATGCATCAGATCGCAGCGTATATCGGCCGACCGTGAAAACGGTGGGCCGATATATGCTCATGTGAAAGAGGGCGAAGCCTGTGACTGAGCAGTTGTGTGTATAATGAATGGCACCTGACTGCTGCAGCAACTTTCTGGTTCTGGCATGACAAGAACTGAAATGGCTGCGATGGATCTGATGGACATCTGACCAGTTAGTATGCCTTAGTTTTGTTATTTTGTGTCCTTCTCAGCCACTTTTTTCCAGGTGGCGGAAAACCCCTATAATCAAATAAGCAATGCGGTGCCTAATTGATTTTAGGGACTTCTCTTCAGTAAGACTATATATACCGTAGTATATACAGTATATGACTGTACATTAACATAATAAATCATAGTTAAAGCAAAGTATCACCTTTGAAAACATTTATGCAACTTCTTATCATATAAGAATATAAGTTACATATATAGCAATTAGCTAAAATAATCTTGTCATAAATTTCCTCTTAGCGATGATAGCATTCCAGTGATAATGTGAAATTCTCTGCAGTCCCCTTTGAAGTTTGACTTTTTGGGGGATGGAAGACTAATGACATATCCATCAGCTACTGAATGTATATGCTGCATTTGACGCATATCTGCCACCAGTTTTGGGGATTTAAAGGAGTATTCCAGGACATTTTAATATCTTCTAATGATCGACGGGTTATCAAAAAATGATTGTCAGGGACCTACTGATCATCTGATTCCCTGGTCGCTATCAATGCGGTTGGCTCAACAAGTAGAAAGTACAGTGCTGACAATAGTGCAGCAGCCTGGGTTGGTAATGCAGCGCAGCTCCTATTTAATTCATTGGAACTATGCCTGCAATACCAACTTGGGCCATTAGGCTATGGTCTGTGCTGTCTGCTTCCTGTGCTGACCACAGTTATTGCCTCTATGGGAGTCAGCTGATAGTCTTGGATCCAAACAGCAGCAGGTCCCCACCAATCTATAAAATTTTTTTTAAAGTCCTGGAATACTCCTTTAGCCCGTTTAGGACCAGCCACAGTAAATTTATGGCGGCTGGTCCTGGGCTTAGAGCACTGCCGATAGTAAAATTACGGCGGTGCTTTAAGTCTCCTGGCTCTGCAATCAGTCAGAGGCAGGAACGGGTTAGCAGCTGTTAGTGACAGTTGATAACCCGGAGCAGAAGGCAGGAGGGGTTTTTAACCCTTCCTGCCTTCTGCTTCCCCGATATACAGTGCTCAATGAGCACTCTGTGGGGAAAATGAAAGTAAGATGTTCTTTGACTACGGGAGCCTCGGGGGGTCATGTGACCTCCCGGCATTCCCTGCTACTGCAGAGCTGGAGGGTCAGACTAGACCCTGACAGCTCTGCAGGTGACTAATGTCACCACAGGGGTTGCTTTCCCCTGTAACTAGGACTCCTATGGACGCCCCAGCTACAGTGGGAAAGTGTCAAATAAAGAAAAAAAAAATATGTGAATGTCCCCCAGAGGTCTTATATGACATCATGGGGGACACAGATAGTAAAAAACACAATTAGATACATAAGTAAAACAAAACAACAGAATAAAACAACAATACATACATAAGAAAGAGAATATCACAAAGCAGACGCCAACAAAAACCGTCGCCATGTGCGCCCTGTAAACCAAAACCATAAATACTATATATCAAAACGTCCGAAATAAATAGAGGAATCCATTTCCATACTTTATTTTAGTGTAAATATAAAAATAATTTTAAAAAAATTATAAATGTTAAAAAAAGATTTTTTTTAGCTTCTTACCCCCAATAAAACTAAAAAACAGAAAAAAAAAGTCAGTGAAAAAGATATTAAAAAATTGTCCTATATGTCACGGAAAAAAAAACGCGGCAAAAATAATTTTGGTAGCTAAAGGAAAAAAAATAGAGCAGTAAAACTGCCACATGGGTAAAATCCCTAAAAAGTGTCTGGTCCTTAAGGTACAAAACAGCTTGGTCCTTAAGGGGTTAATCCATATTGGTGTATAATATGTTCCCTCTTGGATATTTTGACTCTTCTTGCTATGTTCAATAACTTTCTCTTTGAAGTTTAAAGAGTCAGCTTTTTTGTAATGAATCTAAAAACTTTCTCTGCAGTAATGGCTCTGAGCAATCAGATTCAGCAGAGCATGGAAGGTCTCCTAATTGACCAGTCAGCTGCTACATCCTGTGATCTAAGGATTTGTTCACATCTGTGTTGATATTCCGTACAAAATATTTTTAAAAATTGCTATGTAACATTACATTTTGTAATCTAGTTTGATAACGGTAGGTGTACTAATACATTCTCTTTTTCTTTAGGTTCATGATGAATGTGTTTCTCTGACCAGTTCTGATTGTAATGGCGGTGTCTTGCGGGACCACATATTACCTCCTTCCTCCATTTATCCTGTAATCTTGGTGGGTTTATTAGTAAATACTGGTAGTTGCTACTTTTTCTATTGTTTTTTTTTACCACAAAAAATCACAAATATCCCCTTTTGTTAGAAAGACATCCCTACTAGAGATGAGCGAACGTGATCGGCTCCGCCCCTTTTTGCCCGAACACCGAACTTTGCGAGCAATTCCGTGCTCGGGCGAAAAAAGTTCGGGGGTCGCCGTGGCAGCGCGGGGGGGTGCGGCGGGGAGTGGGGGGGAGAGGGAGAGAGAGAAGGCTCCCCCCTGTTCCCCGCTGCTGCCGCCCGCGCCGCCGCGCCTCTCCCCGCCCCCCGGCGCCCCCCGAAGCTTTACGCGCGGACACTGAAGTCCTCGGCAAAGCCGGTGTCCGGGAGCGTAAGTGTTCGTTAAGAACACGTTCGCTCATCTCTAATCCCTACAATAAGATCACCAGAGGGTGTTCCACTGCAAGGTCCACAGATATCATCTGAAACATCATACAGTTCCCAATAAAATCATTGGGCTGTCCATGTAATGCATTGATATGTTTGGTCATCCAAAATAAGAGCCGCTCTTAGTAGCTATATCTACTTTGTTTCACCCCGAATGAAGGACCCCTATATTTTATCTCAAAAAATCCTAACAGTACATCTGAAAATAGGTTATATAAACCAAAGCTTGAACCAAGCCATCCTCATATGTGGTGGGTGCAGGCTGTAAAATACATCTGAAATCCTGTCCGCAGGGTCCAGGATCATAGATAGGGTTGCCACCCAGCCGATTTTTTTCCCCCCAGGCCGATGCTGGTATTTTTTTTACCGGCCCTGTTACAGGCCGGTATTTTGGTCGGGCTGCCGTGTCCCTCGTGGGGATAAAGAACACATCTGCCACATGTGGCAGATGTTTTCTTCATCCCCGCAGGGAATAAAGAATTCCCTAGCGCAGCTGTCACAGATGACAGCTGCGGTAGAGGATCCAGCTGCTGGCACCCCTTAATTGTTTTTCAGGAAAGGGCTTTAAATATAAACCCTTCCCTGAAAAACAACCAAAACTGGTGTAAAAAAAATCTTTCTTCATCTGCCAGGGCTCAGCTGCATCCTGTCTCCGCTGTCCCCGGCTCTGCACTGCAGTTCTTTCAGCAGACAGGGAATTAAAATCCCGGCCTGTTGAAAGAGATGCTTCTGATTGGCTGAGGCGCTCAGCCAATCACAGGCAGCTTTCACCTGTCATTCATTGACCTGAGGTCAGTGATCTGCGCCTGCGTTTAGATTGTATGCTAGTGTCTGCAGCGTGTTCTTGCGAGTAGATGACATTTAGTGTGATTCACACTTAACGTCATCTACTCGCAAGAACACGCTGGCCTGGATCCCGCGCATTCACATGGCCACTAGATGGGATCCAAGAGATAAAGGAGAAAAAAAAAATGCTGCGATAAGCCACAGCCCCCAAGACACACCCCTTTTTACTATGGCTGGTATTTTTTCATGACAAAGGTGGTAACTCTAATCATAGATAACTCTGATACTGGTTGCTAAAGTGGTTGTCTGGGGCCTTTGGAACTTTTTGGGAATATTTATGACCTATCCTTGTTTTTTGCCGGGTGAACTGTGGTTTTTATTGGTACCACATTGGGGTACATATATCTTTTTGATCACTTTTTACATCCTTCTGTATTGCAGTCTATTGTACTTTTCAATAGTAGCCTAATTACGACTTACCACTAGTGGGGGGACTTGATAGACTTCAATATATAACCTTTCACTAGGCCCCCGGCTGCCATGGCAACTTGTTGGCACGATGGGGGCAATGGAGGGGTCTTGGATGCCGTGCTCCGCATTAACCATGACATCTAAGTGGTTAAACAGCAAAGATTGGAGCTAGCTCTAATTGTGAACTTTGCGGGCAGGTGTCAACTATTTGACACAGCCAGCACTTACTGGGCATTGAGCAGGGTCAGCTCCTTTGTCTGTTCCATATTCCTCCTTCCCTTCCCTCCCTTGTGAACTATAATATATACATCAAGGATGTTGAAATTAAACCTTTCACATTTTACATAAAGGACGGAGAACTTACCTGTTAATTCCCATTGCCATTCTTGCGCTATGCTTCCCATTGGTCTTTGTTTACTTGACTGTCGCAATGACATCACATGTACAACGGATGTCCACTGCAGCCAATCACTGGCTTGAGCAGTGCGCCACTGGTTGGCTGCAGTGGTCACATGTTGTAGACGTAATGTCAGCAATGCAGCTAGGTGAACAAAGTCTGGCAAGAAGAACCGGACTAGGGTGATGGAACTTCAAGGGGATTTAACAAGTGAGTACTTGGTCTTTCATTCTTCTCTCCCATTTTGCACATTTCCAAAATATCCTGTTTGTTTCCTAACATTCTGTTTACTGTTTTGTTTACTACATTTACTCCTATTTTACTGCTCTCATGTACAGGAACGACAGAACAGCCAGAAAAATCTTATTGCTGCCCCAGAAGAAATACCACAGAGCTTCAGTACCCCAGAAGGACAGGCATTGCGGGTAAGGCTGTCGGCTACATTCTGGTGAAATAACTCAAGCAAAGTGCTGTAATGTTCCTTTTAAGTGGTGGTCTCATCGCTGTGGACACTTACCTTATGGGGTCAGCTTATATCACCAAGGAAGCTCCATCTGGCAATATTCTGCATTGAGTCCACATTTGTAAAATGACAGTTTGGCCATTCAAATGCATGAGCATGTCAGGTGACTTCTCTTGCAGAGCGACTCTTCACCTTGTTCCTACGGGGTGGCGAGGGTCACTAGCAACTTTTATTATATTTTCAGATTGTACCACTTTCGGACACACACCCTTTACTTGTCTTTGTCAACCCAAAGAGTGGAGGAAAACAGGGAGAGAGGTGAGTGCATAACAACTAAGTATCAATAACCATGTAATGTCTTTATTTGTATGCGTACAGCTTGAGAAAATAGATATATAATAATCCACACAACCTTATATATTGTCTTCCTTGCTGGTTTAATATCTGGATAGAGCTTGCAATTGTGCTTTGTATTCTGTGTATTATCTTTACACTAGGCACTGTGCGGATAAAGAAAAAGCTAACTCACAAAATGAGTTTACTGTGTAGATATGTACATTTAGTGAATGTAGGTAATTAACTCTCTGGTTGAGGTCAAACAGCAGGAAATCATGCCAAATCTATGTTCCATTCATTTGAATGGGAATCTTCATCTCCTAATATCCATGGTCCATAGAACTTCCAGTGCATGTGTGAGAGATCAAAGCGCTTCCCTGGATGATAGGGAACACGACAGCTGAGGTGGGTGGGTTTATGCTAGAAGCTCCAGTCAGAAGAGCCGGCCCGAGCCCGCCACATGGACTGGACCGCGGACGTTAGCATGCAGTGCCGGAGATTTTAAGAGACGTTTTCCGCAGGTAATTCAGTAGTCTGCTCCTATAGTCTGTTTAGTAGGGTTGAAACCGCTGATAGGTTCCCTTTAAATGGCAGCGATAGTATTAGATTCAGTGATTATCATGCTGAAGTAGATATACAAGTTTTATACAATTTTAGTTGATTATGGAATATATAGATTCACCATATAAAAATACCAGTGTATGATGCTGAGTATCTCTCTCATTCACTGCAGAGTTCTTCGCAAGTTCCAGTATCTGCTAAATCCTCGACAAGTGTATAATCTACTTAACGGAGGGCCTGCCCCTGGGTAAGAAATGAGAGGGAAATGTATACAATTATTAAAATATACCCATTAAGGGCTTACACATGAGCGTATCTTTCTCCCCTTATACAGCTGTGATAATCACGGACGTATAAGGGGACAAAACAAGACCACTGATCTCAAAAGAAGTTGAGTGGTTTCGTATCCACTGCTGGGTTTTCTCAACTGTGAATACTACGAATGAGAAAAGATAGGACATGCTCTATCTTCCCCACACGTAGTTAATACATCATGCGAGGAAGATCGGGCAGCACCTATCTTCCCACCTCTTTTTTTCAAACTCATGGGCTCTGGCGTGGAGTTTGAACTACCGGCGAGGGAGGAGAAATTCTCCCTCGTTCAGGTGCAGCTACACTCCACATTGGCGAGCGTACTTGCGCCTACGGCAATGTGTTTTTGCCCTAAAGGGGTTTCCCATGAAAGACAATATATGACTGGGACCAGATAGCTGCTTTTCCTTTCTGTGTCTACATAGACCCAGTGAACTCCATGTATTTGTCAGTGTACAAGACATGGAACCAGCAGATTCCCTCAACCATATGATATCATGTCTTTTAGGCCCCCTGTCCACGTCCGAGGCGGAATATTGCTAGCGATATTCCGCCGCGGGGGAGAGATTACGGGACTCCGAGATGAGCATATGTAACAAATAGACTCATCATGGAGAATCGCGGCAGTCGCAGCATGCCGCAATTTAAATCCTGCGAGTGGAGAATCGCTATGATTCATAGCAACCCTATGGAAAGCTTTACAGAGCATGATTCGCGGGCAATAAATCGCTGCTGATCATCGCCCGTGGAATGGAAGCCTTAGGGAAAACCTTTAAGCATTGTAGATTCAATTTTTTAACAGTAGATTTCCTCTCATTTATCACCAGTCTCAATTTTTTCTGGGATGTTCAAGAGTATCGGATTTTAGTGTGTGGCGGTGATGGTACTGTTGGATGGATTTTGGATGCCATTGGTAAGAAACAAGGAAAAAAAGCGGAAACTCAGAAAACTACTAATTACTTGTACCCATAGTTATATAAATATGCTACATCATAATACACTAATAGACAATGCAGACAGCAAGAATACATATTTACATTTTCACCTAGACCCCGGAGCATGCCAGGGCCCAAAATCATCCCTCTATCCATTCTGAGAATAGTACTATAAACTATGCCTGATCATTTTGGGGGCCCTATTGTAAATTTTCCGTTAGGGCCCAGGAGCTTCAAATTACTCCTCTGTCCTATATATAAGTGAAATACATTTTGTATCTCCTTCTGTATCCATTTGGGTCTCTTATTTTATGGGGTATTTCATAGTGTAATCACTAAACCAATAATCTATTTCAAATCTGCTGTATCAAAGTGGTATGGTCCTGAGATTTATGCCCCAGATCTACATTACTTCCATCAGTAGTATTTAGAGAAAAACAAATGGTGGCATTAAGTAATTAGGTACATAATAATTCTCTCCAATGCAACACACAGCACCTAAATACTTGGGACTGGGACAGACTCACAGATGTGTCATTGAATGTAGCCATGATCATACAATGGAAGCATATAACTAGAGATGAGCGAGCGTACTCGGATAAGCACTACTCGATCGAGTAATTGGCTTTATCCGAGTATCGCTGTGCTCGTCCCTGAAGATTCGGGTGCCGCTGCGGCTGACAGGTGAGTCGCAGCGGGGAGCAGGGGAGAGCGGGCGGGAGAGAGGGAGAGAAAGATCTCCCCTCCGTTCCTTCCCGCTCTCCCCTGCAGCTCCCCGCTCCGTGCCGGCACCCGAATCTTTAGCCCCGAGCACAGCAATACTCGTATAAAGCCAATTACTCGAGCGAGTAGTGCTTATCCGAGTACGCTCGCTCATCTCTACATATAACCCATTGAACGGACACTTCATATCATACTCCCATAATGTGGACACATATTGTTTACTATGCCTTATATGTTTGTTGTATCTGTATATAACATCTCATTCCATTTTATCTTTCCTAGACAAAGCTAATCTGCCACAAAGACCACCAGTAGCTGTGCTGCCCCTGGGCACTGGGAATGACCTTGCTCGATGTCTCAGATGGGGAGGAGGTAAGATCTTTGAAGAGTGAAAAAAGGATGTTTCTTCAGTGTTTTTTTTTTTTTTTTTTTTTAAATGCTTGTGAAATTCCCTGTACCCCACTCTGACAGCTGCTGCAGATTACTATAGCTATGCTTAAAAGACCACTGTAATGAAAACACATTTTTTCATCGCTGCACCCCTCACCTGATTGATTGTCACATTGGCATCTCCTATGTATATTGTACCTCCATGCAGTGCAGCCTCCTGTCTAATACTTACCAGGCACCAACCTGTTTTTTAGATTTCCCCCTGCTTTCATTTTCGCTGTGCTGTGTTAGCAATCCTATGATGCATCAGCACAGCATCAGATGACCAGTAAGAGCCAGTACCATCTCTGCCTGCTGGGAGGAAACTGCAGTTATTTTATATTTACTTAATAAGGTAAAAACCATAAGTATAGAGTCAGAAAGGATGAAATATTATCATCCTCACTATACCTGTTTGACAGAAGCCTTTGATCATCAGATGTAACTGTGATAAAAGTCTGAGCCCCCTGTCAAAACCCTCTGTAGTACAGTACATGCGGTTTCCTTAAACAGGAATTCTGATGACTGAAATAGTGACTTCTTGAGAGAACATAAAGCCAAATAAATCTCAGAAAGTTAGGCCCTCCTGCACACGGGCGGAAATTCGGCGGCGGGATTTCCCGCAGAATTTGCGCCCTTGGCCGCTGCCATAGGATTGCATTAGAAAACGCAATCCTAGGCAGAAGGCTGCGATTTGTCCGCGTAAAATCACGCACAGAAAACAAATCGCGGCATGCTCTGGCCAGAAACCGGCACATTAAAGAGTCGGAGCCGTGGGAGAGGTGAGTGTCGCACTGGTCCCTGCAGGGGCTCGGGTCTGGTTCTCGCAGCGGGATCCGACCCGGCCGTCTGCAGGCGGCCTTACAAGGAGATCACATGACACAACAGAAAAGGATTCCAGGAATGTTCAGACTGAAAGGAATAATAAGTTAAAACTAGCTGACTAGTGTCTGTTTTTGCTCCATATAGCACATTATAGCAAGTGCTGTAGGAAATGCAGAGTCTGTCAATGGAGGAGCCAGCTTATCATCTGTTCATGCTTCGGAGACATGTTTTGCTGAGGCAGCCTTTGTCCAGGCATTTAATAAGTTAATCAAAGCTAATTCTGATTGCAACTGTTGCTGGTGACTGTTAGAAACAGCTGATAGCTGCCAGATATGGAGCAGACTCTGTTCCTAAGTCCGTCCTTTGCAACTGCATGAAAAATAGGAGTATAATGAAAGCGGCTATAAGAAAGAAAGAACCTTCCCTGTCTCCATGCGTGACCTCCATTCTGGACACTGGGTCTGTGATCATAGAATGCAGTCAGCCTATTTATGGGATGTCACACAGGCTGCTGCAGTCAATCATAGAACCGACACAGAGAAAGGATGGGCAGCGTTGGATATGCGGGGAGTCAGTTTTTTTCTTTAGTCTCTCTCTCTCTGTATTTCTTACCCGCATTCCTCCACCAAACGATTGGGATATCATTCCTCCAATGAAAATTATCTTGTGGAACTTCAAAGGCCTGGGCTCTAAGGTTGAAAGATGTGCTGTTTGTAACCTTACAGTAATCACCTATCGGCAACTATTTGTCTCCAAGAGACCCAATTACTTTAGGATAAGACTGGCTTGTTAAGTAAGGGATGGATAAGTCAGTCATTTTTCTTCTATTTTTCATCATATGCCGGAGTGGATAGTAATACATAATACACTGACATTAACTCTAATTGATAGGGAAAGAAAAAAAATGTAAGCGGACCCGGTACTTAAAATGAGATTTATAAACTTCAGGCTGAATGCAGTACTAAAGAAGTACATAATTAAAAAATCTATTTAATTCCATTGTAAATGGATATCAGATTGGAGGGGGGAAAGATGTAAGAAAAATTACATTAGGATATGTAACGTCGGCGTGAGGAGGCTTAGATTGTGGAGTGACTAGTACCCAACTTTCCGGGACTCTGCACATCAACCGAACAAGCAACCATAACCTTCGGCCACAATTCCACAGCAATCCATCCAGCCCTGTTCTCAATACTGCTGAGATTGCAAGCTTGAAATCGTTAGAATACGGGCTGATTTGTACCCAGCTTTCCCGACATTCTGCACGCATGCATACTGAAAGCTCAAATCATCCACCTGTCTGTTCTAGTGCACTCCAGAGCTCTACAATACTCACACAAATACACGCTGCCACCACCAGTTTTGTTACAATATCACCGGTAAACTGTAACCTATGAATTATAAACACAATCTTCAGAGTTATGATTCATTAACGGACAAGGCTGAACTGATAGATTGTAGATTTATTCTAAAAAAGGTCTAGAAGTGCAAAAATATAGATATGCACAAGGATATACAAAAAAGGTTGCTACCCGGAGTATAAGGAATACAGGTAATACACACTCAGCACTATTTAAAATAAAAAGGAGAGATTAAAAGAATGTTACCAGACTTGGATATCGGTCCAATAGTCTGATTGGCAGGGTTCTAAAAACGAAGAGACAGTCCATATACCTCAGCATATCTCCATGGATTGACAATTAGGGTTTGTGTAGCACTGAATTATAAAAGGTCCCCTAGAACACTCCTTCCCCTGCCCCCTCTGATGTCATTCCTTGGGGTTGGGGTGGAGTCCTGTATCCCTTGTGCAGAAATCATAATTAGCCATTTTCAGTCATATCTCGGCATGAGGCCCTCCGATTGGGAATATAGGTCCGGCATATTTTTAGTCAAGATTCTATATACGGTGTGAGCCCACACACAGATGTGTTCGGATACTTATATTCCCAGATATGCGGTTCTGGGTGTTCTGGGCGTGTCACAAGAATGGAAGTCCCTGCGTCGGATTCATGGTGATGTGACTTTTCGCAAAATATCCTTTTTGGCGGGCTGCGACGTACAGATTAGTCACAATTTCTAAATTACATTTTCTTCTTTGTTTGAGCGAAATTCCTTTGTTAGAATTTGGCTCCAAAAAATATCAGGTCTGGCTGTGGCCGGCTTCAAAATGGGGCGGAGAAGTTACTGGACACCCCGAAGGCTGTTCCTGTCCTTATCTAGTATTGTAAATATTTCCTGCGCTGGTTTAGCAAGAGGCTGTAGTACATTACAGACTCCCTGGGGAATATGACAGTCTTACTGAAGCCTGCTTCAAAGCCCCATTCAACATTCAGCTTTCCTAGATGCTGTAAAGCATTTAACCCTTCCACTTACAAACTACATACAATGGCCGCCATCCGGAAAACATACTGAATGGGCCAACATAAAAATGGATGCTGAGACACACACAAAATGTCTGCCAGCCTAAAGTCTCTACATCACAATATCTATCTATCTATCTATCTATCTATCTATCTATCTATCTATCTATCTATCTATCTATCTATCTATCTATCTATCTATCTATCAATGTAATATCTATCTGTCTCATATCTATCTATCTATCTATCTATCTATCTATCTATCTATCTATCTATCTATCTCATATCTATCTATCTATCTCATATCTCTCTATCTTATATCTATCTATCTATCTATCCATAGGCGTACATATAGGGGTTGCTGGGGTCACGTTTGCGACCCGGCCCCTGAGCCCCCGGGGGCCCTCTTTCACACGGACTGACCGCAGTTACTTTCACTAAGGTCTCTGCGCCGGCCGGCAGCTTCTCCTGCACGCCGGCACTTCCTCCCGGACCTCCGCTCAGACTTCTTCTCTGAGCGCAGGTCCGGGAGGAAGCGCCGGCGTGCAGGAGAAGCTGCCGGCCCGCGCACGCATATGTTTCTTTTCAGCCCCACTTCTGTAGCCTTGAGCAATTCCAGCAACCTCATTGGTTGTTGGGGACACACCTTCTCTTCAGATGTGCCCCAGGATACAGTTACACAGAGCTGTGCACGAGAAGCAGGTGCTGACAGGAATACAGTTACACAGATCTGCGGTGTATTCACAGAGCTGTGGAAGCACGAGAAACAGATGCTGAGAGGAAGCGAGGTAAGCTGCTGCATCTAGGTGCGCATGTTTTCTCTTTCTAGATGCAGCGCAGCAGCTTACATGCCCCTCTCAGAACGAGCTCTGTGTAACTGTATCCTCGGGCACATCTGAAGAGAAGGTGTGTCCCCAACAACCAATGAGGTTGCTGGAATTGCTCAAGGCTACTGAAGTGGGGCTGAAACTGCGGTTAGTGTGCGGGACCCTGTGTGATTGGGGGAGAACGAGGGGGACCCTGTGTGATTGGGGGAGAATGAGGGGGACCCTGTGTGATTGGGGGAGAATGAGGGGGACCCTGTGTGGTGGGGGGAGAACGAGGGGGACCCTGTGTGGAGGGGGGAGAACGAGGTGGACCCTGTGCGATGGGGGGAGAACGAGGTGGACCCTGAGTGATGGGGGGGGAGAAAAAGGGGGACCCTGAGTGATGGGGGGGGAGAAAAAGGGGGACCCTGAGTGATGGGGGGGAGGGGGACCCTGGGGACTGGGAGAGAATGAGGGGCACCCTGTGTGATGGAGGGGGAGAACGAGGGGGACCCTGTGTGATGGGGGGGGAGAGAACGATGGGGATCCTGTGTGATGGGGGGAGAACGAGGGGGATCCTGTGTGATGGAGGGGAGAGAACGAGGGGGATCTTGTGTGATGGGGGGGAGAGAACGAGGGGGATCCTGTGTGATGGGGAACGGGGGGCAGGGAACGAGGGGTGTTCTGTGTGATGGGGAGTGGGGGGGAACGAGGGGCGTTCTGTGTGATGCGGAGTGGGTAGGGAACGAGGGGCGTTCTGTGTGATAGGGAATGGTGGGGGACGAGGGGCGTTCTGTGTGATGGGGAGTGGGGGGAACGAGCGGCGTTCTGTGTGATGGGGAGTGGGGGGAACGAGGGGAGTTCTGTGTGATGGGGAGTGGGGGGGAACGAGGGGCGTTCTGTGTGATGGGGAGTGGGGAGGAATGAGGGGCGCTCTGTGTGATGGAGGAATGAGGGGCGTTCTGTGTGATGGGGAGTGGGGAGGAACGAGGGGCGCTCTGTGTGATGGGGGAACGAGGGGCAATCTGTGTGATGGGGAGTGGGGGGGAATGAGGGGCGTTCCGTGTAATGGGGAGTAGGGGGGGGGTAAGAGGGGCATTCTGTGTGATGGGAAGGGGGGGGGGGCGACGACGACAAGGGGTGTTCCATGTGATGGGGAGTGTTTAGAGTGTCAATGCGTATGGAAACAATGTATTGCCTATAGGCAGTGTATCACATGCAGCCCATACAAGTGTACAGGGCTCACGTTGCATGGTACACAAAGAAAGAGAGCATGCTGGGATTTATTTCTCTTGCATATCTACACGCAGTCCATTGACTTTCATTGACTCCGTTCACTGCGCACCACGTGTGTGTGTGCAACACACGCATAATAGGTGGTGAAAACCTGGCCGTCGACATGAGCCCCAACATGTTATATAAAGTTAGCTTATGTTGTCTCTATTGTATGTATTGTTATTATGCTGTCTCCAATGTGTATGTGTGAGTGTGAGTTAGAGCGTGAGAGAGAGAGAGTGAGTGAGTGTGTGTATATATATATATATATATAATATATAAATACTTTTTTTTCTTTCTTGGGAAAGCAAAGCATGCCTTGAGGCTTGTGTTCTGGATGTTTTAAAACTCTGCTAAAACCCCTGATTACTAATGATCTATTGATGGGTCATTTAAAAAAAACAAAAATGCAGCTAAAAGTGATGTAGAAGGAGGAGCCGTGAAAAGGAGTGGGGGTTGGAGGGGTCTGTAGGGGGCCCCAAGCTAAACTTTTGCACTCGGACCCATGAGCCTCTAGCTACGCCCCATCTATCTATCTATCTATCTATCTATCTATCTATCTATCTATCTATCTATCTATCTCATATCTATCTGTCTAGCTCACAGGATACATTTGTACTTCGTATGTATACTTAAAGGGGTTGTCCCGCGCCGAAACGGGTTTTTTTTTTTTTCAACCCCCCCCCCCGTTCGGCGCGAGACAACCCCGATGCAGGGAGGTAAAGAAAGCTCACCGGAGCGCTTACCTTAATCCCCGCGCTCCGGTGACTTCTCTACTCACCGCTGAAGATGGCCTCTTCCTCCGTGGACCGCAGCTCTTCTGTGCGGTCCACTGCCGATTCCAGCCTCCTGATTGGCTGGAATCGGCACGTGACGGGGCGGAGCTACACGGAGCTACACGGAGCCCCATAGAAGACTGCAGAAGACCCGGACTGCGCAAGCGCGGCTAATTTGGCCATCGGAGGCCAAAAATTAGTCGGCTCCATGGAGACGAGGACGCTAGCAACGGAGCAGGTAAGTATAAAACTTTTTATTCGCTTCATTCGCACACTTAACCCCTTAATGACGCGGCCATTTTTCTTTTTCCATTTTCGTTTTTTCCTCCCCCCTTTAAAAAAATCGTAACTCCTTTATTTATCCATCAACGTCGCTGTATGAGGGCTTGTTTTTTGCGGGACAAGTTGTATTTTTCAATGGTGCTATTTAAAGTACCATATAATGTACTGAAAAACTTTTAAAAAATTTTAAGTGGAGTAAAATGAAAACAAAATGACATTTCGCCATATTTTAGTGCGTCTTGCGTCTACGGCGCACAAACGGCAACAAAAACTACATGATAAGTTTATTCTATGGGTCGGTACGATTACTACGATACCAAACTTGTATAGTTTTTTTTTTACTATACTCCTCTTTTTTTTTTCAAAGACATTTAATTTTTTCCAATTATTTTCTGCCGTCATTTTGTGCGCGCGATAACTTTTTTATTTTTCCGTCGACGTAGTTGAGCAAGGTCTCATTTTTTGCGGGATGTCCTGTAGTTTCTGATATATACCAATTTGGAGTACATGCAACTTTTTGATCGCTTTTTATTGCGTTTTTTCTGGGTGACAGGGTAACTAAAAAAGTGCATTTCTGGCATTCTTCTTTTTTTTTTTCGGACGACGTTCACCATGCGGGAAAAGTAATGCGTTACTTTGATAGTTCGGACTTTTACGGACGCGGCGATACCAAATACATATTTTTAATTTATTATTTAGTTTTTTTAATAATAGATATGGCAAAAGGGGGGTGATTTAAACTTTTACAACTTTTTTTTTTTCAATTAAAAAAACTTTATTGATTTTTTTTTTTACATTACTTTGAAGTCCCCCTGGGGGACTTTAAGATGCGATGCTTTGATCGCTCCTGCAGTATGACGTAATGCTATAGCATTATATCATACTGCTTTTTGACAGGCAGTCTATCAAGCCACCCCACGGGGATCGCTTTATAGGCAGTCTGTTAAGGCAGCCCTGGGGCCTTTCATTAGGCCCCCGGCTGCCATGACACATGCACGGCTTCCCCGATCTAACCGCGGACCCCCGAACATCGTTTGGGGGATTTAAATGCCGCTGTCAGAATTGACAGCGGCATTTAAATGGTTAATAGCCACGATCGGCTGCGCGGCCGCTCGCGGCTATAGCCCGCAGGTGTCAGCTGTTATAAACAGCTGACGCCCGCACTGTATGAAGAGAGGTTGCATCGCAACCTCTTTTCATACATACCCCGCGACCACAGGACGTACCGGTACGTCCTTGGTCGTGAAGGGGTTAATAGTAGCGACTGGAATGGTTGTGTTATCTGTAAGGAGGAGGTTATGGTATCCGAAATTGGCAAGCATGAATAAAATAACAAGTGTGTAGTTAGAGCCTCATATGAAATTCTTACTTTGCAGGGTATGATGGCGAAAATCTAGTTAAAGTGTTGAAAGACATTGAAAGAAGTTCAATACTATTGATGGACCGATGGAACATAGAAGTCATACCAGAGAACCCTGAGGAAAAAGGAGACCCTGTCCCATACGAGATAATCAATAATTACTTTTCCATTGGAGTGGTAAGTACTGAAGTGCTGCACTAAACAGCATTTTATGGGATTAGGGAAACCAGGCGACATTGACATAAAGACTATTGCAAGGAAAGACTGCGGCAGTGCAGAATAAAGTTTATACACATGAACATAGGCATCTGGTTAGTTACCATTTTCTTGGCACAGCCTGTGACTTCTGATACCTGCAGATGGATGTCATTACACATTACTATGGATGGATGCCACGACACATTACTGTGGATGGATGCCATGACACATTACTGTGGATGGATGCCATGACACATTACTGTGGATGGATGCCACGACACATTACTGTGGATGGATGCCACGACACATTACTGTGGATGGATGCCATGACACATTACTGTGGATGGATGCCATGACACATTACTGTGGATGGAAGCCACGACACATTACTGTGGATGGATGCCATGACACATTACTGTGGATGGATGCCACGATACATTACTGTTGATGGATGCCACGACACATTACTGTGGATGGATGCCATGACACATTACTGTGGATGGATGCCACGATACATTACTGTGGATGGATGCCACGACACATTACTGTGGATGAATGCCACGACACATTACTGTGGATGGATGCCACGACACATTACTGTGGATGGATGCCACGACACATTACTGTGGATGGATGCCACAACACATTACTGTGGATGGATGCCACGACACATTACTGTGGATGGATGCCACGACACATTACTGTGGATGGATGCCATGACACATTACTGTGGATGGATGCCACGACACATTACTGTGGATGGATGCCACGACACATTACTGTGGATGGATGCCATGACACATTACTGTGGATGGATGCCATGACACATTACTGTGGATGGAAGCCACGACACATTACTGTGGATGGATGCCATGACACATTACTGTGGATGGATGCCACGATACATTACTGTTGATGGATGCCACGACACATTACTGTGGATGGATGCCATGACACATTACTGTGGATGGATGCCACGATACATTACTGTGGATGGATGCCACGACACATTACTGTGGATGGATGCCACGACACATTACTGTGGATGGATGCCACGACACATTACTGTGGATGGATGCCACGACACATTACTGTGGATGGATGCCACAACACATTACTGTGGATGGATGCCACGACACATTACTGTGGATGGATGCCACGACACATTACTGTAGATGGATGCCATGACACATTACTGTGGATGGATGCCACGACACATTACTGTAGATGGATGCCACGACACATTACTGTGGATGGATGCCACGACACATTACTGTGGATGGATGCCACAACACATTACTGTGGATGGATGCCACAACACATTACTGTGGATGGATGCCACGACACAGTACTGTAGATGGATGCCATGACACATTACTGTGGATGGATGCCATGACACATTACTGTAGATGGATGCCACGACACATTACTGTGGATGGATGCCATGACACATTACTATGGATGGATGCCACGACACATTACTATGGATGGATGCCACGACACATTACTGTGGTTCTGTTGGCCACTAATTTATGTAACACAAGATAACTGCTATAATAAAAAGTAGCGAGGTTTTCAAGTTACAATCCCTGTAAATCACTCACTATGGTTTTCCAGAAAATAGCAGTAAATAACAGCAGGTACCACGTGGTAATGTTCTGTGGCTGTGCTGTATTTCTCAACACACCACATTTGTATCACATGCCGTCGTACCGTTTGTAAATGTACCTGATGAAGGTCTTCTTTCTACAGGATGCTTCCATTGCTCATCGGTTTCATGTTATGAGGGAGAAATATCCTGAGAAGTTCAACAGCAGGTGACTATGAGAGACCTCCCTTTTCTTCTTTACTTAACAACTGTCTGCAGACTTGGTTAACCTGTATGATAATATTAGCTGTGCCCTATTGAATGACAGTTTCTGTTCTCAATAGGGTTTTGCGAGTTATTTATTTTATATAGTTTTGGGTTCCCTGTGCCAAAAACGATATAAAATAAATATACTTACCATGGCGCCGGACTGCTGTTTCAGTAGGCCAGCTCTGCGGAATCTGACAGGTGAAGTCACCTGGCCAGAAGGCCCGATAACATCTCATAAATCTGTCACGTGGACTTCAGAAGCCCTCGGCAAGTTTATGGTATGACATCAATGACACGCCTGTCAGGCCTTCTATTGGCCGCATTGGTCATGTGGGTAAACAACACACGTGAACACTGCAGCGCTTGTAAACAGAAGACCAGGAATGCAGCGAGCTGCAGTTGGGGAGCAATTGCGGCAGCGGCAGGTGAGTATTGGGGGTTATTTTTTTCATGTAGTCTGCATCCCCCCACTGCCAGCAATAATTCAGAAAACCTCTTTTAACTCATTACCTTATTTTAAAGTAACTAACCCCTTCCCAACTGCACAATGTAAATATACATCATGCAGCCGTGAAGGGTGTATGTAGCAGTCTCAGGAGTAGAGTGCACTCCATACCCAGTGGTTATCAGCTGTTTTTGACAGCTGACAGTCGCCAACAACTGCCACAATTATAATTAGCTCTGATTGCGCAGATAACTGTGTAAACAGTCAGCATGGGGGATATGACTCCTTTCCATGCCTCAAAAGCACCCCCCTGCAACACAATCGTGGAGTGCTGATGGACTAGCATGACAGCCTGGAGCCAATTAAGTGCTCCCATGTGTAGGTGCCTAGCAAAGCCCTGACCTTGGAAGGACTTCGTATGCAACATTAAAAATCACTATATACTGCAAGTCCCGGCGCTTAGCCCCACCCCCGCCCCTCCCATTGCAAATAGTGGCAAGGGGCGGGAGCTCAGTTCCTGCTCCTGGCTCTTCCATCCTCCCCTCACCCCCTGCAGACAAGGACACCGTATATCGGCTCGGCGTGAAAACCGAGCCGATATATGGTCGTCTAAATAAGCCCTAATTGACAAAAAAATAAAAACGTTATGGGTCTCAGAATACGGCCACAGAAAGCTATTTGTTTAAGAAAAAAATTATTTTGAAAAAGTAGAAAAACATTTTTTTAAAGTATATAAATTTGGTATCACCGCAACCTTACTGACTCAGAACAAAGTTCATACGTCATTATTACTACACTGCGAACACTGTAAAAACTAAACCTCCGCAAAAATGCTGCTATTGCATTTTTATTTCATTTTTTACCACTTATAATTTTGTTCAAGTTTCTTCATACATTATATGATACATTTAATGGTACCCTAAAAAAATACATTTAGTACTGCAAAAAAACAAACACTCGTACGGCTACACCAATGGAAAATTTAAAAAGTTATGGCTCTTGGAACACGGGATTGAAAAAATAAAAAAATTAAAAATCTTTGGTCCTGGAGGGGTTAACATAGTAGCTCTGTGGAGGTGCAACCAAAGACCCCCTTTTTAATTGAGTCCTATCATAAGAAATACATGTAAACCGTATAACATGCTTTAAGAATGTGAAAACCGTTTTGTAATCTATTGCCTCTGAGGCTTCTCCGCTCAAACCTCTTCTTTAACACAAGAGGCCTAGAAAATGTAACATTTGCATCTGAATAACCTGCCGGTGTGCCGTGTTCTCTGGTTACAGGATGAAGAATAAACTCTGGTATTTTGAGTTTGCTACATCAGAAACTGTTTTCTCTACCTGCAAAAAACTAAAGGAGTACGTGACAATTGAGGTCGGTGTTCTTGTTCATTAGTGCGTTTAACACCTGCATTACTTCCAGTTCATTAAATTTGGTTTAAAACATTCCTTGTAGAAATGACTGAAAACACAGAGGCCGCTACAACTGCACATTCACTGTTGAGCCAGCCACTGCACCACTACTCATTCTAAAAGGCCACTGTTTCCCTACAATTGTTCCTCAATTGCCCGCAGCTTGTTTTCTAACTCCTTTTTAACTATTGATTGTCGGTGCACTTCTATTGGGACTGGTGTGAATCTGCGAACCGTGGTCACAGGGTTCCTATTCACAAGTATCTATATCACCAACACACACGACATTATGGAGGTATTCTACCCTAGAAGTATTAGGATGGTTTCACATCTGTGTTTGAACTTCTAGTCGGAAGTTCTGCTGTAGATCTGGCACAGAATACCAGAAGGAAAAGTTGGACAGCTAAGCTGAAAGCGAATGGACCCCATTAAAGTCAATGGGTTCGTTTGTCGGTGTTTGATTCCGTCCAACATGGGGCCATTTGGCCACGGTGGTTCCCCTTTCCTGCTCCACAAATGGAACAGAAATGCGGAACCCCTGACGCAGGTGTGAAACCATCATTGGTTCTAGAGGCAAGTATGGCATCTCATCGAGGCTTCATACACTAGCACACAGCAGGCCTATGGGCCCGTAACATTGTGCGCCATCATGCAGTTTCTATGTACGTAGCAATGTTGTGCATGTTCCCTTAGCTTTCCTGCTTTTTCTATCCTGTTTATGTAGGGAAAACCTTTACCTTCAAAAGTATACGGCCATTCCATGCCCAATGATCCTAGCCCCCAACCGTCTCATGAAATATGGTAGAGAGCAAAAAGTAGCTTACAGATGTAAAATATTAGCCAAGCCATAATATTCATACAGCAGAGTTGCAAACATGAAAAAGAAAGTAAAATGTTATGCTTTCCCGAGCTAATAAAAAGTATTCATAACTTTGCTTCGAATCATGCTAGAGCTTTAATGTTGGGTTTATTTTGAAGCTATTAGGGTACACTTCTCATAAAAATGTTTTATAATAAAATATTACAATCTTTATTTCAAGGTGTCATGGTGTAAACTTTGACCTTGAATATCTAAAAAAATAAAAAATGTACTTTCAATATTTTGGGGGAAAGAAGTGTGTAATTTAAGTAAATGCAATCTCTCCTGGATGCAAGTTTCATTTTTGGGATGGCAACATGTCCAGGTCAGCAACAAGCAGGAAGATATTCAAGGTCAAAGTCTGTGACATGTTACCTTGCAATTAAGAATGTATGAAACGTGTGCTTTACTTGCCTCAAAATGATCCCAAGATGAAAGTTCTACCATAATTAGAAGCAAAGTTATGATTTTTTTTTGTTGTTCACCAGAAAAGCATACATTTCACATAGTTTTTGTCATGTTTGCAACCCTGCTGTATGAATACCGTGTATCGCTCAGGGCTAAAATTTTACACCTGTAAGTTGCTTCCTGCTCTCTACTATCCTACCAAATTGCATGAAAATCTGAGACAGTTGGGTTGAAAAGCTCATTTTTTTTTTTTGTGACGATTTGGTTTGGAATGACCAGTTCATGGAAATCATCAATAAAATTAACTATTCTTGTATCTGCCGCAGTGCTGTGGATCCCCCCTGGATCTTAGTTCAGTGTCCCTCGAAGGCATTGCTGTTATTAATATTCCCAGCATGCATGGCGGCTCCAATCTTTGGGGAGAGACAAGGAAACCCTTGGGTGAACCTCGAAATGCTTCATGTCAGAATCTGCCGGAAGCGATCACTGATCCAGAGGCCCTAAAATCATGCGTTCAAGGTGAGAGCAATGACCTCCATATTTGTAATATCTAGTAGGATTTCTAAGACATAAACTTGGGTCTTAAAAGCAAACGTAAAAAGCTTCCTTCCACCTGTTGGTTATATTCCAAGTGGTATATAGGTAATTGTATAATATAAGACTACAACAGTAAGAGGGGGGAGGGGGGGTTATCAGAATTTCTTATATGCATATCATAAGAAAAATCCTAGGAGCTTTAGTTTACCACATATTTTTCTCTTCCGACAGATCTTAGTGATAAAAGGCTAGAAGTTGTGGGATTGGAGGGAGCCATGGAGATGGGACAGATATATACAGGACTGAAAAGTGCAAGAAAACGACTGGCCAAATGCTCAGAGCTTACAATTCGGTGAGTTGCAGAGTTGCTTCATTTTTGATCCATTAAAGAATACCTGACGGCCCTCCTGATGTCTGTTTTAGCAAAAACACTACTTACATTCCCCATGAAATAACAATTTTGGTGCATTTTCTTCACAACTCTGGATTGTGCCGTTCCTCTGTTATTTCTCATGAATATTTATTTTTAAAAAATTGACAACTGGGCGCCATCCTTCCCAAAGGGATGCGTCCATACAGTCAGGCAGTGTCAGTCTGTGTAGGGAAAAACCCCCAAGTAGTAGCACCCAATTGTCAATTTATTCCTAATTTTTTTTATGTGTTTTACTACTTTATTAAACAAAAAAAGGGTTTATTTTGCTAGTTTGTTTTTGGCTAGGCCTACATGATGATTTTGGTCCCAACAGGGGTCATGCAAAGTGTAGCTCTGTGATCTGGCAATCTCATAGAAGCCAGTGCAGTCACATTGCGACTTGCAAATAACCACAACTGTCAGATCACAAAAAATCCAATTGTAATAATTCTATGGTATGAAAATCATCAATTAAGCTTGCTAAAAATAAAAAAAATGTATAAGAATTTTAGTCGTAATAAGGGACTTGAATGTGCAGTCAAAAAAATAATACACTGCAATACTCAGAAGAAAATCATCAATTCTTTTGAGAGAATAACAGTCTGGAGTATTTTTGTGCTAAAAAACATGGCCTAAGGCCTCATGTCCACGGGCAAAAGAAGAATTAAAATCCACTGCGGATTTTAACTCTTCTCCCGCACGCGGATCCGCACCACATAGGGATGCATTGACCACCCGCGGGTAGATAAATATCCGCGGATGGTCAATAAAAGTGATTTTAAAAAAAATGGAGCATGAAAAAATCAGGACCATGCTCCATTTTCATGCGGGTCTCCCGCGGGGACGGCTCCCGCAGGCTTCTATTGAAGCCTATGGAAGCCGTCCGGATCCGCGAGAGACCTAATATAAAAATTAACTCACCTGCAGCGGGCCGGGAGGGTCTTCTCTTCCTCGCGGCCGGATCTTTCTTGCTTTGGCTCAGCGGATGTGCCCGGCGCATGCGCGCGGCACGCCGGCGACGTGCTGAGTTCATCCGCCGGCCGAAAAAGAAGATCCGGCCGTGAGGAAGAGAAGATCTGCACGGTCCGCTGCGGGTGAGTTAATTCTTTTAAATTCCTATTTTAAGCGCCCATGTTTACGGGGCAGGAGGGACCCTCTGCAGATTCTCCATGAAGAATCCGTAGCGGGCCTGATTTTCCCCGTGGACATGAGGCCTAAGGCAATACAGTCATTTTTCTTTTATGACATAGTTCTACACATGATGCCTGGGTGCTGCTTATGTTTATCCTGTATTATGGTTTACCTTAACATTTTATACTTCCCATAGAACCACAAAGCCACTTCCAATGCAGATTGATGGGGAGCCCTGGATGCAGCCACCGTGCACAGTAAGAACGCATCTTTCTTCTACTGAAAAATATAATATAGGGCTTTTACCCGCCACTAGCGTTCTTTTTAAACCCTGCGATATCGCTGCGTTTTTTTTACTGCAAATGTCAATGGGACTTTCTAATGTTAAAATCGCATCGCCCCAAAAGTTTGCGCTACTGCGATTTTTGTGTAATGCGATTTTAACATTAGAAAGTCCCATTGACATTTGCAGTAAAAAAAAACACAGCGATATCGCAGCATTAAAAAAACCCTAGTGGGTAAAAGCCTTTAGGGTAGTTTCATACATAAGCTTTATTTTAGCTAGGCCTCTTTCACACGGGCTACAAAATCTCGGGAGTCGTCGGGGGGGGGGGCGGATATGCCTCTCCCCCCCCCCCCCCCCTCTTCCCGCTCCCCCATGTTCAGTCTCGCAACTCACCGCTCACCCCCACTGGCGCCCGAATCTTTTCTCACAAGTGGGCATGTACTCGAAAATGGCGATACTCGCTCGAGTATTTTGCCTTAACGAGTACGCTCACTCATCTCTATTAAGAGGTTATCTAACCTTGTAAAATTGGTGGCCTATCCTCAGTATGGGCAATCAATATCTAAGTGGTGGGTGTCCGCCTCTCAGGATCCCCATTGATCAGCTGATTGAAGGGGCCCCACACTCCTACGGGCACTGCAGTTTCTTCAATGTTTATCTCTGATCATGCCCATACTGCAGAACGCCATATTATTGTACATATATTGTCCGCTATCGGTAATACAGCATTCTCCAGGACCAGCACGATCATGCTCGGATGTAATCATTGAGAGGTCATGGTGCTTGTACAAGTGCCGAGGCCCCTTCAGTCAGCTGATCAGCAGTGATCCCAAGCAGTGGACCCTCCTGTTCAGAGATCGATGACCTATACTGACGATAGACCATCAATCTGACAAGGATGGAGAACCAGTTTAAGCTCACTACAAGTGGTATGTTTTTTTGCTTGCTTGTTTTGTGGCTCTTTACTTTTTCACTTATCCTGCAGTTTTTGCCTGACTGGTGGGGTTTTTTTCCTAGCATTTTTGCATAGACGTGTCTGTAGCATCTGGAAAAAAAAACCACTAGAAAAAAAACATGTAAATATGTGTGAAAAAAAACACCCAAAAACACTGGTACTATTGAAAAAAATTAGCTTTTTTTTTTTTACATTTTTTCTTGAGCGAAAAAAAGCCTTACACAAGTATATATGAGGGAGGCTTTTCTGCAAGTTTGTTTTCTAGTAGGATTGCGACGCTTCTGTATTCACTCCATATCTCGGCTTTAACGGGGTTCTTACATTATTTTAGTATGCTATAATATACTGATCGGGGAGATCGGATAACTGGAATCCCCAAAGAGGAGACTGGAGCACTAGTAAAGCACAGCACCGCTCCTGACTCACCACTTGAATTAGACTGTGCTTGTAGTTCTCTGCACAGCACATGGCTGAGAACGGCGCTACGTAGAGAAAGTAGTAAGGGTGCTGCAGTCCCTTTATTCCACATGTCCCAGCAGTTATGTAGTAACTCGCTGATCGGTGGCAACCTTTTCTAGTGATATGCTATAACTTAATAAAGTAGAAAATCTATTAAGCTGATTAGTCGCCATATTTCCCTATTAGCTTTTGCAGCTTTACCCATTTAAGTTGGCCCATGTGATGTCCAAATGACCACGTGACATATTGTTAGCTTAGAACCGTTATACAGTTATATAGCTCAACTTAAAAGTGATTTTCCCAATTCTATGTAGCTAAGGCTCTGTTCACATTGACGATAAAGGGGTTGTCTGGTTGTGGATACCCCACTTCAATAGGGCTGACTGCATTAAAATAATAAACTGAGCTATACTTACCCCTCCCCGGCAGCCTTGCTGTGGTCCCAGTGATTGCTGTGACAGATAATGGGAGGAGTAAGCGTAGTTCAGTTTATTATTTTAATGCAGGCAGCCCTATTGAAGTGGGGCGGTTTGGAGCTTCTGTCAGTGGGTCCATCAGTTTACATATCTCAATAGTGCAGCATTTTCTGCTTTTGATGCAATCAAAATGACTGACCCCATTATAAATCAATGGAGGCTACAGCACAGGAAGCCATATGAGTGTGCAGAGAGCCTCATCTACATGGCTCTGCATGTATTTTTTGGTTCTGTTTGTGCAATTACTTTACGTCTTGTTTACAACTTGTCTTCCAGATTAAGATAACACACAAGAACCAGGCACCAATGCTGTTGGCCCCTCCACCACGTTCCTCAAGCTTTTTTTCTAAGTAGCAGATAAGGCTGTAAGACACTTCATATCTATCGATCGACGATGACTTCTTCTACTGTAGGAACCAAGTGTCCATGGACTGTGAGCTTAAACCTTATACCCTCAGAGTCTTCTTGTTATAACCAAACTGTAGGGTTGGCCTCCTTGCCATCACCAATGCTTCTGACCATCTTCTTTACCAGCTGAGATGTTGAAGATCATTTACAAGCAGAGCATCAGAGAAGTAATATTCCACCATCGTAGGAGCACTATATGCTGTGTGATTGAATGCAACACAAGTCTTTAGAAGGTTATTGTTCTCTAGATGCCCATTGAGCATGCTCCTCTTTCCATTCAGCTTACCCTTAAAAGCTATTATACCGTACTGGTAACCTTATAGTACCAATTTTAGGATAAGATATTTTCCACTGCCTTGTTCCAGGACATGAAATAATCCATACAGATTGTACGTATAGAAAACACAATATCTGATATTTTTAGAATACAAAGAAAAATTAAAAATCGGACAGTGTGTAGGAAATAACATATCATATATGAACTTTCCAACGTGTAGTATAGTATAGAGCAGCATAATACGGAGAACGTGACGCTTCCTATCTTTTTATTACAGTTGAAATGGGTACAAACCACAAACTTGGGACAACAGATCACATTGCACTGTTTTTATTTATATTTTTTAACTTATAATGCTTATATAGAGAACGAATATAAACATTGCCGAATTGATCTAGAGAATCATGGTAAGCAGTAGGAAATAAAAAAATACAACATATGCTGGTGTTGACTCAGTTTTAATAAATGACTTGTTTGGATTATTATATTACCCTCCGCAATTTTATTCACTACATTGTTAACATTCTAGTTTATATATGAATGCCAGCAGGGAAATGAATAGCGACATATATACATATATATCACTGGTATTTAATGAGTTGTGCATCAGGCCTTAAATTCCCAATGGTTCGGTTTCAACTGCAAGGGTCCTCACTAGAGATGAGTGAGTATACTCGCTAAGGCACATTACTCGAGCGAGTAGTGCCTTAGCCGAGTATCTCCCCGCTCGTCTCTAAAGATTCGGGGGCCGGCGCAGGTGACAGGTGAGTTGCGGGGGGGCGGGGAGGGGGGGAGAGAGAGAGATCTATCCTCTGTTCCTCCCCGCTCTCCCCCGAATCTTTAGAGACGAGCGGGGAGATACTCGGCTAAGGCACTACTCGCTCGAGTAATGTGCCTTAGTGAGTATACTCGCTCATCTCTAGTCCTCACCTATTGAGAGAACATAGTGTCCTGTTACTCCTTATTCACCAATTCACAGCAGCCCCTATCACCATATAATTTAATGAAGGGGTGGTCTTCCCACTTTTTCAACAGCTTCAATAGACTTCAACAAAGATGGCTGTGTTCAAGTGGGGCTAATCTATTCATTGAATTCTATAATTGCAGCAGTCGTTGAGAATGGATAATCCTTTCTCCCAATTCATAATGGTATGCCATAGCCAAAAGACTGCACCATGACCCTGCTACATCACATCCTTATATAAGCGAATGCTATCGTTTTGCGACTTGGAAGTTGCCGTGAACCAGCAATTGCAAGAAGTCCATACTGGCAGGACTATTTATTGGGGGTCATGTTAACTTGCAAGTTGCAGTATGGTCGCATTAAATTATATTAGGATGCAAAGTAGCAGGGGCCAGGCCATAGGGCGCCTTCATCATACAGCGCTTAATTGCTTCTGTCATTCCACAACGGAATTGGCACTGTAAATACACACCTGAATGATGGGGATTTGCCTGCATTTTTAATTGCACATCAACAGGAAGATTTAACACTTATTTTAAGGGTTGAATTCTGCAGCATAAATCGACATGCTGCAGATTTAGAATCCACAGCAGTTTTGCAAAATGCTTCAGATTAGTTGCAGAAATTTTCCACAGTATGTGAAGGAACTTTTTTAAACCCCCTCCGCATCACTTGTACTGTAAATGCTACAAAATTCCCACAGCATTTATGGCTCATGTGAAGCCAGCCATAAACGTCATAACGGTACTGTTGTATTATGTCGCCACCGGACGGTAGTGGTGGCGACCTAATACAGCACTCTTGAAATTGGCTGGGGCCGGTTTAATCCCCCAAGTGCCATTGTCCGTCGGGGAGGACAGCGGCAAGACCGGGAGCAGAGGAGAGCCTAAGGCAGCGGTGGCAGGAGGAGAGTTACAGCGGCAGGAGAGCCACAGGTCCTAGCAGTAGCATCAGTATAGATTTTTGCCTGGGCTGGAGAGTTCGGGTTAGGATTCATTTTCCTGTTAGGCTTACATATAATGTAAGCCTAACAGGAAAACAAACATTGACCCTCCAGGCCAGGCAAAAAAAAAAATCAATACTGAAGCTGCTGCTTGGACCTTAGAGAATGTAGCTTATCAGGAGCTAGGGGCGTTCCTCCATGCAAGCCCTGTCAAACCCCTAGTTTCCGGTGGCGTCAAGGTACAAAAGTACTCCTCATATTCTAGCCCATGAGATGAAGCTAATCTAGGGAATCTTGAAAGAGCAGAAACTCTCTTGTGAGATCTCAAAAGGTAAAGCTCGGTACTGGAGGTAGATGAGTACATGATCCAGAGAAATCGTCACTCAATCTGAGAGAATTGCATTTATTGGTACAGAAGTGTCCATTTAATCCAGATTATCCTTGACACAACACCTGCAACAATTTACTTTTATCGCCATACTAATTTCTTTTGCAGGCTAGACCCTTGTTTAACTGTTTGTTTTAGGTTGATTATGACCCTCAAAGAGCAGCTGCAGATCCTCACTAAAAATAACAGCCAGTGAAAATCTTTTCCCATCTCTTCCCTGGCTACAAGACAAGATTGCCTTCAGCAATTGAACTTCCAGTTTCAAAGCTGCCGTCTCTACTGAATCCTCAGAAGATTTGGCCAGAATAAACCTCTTGGGTGAAGGAAGAAAATTTCAGTTGGACCTTCACCTTTTTATCTCTAGGATTAATTTTGTTTGTGGAAGTATTTTCCCAGGTTTGAAAACAAAACAAACAAAAACACACCACCGTTCGGAATTAGAAGTAGGAGAAAACCAGTGTGGCTCTATAAAGATGTAAAGGGGAGAATTAAACAGCAAAAAGAAAGTGTGTAAACTACTAAAACAAGAAAGCAGTGAAGCACTGAAAACCTACAAAAGGAAAAAAAAATGTAAAAATCAAATAAAAGCAGCAAAGATTGAGACAAAGTGTGTTATTGCCAATGAGAGTAAAACTAACTCTAAGGGGTTCTACAACTATATTAATAGTTAAAGCAGTACTTGACCCTTTAATATTTAATTTTAAAAAACAGTGCTGACCCTTTAATAAATAATGTGGGAAAATTATAGAAGGGAATGAGAAGAAAGCAAATCTATTAAATCGTTTTTTCTCTATTGTAATCACAGAGGAAAATGAAATGTCAGAGTGATAATGTAAACTCTCTGCTAAATGTCACAAGTCTAACCTGGGAAGGTACTCAAGATGGACATATTAGAGCTTGAGCGGGTTCAAAGGCAGGCTACTAAAGTAATAAATTAAATGGCCGGACTACAATACCCAGAGGTTATCAAAGTTAGGTTTATTTAGTTTAGAAAAAAAAAAAAGACATTTGAGGGGGAACTAATAACTATGTATAAATAGATCAGGGGACAATACAGATGATGGTAGAGATCTCCATTTACTGTGACAGTAAAAAAAAGGGGTGCCCTCTACATCTAGGAGGAAAGAAAGTTTCTACACTGACGTAGAAGGGTTTTTTTTTACTCCAAGAGCAGTGAGAATATGGAACTCTCTGCTTGAGGACGTGGTGTTGACCAATTTTTATAAGAGTACAAGAGGGGCCAGGACGTCTTTCTTGAGCGATTCAATATTATGAGGGGCTGCTGATAAGTCTTTGGCTTTACCCAGAAAGAAACGAGATAGGAAGATGAAACTTTACATTTATTCCACATACTCCCCACTGGTGTCTACACACTTCTTACATCGGTATTCCAAGTTCTGCAAGCCTTGCAAAAAGAAGGATTTCGGTTGTGCCTCAAACCAGTCATCCGTAGCAGCCATGGCATCAGAAATGGTGTGAAATTTGGTATCCTTGAGGTGCTTCTTCAGGTTTGGAAACAGATGATATTCGGAGAGAGCTAGATCTGGTGAATAAGGTGGGTGGGTCAACCAGCTGGAAGCCTAGCTCCACCAGTTTTGCAGTGGTCGCTTGTGCAGTGTGAGCGGAGGCGTTGTCTTTGGACAGCTTGCTGCACCTTTTGGCCTTCAGAGCTTCCTTCAATTGGTCCAAAAGTTCAATATAATAACTTACATTGATGGTGGAACCATTTTGAAGGTAGTTCACTAGCAGCACGCCCTCCTTATCCCAGAACACAGATGCCTTCACCTTAGTGGCTTACTGTCTGTACTCAGACCAGCGACAGAGGAAGAAGTCTCCAAATTGCTCTTCTCTGCTCGCCCCACCACCTGCGCTAGCGACCCCCTCCCCTCACACCTCCTCCGTTCCCTCTCCCCAGTGGTCATCTCCCATTTCACCACTATATTCAACCTCTCTCTGACCTCTGGCATCTTTCCCTCTTCTTTCAAACACGCCATCATATCCCCACTGCTAAAGAAGCCGACTCTGGACGCAACTGATGCTGCCAACTACCGACCCATCTCAAACCTCCCCTTCATCTCCAAACTACTAGAACGGCTGGTTTACTCCCGCCTTGTAAGCTACCTATCAGAGCACTCTCTCCTAGACCCCCTACAGTCTGGCTTTCGACCTCAACACTCGACAGAAACTGCCCTTACAAGGGTATCCAATGACCTACTGACAGCCAAATCGAGGGGCGATTACTCCCTACTGATCCTCCTCGACCTCTCTGCAGCATTTGACACTGTTGACCACAAACTCCTCCTCAGTATGCTACGCTCCATTGGCCTAAAGGACACTGCCCTCTCCTGGTTCTCTTCCTACCTATCTGACAGCTCTTTCAGTGTCTCCTTTGCTGGCTCTACCTCCCCTCCTCTTCCCCTTGCTGTTGGGGTCCCCCAGGGCTCTGTCCTCAGCCCCCTTCTTTTCTCTATCTACACAGCCCCTATTGGACAAACCATCAGGAGATTTGGCCTCCAATACCACCTCTATGCTGATGACACCCAGCTGTACACCTCTTCCCGTGATATCTCTGCACCTTTACTCCAAAACATCACTGTCTGTCCGCTGTCTCTAACACCATGTCCTCTCTCTACCTAAAACTAAACCTCTCTAAAACTGACCTGCTGGTATTTCCACCCTGCACTAACCGACCTCCTCCTGACATCTCCATCTCAGTGTGTGGCGCCAACATAACTCCTAGACAACATGCCCGCTGCCTTGGAGTCATATTTGATTCTGATCTCTCTTTTACCCCCTACATCCAATCTCTGGCCCGAACATGTCAGCTGCACCTCAAGAACATCGCAAGAATCCGCTCTTTTCTCACTGTGGACACACTAAAAACGCTTACTGTTGCCCTCATCCACTCCCGGCTCGATTATTGCAACTCATTGCTGATCGGCCTCCCCTGCACCAGACTCTACCCTCTCCAATCCATCCTGAATGCGGCAGCCAGGCTCATCTTCCTGTCCAGCCGCTACTCGGACGCCTCTGCCCTGTGCCGGTCACTGCACTGGCTGCCCGTTAAATACAGAATTCAATTTAAACTCGCTACCTTCATCCACAAAGCCCTCCACAGTGCAGCGCCCCCCTACATCGTCTCCCTCATCTCAATCCATCAACCAGCCCAGGCTCTCCGCTCTGCTAACGAAACCAGATTGAGCGCCCCTTTAATTCGAACTTCTCATTCCCGCCTCCAAGACTTCTCCAGAGCAGCACCGGTCCTCTGGAACGCACTACCAAAGGCTACCCGAGCAATCCAGGACTCGCAGAACTTCAGGCGTGCTCTAAAAACGCACCTCTTCAGGGAGGCATACCGAATTCCCTAAACAAACCCCTTTGTACTCCGCCTGATAACATGCTCCCTGACCTACTGACTGCAATCCCTGCTAGCCATCATAAACCGCTCCTGCAGTCATACTGTTTCTGCCGTCACACGGCTAAATGTCTGACCATTGTCTATGTGTATATCACCCCTCACTCTCCACCTCGCCATACAGTGCACATCTCCAGCCCCTTTACCTTCTGTATCACCCCATTACTTGTAGTATGTAAGCTCGTTGGAGCAGGACCCGCACCCCTATTGTTTCCATCAATTGATTACTATGTAACTGTGGTTCTGTAATGTTTGTACTTTTGTCTTTCTGTATCCCCTGTCTATGTAAGCGCTGCGGAATATGTTGGCGCTATACAAATAAAGTTTATTATTATTAGTGGCTGATTTTTGCACCATGAACTTCTTTGGACGAGGAGAACCACTGTGCCTCCACTCTTTTGACTGCTCCTTGGTTTCAGGGTCATAAAAATAAATCCAGGTCTCATCCATAGTGACCAGTCGATCCAGGAAGTTCTTATGAGTCCGGAAACGCTGACAAATGGACTGGGAAGTTTTCACTCGCTTGCTTTTCTGATCTGTTGTCAAACATTTGGGGACCCACTTTGCAGATAGCTTCTTCGTGGTGAAATGTTCAAACACGTTCACGAGAAATCCCCATAATGTCTGCTATTCCTTTAGCTGAAATTCACCGATTCTCCAGTATAAGGCCAGCTTCACACGAGCGTGACGGGCTCCGCAGCGGAATATTCCGCAGTGAAGCCCGTCACGGCGGCCCCCAGAGACCCCATACTTACCAGCGGAAGATAGCGTGAAGACGCTTCCCCGCCCACTGCCACCTCGTCACATGACGCAGCCGGCCGTGTCACATGACGCGGCGGCGGTAGGCGGGAAAGCGTTTTCACGCTATCTTCCGCTGTGTTACAGCGGGAGATAGCGTGAACGGACGGCTTCCATTGACTGCAATGGAAGCCGTCAGCGCGTACACCCGCGGCAAATAGAGCATGCTGCGGGTGAGGACGGGAGATTTCACGGTGTGAAATTCCGCGGTGGAATTTCGCATCGTGAGCATTGAGCTATTAGGTTCAATAGAACCTAATAGCAGGGGGCAACGCAGCGGATTTTTGCCGCGAATTTACGCGGCGTAAATCCGTTCGTGGGAAGGAGACCTTAGGTTGTGCGCAGCATCGACGATCTCCGGAACCACCACCTCTCTCGGTCGTCCAGGACGTTCCTCATCATTGGTGCTGAAGTGGCCTGTTTTAAATTTAGCAACCCAGTTCTTAACTGTAGAATATGAAGGGCATTGATCCCCCAATGTCAGCGACATATCACCATGACTATCCCCCAATGTCTGCGACATATCACCATGACTATCCCCCAATGTCTGCGACATATCACCATGAATATCCTTCACGGACTTTCCTTTGCTCTCATTTGCTGTGAATAGCCTTAGACTTCACCATTTTGTTTTCCCGCGTGCCTAGATCACTGTTGCCATAAGCTACAAACACAAAATTTTGAAAACATGTTAGACACACAAGGCTTTCATGTGATGTAACATTTGTTACCATAGAAACAAAAAGGACACAAAGCCAAAGACTTATCAGCAGCCCCTCGTGTATGTTATAATCACTAACAACTTCAGAAGGGTCGGTAATTCAGGGATTATTCCGATTGCCAGATTGGAATCAGGAAGAAACTCTTTTCCCCTTAAATGGGGGAAATTGGCTTCTAACTTCACTGGGTTTATTTGCCTTCCTCTGGATCAACATGGGGGGGGGGGGGGTTAATAGGCTGAACTGGATGGACAGTATGTAAGGCTGAAAATACATATGTTACCAGCCCTCCACAAGACTACGAGTATCATTGCTCGTTTTCTGTACCAATGCTCCAAGGTTGAGGATTGAAAATGAACCATTTGGTTCTTCTAGAAAACCTGTTCTTCCTACACCTACGTTCCATATTTTCTTGTCTTTTAAACTGTATTTCTCATGAAAAGGTGCTGCCCACTGCACAACTAAAATACTCTTCCTTTGCCTTCCCCAACAAGCCACCCAGAGAGGAAGAAAACAAAAAGGCCACCTTTGCAAGGAATATAAAGAGATAGAAACAGTGTCCCTTAAGGACCCTCCTGCCACTGGTTGTCATATATACACTCACAAAGAACTCACAGGAGATTTTAGAGTTTTGTTGTAGGCACTGCCAATGAACACTGATATTTTTTGGCAGAAGTATACCCTTGATGCATCAAGTCTGCAATATAAGGGATCTGAAGACAGACTTTACTGCCATCCAATCCACTAAATTCAGTTCTAAAATTGCAAGTTACTCCTGCAAATGGTGATGTATGCCTTAGCAATGGCTCGCACAAACGTTTCTCATCCATGATCACCCTTTAACCAGATATCCTTATGCTGCTAGGGCTGCTGCCATATCCAACTCTGCCTGTAGAGCTAACTTCACAAGCGAGGCTGATACGGTGCTCGGGAACGTGCCATGTCCCCACGGAAGCAAATCGTTTTTGTGTCAAACACCTCGCATCACTTCAGGGAAGTAGCGATCAAAGGGAACCTCACCGCGTACGCCGTGCAACGTTTTTCCTGGCCCCGTTGAAAACAGTGGGTGAGGCATTTTGAGGGAATGCCCAAACATGAAACATGCTGCAGTTTTTTTCCTGCACCGCGAGCGAGGGGGCAAGGCAGATTAAAAAAAATAAAAAGGTTTATGACTAGAAATGAGTGAGTATACTCGCTAAAGACAATTGTTCGAGCGAGCATTGCCTTTAGCGAGTACCTGCCCGCTTGAGACGAAAGGTTCGGGTGCCGGCGCGGGGGAGCGGGGAGTAGCGGCAGTCAGCAGGAGGGAGCATGGGGGGAGAGAGGGAGAGAGAGATCTCCCCTCTGTTCTGCCCAGCTCTCCCCCGCAGCTCCCTGCCCGCCACCGACACCCGAACCTTTTGTCTCGAGCGGGCAGGTACTCGCTAAGGGCAATGCTCGCTCGAGTAATAGCCCTTAGTGAGTATACTCGCTCATCTCTATTTATGACCTCATTCAAAACAAATAAGGTTTATCTCCATGCAAGACTTGTGCATCTCCCAACACAAATCTCGCATGATTTTCTCGGCCAATGCTAAGGAAAGCATTTCCTTAATATGAACCTCCAGTTGGTTGATCCAGGTCTTTAGGGATAAATGCAGAGTCTTCAATACTGGATTGTGGTGATGGACTTGAGTCTAAACTCTTATCCATAGGCTCTTCCAGGTATCACAGATTCTCAATTTTTTTTTTCCTTTACAAATTGTAGCTGCTGGCTCATCCTTCCTAAGGGCCATGTCCCAGTTAGAGAAGTTTGTCAAAGGTTTATTTCCTTTTAGTGGCCGCTGACAATTCCTGTGAGAATTTTTCCAGACTTTTTTTTTCCATCCTAAACAAAAGTGGGGAGACCCTATAGCACTTAGGAACTTAACCCTCAATCATCTGATCAGATACACATCCAGACTCTTTACCATCATCGAAATTCATGGTGGTTTTACTTTTTCTAGCCAGTGGCAGATTATAATTGGGGCACTTTGGACATTCACCCAACTATCTAAACTAGACGTTGTTCAGTACAAGTGTTGACAGCCAATATCTGCAGCATCAGTGTGATCAGGGCATAAGCCTGGACTTCACCTTGTCAGTACATACAGGAAGCTGGGGGGGGGGGGGGGGGGCAGTTTTGCCATGCTCAAATCAGAGATTATGTTGCAGCCTCTTTGATAGGAGATTGTTCAGAGTGATTGGAATTGCAGGGCACAGAGGGTAATACTTTTCCAGGGTATGGAGTAGACCTCATCTAAGGAGCACAAAGGAAAATTAGGGTGGCTTCACTCAGCTTTTTAGAAGATGCATGTGGCTTTTGAGGCAGTTTGAGTCAAAGCCAGAAGTGGATCCAGCAGGAAGGAAGAGTTTTGATCCACTTCTGGCTTTTGTTTAAAAATTCCATCAGATTCTGCAAACGCACCTTCAAAAAAATGCTGTGTGTGAAGCCACGCCTACTGTGGGGCATAGAGATTACTTTAATTCTTGTGGGTAAAATGTGAGATTTACTACTATAGAGGGGGGGGGGGGGTACTTGGAGTCACACAAAGAGGCATCATCACTATGGGGAAGTACTGAGGGTAGCTGTAGGATGGGGAGAGTTTACATCAACAAGTTTTCTGATAAAAGTCTGCATAGTGGTCTGGGCCTACAACCGTATATCGGCTCAGTTTTCACGCCGAGCCGATATACGGTGTCCTCATCTGTAGGATGGAAGAGCCAGGAGCAGGAACTGAGCTCCCACCCACTCTCTGCCCCATCTCCGCCCCTCTGCACTATTTGCAATGAAAGGAGGCGGGACAGGGGCAGGGCTAAGTTCCGAGAATTAGCCCCACCCCCACCTCTCCCCATTGCAAATGGGGCAGAGAGGGGGCGGGAGCTCAGAGCACTGCTCCTGGCTCTTCCAGGCTCCCCCCCTGCAGAGAGAGACTACGTATATCGGCTGGGCGTGAAAACCGAGCAGATATACGTTCGTCTGAATCCAGCCTTAGGAGGAAACTCCAAAGGACCCAGGCAGGCCCTCACATCTAGACAATCAAAAATCAGAACTAAGGTGGGTACCCCTACTTTAAATTGAAAGCTTTGCAGTGGAATTGGCATGGATTCAACTTCAAACATTTTTACCACATCACATTATTTTTTTGTAAACTGCAATCTATTCCATAGATTTTCACTACACAATTCGAAATGTTATTAGGGAGGGGGAGGGAGTTCCATGTCATTTTTTCTGTGGTTTCTAGATCACACCATTGAATGCACCTGTGGAACCCCAGCATTTAAAATGCAAAGCCACAGCAGAACAATGGTCGGCCACAGATTTTTGTGGCATATTTACATCTTATTAGGATTTCAGACAACCCGAGCTTGGTTTCATGTTAGTTGCTGTAAAATCCATTTAGCACACTTTACAATATCCCAAGTTGTGGATTAGTTTTTCTACAGATCCATGACCACATCCAAGATCACAGATCACATTGATCGTGAATCAGATTTACTTTGTTGGTTCTCAACTGCCACTTTACAAGTGGTCACCCCAGGACGATGCCCCTGCTTGAAAAGGCTTCATCCACCTTCTGACACTGCTCTAGTCAATTGTGGCTTGACCAAACATTTTTAGTCTTCTGTGGATCTCTGTGGCCTTCCATTACCAGGATTCATAGAATGGCAGAGATAGGTGGTTCCTCTAGGGTCACCAGGTCCAACCCCCTGCTCAGTGCAGGATTCACTAAATCATCCTAGACCGATGTTTGTCCAGCCTCTGTTTGAAGGCTTCCATTGAAGAACTCGCCACCTCCTGTGGCAACCTGTTCCGCTCATTGGTCACCCTCAGAAAGATTTTTTTTTCTTCTAATATCTAATCTGTGTCCGTTCCCATCAATTCTAGTCTTTCCTTGTGCAACTCAGAATACAGCAAAAACTCAGTGGCAGCCAGACACTTTATATTATACTAGAGAGAAGTAGTGCAGGAAAAGCTAGCAGACAAGTCAGAAGTTTAAATTTGCCAACATGCTAGAATGATGAGCATTTAAGCATTACTTTCTGGATGAACCTCATACTATGTAGAAGGACCACACACTATTAAATTAATTTTTTTATACATTTATTGTCAGAAAACAATTTCAGCCTTAGGATGAAAATTGGGTCATTTCCTCAATTTACATTGTATTTGAAATGCATTGGAACGCCGGTTGAAACGTTTACAGCCACAAGTTACTTTTACACGTTTAAGAGGTCTTATTTCATTAGTAACTGCTTGCCATCACTCTGTATAATCTTCAGGAACAGCATGCTTTTACCATCTTTCTATCAAACCACTCGCCCGTTTAAGAGTGGGCTGTTCTCCCCACTCGCGGAGCGTCCAAGGGCATTTTGAATAAAGAGGCGAAGAGATAGACGATCAGGGAACCAGTTGATAGTCGAGTGTTCTGTTCTGAGAGGTGTGTAAGTCTTAAGGTGTCTAAAAGGTTAAAGCAAATAAAGTCAAGTAAATGCTCATGGTTTCCAATGGGCTCTTTCAGGCTACAAAACATAGCAATGATTTTGTAGCCCGTGTGAACGAGGCCTTAACATCAACATGGGCAGGGTTTTCACAGATGTCTCCCAGTTTATGAGATCTCTATATATGAACTCTCACCTGTATGTGTAAGCTACAGTAGCTACAGCCAGAGCAACCAGGAGTACACCAACAGTTACAGCAATTCCATTGACTGAAGATGCTGCACCTGAAACATAGAAACACAATTGTTCATCAGAAGGGGAGCAGCCATGCAGTCACTTCAATACCCCCTCCCATGTATTTAATTCAATATTGCTTCAAACTAAGTCATAAGCTATGACTTTTGACCTGAAATACCTATGGAAGTTTGAAGCCTTAGAAGTTGAGAATTGCCTATTTTCTAGCAGTTTAATGCTTTGTAGGGAATTATCAAAATCTGGAAAAATTAGCTATTGATTTCAGATAGAAGTGATATGCTCAAGAAGTATTTGCTGAAGCCCTGTAACAGGGCTGTTAGTGACAGCTGAGAACCCATGGGAGAAGGCAGTAATGGTTTTTAACCCTTTTTGCCTTCTACCTTCTCTAGTACACAGCGCTCAATGAGCACCATGTACTAAAGAGCGAAAATTTTTCTTCCACTATGCGAGCCGGGATCCCCTGTCACAGCAGAGATACAGGGTCCTAGCAGACCCTGATCAGCTCTACCAGTGACCATTGTCACTACAGGGGATTTTTTTCCTGTAACTAGGGATCTTATGGATGCCTCAGCTACAGTAGGAAAGTGTCAAAAAAAAACAAACAAACATGCGAGTGTCCCCCAGAGGTCATATGACGCCATGGAGAACGTAGATCTTAAAAAAAAAATACATACATAAGTAAAACAAAATTACAGAATAAAATAAAAATATATACATAAAGAAAGCAACCCAAAGCCAATGCCAACCAAAACTGTCACCATGTGCACCCTGTAATCCAAAAATCACACATTATATATTAAAAACGTCCGAGACAAAATTAGGAACCCACCCCCATACTTTATTTTAGCGTAAATATGCGAATTAAAAAAAAATATAAGTAATTTTGTTAGCTTTTTACCCCTAATTAAAAAGAAAGCCAGTGAAAGATATTTTTTTAAAAATAGCCCCATATGTCACAGAAAGAAGAAAATTTTGGTAGCCGAAGGAAAAAAGAGCAGTTAAAACCACCACATTGGTAGACATAATAGTATAGTAGAAGTAGTGTTCCTTATGGTACCTCCATGAAACACCATGTTCTCCCCAGACTAAGTGATTCCAGAAGAAAATACCTGGATATTATGGCATGCAGTGGAATGCGCTACATTTGTTTATTATTCTTACAGAACACTTGTTTGTGAACTCACCCGATGATACACTAACTTGTGCACTTGCAACAGCCAAGCTGACTTCATCAGTCAAGGACACATTGACACAGTAGACTCCAGAATCATTGAAGACTTGCCGCAATACTAGCTGGCAGTCAGATGAGGGCTCCACTGGGTTACAGACAGCCTCCTGAGGATTCCCACAGTCTGGGTCAGAAACTACAGTACAAACTTGCCTTGGTACACTGTAATAAGAAATAAAGCCCATAGCCAACAGTGTTAAAGTGATACAAGGATTGGATTGTCTTAAGGTGCTGGAAAGGGAACACATGAGTCTGTAGGATGCAGACATGAAGGAGCAGCCCAGTTTTCACCAAGCACTGTGAGACTTGTGCTTCTGCAAGTTAGATGCGATGGCTGGTCTAGTTTGAGGGACTTGCTAGCATAAATAGGATGATTGAGTTTTACAAAGTAGTTTCCAGCAGGAGAAGTCTAATGCTTGTAGTGCAACTGCTGCTCCTGGCATTACACTTACCTTCCTTGGCAAGTAACCATGAGATCCACCGTATTCTCAAGCCCAGCAGCCACAATTGGCTCCACTTGCACAATCTGAACACTTTCAATACCAGCTAGAAGTTAAAATATAAAGCACGTTAGTTTCCTAGTGTGGTTTATGTTACAGGCCTTCTATTCCACTATGTACTTACAGACAATCTCCAGGTCAGTGGCAAGCGTTCCATATCTATACAGCAGGCACCCAACAAACGGGCCCTCAGGAGCCTGGCGCTTGGCAAGTATTAAGACTTCACCATTAGCTTCTGTGACTGGAACCGCTTCATTAGATGCAGTCACATCAGTTACTGTTATGGGGGGAAAAAAAAAAAAAGTTGGTTTTATTTTTATGATAGGAAACAGTTTCCACCATTTTTTCCAGCATTAACGCTGTGTTTTCAGCACAGTCTTAAACGCTGTCAAACGCTACCATTGACTTCAATTGGGCTTCTCAAACATGCACTAAAATGCAGGATTTGTAACGCCGAGTTTTTCAAGCGCCATCTGTTCTATTTTCATGCACGTCTGTGCTTTATAATGCGTTGCTTTGACCATTGAAATGAATGGGCGGTGGAATGTGGTTACTGCGTTTTTTACTTTTTTCAATTTTGGTATTATCAGATTGCTTGGCTGTGTTGATAATGGTTCTGAAAACTTTAGTTTTCGGCCAACATTGTGATGGGTGATGAGGTGCGCTAAACGTGGAAGAACAAAAAAAACAAAACCTCAAGCGCATGTCTGCGAGGCCCTATTAAAATGGGAGCGTCATACCACGCTGAAAAAAAACAAAAAAACAACCAACAAAGCGATGTGTGAGAGTGGCCAAACACTGTCAAAAACGCACGTCAACGCAGCTGAAAATGCATATACATTCAACTTCATGGGAACATACCTTCCGCTGGTGCTTGCGTAGAGGAAGTGGGTCCAGCCTCAGTACTTTCTTCAATGTTCTCAGCAAGCTGTGTTGCCGTTTCTACAGCCTGACTAGGTTCAGCTTCTTCTGTTAACACAGCTTCCGTTCCGGCTACTGCTGTACCACCATCTTCTGTTATAAAGACGGCTGTACTAAGAATGTCTTCCTGGGTAGCTGACAAGCCATTATCAGGCAGAACTTCTGTTCCGGTGTCTTCACTATTGACTACAACTACTTGTGAAGTTCCGGCTTCAGGAATAGCAGTTGGTACAGTTGCTTGATCTGTTTCTGGTTCCGCAGTTGCAGAATTCAGGTTATCCTCAGTTATGGAAGCTTCAGTTAGGGACTGATCATCTGCTAAATCAAGTGATGATGAGGAGTTACTTGGAACTGGCACAACTGTACCAACGGGAACCACTGCTTGAGAAGGAGAAGAAAAAAAAAAGTTGCTGGCTTTAGGCCTTCATGTTTCCTGCCATTAGTAAGGGACTTATATTACCAACTTGGAGGGGTGCAGAATTAGCATTACGTTGGGCCTAGTTAAAATACCACCTGTAGAGTACTAACACCAAGAGCTGCTTTAGCTGTAGATACTTTGATCATGCTCAGCCATCCCCCCTCATTTAGTTATTAATGAAAAGTGGTAGCACATATACTGCCACTTCTCAACTGGAAACTGGGCAGCTCCCGTTTTAAGTTTACCACCACCAGGAGGCAGCCTTGTGATTTGGTCAAAAACATTAAGAACACACAAGTCCCCAAGTCTGCATGCAAGTTTAGGTTAAAACTCTTTAGAGTACAACATACCAGTCAATTGTCCACCATTTGTTGTAGCGACTTCAGCTGTGGGTTCCACAGGTAGCTCTGTAGTCACATCCCCCTGTGCAGTTGTTACCGCAGGAGTAGCACCACCACATGGAGTAATTGGAATGGCAGCCTGAACAACAACTTTTGCCTTGAATGCCCCCGGAGAAACATATGTATGAGTAACACCTGTATTTCGAGTTATAAGGGTACCACTCTCATCTCCAAAATCCCATGAAAAAGATATGTCAGATGTCTGGAGATAGGCACTTGGGTCATGAACCGCTACAGAGAAGGACACTGCTCTGTTCTGGATAAAGCGCCTGTCCTCCTGGTTCAGATCAAGAACTTGTGTTATGGAAACAGAGACCGGTATCTGATCTGTAACATAATAGGTTAAGGTTTAGCAGAAACTGGAACTAAAGCCTACAGGAAAAATATGGCAAATGGCCAATATCATCATCATTAATAATATTTAAATAGCGCCAACATATTCCACAGTGCTTACAAAACAGGAGGAACAGAAAGAAAACCACAGTTACATCTAGTAATCAATTGATAGAGACAATAGGGGTGCGGGTCCTGCTCCAACGAGCTTACATACTACAGATAATGGGGTGATACAGAAAGTAAGGGGCTGGAAATGTGCATGGTATGGCGAGGTGGAGAGTGAGGGATGCTATCCTCAGACAATGGTCAGGCCTTATAGTGGCTGAATCGGTGTGACTGGCGGGAGCAGTTGATTGCGGCTAGCAGGGGCTGCAGTCAGTAGGACAGGGAGCATGTTATCAGGCGGAGTACAGAGGGGTATGGTATGCCTCCCTGAAGAGGTGCATTTTTAGATCACGCCTGAAATAATGCGCGTCAGGGACTGCCCAGATAGTTTGGAGTAGCGCGTTCCAGAGGACTGGTGCCGCTCTAGCAAAAAGTCTTGGAGGCAGAAATGAGAAGTTTGAATTAAAGGAGCGCTTAATCCGATTTTGTTAGCGGAGGGCACAGGCTGGGTGGTGGATTGAGATGAGGGATGCAATATAGGGCGGGGCGGTGCTGTGGAGAGCTTTGTGGATGAGGGTAGTGAATGTTGATTTCAAGTGATCAACTTTTAAGGCCCATTTAGACAACGATAATCGCTCAAAAGATGTCGCTCAAGCGGCTTTTGAGCGATAATCGTTGTGTTATTTACAGCGCAAGATGATCGCTCAAGATGAGCGATCACCTTGTGCTGCCAGTGGAGGATGCAGAGGACAAGCGGAGTGTCCCCACTTGTCTTCTGCATCCAGCTGTTCTCTGCTCCGAACGCCCGGCTGTTATACAGCCGAGCGGAGGATGCAGAAGACGAGAGGTGTGCCCGCTTGCCTTCTGCATCCAGCTGTTTTCTGTACAGAGCGCCCGGCTGTTAGAGCCGGGCGGTCCGTGCAGAGGGTGCAGAAGACAAGCGGGGTGTGCCTGCTTGTTTTCTGCATCCAGATGTTTTTTGGATGGAGCGTCCAGCTGTTATACAGCCGAGTGCTCCGTGCCGGGTATGGAGAACAGAGCTGGACCGCTGTGTTCTTCATACCCAGCCTGTTATCAGGGAGCGGGATACAGCTGAAACAATAGTATCAGCTGTATCTCACTGAGAGTCCCTGATAAGGCTAATCGTAGTCTTTCAGCAGGCTGAAAGACGACGATGAGCAACAGGATAACGAAAACTGCAGGATGTAAGTGCAGTTACACACAATTATCGCTCAAAAGACGGCTTTTGAGTGATAATAGTTGTCTAAATGGGCCCACTAGTCCACTGAACTTACAAGACAGTATTCTACAAAATTCACTTTGAAGGGGCATTTTAGTATTCTATCAAAATAACTTAAGTAGCAGGGTCCAATATGGTTTAGGGTATAAGCATAAGTTTGCACAAGGCTTTTCTAGAATATATTTTCCCACCAAATAGAAAATGTATTTCATACCAGTTATGGCAAATTGGGAGGATGTGCTGCCAATGGGAATGAATTTCTGTCGCCCTCGATAATGATACACAACCACATCCATTGTGTAGGAGCCAAGCGGAATGTCATCTGTCTCTACTGTGAGATTGGAAGAAGGACCATCTACCACCTGCCAGTACTTTCCTAGAATGAAGCATGGTCTCAGTTATTTGTGTCAAGTCTTACCTAACCAGTTAAATAGATTTAGTTAAAGAAACAGACCCCATGCTTGCCAAACGTAGACAAATTTGCTGCGTCTCTTTTCCGCTTCCCGTGGGAATGGATTGCCATCTGGAAAGGTGCATCTTGACCCTTCTGCCGACTCATCAGGGTAGACCGGTTCACCAGCTGACACCCAGGTACCTATGTAAAGCAGATTTAAAGAGCACCTTATGCACTAGACTGTTCCAACTCCCTTTAATATCAGTATTTGACAAAACTACTACTTACTATTGTCAGTGCAGTTTTGGCTCCACACAATTTGTCCATCAGGCAGCACAGTTTGATTGTGGGGGAAGTTCAGCTTGATGAAGAATGTAGACTTCGCACCAGTCAAAGTTGGGGCATCATTCTGGATATTGAAAGTCACCTGGCCTCCTAAAAAGGGCAAGACTCTTAATATACTAATCCCCAATACGTACATAGAATACAACTGATACATGCATATATCAGTATGTATTCTAAACAGTTACTATGATCTTACTTCATCAGGTTTGAAATCACTTATTCCATTTTAGGTTAAGTTAAACACCACAACCCTTTTTTCTGACCTTTCCAGCAGTCCCTTTTCTGGGCTTCACTTCCTTTCCAGACAGGGTACATTTGGCTGTTCCATGACCTGAATGGCAGACGTTTCTTACTTTGTACCTCTGTAGTGCTCTGCTGGATTCTATTTCGAGACCCTACAACATAAAAGAAATGAGTGACCAATTGAGAAAGCTCATGTCCTACATGAGGGACACAGAACTGTTCAACTTTGAATGTCCAAATACATCCTAGGCGATCTAACATTTTACTGAGATGTGAAAGGAATTCATCAGGTCACATGAGATAGAGGATTAAGCAGATTGAGGTTGATGCAGAGGTTTCTCTACCATATGAGCCTACATTCTCTTGGCTTAGTAGAGCCCCTTTGTATCAGCATGTGATGCATGATCTGGAGTCGTGCTGAGGGGCTCCAGGCAGAGATGGGTCACATGAGAATTCAATCCTTCCTGGAATCTTACATGTGACTCTCAGCTGAAGTGTCTAACCTGAGGTTTTATAGGACTATGGTTAGCAGTCATGTTCACACACCAGCAAGAAAAGTGTAATATTTCTTTTGGGTAAAGCTTTCAAATTACATGCATTTATGCCATAGGTGGAGAAAGATTTAAGGCCTAATGCACATAACCATTTTTGGTCTGAGGTGACAACTGGCAGTACATGACCCATAATAATCGATATGCACTATTCTGATCAGATTTGTAGACGAGGCTTGGCCATTCAAGTCAAGGGGGATGCCAAGGCACTCACACTCAATTTCACGGCTCAGTTAAGACGAAGGGGAAAAAAGAAAAAAAAAAAAAAAAAAAAAGCATTACAGTCGAGTCGACACACCCCAATAAAAAATTAATCCTTTGATTTTTTTTCCCCCACTGTCAATGTGACCCGTTAGCTGTACAATTCTATTGGAAAACAAACTGAAATCTTTTACGGTGGGGAACATTTAAAGACAGGGGTGTGTAGACTTATCCACTGTACATACAATATGTCAGGCAGATACTATTACCAGAAAAAAATGCCTTAGTGTTAATCATTTTTTATTGCATATTTTGATATATTACATGTCAACCTGGTTTCGGCTATGGCCAATTAGTGGGCACTTTTTAGATTTCATTTTTGATCTTTCACTTTTATTTTTATGATCCATTCCTCCAAAAAATGTCAGAGAAGACATCAGAGGTGGGGGCTTAATCACCGGGTGTGCGAAGAAAAAAAAAAAAAAAAGTCGGCACCTTCCTCTTTTGTGCAAATACTTGTCCATTTTTTTCTTTTCTTTTTGATCATGGGTGGGGCAGGACATGGCAAGTTTACAGCAGCTCAAGTTAGAGCACAACTCCGCACCAGCTATGAGATGTGTGATGCAGCAGCATGCATGACAGATGCACTCTGTTAGCCTGGGTTTCCACGCTGCAGAAAGAGCCCTTTTACGTAAAACAATTATCGTTCGATTCTGTGAATTTGAACATAATCGTTCAATGTAAACTTGGCCAACGCTTGAACTAATACAGTTTACATGAATGAGTAATATGTAAAATAATTAGTGAACGGTTTATCTGCCTGTATAAGCTCAGTTGCTCAGGTGAACGGCTCCATGTAAAGCCTGGTTTAGACAACGATTAATCGCTCAAAAAAATCTTTTCAGCGATCATCGGAGTGTGCTTTTTACAGCGCAAGGTGATCGCTCAAACGTTGAGCGATCACCTTGCGTTCCAAGCGGGGGATGCAGAAGACAAGCAGCCCCACTTGTCTTCTGCATCCAGCTGTTCTTTGCTCAGAGCACCTGGCTGTTCTAGCTCCGACCGGGGGATGAAGAACACAGTTGGACCGCTGTGTTCTTCATACCCTGCTGTCTTCAGGGAGCAGGATACAGCTGAAACAAGAGTATCAGCTGTATCCTGCTGTGCATTCCTGATAACTGATCGCTGATCTTTCAGCATGCTGAAAGACAACGATGAGCAACGGCTTAATGAAAACTGCACAATGTCAGTGCAGTTAGACAACGATTAGCGCTCAAAAGATGGCTTTGAGCGAAAATAGTTTTGTCTAAATCAGCCTTAAAAAGGTGCCCAGCTGCATGTGCCCAGCACCCCACCCACCAACTGCAGCAAGATCATGTGCCCGCTGGGCGCTGTCGGTCGGTGGGGTTCAGGACGCATGAGGTTGCTGTAGTGTGGAAACCCAGCCTGAGGCCACTTTTGGTTTGTGTTGTGGACCGTAATACAGCACTAATGCAACTATCAGACTGCTTAGGCCGCCTGCACACGGGCGGATTTGCTTTGTAGAATCTGGAGCGGGCGTCCGCCTCAAGATTCCACCAGAAATACCTCCCATAGCATGCTGAGGAAAAGCAGTTTTTTTCCTGCCCATGAGCTGAAATAAAATGCAATTTTCTGCTTGGAAGGGGAAGGGGATAAGACAAAAAGCAGTACGCTCTATTCCTAGGCGAAATCCGCGCAGATGGCTTCCATTGAAGTCAATGGAAGCAATCCAATCCATGGCCCTTCCACGGCATAGCATTATCTGTACTTCACATGTGCACCGGCCAGCACATCCGCAATACAGATAAGAGGACTGCGGACAGGTACATGGGGGTCACCAACCAGGGCACAGGGTCAGAAATGCTTGACTTAATACATTCTTCCGGGTCCTTTTTGCACTTCAAGAGTGGCAGAAGGGACAGTTTGAGGAGCGAGAGTCTCTTTGACAGTTATGAAAATTTAAAAATTCATAAATTTGGCATAATTTTACTCTGGGTAAGGGGGTGGCATAAAGTAATTACTCTACCTACCTCAACAACCCAAACCTATGATAGTTATGACAAATTTTTCATACACCTTTTGATACATTTGCAGACAACGCTGTCTCCAGCAAAGTGAACAAAACCACACATTATAAATTCCTTCCGGATTTATGGGTCTTCCATATACTGAAAACAAAGGTTTGGTACGGTGTTCACCAGTAGAGCAAAATGTGATGGTTTCTCTTGCTGGGAACAAAGTAATCTTGTAGATATGATGCCTTTTAATGGCTAACAAAATACATGATGTTACAGTGAGCTTGTGAACCTCTCGGGCTCTTAGTCAGGCTAAAAATGGAATAGATCTGAAGAGGCATGGATATTTATACACACTTATAACATACATACTTATGACAAGGCACAGATATGGATGGGATTGGTTCGCACTTAAAAGGAATTCTGCAACGGAAAACAATTTTTTTTTGTCTAGGCACTGATAGCGGAGTGAAAGTTTTAAGGCTCCTGAATTACTGTTACGGGGTGGGCGTCAGGCCAGGCATACTGCAAGAGGTACACTAGACACTGATAAGGGATTATAAATTTATGGTCCCCGAATTACTGTTGATGGGGGTTTTCACCAGGCCAGCAGTTTTATCTGTATAATAAATGTCTTACACCTCCCATTCACGCATAAATCCTGGGGAATAATTTAACCCACTGTTCAGCATGTCAAAAGTTGTTTTAATTTATGCTCCCAAATTCTTCTATGGTTGTGACTTGAAACCACGCTTCAATATAGAAGAATTTGGGAATATAAATTGATAACTTTTGACATGCTGCATACTGGGTTAAATTATTCCCCAGGATTTATGCGTGAATGGGAGGTGTGAGACATTATACAGATAAGACTGCTGGCCTGGTGAAAACCCCCTCAACAGTAATTCAGGGACCATAAATTTATAATCCCTCATCAGTGGCAAGTTAAAAGTGTTTGTGTACCTCTTGTAGCATTCCTAGCCTGATGCCCCGCCCCCCCCCCCCCCTAACAGTAATTCAGGGGCTATAAAACCTTCACTCCGCCATCAGTTCCCAGACAAAAAAAAAAAAAAAGAAGTTTGTTTTCCGTTGCAGGATTCCTTTTAAGTGCGAACCAAATCACATCCATGTCTGTGCCTTGTCATAAGTATGTATGTTATAAGTGTGAATAACTATTCATGCCTCTTCAGATCTATTCCATTTTTAGCCTGATGAAGAGCCCGAGAGGTTCGCAAACTCGCTATAACATAATGTATTTTGTTAGCCATTAAAAGGTATATCTACAAGATTACGTGGTTTCTCTTGCTGGGAACAATCACATTTTCCATAGACTGTCATTCTCGCCCATGGGGTGCATCTGGTATTGCAGGCCAACCCTAGCCACTTTGATCTAGATATTGAACGAGGTATCCGATAGAACAGGAATGCACAGCCCGTGGCCTAGGGGGGGGCCCTTGTAACAAACATTCTGTGTGGCCCCCAACCATCAACACACAAACACTTGCTCAGGTCATTCCCACACCAGAGGAGTGGCACACCACTCAGGAGCAGGGATGGGCAAGTACTAACGGCCCACTGTGTAACCAGCTCCATTTTCTCCTATCTAAAGAATGGCAAGTCCTTGAAATATTTGGTATGGCAGAAAAGAATATAAGAGTTGGAGGTGACCACTGTAGTTCATGGGAGTTGTGAAATGGTAGGTTGTTGCCAAAACATCTATATTGTCACCACATGCATGGTCTACACCTATGGAGTGCTGATGAGGGGAGAAGGGGACCCATCATTCTCCCAATAGGAGCAGGTTCCACTTTCAGAACTCTCCCCCATTAGATATTTATCACATACTTTTGATATTCCATAAATGCCTTAGAGGGAAATGCCACTTTAAATTTTACTGCGGCCCTTAGGAGCGAAAGTGTGGCCCTTGAATCAAAGGAACAAAATATATAAAATTTACACACCCCTGCCATAGAACAAATAAGATACAGAAGTTCTGCACAGTTGACTGTCCTACACGTTTAACAGTCGCTAAACCTGATAAGCCGAGCAATATTGCCCAAATCAATTTATTTATACGACTGAACCAGCAACTCTGCCGTTCTGTAAAGCCCGAGGATATATCCACACGGGGCAGATCAGTGAATGCTTACATGCAGAAAATACCCACATTTACAGGAGCAGCAGAGTAGGACTGCAGAATTGTCCTGTAGCGCACATGTTAAAGGGAATACAACTTATGGTGCCGTTTCATATTTGCCCACTTCTCACCACTGAAGTCCACACAGCAAACACATCTGAGTCTTGTCAGAGTCCCGTGTGGTTTCTCCCATAAACTCGTATAGGGACTTCAGTGGTGGGAAGCGGGAGAGTATAAAATTCAGCCCCGGCTCCCTGTAACCTCACCCTGGTTTATGGCGTTCATGCAGGTTTCCTTTATGCTTGCAGTATGTAAATTTGTGCATCTCTACCTCACAATTCCCCCTTCGCAATGTAATCTGCAGCAGTTGTGTATTGGATGCCACTGCAGATTTTCAGCATCAGAGCCACCCTTTGTGTCTGTACCTTGACATAAAAAAATAAAAAAAGTATATGTTTCACCCTTTCAGTATATAGATCAAAATTTCTTTACACCACTGATCAAGTACTCCCAACATGCCAATGGTATACAGGACTTCTTTAGAGCTCCTGCACACTGGCGAGAACGATATGAGGCTGTGATTCACAGCCAGATTATCCCCCTCACAAGGCTTCTGAAAAGCCCTGGATGCAAGATGTTTTCACAGGGAAGAAGCCCGCATTACACCAGGGCTGAAGGAATCTTCTGCCCGGCTGTCACAGCAGCGGCAAGGGATAGTGATCTTCTCCTATTGATTTAACTTATGCAGAAGTACTGCAAGACCTGAAGACATGGATATTTCTTCTATACAATATCCTCAAATCACGACCTGTTGGTCTTCAAGTACTGAAGTTGAGAAACCCTGATCTAGATTGCTGGATTCTTCAATTATTTCCTTAAGCATCTAAGCAGAGGTATCGCAAGCCACCAGGGGTCAGATAGTACAGCCCAATATCAATGATGAGATGCCATGCCTCCTGCCCTAGTACACTCAACTTCACGGACGGTTTCTAGTTTATCTATAATATACAGTTATTCCTCCATCAATTCCACAAAGATACTAGAAGATTATAACAGCTTTGGCACACAAGATTTACATCACTGGGTATGTGAAGAGGACTAGCAGTGAAGCTGAAAATTAATCTAGGACTAAACTTCATTGATTGTAGCAAGGTCTTTGCCGGTAGAGCTAGACTTCAGCCAGAAAACATAAATGGCAGAGGTTTTTGCACCATTACATGTTAAAGGCATCGCAGCAGGAAGTTTTTCTTTATATAGGGCTGTCCCACATAGTATCATAGTATGTTAGGCTGAAGGTAGACAATGTCCATCTAGTTCAGTCTGTTTTCACCCTTGTTGATCCAGAGGAAGGCAAAAAAATAAAACCCAATGAGGCAGAAGAAGCCAATTAGCCCATTTGGGGGGGGGGGGGGGGAATTCCTTCCCGACTCCATAATAGCAGCCAGAATAATCCCTGAATCAACATTTTAATAGCTCCTACCTGACTCCAGGACCGTATGGTCCTAGTGTATCGCACGTGCGGGTTTTGCACACGCAATATGCTGCACAGATATCCTATAGGATATTTACAAATTGCATAAAATATGAACGCAATAAAAAAACAAAAACAAAAACACATACACAGAATCTTGGGATGTATTATATGGGCACACACACCAAGATTGTACAGAAGATGGGCGGCACACAGCTAGCACACAATGCCATTGCGTACTGGATATTTGCCGCAAGATACGCTCGTGTGAGCCCAGGCTTAGAGTACCAGATGTATACTCATTACATTTCACTGATAGACTAGGTCGGGGTACATCATCTATAATTATAGATTAATCAGCATTAGGCAAGCTCAGAATTCAGAAGCTGGTGATGTTATCTACCTCCCCGGACTCCCAGAAGTAGTCAATACTCACTGTTCTGAGCCTCGATCCCAGCACACAGCAGCCACAGGACACACAGGTGCCAGACCCCACTCATGTCTTCTGTCACCTTGTTCCTCCGGGACGCCAGCACAATGGAAGAGGAAAACTGGGAAGCTTCCTATTAAAATAGCCAGCAACAGGTCATTAACATAATCATACCTCCCCCCACATGACTAAATGGATTAATTCATTCCTGGTCATCTCACAAGCCTCCCTGCCCACAGTGGTCAGAGTTACGCTAGACCTTAGGCAAGATATTTCATGTGATTGCCTTCACAATTGTTCTATAAAAGCAGCCCAGTTATATAAACTACAGACGAAATACAGTCATTAACTCATTTTCGTATCTCGGAAGCTACAGGCTGTATTCACACATTTTGGTTGAGGTGCATTAAAAAAACAAAAAAAAAAACAATTACAACCGAGAATCCGCATGCAGTTTTCGCATGTTGATGAGGTGGTTGACATATGGACAAAAACCACAAAACTTTTTTTTCTCCAATTTTCGATGTATTTATGGTTATTAGTGACAATCACATGATCTTTTTACTGCATGGTGCAGGTACACCCCTAGGGCTCCTTCACACTGGCGATCGCAATTTTTCCTGCGAAAAAAAAAAAAAAAAAAATCGCAGCAAAATAGTGGCTTTGTTTTGCGATTTTTAAGAATCAGCACTGCTTTTTCTAGCAAAAACATCGATGCCGCTTGCAATTTCCTTTGCGCAATTTTGCTATTTTTTTTCATGAAAGTCAATAGGACTTTCTAATGTTAAAAACGCATCGCATGACAATCGCAAGTTCATGGAATGCAGAAAAAATGAAAACATAGGGTAGAAAAAAAAAAAACGCAAAATGCAGAAAGATGGAGCATTGGAAAAAACAGCAAACGCTCCATAATCTTCCGCCACGGCGGCAGACTGCTACTTCCTTGAAGTGATGTGAGGTGGTTTTGACACAAACACCTTGAATCTGCGGGGACATCGCACCTTACCAAGAGAGATATCGGGCAGTAAATATCGCACTTGCCCGTGTGACGTTAGCCTTTATGCTTTGTGATGAAAGCAGCTTATCTGACCACTTAAATGGCAAAAACAGAAAAGCAGCATATAAACCCGTCTACGCCGTACTGCACCGTGTGCAGGATAAAGAAATAAGACAGTATTGCTATTGAGAAAAAAGTAAGCATCCACAGTGAAACATTACCGAACGATGGGAATTACATTTTCCACAGTTTGTCATAAACGCTACTCCTAATTATAGTACATCCATACAAGAGCGAAAATACAAAGAGTTCATTTAATGGATGCCAAAAACAGTTCGGGCCACGTAGAAGCAGCCCGGCACCATAGTCATGAAGTCGGTCTAAAAGGAAATCTGTCCTTGTTGCCCATAGCAACCCATCAGAGAGCAGCTTTTATTTTTTATACTGCTGAGGGAAAATGAAATCTGGCCTGGAATTGGTTGCTACGGGCAACATTTTTTCTTTTAGACAGTTTTCACAAGACTGTGGTGCCGGACTACTTTTCTGCGGTCCATACTACTACAATCAGCAAGACAAGTTTTTTTTTTTGTTTGTTTTTTTTAACACCTTTTTATTTTTAGAGGAAATCAGAAAGGGCAGACTAAAGGTCCTATGTTTATGGGCGGATTTGAATTGTGGAATCCACGCGTGCCGTGGACATGAGGCCTAATAGAAGCCAGAGAAAGAAAGTTGTTCTGAATATGAAGTCACGTATTTTGGGAAGCTAATCCAACTAAGCACTGAGCTCCCACCCCCTCTCAGCCCCTCGGCACTATTTGCAATGAGAGGAGGCGGGCAGGGGTGGAGCTAAGTTCAGATACTTAGCTCCACCCCTACCATTGCTAATAGTGCCAAGGGGCAGAGAGGGCGGGAGCTCAGTGCACTGCTCCCGGCTCTTCCAGCTTCCTCCCCCTGCAGAGAGGGACGCCGTATATCGGCCGGTGTGAATACCCGGCCAATATATGGTCATCTGAATAAGCCCTGAGGTCGGGCTCACTGAAACGTATGGTAAGACGCTGCGTATAGAATGCAGCGCTTTACCAGAGTGTGGAACGATGGAAAACTGCATTTTTTGCCTGTGCATGAAAGGGTATCACGCATGCAGTCACGCACTGACTTCCTGTTTTTTTTACTTTCCTGTTATTGTCTCAGCCAAGTTGTGTAAAAAAAAACGCTGAACACGTAAAATGCAGTAAAATACAACATGCTGCGTTTTTTATTTGCGTATTATGCGCAATGAATAAAGGCTAGTGTGAGCGGAACAGCCAAAATCAATGTATTTTAATTGCTGTGATTGACCACGTATTATACACACGTACATTGCATGCATAATGCGCAATTCAAATACGCTCACGTGAGCCCAGCCTTGCAACCGATTGGGGTACATTCATATGGCTACAGTTTGCATGTGGTAAAACGGCACTGGCGACCCTCATGCATTTTTGTTGCAGTTTTTACCATAAACACAAAAATGCACGTCGGAATCGAAGTGGTTTTTACAACCTCATGTTAAACCCTTTCCAATCCACTGTCTGACCTCTGAAGACATTATGATTTAAGGCTGTACAGCTCCGTTCTTGGAAGACATCCGTCGGGGTTCTCTTACTGTATATTGCCAGCCTCACTGCTGTCAGAGCCTATCCAACGTGGCACCTCATGCAGTACTGGCTTTAGCCAGCATATAGCGCCGTTGTACAATGGCAGAAAGAGAGTAAGCTCCCTAGGAAAACCGGGATACAAATTGGATTGGAAAGGGTTAATACACCCTATGGCCTCATGTCCACTAGAAAAATACGATCCGTGCAGATTTCCACAGCGGATTACCATTAATTAGATTTTTTATTACTTGCAGGAGATCATAAGCAATGAGTTGAATGGAGCCCATCAGCACGTGATCTGCAATTTAATGGAGCATGCTGCGGAGTTTTTTTTCTGCGCTAAATCCGCAAATCGAATTAAATCACATCCGTCGGTGTTAAATTCAATTTAATTGACCATGGATTGGCCAATGATTCCCTATAGGCAAATTTGACTGCAGATCTTGTGGATGTTCTAGTGGATATGAGGCCTAAGGCCACCTTCACACAACCATATGAGTTTATACGTTTGCACCATATAAAAATCAAGAATTGCCCCGATCGAGTCCCAAACTTTAGCTGCATATTTTCAGCCAGTCAGACGGGGCACTGCTGTATATGGGCAAAGCGGTACGCAGAAGCGATGAAAACCATCGATGTCTTAAATGCTTGGAATAACCAATGGTTACATTGGGCCAATTGTGTTCTTTTCCCAGCGTTCTACCTAGGGTAACTCCCTCCCACTTCCTTTTTCCAGCTTCCATTGAAGTCTATGAGTGCTTACTGCATATCTCAGCAAAAGATAGGGCAAGACATAGGCTGGCTGCACATGGGCGGGTCGGATACCATATGCGGAATCCGACCCTGTGCCCAGACGGCATCCGCACGTACCTGCCTTTCTTTAATCGACTCTGTACTGCGGTGGTTCGCACGGCGAGCTGTCTGACATGCGCAGTACTTTTTGTTTTTTTATTATTTTAAACTTTTGCATTTCCTGCATCACAGAAGGGGAAATATAAAAAAAAACAGTTACTGAAAACAGCCTTAGGCCTCATGTCCACGGGGAAAATCAGGCCCACTACGGATTCTCCATGGAGAATCCGGGGCGGGTCCCTCCTGCCCCACGGACATGAGGGCTGAAAATAAGAATTAACTCACCTCTCGCACGCTCCGGATCTTCCCTTCGCCGCAGCGTCATCTTCTCTGCGTCGCGGCCGGATCTTCTTTCTTCGGCCCGGCGGATGCGCAGGGCACGTCGATGACGTGCCCCGCGCATGCGCCGGCCTGAAGAAAAAAGATCCGGCCGCGATGGAGAGAAGATGGAGCCGCATCTCCGCTGCGACCATAGAGAGGCCGCTGTGGAAATGAAAAAAAAAAATAAAATTATCGACATGTACGGTCTGTTTTCCGCATGGCACGTCAGTTTCAGTGTGGCTTGGATTTTTGCAAAATCTCGTCCACTTTGCTGGTTAATCCCGGGATTAGGAGCTGCGGGCGGAATAGCCGTGCGGACATTCCACAAAGAAATTTCGCAGCAATTCTGTCCTGTGTGAATGGCAGCAGAATTTCTGTGCGGCAGTTCCATCGCGTGTGAACCCAGGCTTACACAAGAGCGAGGATCGCTGGCATCACTCAGAGCATGGCCAGCATGGAGCGTTCTTGCCTCGCCCGCCTCCTTTCACTGTAAGCAGGCACTCATTCGATTTTCTGCGTGCATTTATATAGTAAGACCATCATTCAAAGCACTACAGGAGCACGGGTATTTGAACAACTCTTGACAATAATCATCCCGTGTAAAAGGGCCTTAATACATAATAGCGCTAGTTGCCAGGCTGTGCATACACTTGCAAGCACAGCTGAGCAATCATCAGGAAAGCACATGCACTAGTAACAACCTCTACTTCATATATAACAGCAGCTAAAGGCTTCCATTACTGCTCATAACAGCCCAGCAATTGTCAGGAAAACACAAGCACTAGCAGCAGCCATTATATAACTGTCAGCTACTAGGAAACTGCACATAAATTCACTACCACAAAAAGTAACTAGTATTCCCCTTTCCCACATTCTATACACTTACCCCCGCATAGCCAACAATGATCCACTATGCGGTTCTCCTTTATATGTTGGCCCCCTAAGCTCAGCCCTGCTTCACCTGCTGCTTTACACCTCATTAGCCTGACTGCTAATGACAGACTTTTGCCCTGCTTGGAGGTCCTGGCATCCTTTGATGCCTCTGAACTGTGACATGCTGCCCGTATAATCTCTGAGATACATTCTTTGTATCTTTAAGAAAAGTTACAAAGATTGGGAAACAAAGTGTGCCTGTGTGATGGCGGGGCCTCGAGTGCTTTATCTGCATATGATTGCACCTTCCCTTTAGGAACACTTGGGATTATTGCAGAAAAGCAATTGAAGATCCCCCATTGCAGTTAACATGTGACATACAACACTGTGGTGTAGCCTAAGGCCGCCTTCACACGGGTGAGAAAATAGCGCAAGATTTGTGCAATGCGAGACGCACAAATATGAAGCCCATTCTTTTGGAAGGGGTCATACACACGAGCGTTGTTTTCCATGCAATGCAGGAAACAAATCGCAGCATGCTGTGTGATCTCGCATCGCAGCCCCATTGTCTTCAATGGGGGCGGTGGCAGCATCGCACTGCGAACTGGGTGCACACGGTGCGATGCAATGTCTCCAATCGAAAACAATGGGAGAAACTCCGCGGTAAGCTGCAGTGGAGGATTGCTTCTTCCCCGAAGTGATGTGCGGCTGTATTGACAAGAAAATGCCTCGCATTCTCGGGGAATTCACATGATGGGGAGCGTTGTATAGGGCCATGATTCACGTCTAAGGCTGACTTCACACGGATGTATTTGCGTACGCAATACGGAGAGAATAGAACCCATTGATTTCAATGGGTTCATTCAAATTTCCGGATTTTGCTGTACGCTTTTTGGTTGCACAAAAAAAATGGAGCTGGTTTTATTTTTCTGCGTATTTGCATACCAAAGATTCCCATAGAAGTCCATGGGTGATGCGAAAATGTGCGCGCAATATGTGAGGAGATACGTAAAATACTACGTAATTACGCTGGAAAAAGAACACATCTGGAACTCATTAGACGAATCAGCCACTGGTTTTTGTGTTCTCTGCACAAAAAGGCATGCCCTGTGGGCAGAGGCATATGCCTCGTGGGCAAAAAAGACTTGTTTATAGGGCAAAAAAGCTGTGCTAAGGCCCGCGCGATTGCGCATGCGTCAGTGTGAAGCCAACTTGAGACTATCGCACAATACATCATGTATACTGAATGATCACTGCATTAGAAACAGTAACACTCGCGTTTTCCCGACAATTGCCGGGCCGCACCTGGCTTCCGCTAGCCCTTGTGTAATAGCAGTAATAGAGTGAAGGTGACCGGCTATAATATGTTGCCATGGAGCCTGGGCATTAAAAAAACACCTTTGATGGTCCTAGCTATTGGATTTTGACCAATGGCTTCTTCTGGCTTTCATTTTGAAAAAAAAAAATTGAATATAATGAAAAAATTTTGCCTAAAGTTTAAGGGCTCGTTCACACGGGCGCATGCTTAAAACTCTTCGTAAACATTGCAGCGTTTGAAATGCGTATTGTTCAACTTTCCCACTGTATAATCGCACAGGTTTTTTTTGCACATGTATACCTGTGTATATATGCATATGTTAGGCGCAAAAAATAAATAACGCAAACAGGCAGAATGATGTTCTTCTTGGTTTTGTTTTAATTCATTAGCAATACCTGCGTAGGGGTAGCGTTTTGATACGGAGCCCATAGCAGGGCTCAGTACCATATGCAGAGAAATAGTGCATGCTGCCATTTATGTCTCTGCCGTATAAAAACGCTGTCTACACACGCTGGTGTGCATGGAGGATTGAAAACCCATTGACTTTCATTGCCTCCAGTCACGCGTGCGTGCCAGAAATGGCAATCACCAGTGCGAAGGCGCCCTTAGGGTACTTCAAATGTAGCAGAAGTGCTGCGGATTTTCTGAAGAGTATCAACATCTTAAACCACGTGAAATTCCGTATCAATGATATTGACTCTGTTTCAGCTACAGATCCGCCGCTGATTTCAGCCTACAACGCCGCTTCTCTCACCTCGGAATACTGAGCCCTCACTGCAGCGCACATCCCTCAGAGTGCGCATCACCTGACCAGCAGCGGCGCTCAGGTGAAGGATGTATGCTGCAGTATTCTGAGGTGAGAAGAGCGGCGTTGCAGGCTGAAAGTATCAAAATCCATACCAATGGTGGAGTTTGCTGCATGCCAGCGATATATGTGCAGCAATATCTGCAGGTGTCAAATTGTAAGGGATGAAATTTGCAGTAAAAATCCTATTCCTTTCTGTTTCACGGGCAAAAAATAGGATTCGCCAATGACGGGCTGTGTCCATCTATATACTGGGCAGCGTACGGACATGTGCTGTCCGAGGCAAGTTGTGCCTGAGTCTCCTGGGTACAACTTGTAGTGACAGCAAGTGCGCCACTAGCCTAAACGGCACGCGCGGATTTCTGCAGTGGAAGACCTGCATCAGTGTGAAAATTATTTTTAAATGCTTGCCAGTGATCGCGGATGCAGTTTTTTTCCCACGCGGATGCACTGCAGATCTGCCTACAATTGAATTGCGGATTGCTCGCTTCCGTAGAGATCAATGAAACCCATCCGTGTGGAATGCGCGGTAAAATGGAGCAGCTGCGATTTATTTTCCGCGCGTGGCATCCGCAAATCAAATCCGCAGGTGCTAATTAAAGAGTGGACGCCTCATGCTTCCCTATGGGGCGGCTTGAACTGCGGATCGTCAGCGCGGGTGTCCTGCGCGGATCCCACAATTTAAATCCCCCCCGTGGACATTGGGCCTAAGGTTGGGTCCGCACATCACAAAGTGATGAAAATCTAAATAAAAAATATTTTATATATATATATATATATATTTTTTTTTTTTTTAAAGTACCCATGCGGCATGTAAATGAGGCAGAACGCAATGGTGGACGGGCTTGACCATCTCTCTTCTCTGCAGGCTTTCCTTGAAGTCCTCCCCTCTCTTCTCACGCAGCGCTACACAATCTCACACCGCCGTGAGGTCACTGACCGCGCATATGCCGATCAGCGCAGTGATCATGTCCACAAACGCATGCTTTTACACATGACCGATCACCGCTCAGTGAGTAGCTGCGGCCGGCCGCCCTCCATGCGCAATAAACAGGCAGTCGCTCAGAAGGCCAGCTTCACATCTCCGTTTTTTAGGCGCACATTTCGGTAGCGCAATAAAAAAAAAATAGAACGTGTTCTAATTTTTTGCGTAGACGTTAATGGGCAGGGCGCGTGCAATGCGCAAGGTCTTCAGTGAAACACTAAGTAATTGCGCAGGAAGAAAGAATACATCTGGAACTCATTAGCCATTTTAATCGGTGCGCCTTTGTTTGCCGCGTACAAATGAACATGCCCTGCGGGCGCAAAATGTGCAGTAAGATACGCCGATGCGTGGTGAAAAAAAGCATCAATCGTTCTGCAAAAAGCTAAGGCAAATGAAGCCGGCTGTAGCGAACGGCTGCCTGTTTACACGGACCGATCCGTCGCTAGGCTTTCTGCAAGCGGAAACTGAACGGCGAATGAGAAGCGAAGGAATTCTCGTTGTGCGTTCAGTCGGGGCGTGCCTTTACACTGAACGATAACAGGAATCTTAACGATTTATCGGCCCGTGTAAAACATGGCACCAAAAATCACAGTGGAGCTTATAGGAAAGCCTTCTAGTCCACTGCAGCAAAAAAAATGGGAAAAACCTTTGAAAATGCATTAAAATAAATGACGTATGCTGAAGTATATAAAGCACCAAAGAGGAGATACGGGTGACCGGTTACTGTGGGACCCGTGAGGTAGGACTACTGCAGAGGACACTATGTGTTCGGACTATTGTGGGACCCGTGAGGTAGGACTACTGCGGAGGACACTATATGGTAGGACTATTGTAGGACCCCTGAGGTAGGACTACTGCGGAGAACACTATATGGTAGGACTATTGTAGGACCCCTGAGGTAGGACTACTGCGGAGAACACTATATGGTAGCACTATTGTGGGACCCGTGAGGTGGGACTACTGCTGAGGACACTATATGGTAGGACTATTGTAGGACCCCTGAGGTAGGACTACTGCGGAGAACACTATATAGTAGGACTATTGTGGGACCCGTGAGGTAGGGCTACTGCTGAGGACACTATATGGTAGGACTATTGTGGGACCCATGAGGTAGGACTACTGCGGAGGACACTATATGGTAGGACTATTGTGGGACCCGTGAGGTGGGACTACTGAGGAGGACACTATATGGTAGGACTATTGTAGGACCCCTGAGGTAGGACTACTGCAGAGGACACTATATGGTAGGACTATTGTAGGACCCCTGAGGTAGGACTACTGCGGAGAACAGTATATGGTAGCACTATTGTGCGACCCGTGAGGTGGGACTACTGCGGAGGACACTATATGATAGGACTATTGTGGGACCCGTGAGGTAGGACTACTGCTGAGGACACTATATGGTAGGACTATTGTAGGACCCGTGAGGTAGGACTACTGCGGAGGACACTATATGGTAGGACTATTGTAGGACCCGTGAGGTAGGACTACTGCGGAGGACACTATATGGTAGGACTATTGTAGGACCCCTGAGGTAGGACTACTGCGGAGAACACTATATGGTAGGACTATTGTAGGACCCCTGAGGTAGGACTACTGCGGAGAACACTATATGGTAGCACTATTGTGGGACCCATGAGGTGGGACTACTGCTGAGGACACTATATGGTAGGACTATTGTAGGACCCCTGAGGTAGGACTACTGCGGAGAACACTATATAGTAGGACTATTGTGGGACCCGTGAGGTAGGGCTACTGCTGAGGACACTATATGGTAGGACTATTGTGGGACCCATGAGGTAGGACTACTGTGGAGGACACTATATGGTAGGACTATTGTGGGACCCATGAGGTAGGACTACTGCGGAGGACACTATATGGTAGGACTATTGTGGGACCCGTGAGGTGGGACTACTGAGGAGGACAATATATGGTAGGACTATTGTAGGACCCCTGAGGTAGGACTACTGCAGAGGACAGTATATGGTAGCACTATTGTGGGACCCGTGAGGTGGGACTACTGCGGAGGACACTATATGGTAGGACTATTGTAGGACCCGTGAGGTGGGACTACTGCGGAGGACACTATATGGTAGGACTATTGTAGGACCCCTGAGGTAGGACTACTGCGGAGGACACTATATGGTAGGACTATTGTAGGACCCGTGAGGTGGGACTACTGCTGAGGACACTATATGGTAGGACTATTGTAGGACCCCTGAGGTAGGACTACTGCGGAGGACACTATATGGTAGGACCATTGTAGGACCCGTGAGGTGGGACTACTGCGGAGGACACTATATGGTAGGACTATTGTAGGACCCGTGAGGTGGGACTACTGCGGAGGACACTATATGGTAGGACTATTGTAGGACCCCTGAGGTAGGACTACTGCGGAGGACACTATATGGTAGGACTATTGTAGGACCCGTGAGGTGGGACTACTGCTGAGGACACTATATGGTAGGACTATTGTAGGACCCCTGAGGTAGGACTACTGCGGAGGACACTATATGGTAGGACCATTGTAGGACCCGTGAGGAGGGACTACTGCGGAGGACACTATATGGTAGGACTATTGTGGGACCCGTGAGGTGGGACTACTGCTGAGGACACTATATGGTAGGACTATTGTAGGACCCCTGAGGTAGGACTACTGCGGAGGACACTATATGGTAGGACTATTGTGGGACTCGTGAGGTAGTACTACTGCGGAGAACAGTATATGGTAGGACTATTGTAGGACCCCTGAGGTAGGACTACTGCTGAGGACACTATATGGTAGGACCATTGTAGGACCCGTGAGGTAGGACTACTGCGGAGGACACTATATGGTAGGACTATTGTGGGACCCGTGAGGTGGGACTACTACTGAGGACACTATATGGTAGGACTATTGTAGGACCCCTGAGGTAGGACTACTGCGGAGGACACTATATGGTAGGACTATTGTGGGACCCGTGAGGTAGTACTACTGCGGAGAACAGTATATGGTAGGACTATTGTAGGACCCCTGAGGTAGGACTACTGCTGAGGACACTATATGGTAGGACTATTGTGGGACCCGTGAGGTGGGACTACTGCTGAGGACACTATATGGTAGGACTATTGTAGGACCCCTGAGGTAGGACTACTGCGGAGGACACTATATGGTAGGACTATTGTAGGACCCCTGAGGTAGGACTACTGCGGAGGACACTATATGGTAGGACTATTGTAGGACCCCTGAGGTAGGACTACTGCGGAGAACACTATATGGTAGGACTATTGTAGGACCCCTGAGGTAGGACTACTGCGGAGAACACTATATGGTAGCACTATTGTGGGACCCGTGAGGTGGGACTACTGCTGAGGACACTATATGGTAGGACTATTGTAGGACCCCTGAGGTAGGACTACTGCGGAGAACACTATATAGTAGGACTATTGTGGGACCCGTGAGGTAGGGCTACTGCTGAGGACACTATATGGTAGGACTATTGTGGGACCCATGAGGTAGGACTACTGCGGAGGACACTATATGGTAGGACTATTGTGGGACCCATGAGGTAGGACTACTGCGGAGGACAGTATATGGTAGGACAATTGTGGGACCCGTGAGGTGGGACTACTGAGGAGGACACTATATGGTAGGACTATTGTAGGACTCCTGAGGTAGGACTACTGCGGAGGACACTATATGGTAGGACTATTGTAGGACCCCTGAGGTGGGACTACTGCGGAGGACACTATATGGTAGGACTATTGTAGGACCCCTGAGGTGGGACTACTGCGGAGGACACTATATGGTAGGACTATTGTAGGACCTGTGAGGTGGGACTACTGCGGAGGACACTATATGGTAGGACTATTGTAGGACCCCTGAGGTAGGACTACTGCGGAGGACACTATATGGTAGGACTATTGTGGGACCCCTGAGGTGGGACTACTGCGGAGAACACTATATGGTAGGACTATTGTAGGACCCCTGAGGTAGGACTACTGCGGAGAACAGTATATGGTAGCACTATTGTGGGACCCGTGAGGTGGGACTACTGCGGAGGACACTATATGGTAGGACTATTGTAGGACCCGTGAGGTGGGACTACTGCGGAAGACACTATATGGTAGGACTATTGTAGGACCCCTGAGGTAGGACTACTGCGGAGAACACTATATGGTAGGACTATTGTGGGACCCGTGAGGTAGGACTACTGCGGAGGACACTATATGGTAGGACTATTGTGGGACCCCTGAGGTGGGACTACTGCGGAGAACACTATATAGTAGGACTATTGTGGGACCCGTGAGGTAGGGCTACTGCTGAGGACACTATATGGTAGGACTATTGTGGGACCCATGAGGTAGGACTACTGCGGAGGACACTATATGGTAGGACTATTGTGGGACCCATGAGGTAGGACTACTGCGGAGGACACTATATGGTAGGACTATTGTGGGACCCGTGAGGTGGGACTACTGAGGAGGACACTATATGGTAGGACTATTGTAGGACCCCTGAGGTAGGACTACTGTGGAGGACACTATATGGTAGGACTATTGTAGGACCCCTGAGGTGGGACTACTGCGGAGGACACTATATGGTAGGACTATTGTAGGACCCCTGAGGTGGGACTACTGCGGAGGACACTATATGGTAGGACTATTGTAGGACCCGTGAGGTGGGACTACTGCGGAGGACACTATATGGTAGGACTATTGTAGGACCCCTGAGGTAGGACTACTGCGGAGAACACTATATGGTAGGACTATTGTGGGACCCGTGAGGTAGGACTACTGCGGAGGACACTATATGGTAGGACTATTGTGGGACCCCTGAGGTGGGACTACTGCGGAGAACACTATATGGTAGGACTATTGTAGGACCCCTGAGGTAGGACTACTGCGGAGAACAGTATATGGTAGCACTATTGTGGGACCCGTGAGGTGGGACTACTGCGGAGGACACTATATGGTAGGACTATTGTAGGACCCGTGAGGTGGGACTACTGCGGAGGACACTATATGGTAGGACTATTGTAGGACCCCTGAGGTAGGACTACTGCGGAGAACACTATATGGTAGGACTATTGTGGGACCCGTGAGGTAGGACTACTACGGAGGACACTATATGGTAGGACTATTGTGGGACCCCTGAGGTGGGACTACTGCGGAGAACACTATATGGTAGGACTATTGTAGGACCCCTGAGGTAGGACTACTGCGGAGAACAGTATATGGTAGCACTATTGTGGGACCCGTGAGGTGGGACTACTGCGGAGGACACTATATGGTAGGACTATTGTAGGACCCGTGAGGTGGGACTACTGCGGAGGACACTATATGGTAGGACTATTGTAGGACCCCTGAGGTAGGACTACTGCGGAGAACACTATATGGTAGGACTATTGTGGGACCCGTGAGGTAGGACTACTGCGGACACTATATGGTAGGACTATTGTGGGACCCCTGAGGTGGGACTACTGCGGAGAACACTATATGGTAGGACTATTGTAGGACCCCTGAGGTAGGACTACTGCGGAGAACAGTATATGGTAGCACTATTGTGGGACCCGTGAGGTGGGACTACTGCGGAGGACACTATATGGTAGGACTATTGTAGGACCCGTGAGGTGGGACTACTGCGGAGAACAGTATATGGTAGGACTATTGTGGGACCCATGAGGTGGGACTACTGCGGAGGACACTATATGGTAGGACTATTGTAGGACCCCTGAGGTAGGACTACTGCGGAGGACACTATATGGTAGGACCATTGTAGGACCTGTGAGGTGGGACTACTGCTGAGGACACTATATGGTAGGACTATTGTGGGACCCGTGAGGTGGGACTACTGCGGAGGACACTATATGGTAGGACTATTGTAGAACCCGTGAGGTGGGACTACTGCGGAGAACAGTATATGGTAGGACTATTGTGGGACCCGTGAGGTGGGACTACTGCGGAGGACACTATATGGTAGGACTATTGTAGGACCCCTGAGGTGGGACTACTGCGGAGGACACTATATGGTAGGACCATTGTAGGACCCGTGAGGTGGGACTACTGCTGAGGACACTATATGGTAGGACTATTGTGGGACCTGTGAGGTGGGACTACTGCGGAGAACACTATATGGTAGGACTATTGTAGGACCGGTGAGGACTATTGTGGGACTACTGCGGAGGACACTGTGTGGTAGTACTATTGTGGGACCAGTGAGGTAGGACTGCTGAGGTGTGACTACTACAAGGTAACATCACTGTACACTCTCAGCTTCCGCCGCTCTCACTATATACAAAATCTCCTCAGACTTTTGGCGGTTTCCGCTCCACCAATCACAGTCTTAGCGGGGCGTGGCCGAGCGGTGGCGGGAAGTTTTTGGGGTCTGCATTGTACGGGTCCCGGAAGAGCCCCGAGTCCAGCCGAGGTCGTGCAGAGCTCTCCGGCCGCTCCCGCCGTGCTGTCAGTCACCTCAGCCGCCATGGATAACTTCCAGAAGGTGGAGAAGATCGGGGAGGGCACGTACGGGGTCGTGTACAAAGCCAGGAACCGGGAGACCGGGGAGGTGGTCGCGCTGAAGAAGATCCGCCTGGACACGTAAGCTGGGTTAGGGGACGGCTGGGTGGGGAATGCCGCCCTGCTGGCTGCCCGTGTGTCGTGCAGGTGACGGGTGGAACTACAAGTAGCAGCATGCCGCTGCACCGCTCTGGGTTGCAGGGTTGGTGGTCACGTGCTGTTGGCACCTCTTCACCTGTACCAGTAATAAGCCCCATCCTGCATGCCATCATCTGTCGCTAAGAGTCCGTCCACACTGGCGCTTTCATGTATACAAACACATGCATTTCAATCACACGTTTACTTTGTAGGGTGGCGCTGTAGAGGCGCTTTTTCCGTCTTGCCATTTGCATTTTTTTTTACTTTTGTATGTGTTTTGATAAACTTTTGGATACTCCTTTTTTCACCCATTCCTAAACTTTTTTTTTTAATAAAGTTTTGTAGTTCAAGGTTTTGTGTTTTTTTTTTTTTTTCTTCTTTCAGGGTGCATTCATTGACAAAGGCAACAAAACTATGCAAGTTTGTGTGGGTTGCGAATTGGCTTCAATGGATGCCGTCCGTGACAAACTAGACCATGCTCTATTTTTCTTCCCCCTCGAGGAATACGCACATCCGCAGTATTAGCTGCAGGTGTGCCGCTGACCGGACGGCTCCCACTGAAGTGGGATCCGCAGTAAAACGGAGCGTGCTGCGTTTTTGTTTTCCGCACCCAAAGATCCTTAGAACAAATCCGCGTTCTTTAATTCCAGCGCCGACGGCCGTGTTCGTGGGCGGCTTGAATTGTGGATCTTCCGCGCATCGGATCCGTCCGTGGACATTGCGCCTTATTCTTCCCCTCGCAGCAGCGCTGTGTGATGTCAAACCTTTCCATTGAAATTAACGGGAAACTCTTGCGATCCTCTGACGTGAAGCTCTTTTGAAAGAAAATCTCCCGCCATCTGCGTGAAAACCGCATGTTGGTGAGCGTGCTATCAGACCGTTTCTTGCGCTCGCCCGTGTGATTGTCTTGTTTGGAACCCTTTCTGAGTCGTGGGGATATGAAGACTGCAGGAGCAGTAAATGTGGGAAAGGGGTGGGTTGACTCTAAATTCTGGGGCTGTTTTGGCAGAGGCAGCCAGAGCCCCCGATCCATGGAGCAGCGGAGGGTTGGCACTGCTCGGCATCAGACGGGTCAGTCAGATGTGGCTATTATGTGGCCCATCTATTAGATGCAGGGAAGGAAATTTTTTTTCACTCAGATGTGCAGCGGTGGGATTAGCCGTAAATGGCGACCAGATGGTAAATTGCGGTCGTCATATGTAAATTCTAGGGTGCGTTGGGAACTAATTTGAGCCCTGGATCGGAAACAGATCCTGCGCCATCCGCGGCGGGTGACAGCTGTCATCCACTACCGGCGCACATGCTGATCGTGGCTGTCAATCCTTTACTTGCCCCACATGGTGTTTAGGGGGTCTCAAACTGCAGAAAAGTAAAACGGAGACCCCGGAATATAACATTTTGTGAAACCAGCGCTCGTTCTGTTCGCCATACGGAAAACAGCGCAGCGACAGAACCGTGGAGGGGAGTATGTGTGAGGAGATTGGAGGGGTGTATGTGAGAGGAGACCTCTTGGGTGTCTTTCTTATAATTTCCATCCCTGTTAGTCTTTTACACCTGGCAAACGCAGGGCATCCAACTCATGCGCCCACATAACCACGCATGCTGCGCTACTTTCCTCAGGCGGTAAGCCGGATAGGCCCCGTTAAAATCAGCAGGGTCGTCTGGTGCCATTCCTGGTCGGCACTTTAAGTATTTTTGTGCTGTGCTCAGAGAATGGTACCAAGGAACGGAAAAATGAATGCGAAAGGGGCATTGTGTATAAATTTAATCTGACCAGTTAGGCCGGACTCTCACAAGCTTAATTTAATTGCATATTACGCGTGTGTAATACACGGTGAATGGAGTCAATGAAAGAACATTGATTTTCATTGATCCGCTCACACATGCTTATAATACGTGTGTAGGGAAAAACCGCAGCATGTCCTATTTTAAAGTGTAATACACGTAATAGAGCCATATTCTGGGGGGGTGAGGGAAAACGCTGTACATGCGTGTGATATGCTGTCATACACGATCACAAACATGGGGATATGCAGCTCCACACACCGATAAAACACGTTTTACCGTACGATTGTGTGAGCCCTTATTGGGTGCATCGCTTGCAAGAAACTCCCGATATGGTACCTGTCCGGCTGCTATAGCGCTCCGTGGGGTCTTTGTCCTGGTTTGCACAGTAGAAAATCCACATCAAAACTGCAACAAAAACTGTCAATTGATGAGTTGATTGCATTAAAGCGGTATTCCCATCTAAGGCTGGCTTCACACGGGACGGCATTGCTGCGGAATGTCTGCACGACAATTCCGCACGCGGCTCCTAATCCCGGGAGGCCATTCCGTTAGATTTCTGCTGGAATTCCGTACAGTGTGACCCCAGCCTTAGACTTTTATAACATCCACAGCATTTCTGGAAGTACCATTCACTTATATGGAAATACAGAAACTGCATAAGACTGCTTTCTCAACTGTTTCCATGATACCCGGATGCCTAAGGCCTCATGTCCACGGGGAAAATCAGGCCCGCCGCGGATTCTTCATGCAGAATCCTGCAGCGGGTCCCTCCTTTCCCGCGGACTTGAGGCCTAAAAAGATTTACTTACCTGTCCGGACGCTGCGAATCTTCCCTGCGTCGCGGCCGGATCTTCTTTCTTCGGCCCGGCGGATGTGCTTGGCACGGCAGACAGCGTGTGCCGGGCACTCTTTTTTTTTTCCTCTTGAACTCCTGCTCTCCTGCGCTCCCGTGCCAAAGAGCAGGAATTCAGCTGCGGGTGTGCCGCGGATCCGGATGGCTTCTATAGGCTTCAATAGAAGCCTGCGGGAGACCCGCACTAAGATGGAATATGCCGCGGGTGTTTTCCCGCACAGGCAATCCGCACCTCAAGGGAAAATGACATTCGAAGGTATTTAACTACCTGTGGGTGTCCAATGCATCCCTATGGGGAGCGGATCACTCGTGCGGGACACCCGCTGCGGATCTGTCCCCGTGGTCATGAAGCCTGATACATTGGAGTATTTCCAATGGGAAACGCTTGCAATCCTAACAAGCGTGTGAATCGTAATTTCAGAAAAGCAAAGCAATTGTTAATCGAAAACCACTTTGCATCGCTGTGAAAATCGCACATTGACAAGTGCGATATTGGCCCAGCGTCTCGGCCTGGTATCGCGCTCGTCCGGGGAATGTAGCTTTAGTGTGGAATAACCAGAAAAGCTGCTCTGAGAAGAAAACACTGACTTGTGATATTTTCTCTCCTAGGGAGACAGAAGGAGTACCGAGTACGGCCATCAGAGAAATTTCGCTCCTCAAGGAACTTAACCATCCCAACATAGTCAAGTCAGTGACTACAATACATCTGTGAATTTTCCCATGTTTCTAGATTTCATGTCTTTGTTCATACATATCTGCCCTCATTAGGCTTCTGGATGTCATTCACACAGAGAACAAGCTATATCTCGTCTTTGAGTTTCTTAACCAGGATCTGAAGAAGTTTATGGACAACTCTAATATTTCAGGGATCCCACTGGCTCTTGTAAAAGTAAGTCTGACTATTCCCAAGCAACCTAACACTTAGTTTAGCATGCTTTGTTTGGTGGATGCACCTAAAAGTAAAGTTGCTTTCGTGTGAACCTCAGTACCAGACAAAGATGGCCGCCCTGCTTTTCTGACTACCTGATGCGCACTGTACCACCTGCCTAGAGATTCTTCGCACAAACGCGCACCTGACCAAACCTATACAGTGTTTACATAGCTAACGAGGGAAATGTGAGGATTTCAAACTACTATCTTTACGTGTAAATATTCAGCATTTGACAGCAAACTAAGTCGTTCATTCAAATAATTGTCTGTAAATAGGCCTTTAACCTTGTTAAAGTGAGACCCATTGGTCAAAAATCACTTGATTGAGCGTTTTTTTTTTTTTTTGTTTGTTTTTTTTTTGGCCCGTGTAAAATGTACCCCAAGAAGACAAGCTGAAGGTCACAGCAATCCTAGACTGCAAATCTACCTAGCAATTGCAGTAACAGAGGAGCTTATGACCTAACACTAGCTGATTATAGGAAGTCTTTCAGGTCGTTTTTCCCACAACCGCAATATACTAGCAGATGTGGAACTTCATGAGAAATAAAACTACCTTTATTTACTTCAGCACAGGCATGCATCCAGAGAAACGGTCCGAGAAGGGCTTTCCGGGCTGTAGGCTAAATAACTGGATCGTCCAATGGGTGGTTTACCTCCCTCTTCTGCCCTTTTCCTCCATTTTCCACTAAAGAATGCCCCCTTGCTGGCTGCATGACGTCTCAAGCGCCGCCTGCTGGTGACTTCATGCATCCCACATACAGGGCATCTGTACCACGCTGAGGGAGCGGACACATGCACTGTGACTTCTCTCACTCTGGAATGAAGTCCTTCACATGCATAATTCTCAATACGGCGCAGGCCCTCTTTACATGGGACTCCTTACTTCACCATTAGGTGGAGATGGAGACATCATGCAGCGACCAAAAAGGGACACCTTTACTGGAAGAGAACAGGGGAGAGAGGTTAACAGGCTGGACTGCTTGGAGAGGTGAACCGCCCTTTGGACAGTCGACCACTAATTGGCAATGGCACATGGAGCCCTTCTCGGGCCATTTCTCTGGATGGAATTGCCAATGTTGAATCAAATAAAAGGTACAATTTTATACCTTTGTAGTCCCACATCTGCCAGTATATTGTGTTTATATGGGAAAAGAGACCTGACGGGCTTCCTTTAAAGTGATCCTCTGTTCCAGGGCAAATGGCCACACTGCTTATCTGACTACCTGATGCACCCTTGGGACATCCTCATTCGTCCCGTCTAAAAGTAACCTTTGAGTGGATGTGTAATTCATGCTGGAGATAAGAATTGGTTTCTAGGGGTATTGTATTCATGCACAACTCTGAGTATTTCTCTTGGTACTAGATTACATTTGTTATATTCTAAACTGATGCTAAATCTATGCTGTGTATATTTTCAGAGTTACTTGTTCCAACTTTTGCAAGGCTTGGCCTTCTGCCACTCGCATCGCGTCTTGCACCGTGACCTGAAGCCACAAAATTTGCTTATTAACTCTGATGGAGCGATCAAACTTGCAGACTTTGGGCTTGCTCGAGCATTTGGTGTGCCAGTCAGGACCTATACACACGAGGTGAGTAGAGTTCATAAGATGAATAGCTTTGCCGCAGCCTGTTTTTATACTTTACTCACTTTGTTTATTTTTATCTAGGTGGTCACATTGTGGTACAGAGCGCCAGAAATTCTTCTAGGTTGTAAGTTCTACTCTACAGCTGTGGATATTTGGAGCCTTGGCTGCATCTTTGCAGAAATGGTATGTTTCCTATATGGTTCTGCCTCTTCTGTACATGAAAATAATGTAGTAATTGCCACATAGTAGTGCTATCTTGGATAAATTTGGAAAGATGTTGCATGAGACTTGCCGTAATTCAAGTTTTCTTATGAAAAATTGCTTTATGGGAAATCTCATACTCTTACATTGTGCTGCATCAAATCCTGATGATCCAGTGGATGTTCTGCTGTATTCGGGTGACTTTAAACCATATTCTACAAGAAACAATAAGTCCTCACACAATCTGCAAAAAAAAAAAAAAGGAACAAAGTCTACTTTATATTAAAAAAAAAAGTGGAAATCGCTGTGGTGTGGAATGCATTGTTTTTATGTAGGCTTTCTATACAGGAAACACTTTTGTGGACTGTCCATAAACAATGATTAATGTTCACACAGCTGCAGCACCTGCATACAGAGGCCTTATGACTAGAGTTAAAGGGGAGGTCTTGCGAAAGCAAGTGGGGTTATACACTTCTGTATGGCCATAATAATGCACTTTGTAATATACATCGTGCATTAAATATGAGCCATACAGAAGTTATTCCACTTACCTGTTCCGTTGCTAGCGTCCTCGTCTCCATGGTTCCGTCTAAATTCGCTGGCAGCTTGCTTTTTTAGACGCGCTTGCGCAGTCCGGTCTTCTCCTTTCAGCACGAGCCGCTTCAGTGTGCTCCCCGCTACAGCTCTTCTGCGCATGCGCAGACGAGCTGTCACTGCTCGGGAGCGCGCTGGAGCGGCCATTCTGTACCATCCTCTGTTAGAGGAAGGTGCAGAAACTGGAGCTGCCCAGCGGAGAAGCCCAGCCCAGCAGTCCCGAGAAGCCGCCCAGGTAAGTGATGGGTCGGGGGGTGATCTTCACTAACAGGTGAAGGTCCCGGGCCACAGCGATAGGCCCCGGAGCCCAGCGCTGGGCTCCGGGGCCTTCGTCTGTTTTCAGGGTCTAGCGCTGGGGAGCCGGGGGCTAGCGCCGGTTACCTGCTGCCTGGCGGTGGGTGACTGGTCGGCGGCTGCGGTGGGTCCGGTCGGCGGCTGCGGGGCGTCTGGTTGCCATGGAGACACAGCTGGTAGCGTCTCGGGAGCGCGCACGTCGGGCTGCAGCAAGCGAAGGGAAAAGAGCCGGCGGCCATCTTGGGGAAACTTTTATAAGTTGCTGAAACGCTGGAACTGTAAGTAGAAACCAGCTAGAAAAGTCATTTACAGGGGGGCTTAGTAATGTATGCTTAATTAGGGGGACTGGGCAAAAAAAAAAAATTCACTGCTTCCTCGAGACATCTCCTTTAAAGGGGTTGTCTCGCGAAAGCAAGTGGGGTTAAGTACTTCTGTATGGCCATATTAATGCACTTTGTAATATACATCGTGCATTAAATATGAGCCATACAGAAGTTATTCACTTACCTGCTCGGTTGCTGGCGTCCCCGTCTCCATGGCTCCGTCTCATTTCGGTGTCTTCTTGCTTTTTTAGACGCGCTTGCGCAGATGGGTCTTCTCCCTTCGGCTCGGTAGCAGCGGCGTTTTGGCTCCGCCCCTTGTACGCGTCATCGTGTAGCCAGCCGCCCCCCCCCCCCCCCCCCCCCCCCCGGTCACATGTGCCGATTCCAGCCTCCTGATTGGCTGGAATCGGCACATTTGACGGGGCGGAGCTACGCGAGACAACCCCTTTAAGTCAAGAAGAAAAAGACAAGCATAACATTTGCACAGTCGCTTTTATCATGGTTTGAGGGGGTGGTATATTGCAATGCAATAACTATCAGTAATATAGTGTTCATTAATGGTGATGTCGGTATGCATGAGCCCAGCCTTTTGAATGTGTGAGGCTGAGTGCGAATGTCATTTTGAGCACTACATTTAATTTGATCGCCAGGGACCCCCTTCTCACATTAACCCCACCTCCCCTATCTATAACGCTTGCATAGACTTTTATCCATCTGATGCAGGGGGAAAAAATTTGGGAAGGGCTTGAAATATAAGCTCTTCCTTGAAAATCATCTCTAGCTGCTGAATATATTTTTATTTCTTCTCCGGCACGTCTTGTCGCTGGCTTTCCTGGCACTCCTCTTCAGCTTCTTCTCCTACTAGGGACTTAAAAATCCCCTCCTCCTGAAAGAGCTGGGTCTGATTGGCTGAGCACTCAGTCATTCATTGAATGACAGCTAAGCGCTGCTGGTGATTGGTTACAATGCTCAGCCATTCATTGAATTCATTGTGCAAGATCCACCACTTTTTTAAGAAAAGGGCTTGTTTGGAGTGGGCATAGCCGACCCAGACAGATCAATGTATCATTTATGCCATCATTTGTACCTGACATATTCTGAGAAGGCGCGTTTAGCTGTTGTGATGCACTGAATATATGAAATAAATGCACTGGGGGAAATCGTACTATGGTCTCATGTCCACGGGCGGATTTGATTTGCGGAATCGGTGAATGGCACTCACACAGGTCTGCAGTTCAAGCTGCCCATGGGGAAAGTATGAAGCGTCCGCACCTCCATGCATACATGTGGACTTGTTTTGTGTATTTTTTTTTTTTGTGCAGAAAAGAAATCGCAGCGTGCTCCATTTTTACCGTAGATTCTGTATGGATGGGCTCCATTGATCTTTATGGAAGCGAGTGATCCGCAATTCAACTGCAGATGCATTGCATAACACATGGCTCTTAATGGTTTTAGATTGTACTTAACCACTACCTTTATCCCAATGTGACTTCAGCAATGCATCTGGCTATGTGACAGGGATTTTCTTACAATATCTGAGTCTCTTCATCAAAGTACAAATATTAAAATTTGTTTTGACAAAGAATGCAATGAATGTGAATAACCTTTCATACCAGAAACCATCATTGATGCTATCCCTGCCCCTAGGGAGAGGAAGCTGAGGGTCATGACTGTAGTGTAAGAGCCACATTCAAGTCACACCATGATGAACACACAAAAGCCCTTTATTAGAGGAGCCTTGAGCTACGGTGCCACGATGCAGTCTTCGCTGATCTTGGAAGTATATTGACATGGCATGTGATTGGTGTATACTCCTACTAGGCAATATCTAATGGCTAAAGGATTAGCTAGATTTGGTTCTTTGTATTTCCCACCCCAAAAGAGATTGTCCGTGTTGTAAACTATTGATAGGCCACTAATAGATTGATGCAAGTTGGTCGCCCAGTACCTCTGCCATTTAGCTGGGCTCATACACTCGTGCACTGAGCTGATTTCTGCAGGAAGTGGACCGCTCTGTTTCCACTGGAGTGGCCAGTGTTGGTGGTATTGGTATTACACCCATTCACTTCAATGGAGACTTCACCAAGTCTGGCCACTATAATGGGGGCTACATACAGCAGTAGTTGGCACAATGCACTTGGCCAGAGAACGGCTGATTAGCGGGGTCTTGGAAGACTGACCTACGCTGATCTATTATGGTTTATCCTTGGGTGAGGCAATCAATAGTTTACATCTGGACAACTTTGTTAACCTCTTCCTGCCACAGGGAGTAACTGTACATCCTGGCAGGGAGGTACTTAACGCAACAGGACGTACAGTTACGCCCTGGGGATAGTGCGGCTCAGCGGGGGTGCATCGGAGCAGCGACTCCTGCTGTTAACCCCTTCCCTGCCGCAATCTATGTAGATCGTGGCATGAAAAGGGTTCACGGAGCGCACTCCCTCTGTGACGTCATCGAACTCTCACGATATAATCACGGAGAGCCCGACGGGTTGCCGTGGCAATAGGACACCAGATACCGGCGTCCTATATTGGCAGTACCTGTGATCACTGTAACAAGAGATAAGGCATTGCAGGCATCATAGCGATTAGCGTTGGTATAGTGCAAGTCCCCCACAGGGACATAAAATGCGTAGTGTGTAAGAAGGGGGGGGGGGGGGACTTTTTTTGTTCTTTTTCTCATATTAGCATGAAAAAATTTAATCCCACATATTTAGTATCGTCGTATCCGCATCGACATGTACAATAAGTTGAATGCTGTTTTTATCCTGGCGAAAAGCGTGAAAAAAACGCAATAAAAGTGGTCAAAAAAGCTGTATGTACCCCAAAATGGTACCAATAAAAACTGCACTCGTCTTGCAAAAAGCAAGCCCTCACAGAGCTCCGTCCGTGGAAAAATAAAAAAGTTAAAGGACTTTGAATGCACCGTTTTAGAAAAAAATGATTTCCAAAAAAAAAAAGTTTTTATTGCGGAAAAGTGGAAAATCTAAAAAAAAAAAGTTTGTTATAGTTGTAATTGTACATAAAAAATGTATTGTCATTTATGCTGCATGATTAATGCTGTAAAAAAAAAACAAACCCAAATCTATAACAGAATGGATGCGTTTTCTCTCCCTGCTATCACTAGTTTTACAATATAGTCTATGGACCCAAAAATGACACCAATAAAAACTACAGTTCGCCGCATCGACTGAAAAATAAAGTTATAGCTTTTGAAAAATGGAGATGAAAATCCGCCAAACTCTATCTGCATATCTGCCCGAGACGCAACTGCTTGCCTGGTTTTGATGCAAAACAACTCATGGAGGCGTTTATTTATTTATTTTGACGTGTGTATTCAAATAAGAGACTTGATTCTTTTCAAGGGGCACAGCAGAAAAAAAAAGTATAACTTTGGCATTATCTTAATAATATTTTATTGGCATGTAACTTTTGCCCACAAAAACTTGGATGACTGTCTTTTTTTTTTTCCCCCCCAGTACACTAAATAATACCATTTGAAAAATGCAACTCTTCGCACAAACAAGCCATGTGTTTTTGTTTTGTTAAAGTGGGGAGGAAAAAATGAATAAAAAATGTCTTAAGAATGAAGGGGTTACCTCACTAGTTTTTCTTACCCTTAGATAACCCGAAGGGCTCTGTTCCCAGGGGACTCTGAGATTGATCAGCTCTTCCGTATTTTCCGAACACTCGGGACTCCAGATGAGAATACGTGGCCGGGAGTTACTGCTATGCCAGACTATAAGTCTACCTTTCCCAAGTGGGCTCGACAAGACTTCAGCAAAGTTGTGCCACCCTTGGATGACGATGGTAGAGATCTTTTGGCAGTAAGTGTGACTCAAGTTTGAAGTCAGTTTAAGTTCTCTTGATTTTTATTTATTTATTTTTGGCTGTACAGTTTAATGATGGAGAACAAACTTCTACCGCTGTGTGTTTCATGTAAGGTGAGGGACATCTTTGTAATTGTTTAAAGGTAACAACTCTGGTTGAGAATACAGTCTGATCTAAAGTACCATATATTGGAGCAAAATGAGTTGAACAGATCGATGTATGTTTGTGAGAAAAGGTTCAGTCGGGCAAGTAATTCTCTACACTTTACCCACTTTGGAGATCAGTGGTTGTGCTTAGTGTCTGGTATGAACAAATACATTGCTGCTCCTTCGGCACAGCACTGTTACAAGCCTGGCAAAGTCCACAGATCTGAAATACACCCCTGTTCAAGCTAATTTGGCTGACTTGAAAACCGCGTCGTAAAGGCGAAAACTTTTTTTTTTTTCTTCTTCTTTTTAGGGGGCCAATTTACTTTACTAAACTAGTGATTTACGAGGTTCAGTAGCCAGACTGCAACTGATCCTATCGATTTTTGCCATAATTCTCTAGCAGAAAAATGCCTTTAGGTGGTGGCGATTTCTCTGCTGATGCTTTTATTTTCACTGTGCAATAGATATTAGTAAATGTCTGTCCACATATATAAAGTGTTTTTGTATTTCTCTGTTTATAGTTTTTAAGGCTAGGGCGACACAGCATCTTTAGCTGCGACATGTCAAATGCCCAAAGGCAGTATGGTGATGCTACGTAGCAAATTAATGAAGGTGGTCACGTCAACACCTATAAGTTGTCATGATGTTGTGTATTCTGCCAGAAATCCAATACTGCTGGATTTCTGTCAACTTGCGGATTGCAACAAGACTAGGTTCACTTTCATTAGGTTGCAATGTTGTAGTGCCCTACTGCCGCCTTTGGACCTCTCAATCACCCTAGCTAAAGAATACGGCATTGTAAATCAGGAAGTTGAACGTGAGCCGCTACATTTCTTGGTGCCGTTGGCTTGCATCATTAGCGTTTGAAAGCGCTCTGAATCGCTACTGCTATAAAATGTCAAGATATAATTGCAAATTGTCCTTTTTGATGTTTTGGATTACAATATTGCATGTATGGCATAAGAGTCTGCGCTCATAATCAACATCCTCTTCATCTTTCCAGCAAATGCTCCAGTATGACTGCAACAACAGGATCTCCGCGAAGGCCGCCCTGACGCACTCGTTCTTCCGTGATGTCAGCAGACCAGTTCCACATCTCGGTTAGCCTGAGAACAGATTGTCTACTGAACGAGGACTGGCACAGCAAAGCAATGTAAAATAGGACTCTGCTTTTTATGAAATTTATAGTCCATGTATTATACCTTCCTATTTATTACCATTTACTGTGCTGTCGAAACAGAAAATTTTAACATTTCGTCTTTTTATAAGTCACTGTCCAAGTTTTAAAGCCCGTTTTGATTCTTCAGTGTAGTTGAGCGTTTAGAGATCAGTAAATACCGAGTTTTACACACTTTTAAAGCCAGGAGAGTGTGCCTGCCTTAATGTGGCCTTAATAAGGTCAACTAGGCTTAATGCTATGCAAAGCAATTTGTATGGGAAAACAGGGTCTCCACTCTGCATAGAAAGTTTCTTGAATTGAAAATGAACACGGAGGGCCGGATTAAACCCCTTGCACTCTAGTTTTCAACGTTTGGAGCCATAAAGTAGGACCTCGGCAGGAACCTTGCCTTCCAAAACAACTTGAACTGAGGCTAAAAGTGGTTTTCACATCTGTTTAGATTTGTGTGAAGTCTGAACTGGGACTTGTAGTCTTGAAGACAATTTCTTTATCTGCTATTCACAAAATGATCTTGAGAACAGGGGTCCTATGTCCCCATCTTCCTTACTGTTACTGCACAACCCTTTTTTAAGGTCGCTAGCGCTCGCCTTTTTCCTGTAATTGCCTAGCTGGACTTAAAAGTGCAGCACAGCAGTTGGTGCTAAATTGAGCATGCTAGTTGTAGCCGATGGCGCATGTGTGAGACCACCCTAACGGTAGAGATCGAACTTCTGATTGACCCATTTGATCTATTCTTAGGAACGGTTGGAGTTCAACTCCCAGCAGTCCTGCTGATCAGCACTTGGCAGGAACCACTGTGCATTGGATCTAGGACAGTTGTGTTGTGCAGTGGCCCTGAATGGTACTGGAAACTCTGCCCCATTCACTTGAATAGGACTTGAGCTTGCAGTACCTTTTGATGACCACTACTCAATGGACAGAGCTGTTCTAGTTCTGGCACACTGGCTTCTGTAAACATCTGATCGATGGGGCTAAGGATAGGTTATCAGCATAAGTCTCAGTATAACCATTTTCTCAATGTACAGATTTTATAAATTGTTTAAAACTTAAGTTTGCACCTTGTCTTGGATATCAATTAAACTATTTTTACGTGTTTGTTTTTAATGTAGATTGTCTGTTTTAGTATATATTTGTATTTGCCTGTTGGTTAATTAAAATATTTTATTTAACACATTGTCTCCATTTTATGTATGTTTACATACACAATCTAAGGCATTGCTTTTTTGTATTTGCTGTCAGTGTAAAGTATTGTTTGTCGTAAAAATGGCAGTCCTGTGTAAATTGTGAGTCTAAGGGCTCATGCCCATGGCCATGACGGGCTCCGCAAGCGGAATCCATCACTACGCCCCCCTCCCCAAGACCCCCATACTCGCCTCCTAAATCTGCTGTGCGAGTCCCGCATGTCGCGCATGCGCAGTACAGCGCATGACGCAGTGGGCGGGGAAGTGTATTCACACTATACTTCTGCTGTGCTACAGCGGAAGTATAGTGTGATGGCTGGCTTCCTTTAATTTAATGGAAGCCGGCAGCTCGTATTCCCGCAGCAAATAAGAGCATGCCGTGGGTTATTTCACGCTGCAGAATTCCACGGTGTGGATATTGAGCTATTAGGTTCAATAGAACCTAATAGCCGCGATGTAACAATGCGGCTTTCCGCCGCATTTCATGCGGTGGTAATCAGTCTGTTGGCATTAGCCCAAAAGTGGGGGCTCCATACTGGTTTACATACTGATAATCTAAGGGCTCATTCACACGGCTTTAACACTGAACTGGTTATCGCTCTGTAGGGCAAATCTTACGTACGCTATCATGCGTAGTGTGACTGACTTGGTTTTTAAATTTCCCTGCTCTGTCATAGCGGCGTTGCATATTAAATGCCATACATACCGATTGTGTATGTACAGGGTTTTTATGCACCCATAGAGAACAATAGGGCTGTACACGCGTAATGAGCCATAAAATAGATCACACAGCCTTTTTTTTTTAATTTTATTTTTTACGCAAATATACGCAATGAAAAAACGCTAGTGAGAGTGGGAAACTTGAAAATCAATGTATTTAAATTGCTGCAATATACCACGTAACATGCAGTTCAAACACGGTGTGAATGAGGAGTTAATACTGTTTACATAGTTTAACTTTCCATACAGTATCTGTTTTTTTGTTTTTTTTTTTGTTTCAATTAGAACAAGAATCGTCGTCTTGATATTTGGTTAAATGGCAGCTATTGAAATATATGGCTATCCATGTAATGTGTGAACATGCCAGACCGGCCAGAGTGGCTTTCTTTCCCTGAAAGACTATCAAGCTAACTCACACTAGTGAGCGCGATATCAGGCTGTGAATCACTGACCGACATTACGCTCACAAATATGCGTTTCCTAACTTATTTTTTATCTTCCCTGTGGATATGAGGTGTTTTTATATTTAGACCACCTCGCATCACTTCAGGAAAGTAGCGATCCGCCACCGGCCCCATTGCAAAAACCATGGGCAATGCGAGTGCATATCAGAAGATCAAACGTGCCACAATTTGTTTTCCCCACATCGCAGTACAGGGAAAAATAGCTTGTTTATAACCCTAAAAGAATGGTGTTCCTATTCAGGCGGGATTTGTGTGTCTCCCAAAGAACAAGTCGTGTGAATTTTTCCTTTTTTTTTTTTTTTTTGTCCGTGTGAAAACGGGGCTGCATTCCCACGAACGTATATTGGCTCGGTTTTCACACCGAACTGATATACGTCGTCCTCATCTGCAGGAGGGGGGGGGGGAGGGTGGAAGAGCCAGGAGCAGGAACAGAGCTCCCGCCCCCTCTCTGCCTCCTCTCCGCCCCCTCTCCGCCCCTCTGCACTATTTGCAATGAAAGGAGACGGGGGTGGGGCTAAGTTTTGAGAATTAGCCCCGCCCCTGTTCCGCCTCTCCCCATTGCAAATAGTGCAGAGGGGGTGGGAGCTCAGTTCCTGCTCCTGGCTCTTGCATTCCACACACACCCCCTCCCCCCCCCCCTGAGGACGACGTATATCGGATCGGTGTGAAAACCGAGCCGATATACGTTCGTGGGAATGCAGCCCTGTTTTCACACAGACGAAAAAAAAGAAAAATTCACAGAAGACTTGTTCTTTGGGAGACACACAAATCCCGCCTGAATATAACTCTAAAAGAATGGTGTTCCTAAACGAGCTATTTCCCCCCGCCATGAAAATGCCTCGCATTCTCGGGGAATTCACATGATGGGGAGCGTTGTATGGGGCAATGATTCACGCCTAAGGCTGGATTCAGACGAACGTATGTCGTCTCGGTGTTCACGCCCAGCCGATATACGGCGTCTCGCTCTGCAGGGAGGGGGAGTCTGGAAGAGCCAGGAGCAGTGCTCTGAGCTCCCGCCCCCTCTCTGCCTCCTCTGCACTATTTGCAATGAGGAGAGGAGGGATGGGGGTGGGGCTAATTCCACGTAATTTAGCCCTGCCCCATCCTGCCTCCTTTCATTGCAAATGGTGCAGAGGGGCAGAGAGGGGGCGGGAGCTCAGTTCCTGCTCCTGGCTCTTCCATTCCCCCCCCCCCCCCCCCCCCCCCCCCGCAGATGAGGACGACGTATATCGGATCGGCGTGAAAACCGAGTCGATATACGTTCGTGGGAATGCACCCTAAGGCCTACCTCACACAGGGCGTTTTCAGCCCTGTACTAAACGCTGTACAAGGCTCCCATTCATTTCAATGGGGCTGCTCACACAAGGATGAAAACGCTGCTTTGAAAAACGCTGCATGTTTCATCTTTGGGCATTTTCAGCTGAGTCTCCCATTGAAATGAATGGGCAGCGGTTTCAGCTGTGCTGAAAAGGCGGCGTTTTGCACAGTTTCTTTATTTCCCTTGTCTTTCAACCCCTTCCCTAGAAATGGCTACACAGTGCACCCTTAGTACTTGTACTAATATATAGGGGACCAGACATGGCTACACAGTGCACCCTTAGTACTTGTACTAATATATAGGGGACCCAGACATGGCTACATAGTGCACCCTTAGTACTTGTCCTAATATATAGGGGACCCAGACATGACTGCACAGTGCACCCTTGGTACTTGTCCTAATATATAGGGGACCCAGACATGGTTACACGGTGCACCCTTAGTACTTGTCCTAATATATAGGGGACCCAGACATGGTTACACGGTGCACCCTTAGTACTTGTCCTAATATATAGGGGACCCAGACATGGTTACACGGTGCACCCTTAGTACTTGTCCTAATATATAGGGGACCCAGACATGGTTACACGGTGCACCCTTAGTACTTGTCCTAATATATAGGGGACCCAGACATGACTACACAGTGCACCTTTAGTACTTGTACTAATATATAGGGGACCTAGACATGGCTACACAGTGCACCCTTAGTACTTGTACTAATATATAGGGGACCCAGACATGGCTACATAGTGCACCCTTAGTACTTGTACTAATATATAGGGGACCCAGACATGACTGCACAGTGCACCCTTGGTACTTGTCCTAATATATAGGGGACCCAGACATGGTTACACGGTGCACCCTTAGTACTTGTCCTAATATATAGGGGACCCAGACATGGTTACACGGTGCACCCTTAGTACTTGTCCTAATATATAGGGGACCCAGACATGACTACACAGTGCACCTTTAGTACTTGTCCTAATATATAGGGGACCCAGACATGGCTACACGGTGCACCCTTGGTTCTTGTCCTAATATATAGGGGCCCCAGACATGGCTACACCGTGCACCCTTAGTACTTGTCATAATATATAGGGGACCCAGACATGGCTCCACAGTGCACCCTTAGTACTTGTACTAATATATAGGGGCCCCAGACATGGCTACACAGTGCACCATTAGTACTTGTCCTAATATATAGGGGACCCAGACATGGCTACATGGTGCACCCTTAGTACTTGTCCTAATATATAGGGGACCCAGAAATGACTACACAGTGCACCCTTAGTACCTGTCTGTTCCTGTTGTCCTGCCATGTGACACTCTTCACCCTGACATGGAAATTATATGTGAGCAGCGCCCATAAATATTTCTATGTCTAGATGACTGGGCTACACATTGTGCACCCCTGATCTACACTATATTTGTACTTGCTTAACACCTTAACGACCAGCCCATAGTGTTTTTACGTCCTCCCGAAGTGGGCTTTATTCTCTGAGGACGTAAAAACATGCGTCCTACAGAGAATAAAGCCCCTCGGGCTGTGGACGTGACAGCTCCATGCTGTCGGTGCCCGCAGGTAGCCGACAGCATGGAGCTGTCATCTCGGGCTGTCCGGGCCCCCCCCCCCCCTCCCCCGGCGTTGCGATCGGCGCTATCCAATGGCAAAAAAGTAAATAAAAGTTGAAAAAAAGTTACATGTTCAGCTGCCCTGATGGATCGGATCCATCGGGGCAGCTAAAATTACTCACTGAGGTCCGCCGCACTGCTCCCCGCTCTCCCGATGCTCCGGGCCCCATAGCCGTCCTTCTGCATGCACGCCAGGCGGCATTACGTCAGCCGCATGCGCAGAAGGCCCGGCGGCGCGGGAAATTAAAATCTCCTGGCTCCCGGCTCCTGTAGGTAGCCGGGAGGCAGGAGATGTCAGCGGGGACCGCGGTGAGCGGTCCCCGGTACCCGCGATCGCCGTTATACAATGGATAACGGCGATCGCGGAAAAGTAAACAAAGATGTTAAAAAAAGAGAAGTTTCACCTCCCCTCGTGGATCGGATCCATGAGGGATTGTGAAAATACTCACCCCGCTTCCTCCATGTCCTCCGGCCGGTCTCCGGACCCCCCCGCTGGCTTCTGCGATGCGCCGATGTGGCGCGCATGCGCAGAAGGCCGGCAAGCCCGGCAAATTCAAAATCTCCCTGCACCCGGCTGTCACAGTCAGCCGAGTGCAGGGAGATATGACTGGGGACCGCTGTATGCGGTTTCCAGTCATATGATCACCGTTATCCATCGGATAAGGGTGATCATATAAAGTTAAAAAGTAAAAAAAAAAAAAGTTAAAAGTTTATAAAGTTAAAGTTTCATCCCCCCTTACGGATCATATCCGTAAGGGGGGATGAAATTACGTACCCAAGGTCCCCGGATTTGTTCCCTGATGGGATGTTCATCCGCGGACCTTACCCCAGCTTCTGCGCATGCGCCCATCAGCATGATGGCGGACGCATGCGCAAAAGTGAAATATTGCCCAAGAAATTTAAAATCTCCCTGCTGCTGGCTACCAAAGGTAGCCAAGAGCCTGGAGATGTCACGGGGAGCCGCGGTATGCGGTTACTGGTCACGTGATCGCCGTTATCCAATGCATAATGGCGATCACGTAAAAGTTCTTTAAAAAGTGGAAGTTTCATCTCCCCTCACCGATGCGATCGGTGGGGGGAGATGAAACATCTTCTCAGAGGCTTCCGCATTTGAATCCAGATGCGATTATCCTCCATGGACCCTTCCGGCTGCTGCGCATGCGCCTGCCGGCAAAATGCCGGACACATTCGCAGGAGCTGGGGAGCCCAGGAAATTTTAAATCTCCTTGCTCCCAGCGACCAACGGTCACTGAGTTCTTGGAGCAGTGACCGGCGGCCTCGTTGAGCGGTCCCCGGTCACGTGATAAAGTAGCGATCTAACATTAGGCCGGTCATGCATGACCGGAGAGGAATTATGGGTTCTGCATGCGCTTGATCAGCGGTAATCCACGGATCAATCACATGCATTGGATTACACAATTCCCCCCAATTAGCGGGTTGGAATTATGTAATCCACTCGCAGAAACAGAACACGGCATGCTATATTTTACCGTGGATATCCGCGACCTAGAGCCCATTGTGCTCTATGACTGCGGATATACCCGCAGCCCATATGCAAACACATTGTGTACGGGCTGCGGGTACCCGGGTCAGCTTGTTGAGCGTCTTCTTTGTGAAACCGCTGCACCGCAGCAAGATTACAAAGCCTCACAGAGCGCCACTTTTTACACCCCATACCCGCCACTGAGGTCAAGAAATGACCCCCAAAAAGCATGAGAGGAGGGGGGATACATGGTTTTCTTGCCCCATGTGCACAACCCAACCAGCCTCCGTAATTACCCCTGTCTTCGGACATAAAACGCAGTTTATATTATTACCTTTATCTAATATTTATGGAATGCCAAAAAATGGGGATGGTGGGGGGGGGGGATTATTTTTAGGAAGTCAATTTTTTTTCCGTATAAGTGGGCAATGGGGCCTGGAATTTATTCAGTTCTGCCCTGAAATCCAGCGGGCATTCCCTCCATTATGGGCCTAGCCATGTGTCCTGTAAGTAGATTAGGGCCACAATGGATATGTTTCTGAACACGGGACAAACGGGGGTATCCATTTTGGGGTGAAAGTCTTCATTCCTATGTACACTGTACAAAAAAACCAGTTTTTAAATTGACAAAATTGCCAAAAAAAATGAAAATTTTAATTTTTTCCTTCTGCTTTGCTTAGATTCATTCAAATACTGTGGGGTCACAATACGCAGTACACCCCTAGATGAATTTGTTAAGGGGTCTAGTTCTTAAAATGGGGTCATTTGTGGGGGTTCTCTATCGTTTTGGCCGCTCAATGGCTCTACAAGTGGGCAATGGGGCCTGGAATTTATTCCGTTGTACCCTGAAATCCAATGGGTGCTCCTTCCATTATAGGCCTAGCCATGCTTTCTTTAAGTAGATTAGGGCCACAATGGGTATGTTTCTGAACACGGGACAAACAGGGGTATCCATTTTGGGGTGAACGTCTTCATTCCTATGTACACTGGACAAAAAAAACTGTTTTTAAATTGACACAATTGCCAAAAAAATGAAAATCATAATTTTTTCCTTCTGCTTGGCTTAGATTCATTCCAAAACTGTGAAGTCAAAAAAGTCATCGTACCCCTAGATAAATTCGTTAAGGGGTCTACTTTTCAAAATGGGGTCACTTGTGGGGGTTCTCCATCGTTTTGGTCACTCAATGGCTCTACAAGTGGGCAATGGGGCCTAAATCTCCTTCAAGCAAAATTTCTGTTCCGAAAGCCACCGGTTGCTCCTTTCATTTTGGGCCCCATTGTGCATACAGACGTAATACTAGGGCCACAATGGGTATGTTTCTGAGCACGGGACAAACAGGCTTATCCATTCTGGGGTGTAAATCCTCATTTTCATGTGTACTATAGAAAAAATTCCTGTCTTTAAAATGACATATTTGCAAAAATATGAAATTTTAGTTTTTCTCTTATAAATTGCATTGACTCCTAAAAGAAATTGTGGGGTTAAAACACTCATGACACCCCTCAGTGAATACGTTAAGGGGTGTAGTTTTTAAAATGGGGTATTTGTGGGGGTATCTATCATTTTGACTCCTATGAGCCTTTCCAATCTTGGCTTGGTGTGGGAAAACAAAGTGTTCCTCAAAATGCTGAAAAGTAATGTTAACCCCTTAATGACGTGGCCATTTTTCTTTTTCCATTTTCGTTTTTTCCTCCGCCCTTTAAAAAAATCGTAACTCCTTTATTTATCCATCGACGTCGCTGTATGAGGGCTTGTTTTTTGCAGGACGAGTTGTATTTTTCAATGGTGCTATTTAAAGTACCATATAATGTACTGAAAAACTTTTAAAAAATTCTAAGTGGAGTAAAATAAAAAAAAAAATGACATTTCGCCATCTTTTAGTGCGTCTTGCTTCTACGGCGCACAAGCGGCAACAAAAACGACATGATATCTTTATTCTATGGGTCGGTATGATTACTACGATACCAAACTTGTACAGTTTTTTTTTTACTATACTCCTCTTTTTTTTTCAAAGACATAAAAATTTTTTCAATTATTTTCTGCCGTCATTTTGTGCGCGCGATAACTTTTTTATTTTTCCGTCAACGTAGTTGAGCAAGGTCTCATTTTTTGCGGGATGTCCTGAAGTTTCCGATAGTACCATTTTGGCATATATACAGCTTTTTGATCGCTTTTTATTGCGTTTTTTTCTGGGAGACAGGGTAACTAAAAAAGTGCATTTCTGGCGTTCTTCTTTTTTTTTTCCGGACGACGTTCACCGTGCGGGAAAAATAATGCACTACTTTGATAGCTCGGACTTTTACGGACGCGGCGATACCAAATACAGATTTTTAATTTATTATTTAGATTTTTTAATAATAGATATGGCAAAAGGGGGGTGATTTAAACTTTTACAACTTTTTTTTTTTTTTTCAATTAAAAAAAACTTTATTAATTTTTTTTTTACATTACTTTGAAGTCCCCCTGGGGTACTTTAAGATGGGATGCCTTGATCGCTCCTGCAGTATGACGTAATGCTATAGCATTACGTCATACTGCTTTTTGACAGGCAGTCTATCAAGCCACCCTGTGTGGATGGCTGGATAGGCAGTCTGTTAAGGCAGCCCTGGGGCCTTTCATTAGGCCCCCGGCTGCCATGACACCTGCACGGCTCCCCCGATCTCACCGTGGGGGGGCCGTGCGGGACCCCCGAACATCGTTCGGGGCATTTAAATGGTTAATAGCCGCGATCGGCCGCGCGGCCGCGATCGGCTATTGCCCGCGGGTGTCAGCTGTTATAAACAGCTGACACCCGCACTGTATGAAGAGAGGTTGCATCGCAACCTCTTTTCATACATACCCCGCGGCCACATGACGTGCTGGTACGTCATTGGTCGTTAAGGGGTTAAACTTGTACGTCTCCTAAATGGTTAAAAAAAAACGAAAGTTTTTCCAATGTGCGCCCAAAATAAAGTAAACAGATGGAAATATATATCTTAGCAAAAATTTCTATATTATGTTTGCACATATTTGAGATATTGCAGTTGGAAATTTGAAAAAATGATGATTTTTTCAAAATTTTCCCAATGTTGGCGCTTTTAATAAATAAACACAAATTCTATCAGTCTTTTTTTTCCGCCTAGATGAAGTACAACATGTGGCAAAAAAACAATGTCAGAATCGCTTGGATATGCAAAACCTTTCTGGTGTTTTTCCATGCTAAATTGACACTTGTCAGATTTGCAAAATTTGGCCTGGTCATTAAGGCGCAAACAGGCTTGGTCACTAAGGGGTTAATATAGGCTGAATGCCTTTCTACTTGTATTCTGCAGATTTAAAGAAAAAATGTTTTTTTGTGTAACCGTTTTCTATGCAAAAAAATGGTGCTAAAATATTCCAGTCTGTATTTGTCACTAAGGCCGGGCTCATACGAGCGCATTTGAATTGCGTAACGCACATACATAATACGTGGTACATCGCAGCAATTCAAATACATTGATTGTCCCACTCACTTGCTTTTTTTTCATTTTGTATAATATGCCAGTAAAAAAAGAACAGCATGTTCTATTTTACTGTGTATTACATGTGTTAAGAGCCCTATTGTGCTCTATGGGTGTGTACAAAACCCTGTACATATGTACTTACATTGCGTATGTGCAATCATAGAATGGCAGAATTTGAAGGGAACTCCAGGGTAATCGAGTCCAACCCCCAGCTCAATGCAGGATTCACTAAATCATCCCAGCTTTTGTTTGAAGACTTCCATTGAAGGAGAACTCCCCACCTCCTGTGGTAACCTGTCCCACTCATTAATCCCCCTCACTGTCTAATATCTAATTTGTGTCTCCTCCCTTTCAGTTTCATCCCATTGCTTCTAGTCTTTCCTTGTACAAATGAGAATAGGGCTGATCCCTCTGCACTGTGACAGCCCTTCAGATACTTGTAGACAGCTATTAAGTCTCCTCTCAACCTTCTTTTTTGCAAGCTAAACATTCCCAGATCCTTTATCCTCATAGGGCATGATTGGCAGACCGCTCACCATCTTGCTAACTCTTTGGATTTGCTCCAGTTTGTCTTTTTTTTATGAGGTCTGACTAAGGAAGAAGGGAATAATTGCCTTGCGTGATCTAGACCAGGGGTCCCCAACTCCAGTCCTCAGGGACCACCAACAGGTCATGTTTTCAGGATATCCTATAGCACAAACACCTCTGGCAATGTGTGAGGCACCGACAATAATTACATCACCTGTGCAACACTGAGGAAATCCTGAAAACATGATCTGTTGGCGGTCCCTGAGGACTGGAGTTGGGGAACACTGATCTAGACTATGCTTCCCAGAATTGTGTTTGAAATTTGGCACAGGCCTTCTTAAGGTCCTAAATAGGAAAAGTAAAGGGGTCGCAACTTGTAAATTCAATGCTAAGTGAAAAAGTATTGGCACTCCAGTGTACCTAATTTAATTAACCTCCCAGTGTTGTGCAAACATGAAATTTGGCACAACCATTCTTTAGGTCCTAAATAGGAAAAGTAAAGGAGTCGCAACTTGATTATTCAATGCTAATTGCAAGAGTATTGGCACCCCTATGTAATGTACCTAATGTCTAACTTCCTGATGTCATACACACATGATATTTGGCAGGAGCATTCTTGAGGTCCCAAATAGGAAAAGTAAGGCCGGCTGCACACGGCCATGACAGGCTCCGCTGCGAAATTCCGCGGTGGAGCCTGTCACAGCGCCCCCAGGAGACCCCATACTTACCTGCGGATCCGCTCCCGCAGGACGCTTCCCCGCCCACCGCCGCCGCGTCATGTGACACGCCGGCCGCATCTTATGACGCGGCGGCGGTGGGCGGGGAAGCGTTTTCACGCTATCTTCCGCTGTGCTACAGCGGAAGATAGCGTGAACGGACGGCTTCCATTGACTGCAATGGAAGCCGTCCGCGCGTACACCCGCGGCAATTAGAGCATGCCGCGCGTGAGGACGGGTGAATTCACGGTGTGGAATTCCGCACCGTGAGCACTGAGCTATTAGGTTCAATAGAACCTAATAGCAGCGGGCAACGCAGCGGATTTCCGCCGTGAATTACGCGGCAGAAATCCGTTCGTGGGAAGGAGGCCTAAAAGGGTCACAACTCGATTATTCAATGCTAAGTGCAAAAGTATTGGCACCCCTATGTAATGTAACTTCCCGGGGTCGTACAAGCGTAAAATTTGGCACAAGCATTCTTTAGGTCCTAAATGAAGAGCGTGGGAGGGGTGGCACATTCTGCAGAGGGACATTGGTACATGCAGCCTGAGGAGAATCTAACGCTATACATATTTTATTTCAGTTACTCTAAAGTGACCTTGACTTCATAAAATTTTCCGTGCAAACATGTAAACACCTGTATCAAATTAACTCAGGTGAGGCCGGGTATATCAGCTAGTATCTTATATAACAGGGTGGGGGCGGTCTCTTTTCCCCTCAGAGATGGCCCTCTTATATCTGTGATCACAGGTCCTATTTCCAAGGTTAAAAAAGGTTAACTCTTCCTTCTCGCTATGCGACCAATTATACCCAAACTCTGGAAGTCTCCATCTCCACCCACGAGATGGATGTGACTAGAAGCCATAGACAATATAGTGCATACGGAAGAACTATGCGTAAACGACGATAGCACATAGGCCTCATGTCCACGGCAGGAGCGGAATCCACACGTGCACGCAGCCATGAACATTTTCTTACTTATCCGGATGTGGTGCAGGTCTTCTCAGTCTCGGCCGGATCTTCTTTCTTCTGCATGGCGGATAGGTGCGGGCGTAGTGCATTTTTATTTAGTTTTTTTTTTAATCTGCTGCTCTACCGCGGATCTGCGGCACGTCCGCAGTGTCAGCTGCGGGTGCGCCGCGGATCGGACGGTTTCCATTGACTTTAACGGAAGCCTTCCTTGCAGGGAATCTGCAGAAAATGGAGCATGCTGCGTTTTTTTTTTTTACTAACCGCGCGTGCGATCTGCAAATCGGGAGAAATGACACCTGCAGGTATTTAATTACCTGCGGACGCCCAATGATTGTCTATGGGCTGATTGAAGTGCGGGTGACACACACAGATTCTAAAATTCAATTACGCCCGCGGACATGAGGCATCACTCCAGATTTGATGCTACTTGGGCCTCTTGGATTTAGTTTCGTCCCTCCTCAGGACTTGGCTCCTTAATGGGGGTGACCTTCATAACTTTATGACCAGCCCACATGATGCAAGTGAAATAATTGCGGGCGTCCATCCGCTGTCGCATGCCATGGAATTATTTTAGGGGGGGTCTGACACGAAATTATTTTAATTGCGGATTCCGCAATCGCCATTTCTGTGGAAAATCTGTGATAAAATGCGGGCATTGAAAGACATGTATTTTCAAATTTTCCTTCATACTCGCAGGTACGAATTTCATATTCCGCAAGCTGAAGAAAAACCGCAGCGTGCTCTAATTTAACGCAGATTTTGCGTGGAAGGCCTCAATAGATGTCTATGGATGCAAGCGATCCGCAGCCCATTGCGTATGAGCGACGGAAACAATCGCAACTTAATCGGAAAATAGAAATGCCGTCCGGAGGGGAGAGATGGAGAGATCTTAGTTCTTTGTTTATGTAACATAAAGTTATGATGGCTACTCATAGTGTGAGATACAGACGCGATATATTTCAGGACGTTTATTGAAAATTGCATTTTCACCACAACTAATAGCTGTTTTGAACGTGTAGCTTTTCGATAAAACATTTTTGAACCATAAAAAAAATATATATTTTTGTTGCCCATAGCAACCACTCACAACGCAGCTTTCAATTTTCAAGACCAGAACACAAAATGAAAGCTGTGCTGTGATTGGTTGCTATGGGCAGAGGCGGGAGCTCCCCGCACTGCGCAGGCGTCAGTATAGGCCAGCATCATCCGCCCAGTGGAGCGACTCCGGCCTGTCACTGATTTATAACCCCGCCTCTTCCCACTGTCCAGACTGCGGCCACGTGGTACGGTGACGACACCCGATCCCGGTCACATGACTGTGATGTCAAGGAAGGTCCTTTAGGCCCCCGGAATCTTACATCCCCCGTCCGGTCAGACGGAGCGCCAGCGGTGAGCACTCGGGTCTCGGCCGCCTCCGGTAGAAGGGGATTTCTGTCAGGTGAGGCGGGTTTGTTTGTAGTTACCTCATAACAGGTGTCCCTCGGTGCGGGGCCTGCAGTCGGTGTGACGCCGTGCGGTATCCCGTCCTCCGTGTCCGGTAAGCCGGTGCTCGTGGAGTTGTGTGCGAGGACGGCGGTTCTGTATTCTACTGTCACCTCCTGTTCCTTCTCCGTCCTCCTATGTCAGCTGATTCAGAGGTCCCAAACCGGACAAGACGGAGCTCAACCGCTGCACCTCCTGGAACCGGGACCGGGAATCTCCAGGGCGGGAGGGGAAATAACTCTGGTTATGGCGGCATCCCCCTGGCTGATGTGTATTGGTACGCGCCTGAGCGCTAAGTGTTCTCGAATAAACAATGCTTCCCTTTTTTTTTGCGCTTGCGCCGGTCTACTTTGCTGCACTTTTTGCGCCCGCCGGGTCGGTCCATTTCCGCCGGCAACCAAAGATGCCCGGATTGAACCGTGTAGTTAGTTCCAGCGATATTATGTGGCGTAGCGTGCCATTCACTGTGCTTTTCCAAAAATACGGAATGTGAATGAACCCATCAAAAATCGCCGCTTCTATTCTCCGCATATTGCAAGCGCAAATCTTTCCGCATGCAGTTGGCCTCGGGCCGGTAGTTTTTGAACACATTACAGCATTTTTTTAATTTTTATTTTTTAATTATAATTTTTTTAACGCACCCCATCATTATGAGAATAGAGCTCGAAACCCGCAGCATTGGTCCTATTGAAATCAATGGTAGCGTTGTACCGCTATTAGTGCGGCGGTTCAAACGGCGCACTAATTGCGGTAAAAAGTGGGCTGTGTAAGAGCGGCCTAAGGCGGATCCCCACACATTGTGAACACCGCGCTGATCACGGTACAACGCTCCCATTCATTCCAATGGGGCTTCGCAGACCTGCGCTCCAACGCAGCATTTTCTAACTCCGCAATTTTCAAGCACTGTCCGATCTTCTTCTCCTCCTCCTCCTCCATCATGATGGGGTGCCTAAAAAAGCGTAATCAAACGTTGTGACAGGCGCTCAAAATCGCAGTAAAAATGCAGTGGTTTTGAATGCGTGTATGAGAGCGGCCTAAGCCTGCGTTCGCACTTCGCTGATCTGCTGCAGATTTTGCTACGGTTCTGAAACAGATTTCACTCCTTCATTTCAATGGGGCTTCGCAGACCTGCGCTCCAACACAGCATTTTCTAACTCCGCAATTTTCAAGCACTGTCCGCTCTTCTTCTTCTTCTCCTCCTCCTCCATCATGATGGGGTGCCTAAAAAAGCGCAATCAAACGTTGTGACGGGTAAAAATGCAGCGTTTTTGAATGCCTGTATGAGAGCGGCCCGAGCCTGCGTTCGCACTTCGCTGATCTGCTGCAGATTTTGCTACGGATCTGAAACAGATTTCACTCCTTCAATTTTCTATCCGCAGACGGGGTGGGATTCGATGCAGAGCCGCAGCAAATTGGCGTCATCGTAACTCAAGCTTTTCTAGATCTTTTTGAATCCTTTCTCTCCCTCTTCCCTAGTGTTAGCTATCCCTCCTAGCTTTGTGTCATCAGCAAATTTGACCAGTGTCCCGTCAATTCCCTCTCCAGATCATTTATAAAAATGTTGAACAATGCTGGGCCCAGGACAGAGCCTCGTGGTCCCCACTTGATACATTGTTTCAGGTGGCTGTGCAGTTATTGATGCCCAATCTCTGAGTACGATCACTCAGCCAGTTCTGAATCCACCTAAGGCCAGTTTTACACGGGCGCTAAAATCGCGCAATTATGACACCCGTGCTTTTCTATAGTTTCTCTCATTTGTGATGTTTTCACTCATGCAATGTTGCATGAAAAAAAAAATCGTGGCCTGCCCTACCTTTCTGCGTTTTGCATTTTTGCTTTTTCATCACTTATGTTTTCCTACGGAGCCGTCGTTTCATCGCACCGTGCGCCCTTGCGATTTCCGTGCAATGAGTTTTTGGACATTAGTCCCATTGTCTCCGAACGGCACAGTGTAGAGTTATAAGAGCAGATGCTCCAGAATGGCCGGTAGCTGGGGAATACAAGTATTTGGTAAATAGACGGGAGGCGACCGCTCATGTGAACCAATCCTACAGTATTATGTGGCTGTTGCTGTGAATAACGGTACCTTTCTTCTCGTTAATAGACGCTCCAATAAGGAAATCTGAAAGTTGCCACGCTTCCCGTGCTGTATGCAAATGAAGGAAAAACGTCCGGTCGGCGGCTCACATCTGTCCCACCCGCTGCGCCTAAACACTCCTTCTCCAGTCTTGATTGACGTTTCCAAGGCTGGCCACTGGGGGCAGCTTGTGTTTCAACCATCTTGCGTCGCTTGACTTTGTGTAGGACCTGTCCAGTAGAGCATGCTGTCGCATGCGTGTAAGCACATTTGCGGCATGCATTTGCACAATGGGCGTTGCGTATTTTGTGTTTTCACTGTAGCTTTTGCTTGTGCAAATTGTGTGCGTTTGCACACACAAGACACACAACCATGCTCCCAATCCTTTAAATGGGCAATTGGTGTAATTAGTTCAATATGTGCTCTTTCTTTGCGCAAATACACAATTTAACCTTTTCCAATCCACTGTCTAACATCTTCCTACATTCTGATTTGAAGCCTGTACAGCTCCGATGTCGGAAGATGTCCATCAGGGTATTCTTACTGTGTATTACTGGCCGCTCTGTTGTCGGGGCCTCTCCTGCATGTCACGTACTGCAGTACTGGCTCTAGCCAGCAGATGGCGCCATTGTATAATGGCAGAAAGAGAAAACCCCCTAGGAAAACCTCAATCCAAAATTGGATGCAAAGGGTTAGGATAATAGAGCATGCTGTATATTTTTTTGCACAAGCTAAATATGTTTATGTAACTGAAACCTTTGAAATCAAGGGGTTCTCTTCTCTGGGCATTGTACACGCAAATCTTTTGGACGTAATATGCTACGCAACTATGTTTGTGTGACTCTAGCCTATGTCACAGACCAAACGCAAGATATCTCTGGCATCTCCTGCACTGGCCGCTAATCAAGACTGGTGAAGACGCAGGGGGTGGGAGAGAGCCCGGACCCAGAAGAGATGTGAGATGCCCATTGGACGGCTTTCATCTCCATATGGCATGGAAAGCGTGCCAACCTCCATATTTCCTTATTGGAGCGTCTATTCATGATATGACATAGCAACAACTACCACATAATACTATATAACTGGTTTACACTACTAAAATGAGCTGCCAGACACCACAAAACGAAAATGTTACTGTAAGGGACTTGGCTGCTTGAGGTATTTGCCCCTCCAGTAGTCAGAATGGAGGTCTACCTGGTTGTTACACCAGTCCCCACCTCTAATAGTCTGTAGGGTTGTTCGTCCACTAATAGACAGTAATGGCACATGTAAAACCATGTTTTCTGCTGTCATTAATGCAGCACATCAAGATATTTGCTGCAATTAGATTAACATTATTGCGTGATTGTACCCTAAAAACTATCACACACCTTCCCCTTTGGCCCACTGCCTTTTCGGTAGGCACAGTGTGGCGTCTACCAGTCCCTTCACCCATGTACTTGCTTCATGCAATATGCTGGCAGGGAGCTACATACAAGGCTGTTGTATGTAGGCTTCTGTATCAGTCTTTGCTAACAGAGACGGGTGCTGGTGGAGCGCACGGCGCTGCGTGTAATCTGCCTGGTTTGGGATCACTCCTGCAGGGACATATGGGTGCTGTCAGTGACCATACACAACGTCATGCATCTGGCACCAGTTGGAAACACCCAGTCGGGGAATGATAAAGGTGAATGGCACCAGGCTCAGTTAGCAGGGCTGACTTTTATCCAATACTGCGTCGGCGCGTTAACGCTATTGTTCTACACTGATGAGTGATACGGGTTGTAAAAAAAAAACATTCCAACCTTGCTGGATGGTTTTTGTGATCTGTGTATTGTGGTGATGGATACTCGTGAGTCCCATCATGAACCATGTTTACTTCCAAGGCCTCGTTCACACAGGTATATTTGAGCTCCAAATTAGCCGCTTAATACGGACAGCATAAACCAGCTGCAGCCTGAAGAAGAACCCCAAGTAGACTTGAAAGCTGCTATAACATCATGTCTTTTTGTTAGCCTGTAAAGGGTGTCATATCTACAAGATTATTTATTATTATAATCACACGGACTGAAATGGCATATACCTGTGTGAATGAGCCCACATAGATGATGATGATCTTTATTTATATAGCACCAGCATATTTCGCAGCGCTTACAAGACAGGGGAAATGAAATAGATTACCAGATCGCAGGATGATCTTTGGTCACACAACTAAAGTTGCCGTGCAGCTCTAGTCTTATCCATACTTAAACCAGAAGTTTGTATGGGCTGCCGTGTCACATCGGTCATAAAGTATCATGTAGTTAGTTGCTTTATACCACTTGTTGGGTATCCTCTTGGTAAAAATGATTGTTGCTGTATTGATCCCAATGAGCTGCTGGGGCAGCCGGAGGCTTAATAATGGCCTCCAATTTGCTGTGTACGTAGACCCATTAGGCTTTGCCGGAGTTAGCTTCTGATTGGCTGCCTATCAATAGAACACTAGCATGTAGGTACAATGCACTGTACTACGTAAGTATTGCAGTGTATTATGTAAGATTGTATTTCACAACTCCAGTCCTCAAGTACCCTTAACAGCTAATGATTTGGGGTATTCTATTACAGCACCTGCGCTACAGCTAAGGGAGTCCTTTAGGCCTCATGTCCACTTACAAATTAGGATTTAAAATCCGCAGCGTTTTTCCTGCACGCGGATCTGCGCCCATAGGGATGCATTAGACACCCGCAGGTAGTTAAATACCTGCGGATGTTATTTTTCCCTGCAGACGCGGATCCGCGTGCGGGAAAAAATCCGGACCATGCTCCATTTGGTGTGGGTCTCCCGCGTGGACGACTCCCGCAGGCTTCTATTGAAGCCTATGGAAGCTGTCCGGATCCGCGGCAGACCTAAAATCAGAATATACTCACCTGCAGCGGTCCGTGCGTGTCTTCCCTTCTTCCCGGCCGGATCTTCTTGCTTCGGCCCAGCGGATGTTCCCGGCGCATGCGTGCGGCAAGCAGCCGGCGTGCCGAGCACATCCGCTAAGCCGAAGAAAGAAGATCCGGCCGGGAAGAAGGAAAGACAAGCTCGGACCCCTGCATGGGAGTATATTCTATTTTCAGCGCTCATGTCCACGGGGGCAGGAGGGACCCGCTGCGGATTATCCATGGAGAATCCGTAGCGGGTCCCTCCTGCCCCGCGGACATGAGCGCTGAAAATAAGAATAACTTACCCGCAGCGGACTGGGCAGATCTTCTCCTCTTCACGGCCGGATCTTCTTTCTTCGGCCGGCGGATGTGCTCGGCTTGTCGGCGGTGTGCCGCGCGCATGCGCCGGGCACATCCGCCGGGCCGAAGCAAGAAGATCCGGCCGGGAAGAAGAGATCTGCCCAGTCCGCTGCGGGTAAGTTATCCTTATTTTAGGTCTCCCGCAGATTCGGACGGCTTCCATAGAAGCCTGCGAGAGCCGTCCCCACAGGAGACCCGCACGAAAATGGAGCATGTCTGGATTTTTTCATGCTCCATATTTATTTTTTATTTTTTTTTTTATTCACTTTTATTGACCATCTGCGGGTATTTATCTACCCGCGGGTGGTCAATGCATCCCTATGGGGTGCAGATCCGCGGGCGGGAGAAGAGTTAAAATCCGCTTAGGATTTTAATTCTTACTTTCCCTGTGGACATGAGGCCTAAAACTTGATTTGTTGGGAATGCTTAAAGGGGTTGTCTCATGCCGAAACGTTTTTTTTTAAAAATTCAATAGGCCCCCCGTTCGGCGCGAGACAAACCCAAGGGATGGGTTAAAAAAAAAAAAAAAAAGTTTATTACTTACCCGAATCCCCACGCTGCGGCGACTTCTTTCTTCCTTTACCAAGATGGCCGCCCGGATCTTCACCCACGATGCACCGCGGGTCTTCTCCCATGGTTCACCGTGGGCTCTGTGCGGTCCATTGCCGATTCCAGCCTCCTGATTGGCTGGAATCGGCACACGTGGCGGGGCGGAGCTACGAGGACCAGCTCTCCGGCACGAGCGGCCCCATTCACCAGGGAGAAGACCGGACTGCGCAAGCGCGTCTAAAAACGCCAGAAGACAGCGAATTTAGACGGATCCATGGCGACGGGGACGCTAGCAACGGAGCAGGTAAGTGAATAACTTCTGTATGGCTCATAATTAATGCACGATGTATATTACAAAGTGCATTAATATGGCCATACAGAAGTGTATAACCCCACTTGGTTTCACGAGACAACCCCTTTAAGGACTGAAATGGAGAAAAACACTGATGTACGAAGGGCGTTCATTAAAGATTTCCCCTGACCCACTTCCTGTGGATTGAGAGCAATGAAACTTGGCCCAGTTATTAGTCCTTCCCTACATAGGTGCTACCTTGGGACACACACTTCTCCCATCTATTTATGCAGCTGTAAACACCTCGCTTGTAGAAGTCGAAAGGTCGGTCCAGCAGCCACTTTGTGACTTCAGAATTCAGAGTCTCATCATCTGGAAAATGCTTGCCTTTCAAAAATGACATCATTGTTGAAAAGAGATGGAAGTCCGGTGGTGCGAGTCGGGTGAATCAGGGGGATGCGGTAGAATTTCATACCCACAGCTGCATGCTTCCATCTGGGCAACATTTAAGTTGTGAACTGGGGCATTGTCTTGCAGAGGGTAGACACCTCTGGTGAGCATGCCACATCTCTTGGTTTTGTTGGCCTCCCGCAATTTCCGCAGCAGTGAAGCACAGTATGCCCCAGGAATCATGGTAGCCTTTGCTAGGAAAACCATCAAGACTACTTTATGCTGGTCCCAAAAGACTGTGAGCATGACCTTGCCTCCCAAGGGTTGGGCACGTGCTTCCTTTGGAGGCGGTGAGTCTGGATGCTTCCATTACATCAACTGGACTTTAGTCTCCGGATCATAGTGATGGACCCAGCTTTCATCCTGCGTGATTGGTCTGTTGAAAGCCCTCCTGGTTTGCATGGCACATCGTCAAAAGAGCCTGGGAGCATTCGACTTGTTCCTACTTCTGGAAAGGTGTGAACAGCCGGGGAACCCAGCGAGCTGATACCTTATGTATATGAAGATGGTCTTTTGATGATTTTTTTTTTTTTCTACGGACCCCACACTAATCTTGACATTTTGGGCTAGGTCATGAATGGTTACGCGGCGATTTTTCCAAAATGACAGCCTACACCCGCTGTATTGGGTGTTCATCGATAGCGGAGTGGGGTCGCCCTGGAATTGTAGCCGTTTCCACCAAAGTCCGATCACATTCGAATTGACGATGCCAGTTTTTGACTACACCCTATGATGGGGAATCCTCCCCATAAACCTCTGTCATCTCATTGAATGTCTCCCCTGCTGTGCGGCTTTTCAAGTAAAGGAACTTGATGACTGCTCTGTATACCACTGGGTCCGTTATCAGGCCTCGCACCACTTCAGCACCTGTAAAAGAAAGACCCTTATCCGTTCAGTGTTGCAAATTGGCGCATGACCTATAGAGACTTGTATCATTACACACGTGCGGTTTCAGCATCCTGCGATAAATAGAAATGGGTCAGGGGAAATTTTTAATTAACGCCCCTCATATGTGATCAAAACATTTCATTTAAGTCACCTTGTGGACTAAGACTGGCTTCACGCAACCAGATTCCTATTGCAGAAGCTGCCGTAGGCATCCGGAGAAAATCGCCTGCATAGAAAGGTATGTACTTTCGCTTTTTCCTTCACACTCGCAGAAACTAATTGTGTATTCTGTGAGGGTAGGAAAAATTGTTTTTTGAAAATCACTGGTTTCATAACCATGCATTTACATCCTCGCATCGTGAGAAAATCGCTCAATTTTCTGGCCAGTGTGAAGGCCTCTTCTACAGAATCTTGAAGTCATATGAAGTCCAGGCATTAGTTACAATACGGTTGCAGATGATACGTTTTTACACATTGTATTCATGCAAGAATTACTTCTATTTTCAGATACGAAGAGGTGTTTTTCTTTCAGTTTCTTTTTTCTCCCCTTCCTTCCTGTAATCTGAGCCTTAGTCCAGTTTGCTGATGGTATCTGTGTGTCCTTCCTGTCCTCTCTAGTAAGTCAACTGCCTGTTTTCTGCATGATAAAGGGGGATAATCGAGTGAGCAGCATGAGGGGAGTAACGGAAGACAGGATGGAAGGTGAGGAGACAGACTGCGGGTAGAATAGTAACCAGAGAAAGGGGAACTAAAAGCACTAATACTGTTGGTGTATTGGGGTGCTTTTACACGGTTCTTCATAGAACTCCTGTTTATATAAACACAATTCTAATTGCCAAAGGCAAAAAATCCCCACAGGTAATATCCCCTAAAATATAATCGAAATACTTTATTATTCAGAAAAGACAAAGACAACATGAATAAAAAATAAATCCTCGAATAGCGCCAATTTATTCTACCTGAACCATGCAGAGATTGAACTCCTAACCTTCAGGTCGTGAGCAAGAGCTTGGGACTGCATTTCTGCTGCCTTAACACTCTACGCCACATCCCCGAATAGCATTTAAAATACAGGGGCATATGGTAACAATGAAATGTGACCAGCCGGTAGTCCACTAAAATATAGGCATGAATGGCCAACTTCCAAAAGCCTATGCTGCTGAAGTCATTGGAAGTCACCTGACTGTTGCAGCCAATCGGAGGCTGCAGTGTTACCGTTCTGAACTCCTGAGTTCATGGTGCCCAGGATGTGAACGCTGATCCCAGGAGAATGGGTGGGGATGCTGCAGCTTCTGATTGGCTGCAGCAGTTAAGTGACTTCTGATGACATCATCAGCAACAAGAAACACCGGATCCCCATGGCAGAGAAGGAGTAAGTACTTCTGTGTTTGTTGTTTTAACACAGTTGGTGCTAGAGGGGCAATGTTGTCCGGTAACTGGACAATCTCTTAAAAGGGACCTTAATTAGGGATGAGCGAGTATACTCGCTAAGGCACTACTCGCTCGAGTAATGTGCCTTAGCCGAGTATCTCCCTGCTCGTCCCGAAAGATTTGGGTGCCGCTGCGGGGGAGAGCAGGGAGGAACGGAGGGGAGAGCTCTCTCTCCCTCTCTCCCGCCCGCTCTCCCCGCCGCAACTAGCCTGTCAGCTGCGGCGGCCCCCGAATCTTTAGGGACAAGCGGGGAGATACTCGGCTAAGGCACATTACTCGAGCGAGTAGTGCCTTAGCGAGTATACTCGCTCATCCCTAACCTTAATCCTTATTAAAATTTAATAGTAGAGGTAGGTTTGTCTATTAAAGTTGCTCAAATTGCCAAGTGCACCTATCAGGCAGTTATGGTGTATCCGGTTTAATTTCCATCCTAAGGGCTTTCTCATACAAGGGCATGTAACTATTTTAGTCTGTATCTGGGGTCTTCATGTACAGACTCGTACATGGATGTAGAGCATTCCTCTTGATGGATGAAGAGGTCTGGAGGATGACATAGAGCTCCTCACCAATGATAAAGGCATCAGAAAGACTTGAGTTATGTCTGACACACCAAGATCCTGGCTGAAGTATTCCTCCCCGGTTATGTTCCTGTGCTCTGAGGCATACATGATGGGCTTATCCCTCGGAGTGCTGTAGTTATGGCTGGAATGCTTTGCTTTGTTTCTTGCATATTCTTGGCCGGCTTTTCAGTCCTCTTATTTTCTTCTTGATGATTTACTGATGGAACTTCTTATTCGTTTATAGTGAATTTCATTGTACCACCCTCAAATTTTTAGTAACTGGGTCCAGAGGCTACTAAATTACAATTTAAAATCAGAGGTGAGGGGGGAAAAAAACCAAAAACATTATTCACAGAAAAAGCCAAAAATACAATACCTGAAGGTCTGCAAAGCAGACACGGTCGCCATGGGCACGATCGCCATAAGGCAGGCACAATCGCCGTAGGGCAGGTGCAATGGCCGTAAGCCCTGGAGATATGCAGTCAGCCAGACAATAATGTGGAGGAGCAGCTTGTGTGCCTGCCTTATGGCGATCGTGCCTATGGCGACCGTGTCTGCTTTGCAGACCTTCAGGTATTATATTTTTGGCTTTTTCTGTGAATAAATTACAATTTAGGCTGCTATTACACAAGTGCTAGTGATCAAAGTTTTCCCTATCGTGTCCACGACAGCACCACCTGAGATCACCTCCTCCTGATAGGACAGGAACACACAGGTTTAAAAGCTCTCCCCTCCCACCTTCCTCAGTGTTTTTCCTGAGGAAGGTGTATGGCAGAGAGGTGCTGGGGGAGATCCTAGCAGGAGTATACTTACAAAGAATCGGAGTTCAGGAGATCTCTCCTTCCTTCTTGAGGATCGTCTCTTGGGATGCTGCATCGGGCAGTTCACCCAGGCCAGGTTTCTCCCCTTCGCGGCCCATTGGAGGTTCTACATGGGGGGGGGGGGGCATGGTCTGTCCTTTGCTTCTCCCTGACATTGTCAGTCTTGTGGGCCCGCATAGGGGTAGGCGTGGTGCTCTGAGGCTCCCCAAAGTGAAGGGAATGGCGGGAGGCAGAGTCTGCAGTCTCCATGACTGGCGTGATGACGCAATAGCGTCAGTGGCGGGGGCATGGCCAGGCGGCAGAGGGTGCCAAATTAAAAAGAAAAGAAAAGGGGGAGGGGGGGGTGTTTAAAGGAATCCAAGAGAAGACAAAGGTGAATGCTAAGTTGATCTCTGCAGTTGTAAGCTTATTGTCCAGAGGTGGTTTGCAGTACTAGACAGGATGAGTACTCCAGCACTGGACATTCCGAACCGGCTGCTACCTCCTAGGGGCATAAGTAGCCCGTTGGGTAAAAATGCTTGATTCAATGTCTTTGCATTTATTTGCCTTTGCATGTTATTGCTAGGGGGACAAGAAGGTAGATGGTCCACCAAAGACAAGGCCTCCACATATGCCAAGCCACTATACAAATTAGGCATAGCTAAAGTTATAAAAGAGGAATCGGCGGGGATTTAGGGATGACCTTAGCTGATCAGGGAAGAAGTCCGCTCAGCTCTGACGTCACAAGACATACAGCCAGCTACGCCGTCCGTTTCAAAACGCCCTAGGAGGCCTTGTAAAAAAGTACTGTGTTCAGTCTGCAAAGAGTATCCACATCCCTGAAAACAGTCATGACCCTAGCGTGACGTCACATTGGAGTCACCCTAGGAGCCAGTAATGACTCGGTGCTTGCATCGGGGGACTTTACCTTTTATTTTTATACTGTATACCAGCGCTATACACTATGTACAGTATTACAGCTAAATCGCATTCACTTGAATAGAACTTGGCTGTGTAGTCTACATGACTGATGGACACCGCAGCGCAAGGCAAGCCGCAGCGCTCACCCAAATCCTATGGCCTGTCCAATCAGCTCATCAGCAGCTGTGTGCTCAGTTGACCCTTACCAATCTTATATTGATGGCCTATCTTTAAATGGGTCATCATTATTTTAGTCCGGTGTGAATGAGCCCTTAGTCTGTAGTGGGGAGTTTTCCGGCGCACACGCTAAACATACCTCGTCGATCTGTTGTAAACCCATCCACGGAGTACACTTGCAGGCTGCTGCTTATGTAGTGATTGTCACAAATCCTGACGCATGACGCCGACCGCCTGCAGCCGTCACCAGACGTGGATTAACTTCTCCAATTGTCCGTTTTGTTTTCTCTTTTCTTGGCAAGAAGGTAAGAATTATGTAGTTGTGTATCCGGACAGGCAAGTGTGGCCGACAGCGGTAATGAGATGTATACGTGCCTCGGGGACAAGCGGACACATTGTCTTTGCTGTTACAAAGTATTGTAAAGTAGCGGCGTTGCCGTTGTAACAAATCTGCTTGCAGTCGTCATTTTGTGAAGGGTATCTGATTTCTCCGGGCGGCCGCTCCGCTTTCTGTGTGTTTCTGTCGCTGCCATAGAGCGTTTACATGAATGCTCCGCTGCTGCTACATGTAGACTGCTTCGTTTTAGTGATCGGTTGGGCCCCATATATACTCTCTAGATGGGCCACAAAACTAAGGCTGGATTCACACGACCGTATTTGTGCGTGTAAAAAAAAAAAAAAAAGCAAACCAAAAAACAGTGACTAGAATACATTGGGTTCGTTTACCAACACGTTTTTTGCATTCGCATTTCTGTCGCGCACCAAAAAAAAAATGCAGCATGTTATGTTATCCTGTGTAGTATTTGCACAGGGAAATAGAACATATGGCACGGTTAGCACTAATTGGCCATTTTAATGGCTGAGACTGTAGCTGCGTGTGTTTTTTGCGCATGCGTGAAGTACAGTAAAAAATGCAAGGGTGTGCATGAAAATTCAACACCCAATGTGTACATACGCGGTGAAAATACACGTACGCCCATGTGAGTCTGGCCTAAGTCTGCATGTAAATGTTAGGCCTCCTTCACACGGGCGACAAAGTCTACAATGCTGCAAATCGCATGTATGTGAAGCCTATGCTTTCCTATGGGTTCCTTCACACGTGATGTTTTGTAGCATGCTACATCCCGACACAAAAACCTTGCGGGTCCGGCGATATGCCCGCGACTCGTGAGGTTTTGTATCCCCATGTTTCCCTTATGGAGCCTTCCTCTCTGTTGCATCGCAGGAACACGTGATTTTTAGTGCGGTGCGATGCAACTTTGACAGTATGAAATCCTACTGTCAAAGCTATAATCTAAGTCCTAGCTGCAGGGGAAAAAATGAACACATACATCACTTTAGAAGCGCTCGCCGCTGCAGCTTCTCCCCAGGTCACAGCACTGTTTCTCTTCTTTATCTTCTCTTCATCCTCTTAAAAAATCCCCGCCTCCTGGAAGCGCTGGCTGTGATTGGCTAACGCTTAGCCAATCACAGCCAGTGCTCGATGAAGGGCTGTGTTAGAACCACTTTGTGCATGGATGAGATAAATCTTTAGCATGAAGCCAAGTCGTACAATCCTTGTCCTGTGACCTGTTTAGTATCAGTAGGCCCTTAAATGATGAGATAAAGGTAATGATTTGTCATGTTTTGTAGATTCTGCCGCTGCCTGGACCTGCTGTCTCGCACCTGCACAAGCCCAGGAAGGTCCCTTTGGTGTTCTCCATCCTCTGGAGCGTTCCTTGTAATTTTGTTTTTGAGGAAATGGCCGGGAGAGGAGCAGCGAGGCCGAACGGTCAGTCTCAGGCCAGTAAGATCTGTCAGTTTAAGCTGGTGTTGCTTGGTGAATCTGCGGTCGGCAAGTCCAGTCTGGTGTTACGTTTTGTCAAGGGACAGTTTCACGAATTCCAGGAGAGCACGATTGGAGGTAGGTGGCCCCGTAACCGCGTAATTTGTTGGAGAGCGACGTCTTAAATCCTCTACATGCAGTTTATGGCTGTCTTTTGATAGTGATGGACTATTGATATCCTCCTTCCTGAAAGGAATCTACCCAAAGTTCTTTATAATTCCGGTCAGATTGTGCACAATACGGGGATTTATCTACATCCCATGCACTTTCTCCTGACAGGGTAAGATTCCTTCCAGTAGAAATTTTCGTTTGGTCTCAACAAGAGAGTGTGCTAGAAAGGGAATCTATACATATCCCAGGCACAAACCAGACCAAGGAAATTTCTGGATAACTCTGAATGTACTAGTCTGGTTGACCCTTCAATCAAACGGCTATAGCTACACTGTGTGTATTACAGGGTAGCCTCTGACTAGAGATGAGCGAGCGTACTCGGAAAAGCACTACTCGCTCGAGTAATTTGCTTTATCCGAGTATCGCTGTGCTCGTCCCTGAAGATTCGGGTGCCGGCACGGAGCGGGGAGCTGCAGGGGAGAGCGGGGAGGAACAGAGGGGAGATCTTTCTCTCCCCTGCTCCCCGCTGCGACTCACCTGTCAGCCGCAGCGGCACCCGAATCTTCAGGGACGAGCACAGCGATACTCGGATAAAGCAAATTACATGAGCGAGTAGTGCTTTTCCGAGTACGCTCGCTCATCTCTACCTTTGACCATTGTCGAAGCCGCAGTACATACTCTTATTAAATTGGAGCTATTTGCTCTCCATGAAATACGGTATCTCCCATCATATAGTACCTTTGGGATCACTCACTGGGGAGCAATTCTTGTACGTTCTTTGTGTGTCCCTCGGAAACTTGTATACCAAGTTCCTTTTTAATGCAATATCTAATAAAAGTTATATTTTAGTTTTTTTCTCAAACCCTACAGTGATAAGTCTAAATTGGCCATCTGGTCTTCGTCCTGCTGCAGTGATTTTTGTTTAAAATTTAGGTGGCCCCGTGCGCACTAACAGTTTCATCTTGCTGCTCTGTCATTCATAGTATTAATAGGAAAATTAATTAATTATATTTTTATTTATTATAATTCCGTTGTGTTTTTTATATTTTTGTGCGTCTCTTTGTAGCTGCATTTCTTACACAGTCTGTTTGTCTGGATGACACAACGGTAAAATTCGAGATTTGGGATACGGCAGGGCAAGAAAGATATCATAGCCTGGCACCCATGTACTACCGGGGAGCGCAAGCTGCCATTGTGGTGTATGACATCACTAACCAGGTAAAGTGGCGGGAAGGCATTGGCACATTCTTGCTTTGTGCACACATCTTTTTATTTGGGCTTTTCTTGAGTTTTTTTTTTCCCCCTCCCATTGGATTACAGGACTTTTTAATTTGTTCATAAGTGATTAGGACACTGGGTATGTACACGGCAAAGTATGAAATGTATGCCTTTTTTATGTGTTAGGCCGCCTGCAGACGAGCGGGTCGGATCCGGCAGCAAGAATTCTCGCCGCGGTACCCGACCCGACAGCCTGCAGGGACGAGCGCGTACTCACCCGCTCCTGGCGGCCCCAGCTCTTTCATGTGCCGGCTGCGGCGCAGCCGGCGCATGCGCAGACCGGAGCCAGCGGCCGGGTGAGTGCGTGCCCCGCACAAAAATAGGACATGCCGTGGTTTGTTTGCTGCGCGAGATTTCGCGCGGCCAAACCGCGGCTGTCTAAATAGGAGTGCGCATTGTAATGCACTACTATGCAAACTGTCAGTGGCGGAAATCCCGCGGGATTTCTGCCCGTGTGCAGGCGGCCTTAGGCTAGCATATATAATAAATACAGTATATGGGCTTCAATTATGAACACTTAACAGAAGCCTGGGATGTTAGCAGCTGGGACCAGTTTAATTGCAGCTTTCATTTCTCCAGAATAGTTTATAGTATAAGGGTACTTTACCAGATTTTTATTTTTTGCGTCTCGAAAGCAGCAGCTTTCTGTTTGCCACAGATCTACACCTGGATTTAGCCCTTGTCAATGGACGAATCGCTTCATGGAATCTGTATCGCTGCTTTTTAATTTACGTCCGGAAAAAGTTGACGCTGTGTTTAAAGCAGATTGCCATTGAAAGTAATGGGATGAGGATTTGCCATGGCAAAGGTCTATGGTGTGAACATACCCCAACTGTGCTTTCTAAAGAAAAAGTTTGCAATGTCAATACTTTTGATCGCTGGTGGTGCGGACGCTGAGACCCCCACCGATCAATGCAGCTGAAGACCCACCAATAGGCTTTCTATTGAGCCCGTCTTCAATTAGTGCCGAACTTTTTTCAACAACACAGTTGCACTTAATGAAAGCTGGGCTCCGTTTGCTGTAGGCATCCAGGTCCGTTCTTTTAGATGGTGTTGATAATCGAGGTCCATTCTGTTATGTGGTGCAGGTATGGAGCAAGTAATAATAGTTATGGGCAGTGGACGCTTTCCATAAGCGAGGTCTAGGCTAAACTTTGATTAATAAATGACCCACTGGCTGTCAGATTTAGGCCTCATGTCCACTTGCACACAGATTTCACTGCTGAATCCCGCAGTGGTATCCATGTGTGCACACAGCCATGGACATAAGGCAGTTTCTTACCTCTACGGATCTATCGCAGATCTCCTCCGTGCCGTCCGCTTCTTCTTCTTTCTTGAGCACGGTGGATGCGTCCCAGCCCAGTGCGTGTGCGGTGTCTATTTTTCTTTTTTGAATCTCCCACTTTGCCGTGGATCCGCGGCACGTCCACAGTGACAGCTGCGTCTGTGCCGCGGACCCGACAACTTCCGTTGACTTTAATGAAAGCCGTCCCTGTGGGATCTGCAGGAGTATGAAGCCTGCTGCGATTTCTTTCCGTGTGTGCAATACGCACACCGGGAAAAAAATCATATTGGCATGCTTTTAGCGGCTTTGCGGGCGCCCATGTGTCCCTATCGGCAGCTCAATTTGCGGATCTCCTGCACGGGGTACCCCATATGGGTTCTGCAAATCAAATCTGCTCGTGGACATTGGGCCTTACTTGGCGTGATGAGAGCAGAAGTTGTTTTATTGTTTGTTCTAAGTTGGCTTGTAGTTATTTTTCAGGTCATGTTAGTTTTTAGACCACATGGTGGCCTGCGCTATTCCTTTCTGCACAGAATGCTGGAAATGAATAGAAACCTACCGGTCTCTGTTTTAGCAGTTTTCATGACTTTCGGGGATTGGTTCTGTCTAGGGGTGTGTTCGGGACTTTAAACTGAAATGCTAATGCAACAAGGTCTGCACATCCAACAAATAAATACATAGGTGCATGCGACAATACAGTACAAGGAGAAACGCGTAGTAACAGCACTCATACACACTTAATATCTCTTGCATATAATAATCACACGAAAATGCAAGGTTCTAAGCCTATAATGTGGGTCCAGGTGACCCTGCTTAAAGACAGGTACTAACAGTGGCAGTTAAGGCCTGTTTACACATAATGCTTATCGCGTAACATGCGTATAAACAACTGAATTTGAGCGCTAATTTTTCTGTGTGAATACAAAAAAAATTGCTCGCTTGTCATTAGCGGTTGTTTAAAATGGTTTTTCAATCAGCTTTAAAATTCTCGCTGGCTTCTCATACTGCATAAATGCTCCTCGTTCAGCGCTTCCCATAGGAGGTGAAGCGCTGATCGAGAAACCCGCGAGCCGGAGGCAAGTCTTTCTGTTTACCCTGCATGAGAGCTGACTACCATAGTGGTGACGTCGGCGCTCGTGCAGTCGTCCAGAGGACTTTTAACCCCCTGTAAAATGGCCTTTAGTCAAAAGAAAAATCGAAAACCAGAATGGATGGAAGCAAACAAAAAAAAATGCGTCCCATTGAAATCTTTGGGGATTTTACTGGACCTGTTTTTTTGGGGAGGGGTGTAGTGGGTTCTTGAAGCTGAAAAGCAAATGTCAAATATTATACTGTTAGTACAGTAGGAAATAAAAATGCTTTTATTTTGACCAGTCTGCAGTATACCCTGTTTGGCCACTAGGTGTCACCACATGATTTATGTTTATACATAAGGGGGAAAAAACTGCAAAAAAGTGATAATTAGATTAAAATAATATCTCAACTTCGGTGTTTTTAATTTCGCTTAACTTGCCTCTTTCTCTTTGCAGGAGACTTTTGCCAGAGCGAAGACATGGGTTAAAGAGCTGCAGAGACAAGCTAGTCCAAACATCGTCATAGCCCTGGCTGGCAACAAAGCTGACCTCACTAACAAACGTATGGTTGAGTATGAAGTGAGTGAAAAATTACTTTGAACTTCTATGTGTGTGTATGTGAGCGACACCCCCCCCTCCTTTTTTTTGTTTTGTTTTGTATTCAACTGGCTTTTTGGCCTTGTCAATTATTTTGGCTCTGTTCACTTCATGTTTGGACTGTTCATGCACACATTTGAGTAGTGCCACTTGAATATATGGCTAAAAGGTATGCATATATGTCTGCCGTTGCCTTTATTAAAAGGGGGGTGGGTTCTTTAACGGTATCCAATTTAATTGAGTAGTTCAGTTGACTAAACCTTTCAGTGCAGTTAGAGAAAATGCTATTGAAGGAATAAAAGATTGCAGGCTATGTATAAACACATTGATGGTGAGGCTAACTTGCATGAATTCAAGTCTCCAGGTTCAGATGAGTTACATCCTAGGATACTAAAGGAAGCAGCGGAGGTAATTGCTGAACCACTCGCTGTAATTCTTGAAAATTCCTGGAGAACAGGAGAAGTCCCAGAAGATTAGAAAAAGACAAATGTCTTTCTTCAAAAAAAGGGAATGAGGTGGATCCAGGAAACTACAGGCCTGTGAGCCTGACTTCTATTATTAAACAGCATGTATGCAAGTGGTTGGATAGAAATGGCGTAACTAACTGGAGCCAGCATGGGTTTAAGGCCCAGTTACACCAGCCGATGATCACTAAAAAAACGCTAATTGCCCATTGTTTTAGCAATCATCGGCGCGTCTAAACACGTGCCCATCGGGCACTGCTAGCTGATCGTTAAATTCGGTCCAACCTAAAAATCGTCCTTCACTCTTATCAGCCCTTTTTTTTTTTTCTTATGTCGTATGATTTTGTCCCCAAATAGTGGGATATTTCTGAGCAACCAAATAAAAGGCGCAGTCTTAGCTTATACCAAACTACGTATGATGTTTGCTGCTCCAGAAAGCTATGCTGTTGTAATAGACTTGCCGGTAACAGGCCACCAGTTAATGACTTCATAAATACTGTTGGTAATTCCACACATGGTAGATTTGCTGTAAACGCACCGATTCGCCGCAGGTTTCATCCTGATACATTGGAAGGGGTAAAATCTGCAACAGTTATTGATACATTGTGGACTTTTACAATTTGCACCGCAGGTTGATTTTAATGCAGAAAAGTTTTATAGCATGTGGATGAAGTTTGTAATATTCCACTGTTGCTTTTTTACCTGCTCAAATCAGCTGATTTCGGAGTAATTTATTTTCGAATTTGACCTGTTCTCTGTCCTGATTTGCAGGAAGCCCAGGCATACGCAGACGACAACAGCCTGTTGTTTATGGAAACCTCCGCCAAGACAGCCATGAATGTCAATGACCTGTTTCTTGCAATAGGTAAAGCTGAATGGCTATCTGGAACAATTCTACATAATGACTGCTGTTCTAGTTGTCACATATAATCTAACTACACGTTTTACATGGGGATTTTAAACCACATCTTAATAGAAAAAAAAGAGCCTCGGAAGTTTCCTTCATGAAATCTACATGTGTGGATACATAATATACAACAATGCAATGTTACATAAGCAGTTCTGTATTAAATCGTTCCATTGACGCTCGCTGCTGTTAGTTCGACCTCTTGCAGAAACGTTTTATACGTCAGTTCTGTGTGGGAAATAGTCGTATTGATAGTAAAGGGACTATTCGCCAACAGGTACAAAGGTGCAGAATTACAGGCGGGTCACTGACTTTCAGTTCATTCACAGTGTACTCGCATTCCTTAACCCCTCTTCTCCCACAGTTATGAGTCTTAGGACCTTTTATGGGTCACAGAATAGCCTGCCCAGTTTCTTGTTTTGTTTTCATACAGTTTGTGGTAGTTCATAGTAACCATGCTTGATTGCAGGAGCTGACCAGGAGGTCAATAACTTTCTTCTACGGTGTTTTATAGATGTGGGCTGGCACGCAGAAAGTGACTTACCTTTTCAGTACTATAAAGTAAACCGTCTACAGTCAAGTGGGTGCAGACCTATAGGACATTGTAGATAAACTAACCATGTGCATACAGCTATAGGCCCCCTGCATACGAGCGAAAAATTCCGCAGCGGGATTTCCCGCAGAATTTCTGCCCATAGGATTGCATTAGATAATGCAATCCTATGCACACAGCTGCGATTTTGTCTGCGTAAAAACAAGGAGGGGAAACAAATCGCGGCATGTTCTATTTCACAGAAACGTCAGTAGTGACGGCTCCGCTCTGCACACGCCTGGCTGGCGTCAGCTGGCGCATAGCAGAGATGGAAGATGCTGGGAGCAGGTGAGCCGCAGGTCTCTGCAGGGGCACAGGTCTGCATCCCGCTGCAAGAATTCTCGCAGCGGGAGGCGACCCGGCTGTCTGCAGGCGGCCATAGTCAGAGATTTCGGTTCTGGCACTAAACGAGGGCATAGGTTTTGTTACAAACTAGTATGACTGTTTGATATTAGTATGATTCTAATACACTCTGTTAACAAAAAAAATTAAGTACCATCAGAAGTTGTTCACTCTTCATACTGCAGATCATTTGCCCACTAACAAGCCCTGTCCAATATGCGCCCTATCAATGAGCACTTGTTACATCAGGCAGATGATCTGCCCATGTCAAAGGACCCTTCATATGCTTGCTTGGTCGGCAGATATTCCTAGGATATAAGGTTCTGCTCCTTATACTTATGATGATCGTTTTTAAGTTCAACTGTTGTTTCTTAAAACTTTTGGTATTTCAAAAGTCTTGATCACCGGGGGTCTGCCAGCTTCCTCCCCCTGCTGAGAGGGACACTGTATATCGGCCGGGCGTGAAAACCCGGCCGATCTATAGTCATCTGAAGCCGCTCTAAGGCTGCTTTCACGCGCATGAGAAAATCGTGTGAACTTTGTGCGTTGTGAGGTGCCCAAATATGAGCCCTATTCTTTTGAATAGGATCACACACATGAGCGATGTTTTCCTGCATTGCACCGCGATGCAGGAAACAAATCGTTACATGTTCAATCGTTTTTGTATGCTCTGACATCTCAGCGCCCATTGTTTTCATTGGGGCTGTTGTAGCTTTGAACCACACGCTAGGTTCCTGCGATGCGAGGTTTCCCCATTCATGATAATGGGAGAAACTTTGCGATCCTCCACCCAAGGATAACTTCACACGGGAGAGTGTGATATTGGACTGTGAATCATGGCCCAAAATTGCACTTGCCAACGTGGGATACCCCCGTGGATACGAGGCGTTTTTGTATCAAAACCGCCCTGCATCATTTCAGAAAAGTATGGCAGAGCATCGTGGAGTCCTGTCATTTGATTTCACTGGGGAGACCTCGCATTGCCTGCACCTAGCATGTGGTGTGTTACTGCCACTGGCCCAAGTGAAAGCAATGGGCGATGAGAGGGCACAGCCAAAGATAAGACATGCAGCGATTTGTTTTTTGGTTCCGTGACGCGGTAAAAAATTTGCTTGTGTGTATGATCCCAGTCAAAAGAATGGGGTTCATATTTGTGCATCGTGCAACACACAAATCTCGCGTGATTTTTCTCGTCTGTGTGAAAACTGCCGAAAGCAAATTCTGTAAGTATCCTATTTTTATTTTATTTTTTTTTATAAATTTTAATTAATGTTTCTTGGGGGAAATATATGAAGTACAAGCAGACAGTCTTAAAAAAATCTAAATAAATGAAAATGTTCTCCATGTCTTTCAAGGGGTATTTAATCTCCAGGATTGGCTGAGATGGAAATACCAACTGTACGCCACTGTTTCTATAACCCCCGTAAAAATGAATGGGAAAACGATGTGCAAGCTGTTATTACTGTAACCATGGAGTTATGGGAGCGGCACATAACGGCCAGCTCAGCTGTTCCCTTAATCCCAGCCCTTCAGTTTCCTCGGTGTAGAGAGGGTTATTTTCATAACAGCAATGATGGACTAAAGGCTAATTTACACAACGATTATCGCTTTTCGTTCATCGCTGACTTCAAGTCCGCATAAAATCCTTGGCCCTGATAACAGGGACGGCATGCTGTGTTCTCTGAGAGCATTGTATGCAGCCAGTAGCCCGTGGCAGAACAAAGCAGATGTATTTAGAGACCAGACCACCCGCTGTTCTTTAAATACATGCAAATGAAGCTAGTTAGCTACTAATAGACTGATTAGCCCATTGGTAGCTAATGCAAAATGATCGCTAAAAACTGTCAGTTTCTGATGAATTGGAGCGATCATCTTTGCGCGTAAATGGGGCTTTAGATGGGAATGCTGCTTTAACACCATACAATTGCTATAAAAGGCAAACTAAACTAAAAATCACCAAAGTTCAGCTACAAAAGGATCTTTTTCAGTTGTTTAAAGAAGGCATGAAATGTTCGAGCATGGTGCTGTTCTTCCAAAGCTATGACCTCTTTTTCAAAGTTATACTATATTTCAACAGGGTTTACACTTAAAATCATATGCCTAATGAAATCCTATCTTCCTTTTACAGCTAAGAAGCTGCCAAAAAATGAGCCCCAGAACACAAGCGGGGCAGCGGGTCGGAGCCGAGGTGTGGACCTCCACGAGCAGACGCAGCCGAGCAGGAGCCAGTGCTGCAGCAATTAATACCGGAGACTGGAGAACAAAGGGGATTCAAGATAAGATTATAACCTCTCTTCCTGCACCTGCCCTTCCACCCTCCAGAAATACAACTTAACACCTTTCCAGCACCTAACTTTTCTGCCAAGACTTTCCCTTCTGCAACCCTTCCTCCCTCCTCCCCGTCACCGATGGATAACCGCACACATGGAAACAAAGCGGCCGGCTTGAAACTTCCCCTTCCACTCCCCCCTACACCACTGCAGCCCTCAAAGATCTCCCTGCTAACTGCACTATTGTGGGTATTAATTTTTGTTTGTTCTTTTTAACGCTTTCAACCAACACACACAGACTACTTCTGGTGACACAGTCGAGGATCGCATCTTCTGGGGACCGCGCCTTCTCAACAGAGCAAACGAGAAAAGAAGCAAAAAAACAAACAAACTGATTCTACTTTGTATTATAGCTGCACATAGTGACTTTAATATTTTGATTTTTTTTTTTGTTTAATTTCATGTAGGTTCCCTTCCACCACCTACTGCCTATCTTCTACCTACCACCTACCTTCTGCTTTCTTCAGTTTCCCTGTTTTTTGCAGCCTGTCAAGTACTTTGTAGATCTTCATACTTGAAGGAAGACTCACATTACTTGCAATTCTTGTAAACTTTCTTACTTTTTTTTTTTGCTCCGCCTGTCAAATGCATACGTGTGCCTGGACGACTATAGCTGGTTAAAAATGATCCATTCTTGTCGCTTTAGATTTAGTCAGAAAAACACGAACAATAATGTCATGGGTGGTGCACTGGTGTAAATGTGGGAGCTTTAGGAGGAACAGGTGAGATTTGCCTATTGCTGTAAGCACTGAACGGGGTGAGTACACCTTGGGGATTGTGTGTCCATGTAGTGGCGATCGAATATCGTTTGGTGTCCAAGGGGAAATAGATCATCTAATTTTGTGTCAGGACCTTAAAGCACATAAAATGGTTTACAATAACTTCAGTTGGAAAATTGGAGCGCTTAATGTCACAAAGATCAAAACTCTTTTAGCCATCTGGTTTTCAGGGATTTTATACAGCATCAGAGTTTTTTCCATCCTTATGCGCAGCAGATCCAGCCTCAGTTATTGTCACGCTTGCGATGTACTCTGATGTAAGGATTGTAGCAATGCTGTATGAGAGCGGAGAGCCCCGTCAATGTATACACTATGGACGAGAATGACGGCGTATGGATTCCCGATTTGGTCAGTACTTGCCTGTCTGCAAGTTCTGGTTCCGCCTGGCAATGGTCCGCAGAACCAATCTTATCACTTATTTAATAATCACTTCTTCTTCAAGTTATGTAGCCGTCAAGGGAGTCACTAAATGACCTTTTTCTCTCTTTTCTTGAAGAGATCTCCTACAATGGTTACTGTTTCAATTGTTCTACAACTTCCATGCAAACCTGTGTATTTAGCCTTGCCTACTGCAAGGGCTGCCACAAGCGGCGTGCACTTTAGTTCTCAAGCGGTGGAAAGGTCGTTTTTCTGTTCATTTATGCTTTTTATTATATTATGGAATTCAAAATTTGGTGATCGTGTAGCAAATGGGTTGATTGCACCACGTTTATTCGAGATCATCCACATCACAACATGCATACATTATTAACCACTCCTTACCCGAATATAGAAGGGAGAGTCTTCTAATTGGGACAAGTTGGGCCACACTGTACCCAGTCTCTTAAGTCTTAGCTATACACCAGTGGCATGGCAGGTATGTGCCTTCCTGTGTGTGTGTTTAAGTGTTCTTACTAATTTAATACTGGTGGCTTTATGGATTTCCATTTTTTTTTAATGTGCCTTCCTTCCATAGGTGGACAGGACTGTTATGGTGTGCTACTCAAATTTTGTTACTATTGATTCTGTTGATGTCCCATTTGTTCAGAGGGCTAGACAGCACATGAATGACAAAGGCTTAGGAAATATCGTAAGGGTATATTCATGTTCAGCTGATTTGTTCTTGCATATGAATATACCTTAAAGGGTTAGTTGATGGCTGGGGGTCCGCGGCTCTGGATCCTCATCCGGCCCGCTGTTGGTGGAGAGGGCCCAATTATCAACGGTCAGCACAGGAAGTGGGAGCGTCAGATCAAGGAAAGTGTGCAATGCTATTATACTTCCTGTTACTGATAGCATCGGACATCCTGTCCATAACTAGGGGCAGAAAGTGGAATAGAAGCGCAGTGCTCCCATTAATTCCAATGGGAGTGAAGTTGGTGCTCCCACTTCCTCCTCCTGTCCACTGATGACGTCCGGCCCGCGTCACTAAATAGCAGGCTGGACAATCAACTGATGGATGGGAATCCCATCCATCAACTACTGATGACCTAAAAGCTCATAATATCCCATAAGGGTATATTCACACTTGGCGTAAATGCTGCGGATTTTCCGCAACCGAAAAGTCTGCGTCAAAATCCACAGCATTTCCGTTATGTATGAACATGCCCTAAATGGTCCCCCATGGTGTGATGTGCATGTTCTACAATACTACTTTTTTTTTTTTTTTTTTCCAAGGGTTTCTATTTGTGGGACTGGAGATTTTAAAAAGTTTCCTGTATTTTTGCTGTATTGTAGAGTGCAATATAGCTCTAGAAATAATGACTATTACACAGATTTGACCTTTTTACTGATGATCCATCAATGAACCCTTAACACTACAATAGTATATAAAACTCTAGACTTCACTCTGAGAAATGAATCCGGTTGTAGATATGTGGCTCTGTCTCCAGTGTTAATGATATTTAGAGCAAACCTACATGTACCCTGCATCTCTGTATAGGACTATACAAAATATCAATTTTCCAGAAATGTAATCGAATTGCCACTTTTTTTAGCACTATTAGAATTTTTTGTATATACTGTAAGATTGCTATCGGCCTATACTAAGTTGCCCTTCAATCACACTAACCTTCTCTAAGGAGGTCAGCGAAATGACCTCCGGACAGAGATCACTTTTTTCTTTTCGGAGCTTGTATGCAAGTTGCCAAAAATGGGACACTGAATGATCCGTGGTTGTACGGCTATATCAATCATCTTGTATGCATCCGTGTGTCACTGTAGACTGCACTTTGGGATGTTGTTGGAAAGCCGGGAACTTATGTAGAAAGCAGCAAGTCCTGTGGAAGATGTAAGTTGGCTCTTGAGACTTAAAACTGTTTTAATGATCCTTGCAGCTGATCGAAAAAGTGATATTTATTTCTGACCGTGATGTGATTTTAATTAAAATGCGATCTACGTATGCAGTTGACTTCATGAAAAGCCTGCGTATCCATTGTTTCTGTATAAAGCCTGGCTTTAGATGAACATCGATCAATGGTTCACTCACTACAATTCACTTTTATAGAAAATAACATCACTGCTAAGTTGTTGCAGTGGGACGACGGAGATATTGATGTTGTGCTTGTACTTTTTTTTTCATTGTCCGGATGAAGTGACACATTGTGTACTGCCACAAACAACCATTGTTGTACTCCAAATACTAATGAGAGCCAACTTCACCTTGATTCCCTATCTGTGTATGGATGGAAACTGGGCCAAGTTGGTGCGTCGCAGTTCTGAAAGATAGAATCCCCTCCGTTTTAATGTGCATTTCTTTCTGTCTTATTTGCATTAAGAAAGATCTGACTTCAGTTATAACCATAATGGACATCTTCTTCCCCTTCCCTCCGATCTACCAATGTATTTAATGTAAGTAAAAACAAAGACTGTGTGTGTGTATATTAAATGAACTTAGCTTCTTAATGATTGTCGGATTCGTTATTTCACGGTTTTCTTGATAAATCTGTCAAAATGCCTATTTGGCATTTGTATGGCTGGGACCAACAACAACTAATGGAGGGAGAAGAGGACCTTTTAAAGGGATTCTGTCTTCAGGTTCATGCTGTCTGAATCATGGCAGCATGAAACCGGGAGAGGGATGCCTATTGCCCCCATGGGTACTTTATTCTGAAATGCTGTGGCTTTACAGAATAAATGACGCTGAGCCCAGTCACTTGGTGGATCAAGTCTGCCATGCAGAGTGACAGCTCTTTATTTAAGCTGGTAGACAGCTGTTAGTCAGCTGAGATCGGAGTCAAACTTCAAAGTGTATTTATACTAAAATGTCAGTGTTTTATAATATAAACACCCACAGGGGCAACGGGCATCCCTGTCCCTGGTTCATGCTGAAACTGATGACAGAAGCACTTTTAATATTCCACCCCACTTGCTAGACTACCTGGGGTGTGGGCATCACCGCCCCCCCCCCCCCCCTTTAGTTTTAGATAATCGTCACAAACACTACAGTCACATGCGGCAAACAAACATCCATCCACCTGTATATGGCAGTTTATTTTCAGTTCACATGCTCACCTTCACCTCGGCAGGTTAAGACAGTGGGGAGAAAATGCAATAAGTCAAAGCACTCAAGAGATCCTGCTGTAAACTTTATTGAAGACAATGTGTATGAAATCTGGGGTGACCTCAAAGTGGAGGAAAACCCCATATGCGTTTAGGATAATACCAAAGTCTTTAATCATGAACCATATGTCATTAGTAGGTACTTTGGGATAGTTTGAAACGTGTAGGAGTTTTTTTCCTGTTTGTTACCTCAGATTTTATACAGTCGTCAATAAGTTTGTAGCAGGATCTTCCAAGTGCTGAACTGTTTGCAAATTTTTTTCCACCATTGCATCTGTTATGTGCTGGGAAAAGTAAAGGGTTAGGCCAGGCTCACACAACCATATGTTTACTACCTATCAATAAAATCCCAAACCGAGGCAATTATTTTCATATGAATCACTTTTACATATAATGGGAGTTGTGCAGCCTGCGCACCTCTATAATATAATGTATGACTTTTATAACTCCATGACTCTGCTATAGCGCAATCACATTTCATAACACTGGATAACCTACAGCACAACCTAACCTGCTGTATTCCATAATGCCGCTGATTGACTGAAACTGCTTCAAACTTTCACGCGTGTGGGTCTCTGGGAGTTGTAGTCTTAGTGGACGCCAAGTGGAGAACAGGGGCAGTTCCGGAAGATTGGAAAAGGGAAAATTTTATCCCTTGCTTCAAAAAAACGGAAGACTGTGTCTCCAGAAAACTACAGGCCTGTGAGCCTGACTTCTATACTAGGAAAGAGCTTTGAACAAATTATTAAACAGCATGTCTGCAAGTACTTGGATAAAAATGGAGTAATTAGCCAGAGCCAGCATGTGTTTGTAACAAACAAGTCATGCCAGACGAATCTAATTTCCTTCTATGACAAAATCACCAACTGTGTTGCTCAGGGAAATGCGGTGGATAATAGTATATCTTGACTTTAGCAAAGCATTTGAAGTATCTCCTAGGATAGTTATGGGGAAAAAATGACCAAATATGGGATTGACAAAGGCAACTGTTAGGTGGATTTACAACTGGCTGAGTGACTGTACTCAGAGTGGTCATAAATGGCTGCACATACAAGTGAAAGGATGTAGCGAGGGGGTTACCACAAGGTCCTAGGCCCAGTGTTGTTCAACATTTTTATAAGTTATCTGGAGGAGGGGATTGATGGGAAACTGATCAAGTTTGCTGACGACGCAAAGCTTGAAGGGATGGCTAACACTAAGGAAGAGAGAGTATTCAAAAAGATCTAGAAAAGCTTGAACATTGGGCAATGACTAACAGAATGGTATTTAACAAGGAGAAATGCAAAGTCCTACATCTGGGCAAGAAAAATGAAAAAAGCAATTATAGAATGGGAGGAATTGGGCTAAGCAGAAGCACATGTGAAAAAGACTTGGGTATACCAATACATCATAGACTGAACATGAGTCAACAATGTGATGTAGCAGCTAAAAAGGCAAACGCAATTTTGGGATGTATTAAGAGAAGCATAGAGTCTAGATCACGTGAGGTCATTATCCCCCCTACTCTTAGTCAGGCCTCTGCTGAAATACTGTGTCCGGTTCTGGGTACCCCACTTGAAAAAAGACATCGACAAACTGGAGCAAGTTCAGAGAAGAGTTACAAAGATAGTGAGCGGTCTGCAAATCACGTCCTATGAGGAACGGTTAAAGAATCTGGGAATGTTTAGCTTGCAAAAAAGAAGGCTGAGGGGAGACTTAATGGCTGTCACAGTGCAGAGGGATCAGCCCTCTTCTCATTTGCACAAGGAAAGACTAGAAGCAATGAGATGAAACTGAAAGGGAAGACACACAAATTGGATGTTAGAAAAAAACTTTCTGACAGGGTGATCAATGAGTGGAACAGGTTACCAAGGGAGGTGATGAGTTCTCCTCCAATGGCAGGGTCCAAACAAAGGCTGCACAAATATCTGTCTGGGATGATTTAGTGATCCTGCACTGGGCAGGGGGTTGGACCAGATGACCCTGGAGGTTCCTTTCAACTCTATGATTCTAGAAGTGTCTCTTCAGAACACTGATATAAACTGCAACTCCCAGAGATCCACACAATTGAAAATTCCAGCCAATCACGACATTATGGAATTACAGTGGGTAAGGTTGTTCTTTAGGTCAGGGTTCCCCAACTCCAGTCCTCAGGGACCACCAACAGGTCATGTTTTCAGGATATTCTATGATGAGTACACCTGTGGCAATGTCTGAGGCACCAACAATAATTACATCACCTGTGCAATTCTGAGGAAATCCTGAAATAATGACCTGTTGCCGGTCCCTGAGGACTGGAGTTGGGGATCACAGCTTTAGGTTATCCAGTGTGATTGATCTGTAGCAGTCATGAAGTTATAAGTCATACATCGTTCTATGATAGAGCGACCTAAGCAGTGCATTCTTAAAGCATACGTCTAAAAATGGCTGAGAAGAAGAAATGCCATCAATATTCAAATGAATACTTGAAATACGGATTCATGCCTTCTCATTTGTGAAAAGGCATTTTCGAATGAAGCTATGAAGCCTTTGAGACTGAGTGATCACCTTGAAAAAGGTATTCAGACAAAGTGAGTAAGCTTATTTTATTTTTTCAGGGTTTAAAGTCAAAGTTTGAGAACCGCAGCACTGTAGGCAAGCTTTTTGGAAAATCTGCTCTCAATGCTGACAAAGGCCTCCTTGCTTCCTATAAAGTCTCTTTATTAATAGCGCAATGTGGCAAATCAGATACTATTGGGGAAACCCTTGCGTTACCTGCAGTTAAAGAGATTGTCAGTACTATGCTGGGGCCTGATGCGTGTGCCATGGTGAAATCGAACCCTTTGGAGTAATGACGCAGTTTCAAGAAGAATTGACGAGATGGCTGCTGATGTGGAAGAAACGCTTTTGGATGTGTTTAAAGAACACAGAATTTGTAATGCAAATTGACAAGTCAACGGCCAGAGGCAATGAAGTATCGCTGCTAGCTTACGTTCATTTCATTAATCGAAATGAAGATGTAGTGAAGGATCTGTTTACCAGAAATTTAACCACCGACATGAAAGGCTCCTCTATATCCAAAAAAGTGGAAGAATTTTTCCAAGAAAAAGAAACCTCTCTTTTAAACCCCTTAATGACATGGCCTATTTTGGCGTTGAGGACAAAACGATTTTTGGTATTTTTTTTTCATCTCCATTTTTCAAAAGCCATAACTTTTACTTTTCCGTCGACGCGGACGTATAAGGGCTTGTTTTTTGCATGGCGAACTGTAGTTTTTATTGGTACCATTTTTGGGTACGTAAACTACATTGTAAAACTTTTAGTATTTTTTTTATAATCGTAGGAAGAGAAAACGCAATTTATTCTACCATAGATTTTTTTTTTTTTTAAAAGCATTAATTATGCAGCATAAATGACACACTACATTTTTTCTGCGGGTGGGTACGGTTACAACGATGCCAAAATTCATTTTTTTTTTTTTTTAGGTTTTTCCACTTTTCCACAATAAAAACCCTTTTTAGGGGGAATTTTTTTATTTTTTTTATTACTGTAGTTTTGTTTAAGTTTTTTAAGATTTACAGTAAGGTAACATTTTACTGAACAATGTTAGTCATTTTGATAAACAGCAATCTTGGGTTACAAGTATGAGGATTAGATAGAGGGGGATACATTTCTGTGAATGTTAAGGTAATTTTCTCTTATCGGATACCTTCTCAATCTTGTCTTTGAATTGTTAGATAAAGAAGCAATGTATATATAATCGGCCTGGCCAAGGCCTAACTATTTTTTTTTTTCTAAACTCCCTGCATTCAAAGTCCTATAACTTTTTTTATTTTTCCCTGGACGGAGCTCTGTGAGGGCTTATTTTTTGCGAGACGAGCTGTAGTTTTTATTGTTACCATTTTGGGGTACACACTTTTTATCACTTTTATTGCATTTTTGGGAGGCAAAATGCTACAAATAGGCATTTTTGCCTCAGTTTTATAGCATTTTTTTTTTTTACGCTTTTGGCCGTGCAGGATAAAAAGCATGTTCAATTTATTGTACACGTCATTACGGACGCTTGGATACCAAATATGTGGGATTTTTAAAAATTTTTATGCTAATGAGAACATCAAAAAAAGGGTTTTTGAACTTTTTTTTACATTTAAATTTTTTGTACTTTTATTTTGCTCTTATTTTTTTGCTCTTATTTTTACACAATCTGTGTCCCTCTCAGGGACTTACACAGCAGGACTGCAGATCGCTACGATAAGGCATGGCAGGACTTCTCTCCTGCCATGCCTTATCGTTTACTATAGCGATCACAGGCTATGGCAATACAGGACACCGGTATCTGGCGTCCTGTTGCCATAGCAACCAGCCGGGCTCTCGCGATGTTATCGCCAGCTCGCTCCCTCTGAACCCTTTCCCTGCCGCGATCTACTTGGATTGCGGCAGGGAAGGGGTTAACGGGGGGGGGGGCGGAGAGAGGAGTGATCTACTAGTGACAGCCGGCTCCCGCTTCGTGAGAGCGCGAGATCTCGCGCTATCCCTATGATGTAAGGGTACGTCATTTTGCGGGAAGTACCCCACTCCCATGACGTACCCTTACGTCATGGGGCGGGAAGGGGTTAAGAGCTTTTACCCACTAGCGTTTTTTTTTCCAATGGGACTTTCTAATGTTAAAATTGCATCGCACTAAAAGCTTATGCAATGCGATTTTAGCATTAGAAAGTCCCATTGAAAAAAAACAAACATACTTGTTTGTGCAACTGACAGAGCTGCATCTATGATTGGTCGATTATCGCAGACTTATAGCCCATTTAAAGGGGTTGTCTCGCGGCAGCAAGTGGGGTTATACACTTCTGTATGGCCATATTAATGCACTTTGTAATGTACATCGTGCATTAAATATGAGCCATACAGAAGTTATTCACTTACCTGCTCCGTTGCTAGCGTCCCCGTCGCTATGGATCCGTCTAATTTCGCTTTCTTCTGGCGTTTTTAGACGCGCTTGCGCTGTGTGGTCTTCTTTCTGGTGAATGCGGCCGCTCGTGCCGGAGAGCTGGTCATCGTAGCTCCGCCCCGTCACGTGTGCCGATTCCATCCAATCAGGAGGCTGGAATCGGCAATGGACCGCACAGAGCCCACGGTGCACCATGGGAGAAGACCCGCGGTGCATCGTGGGTGAAGATCCCAGCGGCCATCTTGGTGAAGGAAGAAGTAGGAAGAAGGAAGACGTCGCAGAGCGGGGATTCGGGTAAGTAATAAATATATATATATATGTAATTTTTTTTTAACACATCCCTCGGGGTTGTCCTGCGCCTATGGAAAAAAAAAATAAACCGTTTCGGCGCGAGACAACCCCTTTAACATCTGTATTCTCTGCACTATGTAATTAATGCAGTTAACAAGATAAAAGCGCACTCTTTGAAGAAACGGCTTTTCGGCAAGCTCTGTCAAGACCATGATGAACAATTAGAACATCTACTCCTACACACCGAAGGGAGGTGGCTGTTAAAAAGGAAAGTGCTTTTTGACACAGTTAAGTTTCTTTGACCGATTGACCCTACCCTTTGTGATGCAATCGAACTAATCGAATGTCTTGACGTTGCCTATCTTGCAGACATATTTGACAAGCTCAACGAGGTCCACACAAAGCTACAAGGAGACAAAATGAATTTCATTAACCCCTTGAGTGGCACGCCCGGAAATTTTCCAGGACGAGCTCCACTGCCGCTAGTGATATAGCCTGGAAGATTTGCGGGCTATGTATCACTATGGGAGCTGCAGAGCACAATGCCACAAGCTGTGGCATTGTGCTCTGCCTGCACAGTCCCACAGAGAACAAAGCAAGACTTTGAAAAACAGAAGCAGGAAGATATTGCCAATTTGCCAGCAATCTGCTTCTAAAGTCCTGCTTTGTTTACAAGTTGCCATAAAGACCATCGGCTTGTCAGAAGCAAGCCCATGGTCTCTGTGGCAGGGAGAGCTGGTGCTTGGCTGTCAGAGGGCATCAGCTCTTACAGCAGAGATTAGAGAAAAACTCTGATCTCTGCTGTGTTAACCCTTTAAATGCTGCAGTCTATGTAAAGGGCTGTCACCATCCCCCGGAATGTGATCAGAGGGTCCTGATGGATCTCTGTGGAAGTCCCCTAAAGAGACAAAATGTAAAAAAAAGTTTTAAAAAAATTATTAAACCAATAAAAACATTTGTCTCCCTTTACTTGTAAAAAATGTAAAATAAAATTACATATGTGGTATCCCAGGGTCATAATGACCCAGAGAGGAAGTTAGTACATTATTTAACCCCTTAATGAGACGGACCCTTTTTTTTCTTTTCTCCCCATTTCTCCAACCCCCCCCCCCCCCGTTTAAAAAATCATAACTCCTTTATTTATCCATCGACGTCGCTGTATGGGGGCTTGTTTTTTGCGCGACGAGTTGTATTTTTCAATGGTGCTATTTAAAGTACCATATAATGTTCTTAAAAAACTTTTACAAAATTCTAAGTGGAGTAAAATGAAAAAAAAAACGACATTCCGCCATCTTTCAGTGTTTTGTTTCTACGGCGCACAAACTGCAACAAAAATGACATGATATCTTTATTCCATGGGTCAGTACGATTACTGCGATACCAAACTTGTATAGTTTTTTTTTTTTTTTTTTTGCTGTAGTACTTGTATCTTTTTTTCAATTTTTTAAAAATTATTTTCTGCTGCATCCTCTGCGTGCAATAACTTTTTAACTTTTCCGTCGACGTACTTGAGCAAGGGCTCATTTTTTGTGGGATGTCCTGTAGTTTATGTTAGTACCAATCCAGAATATATATCGCTTTTTATTGCATTTTTTTCTGGGAGACAGGGTGACTGAAAAAGTGCATTTCTGGGGTTCTTTATTTTTTTTTCAGACGTTTACCGTGTGGGGTAAATAATGCCCTACTTTGATAGATTGGACTTTTATGGACGCGGTGATACGAAATCTGTGTTTTTCTTCTATGATTTAGATTTTTTTATTATAGATTCGGCAAAAGGAGGGAGATTTAAACTTTTATTACTTTTTTTTTTTTTTAAGTGTGGAAAAAGTCATGAAAAAGAAAAAAACTATTACAATTTGGTATTGGTATAATCATACCGGCTTGTGGAATTACTTTAATATATTATTTATACTGCTCAGAGAATGCAGTGAAAAATAAAAATCAAAAACATGCCAGAATTACAGATTTTGTTAATCTCGTGACTAGAAAAAATGGAATAAACAGCAATCAAAATTTTACATGTTCCAAAAAATTCGATAAATGAAGACTAGAGTTCATCCGGCAGACAACAAGGCCTTCCGGGGCTCTGGCAATGGAAAGATAAAATTAATACGGCTCTTGGAATGTGGCGACACAAAAGCCAACCTTTAAGAAAAAAAAAATGTTTTAAATGTACAAAAATAGCAAAACATAAAAAAACTGTATAAACGTGATATCACCGGAATCGTACCGACTCAGAGAATAATGTTATCACATGATTTATTCTGCACGCTGAGCGCTGTAAAAATGAAATCCAAAAAACAAATGGCAGAATTTCTTTTTTTTCACCTATCTCCTTACAATTTTTTTTTACAAAAGTTGTGCAATACATTATATATACCCAAAAATGATGCCATCAAAAAGTACAACTTGTCCCACACAAAACAAGCCCTCATATGGCCTGGTCAGTGGAAAAATGAAAAATTTATGGCTCTTGGAACGCGACTGGAAAATTAGTTGAAATTAAATGATTAGACCATTTAAAAAACCTGCCCTTGTGGGTACGACAGGGTGGTAGGAAACCCGCCAGTCAAGGGGTTAAGGCTAAATGTATAATCTCTTCCTTCATTGCCAAACTGGACCTTCATACCAATAACCTGAGTCGATGCGAGCTTTGTCAGTTTCACAGTCTTCAAGAAATTGCACCTGAAGATGGAGACAAACTTCAAGATGCTGACTTAGATGTTTTTTGCTCACACATCAAACAAGCCAAAGAAGACATGCAAACTAGGTTTCATGATCTATGTACCCTTGAAATACCAATGTGGGTACTCAATCCATTTTCAGCAGGCGCAGGAGAATTTCATCCCAGATTACAAGAGCAGTTGATTGACTTGAAACACGATAGCGAAGGCCAAGCACTTTTCCAACAATGTGGCTAAGAATGTTTTTGGGTGAAAGTGAATAATTCCTATCATATCCTATAGCAGGAAGTTAAGTTGCTCGTGTTAGCTTTTCCATCTGCGTACTTAGTGGAGAGGGGCTTTAGCGCAGTTCAGCAGATCCTGGCAAAAGTGAGAAACAAACTTCAGATATGTGTAAGGGGCAACTTGAGACTGCAGTTGACAAAGATAGAACCAGATATCGTGAAATTGGCGTCCGCTCATCAGGCCCAAGGCAGCCATTAATGACACTGATTGATTATGGGAAACCTCATTATTCTTAGTCGAATTTCATTGTTCTTGCTTTTAATTAGTCTTCTGACCATAAAGGATTAAGGTGTATCTTGCATTTTCTTTTTACATTGTACGTTTCTATCGAATGAGTATTATTGCTTGCTTACCCCAAAAAATTATCTTCTGCATAAAACCTATTTATTATTGTATCCACAATAAACCTGTTTTTAAATATTTAGCAGCTGCATTTTTTAGCAGCTAAAATGTAGCTGACAAATACTTCTTTGGTAACTTTTAAAAGACATGGCTTCACAATTATATACCCATTTGGGTTCTTATACACATTTAGATTAAAAGGGCTGTCTCATGAAGAGAACCCCTGTCCCATGCCCTATTAGGGCATATGGTTGTCATAGAACAGGTTCCCCTACTCACTCCCCGGCCAACCCCGTGAGCTCGAATGGAGAGCTGCTGTGGTAGGCTTCAGCTATACTTGTATTACAAGGACAGCCGTTCATCTGCATGGCAGTTATATAATACAACATTTTCCGTCTGGATACCTATGGCTTCCCCTGGTGAAGACTGCTGTAAACCAAAAACTGTTTTGTATTTCTCTCCGAGGTCTCACGTTCAGATGCCAAATCCATCCATTATATAACTTTTCAATGTCCGGATGAAGTGATACATTGTGTACTGCCACAAACAACCATTGTTGTACTCAAAATACTAATGAGAGCCAACTTCACCTTGATCACCTATCTGTGTATGGATGGAAACTAAGCCAAGTTGGTGCGTTGCAGTTCTGAAAGATAGAATCCCCTCCGTTTTAATGTGCATTTCTTTCTGTCTTATACTGTCTCGTATGCATTAAAAAGATCTGACTTCAGTTATAACCATAATGGGCATCTTTTTCCCCTCCGATCTACCAATGTATTTAATGTAAGTAAGAACAAAGACTGTGTGTAATATTAAATCAACTTGGCTTTCTCTCCCAGGTCTCATGCTCAGATGGCTAATCCAACCATGCGTTATATACTTTTTCAATATCTGGATGAAGTGTCACACTGTATACTGCCACAAACTTCCATTGTATTTAAAATACTAACGAGAGCCAACTCCTCTTTGATTCCCTATATATAATGTGGCAGTATAAAATTTAAAGGGCTTTTTTGTCCAAAAATTATTGACTTGGCCTCAGGATAAGTCATCAATAATTAATCACGGGAGACCTACAGCTCAGAATCCCCAGTGATGTTCTTGTGGGCCGACCCGCTGTCAGTGCGGTAGGCTGGACATGCATCATAGGCAATGGGAGCAGAGGTGCCCTGGTTGGCTTCACTCCCAAAGAAATCAATGAGAAGTGAAGTGTCTACTACACTTTCGGCACTTCCACCTTCAACACAGAGGATGGCTGCAAAGGTGTAATAGCTGCTTCAGCTTCCATTCATTTCAGTGGGAGTGAAGCCTGTTAGGGCTTTTCTACTGCCGTACCCTATGAAGCACGTCCGGTTCATTACACTGACAGTGGATGACAGCGGATGATTACCATTCTGGCCAAATCTTCATCTGGCAAAGACCTAAGAATATTACATTAGGTACAAGAAGAGAAAGACACAATAGACGAGCAAGAGGTTATACACAACCGAGATTCAGGGCATGCAGACCTACATCTGTTGGTTCTGATTCTATGGACGTCTCTATGAGGGACCAGGTGAGACATGATTCTCATTTTTTAGTGCATCGTCCACCGAACATCCCCGAGCAGACGGAATGGCGTTCATCCAGGCCACCTCAATACAGAAGGGGTGGACGCAAACCTCATCGGGCCCGAAAGAAGGGGTCCAACTATGATGAGAGCAGGATCTCGACAGAGAGGGAGAACTTAGAGAGTGCTTTGGTGGTGAACTTGTTGGACAAGGTACTTTCAGATTTTTCAAATAAGAGTTTTGTCTAAAGGTCTCTCTTTCTGCCCCACACCCATTGTAGACTGGTTCCAGGTGGACGTTGATTGTCGGGAATTTTTTCAGGAGATTGAAATTGAAGGCATACTTTTCGAACCAGGGTGAGAAAGGTAACGAGCTGTCGGTAAAACAATCTAGATTCACCTCTGGGTCTATTGGTTTATGTAACAAAAGTTCTTTTTGGCCTCCTGTTAATTAATATGGGATTGATGCCTTCTCAGACCTGTTACTACATGACATACGGAGGCTCAAGTCCCATCTGAAGGGTAACTATAATCTTACCAGGAGAGAGAGGGACATCATCTCATCTCTGACCAGGGACAAATCTATTAATATTAGACCTGCGGATAAGGGTGGGGCTATTGTGATTTTCAATGCATCATCATATCATGAGGAGATTATGTCTCAGTTGAATGACTCCTCTGTGTTGGAGTCCTTGTCCGGTAACCCCACCCTTAAATATCAATCCTTGCTGAGGGATGTAATTGAGGAAGCTTGTGAACTTGACATAATTGACAAATTGCTGAAAGATTTTTTTTGTTGCCCACACACCAGTGCCGATATTTTACACGCCCCCGAAGATCAACAAAAGCCTCACACGACCCCCGGGCTGCCCCATTGTTTCATGGAGGGACTCCCTATTCACCAATGTTTCACGCTTTTTGGATAAGGTTCTAAGAAATTTTGCAACATCTGCCAGATCTTATATCTGGGACACATCTGACTTCCTGGCTAAGTTAAATGACATCACTATCGATGAATCCATTTTTGTGATTCTCGATGTGTCTTCATTATACACCATTATACAGCATACTCTTTGGTCTGGAGGCAGTCAGAAATAAACTAATTGGATCTGACTTACCTAATAGACACATTGAGTTTGTGATGACCCTGCTGGATATGGTGTTGATTTTATTATCTTAAAACAGGTTCTAAAATCTACCTTTTAATGCTTACTGGGCGGTGGTAAATCCTATAGTCATATATATACACAGCTATATATTTCGACCAAAGGACTTTTTAGTTTCTTGGGGCTATGTGATCCTTCAGCATGTCTTGGGACTCCATTCATGTCAATGAGACTGCCGGAGATAGGTGAGATCTTTGCAGCTTCCTCCTCCCATTCTACTGAAATGAATGCAGCGGCAGTGCACATGTGTGATTGCTGCAGCCTTCCTTGTGGGACGCTTCCAACCCCAGTTTTTGTGATTGGTGGGGGTCCTGCAGATAATAGATAACTTGTTGCTGTATGACAACTTCTTTAGCATAGTCTCTCTCACTCGGCAGTATTTCCCTGCCCCAACATACATACAAGTGAAATCTTGTGCAGTTTTTGAGCCATACATAGGAGTGGCTAGAAGTAATGGTTTGAGTACAGGGTTGTGAGTATTAAGGACATGTTCACACAGCGTTTGTTTCTTTTTGCCATGTCCCATTGCTTTTAACCCCTTCAATGCCAGTTTATTATTACCATGTCATTGCAGCAAGCCCCGTAAATTTTCCTGAGGTAATTCAAAGTGGCAAAGGTGTACAGTGGCACAATAACTGTGTGTCCTGGTCAGCATTTCAGCACTAGAGCTGTCCACGGAAATCTTCCGGGGTTTAACTGCATGGTCAGTACAGCAAGCCCTGGAGATTTTCTGGGACGTGCCACTAAAGGGGTTAATGGAAAAATTTGCCGTAGTTGTGCCACTTCTTAACGTTCCAAAGCCTTGTTAGGATTTAAAGAGGTTTGGTGCAGGTTTGCAATCCATGCGCAGAAGCGAAAGTAACATCGCTACTTCATGCTGAAACTGTGTCAGGATGGATTAGATATGGATTCTGTGCCATAGGCTATATGGTGGAGATTTTAAATACGTGTGTAAATTAGTGTCATGTCACTTCTTGATCCGGATTGCACGCCTAATCTAGGCGAGTACCTGCCCGCTCGGAAGAAAAGATTCGGCTGCCGGCGGCGGGGAGAGCGGGGAGAAATGGAGGGGAGATCTGCCGCAACTCACCTCTCACCCGCGCCGGTAGCCGAACCTTTTCTTCCGAGCGGGGAGGTACTCACTAAGGACAATGCTCGATCGAGTAATTGTCCTTAGCGAGTATGCTCGCTCATCTCTAATTATGTCTAGTTTTATAGTGGAATGAAAATATATTCCACCTGAGGATATTTATAATGGAGTGGATACATATTCCACGAGAGTAGATTCCTAATAATTTTCCTACCCCTCAACAGAATTCTCGTGATTTTCTTGCCTGTGTGAAGCCGGCTGTAGGCAGATATGCAAATGAATAGAGTTGTAGCATGATTAGATGGCCGGGCTTGCCACCTGAGGCCCTAAATGTGGTTCCACCCTTGGCCTATGAAAAGGCTTTCAGAAGCTCCTTGTGTTAGTGGACCTCTTTTTCTACTTGTGTAGAACTTGTTGACCACTAGACGCCTCTATGATGTAATCAAAGAGATTTTACCCAGTTAACAGTTTAAGAAGGGGTGCATTATTGGAATGCGAGAAGCTGGATGGTCGTATTGATAAACTGCCCACCACCTGGGCCGTTCTGACCAGACTGTTAGGAGGTGTGAGGGCACGCACTCAACAGACCGCCAGTAGGCAGGATCGTCCGACAAGCATGAGCAGCTCCAACTGTTTTGTCTGCCATCCAGAGATAGGGGGCACCCATTGTTACAGCCCCCTGTGTGTGACCGAACCATTTCCAGACATTTGGCTGAAGGACATTTTGGTCCCACAGGTGACCCATTAGGTGAACTAGCTTCGACACCCACCCACTCACTGAACTGGCTCGGCTACACACACAAAGGGGTCACAGGAATGCCTACACAACATTGTCACACTTGTGTCCGCCAGGTCACCAGATTGATTGCCAATAGAACATGTATGGAACCATTTGGGATGCCAACTTCCACAGCCTACGAGTTTGCACGATCTAGAGGCTCAGTTACAGCCAATGTGGATCTATATGCCACAGGATACCATATGGAACCTGTACGCCTCCATGCCTGCCCGTATCACATCTTGTATCCAAGCTAGAGACTGTACAACAGGGTACTAGAGCCTCCATGCCTATGTGTATCACATCTTGTATGCAAGCTAGAGGCGGTACAAGAGGGTACTAGAACCTCTATGCCTGCATGAATCACATCTTGTATCCAAGCTAGAGGCAGTACAACAGGGTACGAGAGCCTCAATGGCCGCCTGTATCACATCTTGTATCCAAGCTAGAGACGGCCCGAGTGAAAACACAGTGAGAACATCGCGATCTCCTGCCACTGCTGTCAAAGCAGCGGCAGGGGATTCCTTCATCCCCACAGGGAGTGCCCTCATCACTGAACACTGTGACAGCAGTGCCAAGGTGTTCAGTGATGACAGCACTCCCTACGAGGATGAAGGAATCTCCTGCTGCTGCTGTCACAGCAGTGGCAGGCGATTATGATCTTCCTCCCATTGCTTTCAATGGAGCCGGCGCTGCTGCCCCATTGAAAGCAATGGGATAAAAAGATTCCCTACAATGATGTGAGGCTGTTTTCACGTGAAAACTCCTCGCATCAAGGGGTTTTTGGAAGGTTTGCCAGAGCACTATCAGGCCGTGAATCACAGCCTGATATCGCTCTCGCCAGTGTGCAGAGCCCTAAGGCTACATTCACATGGGCGAGTGCCATATCCCCAATATCACACTTGACAACGTGTTTTTATCACGCAGTGGCATTTCGCCACAGGTTTTGGAGCGGTTCGGCCACGGGCATTCCGCTGCGGCTTTCTCTCCCCATAGAGAGGAGTGAGGCTGCATAGAAAAAAAAATAGACATGCTGCATATTCTAAATCCGTGCCGCAACGCTGGTCCCGCCCGCCTTTTCTGCGATGGACTGGCTGCTCTGTGGATAAGCCGCCATATGGCTGGTGAATACCAGAATTAGCGGCCGCAGGCGGATTTGCTGCGGTGAAATTCCGTGGCAAATCCACCCCGTGTGAACCTAGCCTTACAGTCGCTGCAAAATGAATAAGATTTTGAAACTGACGTGTGGAGTGGATTTTATTGCCGCAGCCCGTCCATTTTATCACCGTTTCTGCTGCAGCATTCAGGCTTTCCACACAAAAATACGTGATAAAACCCGCGATAAATGGTGCAGGGCTTGAGGTAGACTTCCTGCTGCTGCAGCCTGTCTGCTGTAAATCAGCCCTGTGTAAATGGCGCTATAGCCTATGGTTACATGTAGCCAGAGCTGCGGATTTTCCACCGCACAACTTGCAGCATTTCCCCAAAAGAGTGAACCACGCGCTTCCACAGCTGATTTCACGGTCTTGGTGCCTCCTTCACGCGTGCCCTGTAGTGAGCGCCACGCCGCCGCTCACTAGTGGTGCCCGAGATATCTGAGGTAAACTCATAAATTGTGACAAGACACCCTCCTTGCCAACATCCCCTTTTTTATTTTGTCAGTGGTGTCATGTGGTAAACATTTTTCCCCAGGGCTGAGAAGGTTGGGAAACATTGGCCTAAGGGCTAAAAGCTGCCCTAAACCACAGCTGCCTGGAGTCTCCATGACACCATTTCTCATGGTCCACGTCACGGCTCTCCATAGTGCTAGCCCGCCGTGCGCTGGCTCCGCCCCTGTGACGTCAGTCCACTCCCCCTTATAAGGGGACAGCTGGCACCCCAGTGCGACTCCGGCTGTCAGCGGCGAGGAGGACGGCGGCGCCTCCCGGCAGGTAATGCGTGTGCGAAGGAGCAGCGCCATTATGTAAGCGCGGCGGGAGCCCCGAGGAGACCCTCGCAGGCTGCAGTGCAGGGGGACGACACGTGTGGCGCTGTGACAGGACGGGGAGCCGCTGGGCACGCAGGGCTGCTGCTGGGGAAACTTTCTCCTTGACTGTCCGTTATACAATTGGGGTATATTAGGGTTTATTCATTAAAACCCAAGCTATGTATATAATATGCAAATCGGTATATACTATATAACTGCTGTATACACTTTTGCCCAATGGTGTGAGCGCTGCAGAGTTCTCCACCCATTATATAATTAGAACGGGCGGACTACTTGGCAGGATTGCGCAATATCAAAAGTTCTACAACTTTCTGATGCACTTTGGTGTTTGTTCGGTTCTTCTCCATTTTCAGGATCTCTGCTGTCGGTGAATAGCGCTACTCTGCCCAGCGCTAATACTGTGCGATGCCGCCCTAGGGCTACAGGGCAACCGCACTGAAGCGATCGAGGCGATGGCTAGTTTATCAGCTGATCATGCGGGCGTAATGATGCTCGCTGGTTGGCAGGCCATGTTTCCACGTAAAGGGGGATGTGCTGCCAACAAATGCAAACCGTATGCGGACGAAAGATCGTCGTTACAACCGTTTGCCTCCGTGCTAACGATGATCTTCTACACGGACACAGCGGTAATGAACGCAGATTGACATGGTGTATTGTTGACTGGCGCTTGCTAATGGGTACTTTTGCCCATGTAAAACCACCCGTAGGCCGACTTAACACAGGCGATATTTACGCATTGCAAGATGCATGAATTTGACCACCATTCTTTTGAGTGGGGTCATACACATGCGCTTTTTTTTTTTTTGCTCCCCTGCATTGCATCGCGGCATGTCCTACTTTAGGCCTGCCCCCCGCATCGCCCATTGTTTTCAATGGGATCGGCGGCAACATCGCATGCAATGCGAGGTCCCCCCATTGAAAACAATGGGAGACACTGCGATCGCTGCTTGTCCAAAGTAATGTGAGGTGGTTGCGATATAAAGTCTAGCATCCACGGAAAAATCACATATTGGTGAGCGCAGATATCACATTCCCCCGTGTGAAATTAGCCTAAGGTTATGTTTATGCGTAGTGGGTGGCAAAATCCGCAGCATTTCTGCAAAAGACAGAGTCAAAATCTTCATCAGAAGCACAGCTGATTTCAGAAGATGCCGAGCTTCCCCCCTTACCACTGACGTCTTGGCGCTTCCTTCCTTCACTGGGTACCTGGCGCGTCTAGTAAGCGCAACGCCGCTGGCCACTGCAGCATCACCTGACCAGCGGCGCTGTGCTCACTAGAGGCCCACCTGCCTCCACTGACTGTAAACAGGCAGTCGTTCATAGATGACAAAGAGGTATGCATGCGCATCCTTCGCTGCCCACACTTTGGGATGTGCCGAGGCTCTGGTCCTGACATTGGTGTAGGGCCCAGCAGTCGGACCCCCAGCAAGTCTTCTCCCTATTTTAACTTGCTGATCGTAGGGGTCTAACCCCTGTGACCCCTCCCCAGCAATCTTGAAGTTGTTATGATGGCAATATCCGTTTAAGCAGAAATGTTGAAAAATTTAAATGCTAAATATATTTGAAAGTTTCTGAACTTTTCAAGCCCCAGATCCGCATCAATCCAGTGATTGCCGACGGGTTTACATATAGAAAGGGGGTTTCTTGATGAGACGAGCGCTGTCATGCTTTATAAACACAAGGGTGGGTTCACACATGGATGATTTGCAGAACAGCTTTACCAAAACCCATACCACTTGGTGCAGATTTCACCCCTTTGGGTTGAATTTAACTGAAAGGGTAAAATCTGCTGTGGTTCCTCCCAACAATTGTAGATTTGGGGGGTTTTTTGTTTGTTTTTAATCTGCAGACAACCCGCTACATGTAAATGCACCCCGATACCAGGCCCGCTTATGGACAAAAGATGTTTGTTTCTTCTTCCTAACATCAGAAAGCTTGTTCCGCTTATTGGGACTAATGTCCTGAACAATGCCCCACAAAGAGGAAGTGATCCGGAGGAATGCCACAATGTTATCTTTACAAGCTATGTAATCCTCGGTCGGGACCAGTTTGAGCCACCTCCGCCTGTAAAACTACTTCTGTCTTGTGTGTTTTTCAGTTAATTAGGTTCCTCATAAAATAACGGTGTAAGTGGCGGAGTACGATCTGTACCGACTAGCAAACGCTCATCTAGTGGATTTGTGATGCACTTTTTTTTTTTTTTCTCCTACTTTAGAAATTGCATAAGAATGCTGTTACACATTAACATTGGTCAAAAACACAAAACATGCAGAATCTAACAACGCTGATCACTCTTGGCCTGGGTTCACACGGGGCGGATTCCCGTCGGAAATCTCGCGGTTTGGCCGCAGCAAAAACCACAAGACTTCCGCCGGGAGAACCGCCGCGGAAAGAGCCGCGGCAGCTTTGAAGCGGCCTGGTCGCTCGCTCTTTCGCTGCAGCCGGCGCTCCCATAGAGGAGAGTGCGGCCGCAGCGGAATGAAAAAAAGAATGGACATGCTGCATATTCTGAAACCACGGCTGTGGCCGCCGCACCCGCAGTTCCAGCCGGACTTACCGCAGCGGATTTGCCGTCCCGTGTGGACGAGATTTCTGAGAAATCTCGTCCACATGGCTGGCTAATCCCGAGATTGGCGGCCGCGGGCAGATTTGCCGCGGCGAAATTCTGCGGCAAATCCGCCCTGTGTGAACCCAGCCTAAGATGTAAACCGCATGTGCGTTTACCAAAAGAATGCGCGTCTACACTTTTTCTTTTTTCCATCACAATAGATAATTTTGAAAAGGGTCTAGGAAAGATAGAGGAGGGATAAAATGCAACAGATTGTGCCATAAGTTTGGTTCTAAATATTCTAAGCTGCATTTACACACACAGATGATCGCTCAAAATTAGTCAGAAACTGACCTTTTTGAGCAATCATTTTGCATAGGTACTAATAGGCTAATCAGTAATGAATGAAGCTAGTAGCTTCATTTGCATGTATTTAGGGAACAGCAGGTGTTCTGTATTCTAAGTACATGGCTATTGTTCTCCAGTGGGACAGCAGCTGTTAAAGAATGTTATCAGCGCTGCTGAGCAGAAGTGCAGTCCCTCTTATCAGGGACGAGGATTTCGTGCTGACCTGAAGTCAGCGATGGACAATGGCTACCTATACAGTTGGGTCCTGTTGCCATTAACTTCTAAAGTTTGTTTACAAACAATTATATATTTATTATATGCGCGTGCATTGTATGTTTTAACAATGTCACCTGCTATGGTTTTCTGTCCTGTCAAGAAAAGTGTTCTTGGCCCAACAGTCACTGAAGGGGTGTGAGTGCCTTCAATGGGTTATCCCCTATCCACATGATAAGTGATAACTTGCTCATCAGTCGGGGTTCATCGACTCCCACTGATGATTATTGAGCGAGGTTTCAGCACATCCTGAAGTGAGGGGGTTGGTGGTCGCACATGTGCATTGCTATTCTAGTTATTTTAGTGGGACTGCTAGAGGTAGCGGAGCCATTGAACTTGTCTCTTTCTGGCCGTTCTATTGGAATGTAAGAAATGCCGATGCGCATGTACGGTACATGGATGTCTGATGCAAGTTGTACTCGAATCTTGAGCGTAACTCGCAGGCGGCAGTCCGGCACAGGCTTAGCAGTAACGTCTGTTATCCCAGGGTCCTCGCAGAACAGTCTAGAGATGCACAGCGATGACCACAAGTCTTCTAAGGTCTGTATGTTCTACTGAAGGATGTTGCTGAATCTCCGATGTTTCTTGATGAACCAACCCATACAGAATTTCCTAAACATAGAAACATTTCCTTGGGTTGGGGCTTCAGATGTTGTTGGCTAGTTTTTGAAGTTGTATCTGATGATGGGGTGCGGCCAACCTAATGGTACTGCAGGCCCCTGATAAGCAAATAAACACTTGGTGCATGCGGAGCATGTTTACTGCTGCGGTTTGGTGTATGTGTCCATTCATTTTGTGATAATATATGCCGTAGTTTGTTTTTTATTCCCACAATGCAGCATGCTCTAGGTATGCCATGGCAGAATGCCTATCAAGCCATCCCCGTGGGGTGGCTTGATAGAATGCCTGCCCGAATGCAGTATGTTGTAATGCCATTGCATTACATCCTGCTGCTGGAGCAATCAAAGCATCGCAAATTGTCCTCTGTGGAGACTTTGGGGGAGGGGGGGGGATAAAAATAAGAACAATAAAGTTTTACATTATTATTATTATTATTATTATTTAATAATCATAAAAGTGAAAAAAAAGGCTTTGCCATATTTGTACTAAAATAATCTAAATAATAAAACAAAAAATACATATTTGGTATAGCTGTTTTTGTAAAAGTCCGATCTATCAAAGTGACGCATTATTTATCCCGCACGGTGCACGTCGTCTGGAAAAAAAAATTGTTGAAAAAAAATGCGTTTTTTTTTTTGTAATAAAAAGCGATCAAAAGTTGTATGTATTCCAAAATAGTACCAACGCAAACTACAGGACGTCCAGCAAAAAATTAGCTCTCGCACAACTATCTCTATGTAAAAATAAAAAGGCTATTGTGCACAGAAGGAGGCAGAAAATAAATGCAGTATAGCGGGAAAAAAAAGAAAAACCTATATAAGTTTGGTATTGTAGTAATAGTACTGGCCCATAGAATAAAGTTATCGTGTCATTTTTGTTGCAGTTTGTGGGCCGTAGAAACAAGACACAGCGAAAGATGACGGGGGTTCGTTTTTTTTGTTTGTTTTTTTTCTTTCTTTTACTCCACTTAGAATTTTTTTTAAAGGTTTTTCAGTACATTATCTGATACATTAAATAGGACCATTGAAAAACAACTTTTCCCACAAAAAAAGCCCTCACACAGCGACATCAATGCATAAATAAAGGAGTTACGATTTTTAAAAGGGGGGGGGGGGGGGGGACAAAAGCAGGAAAACAACTTGATCACTAAGGGGTTAATTATATTTAGGTACAACATTTTCTGATACGATATATATTTTCCTCCCTGTCACACATCATTTTATGCTTTCATGCTTTTGGAGACATTCGATTAAAGGGGTTGTCCTGCGCCGAAACGGGTTTTTTTTTTTTTTAACCCCCCCCGTTCGGCGCGAGACAACCCCGATGCAGGGGTTAAAAAAACAAACCGGAGAGTGCTTACCTGAATCCCGGCGGTCCGGCGTCTTCATACTCACCTGCTGAAGATGGCCGCCGGGGTCTGCTCCCTCCGTGGACCGCAGCTCTTCTGTGCGGTCCATTGCCGATTCCAGCCTCCTGATTGGCTGGAATCGGCACGTGACGGGGCGGAGCTACACGGAGCCGGCATTCTGCACGAGCGGCCCCATTGAAGACAGGAGAAGACCCGGACTGCGCAAGCGCGGCTAATTTGGCCATCGGAGGCCGAAAATTAGTCGGCACCATGGAGACGAGGACGCCAGCAACGGAGCAGGTAAGTATAAAACTTCTTATAACTTCTGTATGGCTCATAATTAATGCACAATGTACATTACAAAGTGCATTAATATGGCCATACAGAAGTGTATAGACCCACTTGCTGCCGCGGGACAACCCCTTTAAGTCTGTCTTTAAATCATTTATTGTCCTGTCGGCCATATGCGGCTTTTCCTGTAGACTCTGGTGACACCGTAGCTATATAATTCATGGCAATGGCTTCATGATCATACAATTAGTAGCTAAGGTTATCAGTCCTCTAAGATAAGACGCTGTATTGATCCCTTGTCAACTATGTGAGCAATAAGGTCCGTTGACTCTCTTATTGGCGCTCTTCCAAATTTGTAACTACTGGCACGATCCTTACACTAAACCACCTGTTATCAGAGGGTTATTCTCTTCTACCTTTCTCTTTGGGAGATATGGTCTGGGCGCAGGCAGGCTTGAGTTATAACTTATATTTAGCATAGTAGTTGAACAATGCCACGTAATGAGGGTTTTCTTAGAACTATCAGTTTAATTGCTACAATTTTTGCTATTTTTGATCTGCTAATTACTCTTCTACAAAAATTAGGAATTTTTTTTTTTTTTTGTAACTGAGAAATGACTAATTTCTGAACATGAAAATGATATTGAAAATGTGAGATTGGTTCTTGTTCTGAAGTTAGAGGATAAAAAGCGAAGAACTAAAAAAAACTGAACTGGTAATTTGGGTTTTAAACCACTTCTATGGGACTACAGTAAGGTTGCACAAAATTCTGTTCTCTCTGTGAATGGGACAGTCATGGCAGATTAAATCATTACAAGGAGGAGGACCGGCTCCGTCGATCATCACTTGCATTACATTCTTCTAAGCTGGTGTATCAGCCGCTTGTCACTCCGCATAAAGTCCTCCTTCACCCCTACATATTAAACTCAGACTTGTGAGACCGTTTGTAAAGTCTCTCAATAGGAACTTGGATGCATTTACCTATTTCTGAGGAGCACCAAGAGAAAATCAAGAAGGGAATATTTATTAATCCCCAGACAACTTCACAAGGATGAGGACATTCAGTCGGCTGAAGGACCACGAAAGAAGCATGGAAGGCTTTCAAAATTGTCAACTTCTAACTGCGTAAGAGAAAAACAGCTGTAGAATTTTCCCGAAACTAAATATCGTCTATTCCTATTTTAGATGTCTTCCCCATTAATTTCGGTGACGAACACGGGAGCATTTTCATTGGGATATCGTGGTCCTTGAGAAGCGTTATAAAGGTAAATGGTGACCTGCAATGTTGGCAGATTACTACTGAATGATTAGAAGAGACGTCCTATATGAAGCGTGTACATGTGGTTTCTTTCTACTAAAAGAAAATCACACTAAATACACCCCCCCCCCCCCCTCCATAACCTCCAAACAAGGACCAATCTTGCATTCTCAATGTTCAGCGGCTGAAAATTAGGTAAGATTAGTTAATGGCGTCTCCATTACAAAACCTGTGTTGAACAGCGTTATTTTAGAACTCTTGTGGACGACCAACATTATCACTTTACCAGGCTGCTTCCACCAATTCTGAGTGGTATGTGCCAAATTTTCCTTGTGTATCCATGTATCGGGCTACTAAACTGGAATGTCAATTATTAGAAGACTGACAATGTTAATTGCGGATTGGACATTGACTTCAATGACATGGAGCGTGCTGCGATTTGATTTCCGCATGCAAAAATCCGCAAATCAAATCCACATGCTTTAATTCAGGTGCAGATCGTCCACATAGGTGCCACGCGTGGATTCTGCAATTCAAATCCACCTGTGGACATTGGGTCTAAAGGATATGACCAAGTAGTTGGATACTGGGAGAAGGTGGGTGGCTTGCAGGAACAGGATTAGGAGGGAGCATTTGGAAAGTAGGGATGAGGTAGGGGCTGTTGAACATAAGTATCAGAGCAACGTAAGGAGCTGGCAGACAGTGAAAGGGATGGTAAAGTATTGGCAGAGGCAGCTGAGATGTATAGAAGAGGTGATGGGCCTGTAGAAGAGGTATAACAAAACGGTATTGGCACATTGGCAGGCATAACATCTCGGGCTATTAGACGTCTGTAAGGCTGGGTTCATGCGAACGGATTTAATTTGCGGATTTCACAGTCACCGTCCAACGATAAAACGTGGGCATTGAAAGGCATGTATTTTTAAACTTTCCTTCACACTTGTGGGTACAAATTGCTCTATTTTAGCACTGATTCCGTGAGGACGGCCTCAGTATGTCTGTGGATGCAAGCGATCCACAGTCCATATGTAATTAACATTGCGTATAAGCAGCAGAAACGCTCGCAACTTGATACAAAAATCAATATAAATGCCAGCTGGAGGGGAAGAGAGATCCATCTTCCGCATGAATGATGCGTGTACATCTGCAGAAAACCGCATGCATCCGCGATCATTTGCAATTATTTTCCGCAAAGGATTGCAGGGCTTCCCCCTCCCCCATATCATGCAGGTTCAAGCCATAAATGGGCAGCAGAGACCCACTTGGAAGTTCTTGCCATGGGTCAGAGCTGACCGGTCACTGCTGATCACAACCCCATATGCTGCTGTCGTCGTTGGCTCAGTGGTGCCAGTAAGGCATAAATTTGGGAAATCTGACCTGTATAGCCACTGTGATAATTTGGCAGCTTGGTCAACTAGTGAAGCATTAACTCCCGTAGGGTCATGGGGGCAGTTTTGAATGTGCAACTGGCCTCTTGCTGCTGCAACTGACCCCCGTTTTTTGCTGTTTTTGGCTTGTATTTACTTTTTTCAACTTGTTTTCTGTCTCTGATTTAGGGTGGAACATGACGCTGCTATGTAGGGTTCAGTCGGTGGCACTATGCAGCCTGGCAAGACCACAGAGGTGAGTGACCAACCCATTTCTAATAGGGTAGATGGAAAGGATGCCAACAGCACAACCTCAAAGCTGGACAGATGTATGCAAAGCCACCGTAACGGGTCCCGATCCGATGAAGACCACAATTGTGATATCAAATGTAGATAAAGAAGATGGCAGCATCCGTGGTGTGATTTAAAAATTGCTTTTTAATTCCTCCAAACGATAAAACAACGTTTCGACCAACCGTAGCTATCACAATGTCTTTGCTGGCAAAGCAAACATCTTATAGGTACTATGATCCGTTATGTTCACGGTGTTTTAAGGTGTTAAATAGTCAGGATCGACGTTTTCTCTGATCTTCACCTCTAGGGTGTAGCCACACGGTCTGCTGCCAAACCACAACTACCCACAGTGGCCACCGCAGGTGGTTGTGATTCGGCCACTTGCAACCAAGCTGTGTGGCTTCACCCTTTATAGCAGGGCTGCAGTTGTCCATTACAGTCTCCTTCCCGCTTGTAATAGCGCAGTTATATGGGTTCTGGCTTGGTTTTCAATTCCCAATCCTTGCTCTACAGACCTGTATAAAGGGGCAAGCATTGATTTGGAGGAATGCTGCCATCCAATAGGTGGCGCTGCAGAGGTATTGTTCCATCTTCCCTATTTGCATATTATCCAGAGGAGCATGCATGGCCTTATAAGTCTCACTCACCTTCTAGGTGCTCTCCCTAAGGAGAAATGTTACCCCCTCTCGACCATCTGTACCGTGATGTACAGTAACCGCATGACATGATGATTTAAATCAAAGCAAACAATATACCGTCTTGTCATGGTGCATAAAAAGGTTAAAGCAATGCATGCATAAAGTGCAATGATTACACAACGACCCTACAGTATGCTGGCTCCTCAGGATACTGTGCATTGGTGTGATATCAGAATTATTGCTCGCCCCGTGACGTCTTACTGTCATTTTGTCTAATGAGTAACCCTATTAATGTCGAGCTTGCTGACCTGTATGTTGGACTTCTGCTCCTCAGCTCAATCTTTCCCATGAAGCCTTACATAGGCCCCTGCATCATCTTCCATCATCTTTCTCTACAAAATCGTTCTTCTATTTGAAATTTCTAATATTTTATTTAAAAAGCTTAACCCCTTCATTACTGCCAATATACCTTTTTGCACCAGTCCCTAGACACCTTGTGCTAGGCCAACAACTTTCAATGTCGGTCTAGTCTAATGGTTGCGTGAGTGTCTCTGCTGCACAAAGTGGGTGCCCAGCTGTCTGACAGGTGGGCTCCTAACCAAATGGCCAGGATAGAAGAAAACTCTGCTCCCACCTGTTTAAGGCCTCATGTCCACGGGTTCCGTGGGTAGGAGCCCAGCTGCGGGATCCCACCCTGCCCGCGGCATGAGGACATTACTTACCAGTCCAGATGCGTGCGGGTCGCCTGGAGTCTCCTCTGTACATGTGGGCGGGCGTGCCTGCCGGCATGCCCCCTGCACATGCGCAGTGAAGATTTTTTTTTCTATCTCCTGCTTTCCCACAGGACCCGCAGCACACCTGGAGTGACAGTTCCCGGTGTGCCGCAGATCGGACAGCTTCCATTGACTTCAATAGAAGCCATCCCTGTGGGACCCGTGGCAGAACGCAGCAGGCCGTGATTTGTTTTCTGGACCTTCCGGACCATGCTTGAATTAAGTTGCGGGCGCCCATGAATAGTCTATGAGTTGCTTGAACTCCGGATCATCCATGTGGGTACACCACACGGATCCTGGAATTCAAACCCGCCCGTGGACATGAGCTCTGGTCGCTATGGTTCATGGCACCCGCAGGAATTGAATTGCTTTCAGACGGAGGACGTTTCGGCTGTCACTCATTACCCGATGGGTCAACATGGCTGCTGGAGACCTAGTGGATGGCTTCCAGGTCTGCCTTGAGCTGAAGACTTTTAGACCCTGATAGAAGCATACTACACTGCATCACAAAATACTGCAATGTATTGTGTGAGCAATTGACTGATCGCATCTTCAAGTCCCCTTCTGGGACTAAAAAAATGTTTTGGTGTTTGGTTTTGGTTTTTTTTGTTTACTGCTTTTATCATGTTCTTTCATGCGAAAACTTTTTTCCCTATTTTTATTCTTTTTTTTTTTTTCTCCTTTTGAGGAAGGAGGCTGCGCCAATTGGTTTCCTATCTCTCACACAGTGAATGCCATAAAAGACAAATTAACAAAAAGCAATTAAAAAGTCGCATGTACTACCACACACAACCCTATAGACAAGGGTGTTGCTGTGTTTGGAAGAAGGCGGCCATGTTTTTCTAAACCTGAAAACCTCTTTAACCATTTCATTATTCAGCCAAATAAACAATAGGATAGTTAAGTTATTAGTTTTTGTGGAATTGCCTACTAAACCATAGAAGAAAGTTCTGAGTTTATCATTCTCGGTATGGACGTTTCTAGGCTGTGGCCTTAAGCTGCACCCTGCAGCTTCTAATAACTAATTCTTATCTACTTGTTATATTTTCTAGTCAATTACCTTCCTTGCGTCTTATCTTATCTGCTATGACCTGCAGCTGATATGTGCTTTCACTCTGTTACTACTTGCGAGATAAAGTATAGCTGTTATGTTAAACTTGGTGGCAGATTGGGAACTTTAAGTGACTCCAAGTTCTAGGTGGAGCCAACACAAATGGACAGGGTCAGCAAACTGTTGGCTACACAAACATTGGTGTTTGGTGGGAACAAGGCTTAATACGATGGTAGGCCTGTGTAAAAGCAGTACAACAGTAGGTCACTTTAACCTGCAGTGACGTCAGAAGGAATGAAGTGCTGGCATTTATTATACCTGAATGCTTGTTGCTTGAGTATCTCCAGCGGTCTCGTTGAAAGTGAACGGAGCGGCTGCGTGCTTGTGTAACTGGGGCTCCGTGCATTAAGAGTCCAGTGATGAGGACATGGGATGCGGGACCCACTTTCTGGGGATCAGTGGTGAGACCCCCATCGATCAGCAGGTCATCTCCGGTTAGGGGATTCATTGTGATCCTGGTACAACCCAAGTAAGGCAGATCCAAGGATTTTCTCTTGCCCATGTCTCATGCAAAGCCACAGAGCGATGTTGAATTTTCAATAGTCTGCCATTAGATTACCAAGAGACTGATCTTGACTACCATCGGCCACATAAAGTACACTCTTACGAAAGCATGCATGTGAGCAGATAATGGATCTTTGTGGTACTGGCATATAATTCTGCACACAGTTGTTTTTATCATAAATTGTGTATGAATTTGAATTGAGGTGGTGGGGTGGGGGTATTGTGCCTCAACAAGGCTTCACGCATTGTCTTCATAAACTGTATATTGTCTTCTAGGTTGCAGAAACACATATTCATGTCCGTACGAATGTGTACAGTGAAGAATGAGTCCAGGAGGAATTGGAGCAAAGAAACTGGGACCAGAACAAACCACTGGGAATGGGGTGCCACCACCGCCGGAGTATTGTTGGGATTGGGTTCCATCCTGATTTTTGATACCCATAGGCGAAAAGTAAGACTATCTTGATATATTGCAAAATTAAACCCAGTACATGAGCTTCAAACGTTCATGAGTTATGTCTATGCTCCCTTGTAGGTTAGTAAGACCGGTTGCACACAAACAATCTGGATTCTGCATATGGGTTTCCACAGTGGAATCCGGCTGGCAACCCTGCGTACCTGCATTCTCTATAATGCGGATGAACGCAGATGCTCCCTGTCGGTCATGCGCAGTACAGCATTTTTAAGAAATATATTTGTATTTCCTGCACTGTCGCTAGGCGAAGATGTGGCTACCCCCACCCATCCGCAATGCCAATTGTGGATGGGCTGCAGGTCAGACGGCCTCCTTTGAGTTCAATGGAGGCCGTCCGCACTGAGTCTGCAGGAAAATGGAGCATGCTGAAATTTTTCCTCCACACACACAATACGCAATTCGTATCCAAGAGTGTGAAGAAAAAACATTACATACCCTTTAGTGCATACGATTTGCTGCGGACGCTGACCATGAATTCCGCAATAGGAATCCGTTCATATGAAGCTGCCCTATGTGTTGCCTGTAACTTTCAAAAACGGGCCACCCAATCACTTGTTAGTTTATGTACCTGTATACGTCCCATGCCGTGCGTGCGTGCGTCCGTCCGTCCGTCCGATCTTTAGCTTGTACAAATAGTTGCTGTTAAAGTTTAGACAAGCCATTAATAACTAACTTTCTCTTTCACGAAGGTCCAAGCAGAGTCTGAAAAAGAAGCGGTCTCTTCCCATTTCTTGCCGCAGTATACGAGGGCAGAGGTGAAGAAGCACACAAATCCTTCTGACAGAATATGGGTTACATATGCGGGAGAAGTTTTTGACATCACAGATTTTGTGGATTTACATCCTGGGGGAAAAAGCAAAATTTTGCTGGCGGCTGGAGGAGCTTTAGAGCCCTTCTGGGCCCTTTATGGCGTTCACAAGAGTGATCATGTATTGGAAATTCTGCAAGAGTACAAGGTGGGAGTGATCAGCCCTGATGACAAGGAGGAACCGCTTGATTTTTCTGATCCCTACTCTGGTGATCCTTCTCGACATCCTGTTCTAAAGGTCAATAGTCAGAAGCCTTTTAATGCTGAGCCTCCCCTTGAAATGTTGACTGAGAACTTCATCACCCCAAATGTGCTGTTCTTCAAGAGGAATCACTTGCCAGTGCCAAATATTAACCCTGACGAATTTCAGCTTATTGTAGAGCGACCACCTGGAGCAAAGCAGGGTAAACCATTGAAATTGTCCCTTAAAGACCTCAAGACCAAGTTTTCACGACATGAAGTGACTGTTACTTTGCAATGTGCTGGAAATAGGCGCTCTGAAATGAATGCTATAAAGACCGTTAAAGGACTGGACTGGGGTGCAGGCGCAATTAGTACAGCTCGTTGGGCAGGAGTACGACTCAGGGATGTCTTATCAGATGCCGGCTATACGGAGAACACGCCCAATGTGCAACATGTCCAGTTCGAAGGCTTGGATCAAGATGTAACTGGTACAAAGTATGGAGCATCCATTCCTTTTAGGCATGCAATGAGCAAGGACCATGAAGTCCTGCTTGCTTTTGAAATGAATGGTGAGGAATTGCCGAAAGACCATGGCTTTCCTCTACGGGTTATTGTGCCAGGTGTGGTAGGTGCCCGCAATGTGAAGTGGTTGGGGCGCATTATTGTAAGTGAGGAGGAAAGTTCTAGTCACTGGCAGCAGAATGATTACAAGGGCTTCAATCCAAACGTGGATTGGGATACTGTAGATTTTTCTTCTGCTCCAGCCATACAAGAGCTACCTGTACAGTCTGCAATTACAGAACCAAGGCCTGGAGAAATCATCACCCCAGATGAGGATGATGGAAAAGTGACCATCAAAGGATATGCCTGGAGTGGAGGCGGAAGAGAGATTGTACGAGTGGATGTGTCGCTGGATGGAGGAAAGACCTGGAAAGTGGCTGATCTCATTGGAGAGGAGAAGAAGGGATTGGTATGGGCATGGAAATTGTGGCAACTGGAGGCAACTATTCCTGCGCAAGACAAAGAAATTACAATCATCTGCAAAGCTATAGATAGCAGCTATAATATGCAGCCTGATACGGTAGCTCCAATATGGAACTTGCGGGGGGTATTGAATAACGCATGGCATCGTGTAAGTGTCACAGTAGCCAGAGACCAACACTGATATGAAGAGGCCGCTCTCCAAAGGACAGAGAAATGGGGTGAAGGGGGATGCGTAAAATATTTAAACTGACTTGTTGCAATAATAACTTGTATAGAAATAGGTGTGTTATTAGATAATACCTCATTATGATGCTACTTCTTGTTCATTGGATACTTTTGCGATTTCTGCATCTAAACTGAACTGGTATTTCATACTGAAATTCAGTGTAATGCCAGACTTCAGCCAAATTGTAATAGCCGGACCCTTCTCTTACTTAGAGTTGGTGCTATGGAATTCCTATAAAGAGATATTTTGTGCCTGCACCAAAATAAGTATATAATTAAATTATGTGCATTTGTTTTGTGTCATATACATTAAAGTAACCCTCCATTTTACGGGACAGAACGGGCAGGGGGGTATTTTACCTACAGTTATTGGTTGCTGCCATCCCTGGGGGGTAAGGGGGGCGGCAGAGAAGATCAGCTGTAAGTGATATATCCTCCTCCAGCTCCAGTCGTGGGACAGAACCTTGTCCTGAAACCGGAGGGTAACTTTAACTACTGAGGTAGTTCTAAAGTGCCCACTTCCCCAGGGAAGTAAAATCCACAAGCTTGGAATGTTTTGTGTTTGAATGAGAATGTTATGGTATAGTAACTACAGAATAAGCTGCCATGTTTGTACATGAAGAATAACACTATTTGTGACCATTATATGACTTTTATTTGGCATATTGCACCAGTTATCAATGTAATTTTTGGTCTTCCCTGAGCTGTTGGGTGGAGAATATCAGCTATGATGTCTCCCAGGCACATCGCACACAGAAGAGGAGATCCTGCTCTTCTCTCTCTAACTTCCATACACCCAGAAGATGCATGAAGGACATTGTAGAGAACAGTGTAGAAGGGATTCTCTAGCACCTCCATCCTCCTACTCTCTTCCTTCCCCACAGACTTCTATGGGCAGCACAAGACAGAAGCAAGCAGAGACTCGCTCCTGTAATGCATCCTGGTGTGTCTGTTAATATCAATAGAAAGTAGCTATTAGCAAGGAACAAAACTTTTCTGCGCTCAGTGAATGGTTCGTTTTCACAAATGGTGGTTGTCAAGAACGTATAGGAGTTACACTTACTGGGGAGGAGGGGGGTATGATAACCATGAGCCCCCTCCTTGAAGTGATGTCTCCTTTTTTCTCCAGAAAGACGTTTCCAAGCGTTAAAGATGAAGTAATAACACTTTTTATTTCCAATGTTCGCTAAAAAAACGGGCAACGCGTTTCTGTGCTCACAGGCACCTTTCTCAAGCCTGGCTTGAGAAAGGTGCCTGTGAGCACAGAAACGCGTTGCCTGTTTTGGAAATAAAGTGTTATTACTTCATCTTTAATGCTTGGAAACGTCTTTCTGGAGAAAAAAGGAGACCTCACTTCAAGGAGGGGGCTCATGGTTATCATACCCCCCTCCTCCCCAGTAAGTGTAACTCCTATACGTTCTTGACAACCACCATTTGTGAAAACGAACCATTCACTGAGCGCAGAAAAGTTTTTTTGTTCCTTGCTAATAGCTACTTTCTGTTGTATTTCTTTGGGATCACTCTCTTATGAGAGACCCCAATTATTTCCGCAGCTCTCCCCCCTTTGGAGGATTAGCATTGTGTCGTTTTTCACTGAATGACGATCCTGAGGCGCTATCTGGTTACATTCTCTTGTTGATATCAATGGATTTCTTATAAAAGGCAGTGGGCAACAAGTAAAAAGGAAGGTAGACCCCTAATGGCCAGCACTTGAAGGAGATTTTTCGACCCACAGAAGACCTTTAGATAAATAGCATTTAGTTATCATGTAAACATGTTAGTGACTTTATTTTTGCCTGTAACTTTAGGCTGCCTTCACATAGGGTGGAAATGTCAGGCTTTCCGCATGGAAATTCTGACAGCAACCTTAAGCCTGAGACTAACCAGTAAAGTGGACGAGACTTGCAAAAATCTCATCCACACGCCGCGCTGTAACTGCCATGCTGAGTTTCTTTGTCGTGGCATGTCAATTTTATCGCAGTTTCCGTGGCTGCGCCTCTATTGGGAGAGAAGGCCGCAGCGGAATACAGGCAGGGAAGCCTCTTCAAAACCTGCACCGCGTGTTTTGAAGCTGCATCTCTGCTGCGGAAATCTTACAGTATTTCTGTGTGATACTGCTGCAGTCATTCCGCGGGATTCACGCCCTGTGTGACCACAGCCTTAGGCTTTTTTGACTGTTTTCGTGGGTAATTTATGCTCCCATACAGTACCCTGGTCAGTAAACATGAGAATATTCTATGCTGGTAGTTTTGCACCACACATGCAATGATAGTAGGTCAGTACACCAGTATTGTATATGATTTTGGGCCTTATTACCTATTCTGGTACTTCCATATCTTTTTATGATCTCCAAAGTCTCTACCCCCCCCCCCCCCCCCATTCCCTCCCACACCTGAAGTTTCTGGTAACTGAGACAGTGGAGAAAGGCTCCTGGAACGTTGATGGGTACTGGTGTCCTTTGTTGACACTGGAAGCTAAGGGTTGACCAAGCAGAGCTGAAGGTCACACCCCTAGCTGACAATTGGCTCTCCTGGTCTCTGCTGTGTCCCGTCCCTACTTTTACTTGCGCAGGGTGAGAGGCTCCTGCTTTGTGCAGCTGTTGTGCCGTCTTCAGCCCCCGACCCTCGGTACCTGCATGCCGCTCCCTCTGGCCCGCAGTGTGCCACAAACAGTGCTCTATTCCTTCTGGCTGGCCTGTTACTTGCCAGCTGACAACTAGCTGATATTTTGTGGGGCTGTCCCGTCTTCAGCCCCAGCCCCTCCAGATGGATTCCCCCCACTGCCGCCAGGGAGAATGACAGCCGGTCGGGAGCGGACATGGGACGCAGCCAGCAGCAGGGGGAGGAGAGTGACAGGGTCAGTACTGCGGGATGACAGGAGGTGAGATGGGAGACCGGCGGCAGGGAAAGTGAAGGGCGGGGAGAGCTGGTACATGTGTCTCTAGGAAGCTGTGTGCGGGGCATCAGCCAATCCACAGCTGTGAGAGTGACCTGCCCATCCCCAGAACCCAGCCAACCCATGTCTCCACCCATACTTCTGGTGGAGACATATTACACCAGTACCCTGTTGATGGATACTGAAATTTTCTGAAGACCTGTAGAAGGCGGCAGGGAAGGTGATATTCATTAAATGCCTTTTAAAATATTTCTGTCTCCGTTGCCTTATGTAATAAGAACATATAATGTTCTGTATAACTCACAATCATTGATCTTAGCACTTTTTAAATAAGGTATACTTGTATAGGACATATCTATCTAAAGGAGCCTGCGAGAAAGTCACTGGCTACAGTAGGAACTGGAAGTCTTCATATAACAACCAAAATGTAGTGCTGGATTTTATACTAATTTATTTGCAAATACTTGTAACTGGTGGGCTTTGGTCACCACAGATCCTATTTTTAATATATGATGTACTCCTAGAGGCCTTAAACATGTTGTATTTTGATAAAACGAAACATTTTGCTTTATGTTGCTTTTACATACAAAAAACAATATGTAATAAATATTGAAAGAAAACTCCAGCCCATGGTTTCTATTTGTAGTAATGTAATATTTGCATTTACTCTCGGTGGGAGAAGGGGTATAAAAGACTACTTGGGAAAGTGAAACTTTTACCACTGAAACCAGGCTTGACCTGTTATTCTGATAAAGTCGATATAGCTGTATGGTGTTTTTGATCACATATTGCTTAAAGGGGTTGTCCCGCTCCGAAACGGGTTTTTTTTTTTTTCAATAGGCCCCCCCGTTCGGCGCGAGACAAACCCAATGCATGTGTTAAAAAAAAAAAACGTTTAGTACTTACCCGAATCCCAGCGCTGCGGCGACTTCTTCCTTACCTTACTAAGATGGCCGCCGGGATCTTCACCCACGATGCACCGCGGGTCTTCTCCCATGGTGCACCGTGGGCTCTGTGCGGTCCATTGCCGATTCCAGCCTCCTGATTGGCTGGAATCGGCACACGTGACGGGGCGGAGCTACGAGGACCAGCTCTCCGGCACGAGCGGCCCCATTCACCAGGGAGAAGGCCGGACTGCGCAAGCGCGTCTAATCGGGCGATTAGACGCTGAAATTAGCCGGCACCATGGCGACGGGGACGCTAGCAACGGAACAGGTAAGTGAATAACTTCTGTATGGCTCATAATTAATGCACGATGTATATTACAAAGTGCATTAATATGGCCACACAGAAGTGCTGAACCCCACTTGCTTTCGCGGGACAACCCCTTTAACATTAATACGTTTTATTTAGGGAAAAATGAAGGCCCCCTGAAATTCCAACATTGTTTTTACAGTGTTCACCATAATAACATTATTTTCTGGATCAGCACAACTACAGCAAAACTACATTTTGTATAATTTTTTTTTTTTCCGTTACGACATAATCAATAGAGGGGAAACTCACTTTACACAACATGCAGGAATAAAAGGTGTTGGCAGAGTGCATTTTTAATTTCTATTTTATTTTTTTTAACACTATCACTTCCCCATGCCCAAACATAACAAAATAGCTAACACCTCTCCCAGCGTGTCCCCGTCAGCAGCTCCAGGTCTCCCCTGCTGCAGCCAACCATAGAGCTCAGCAGTCAAGCTGTTTTATTATGTTTTGAGCAAGAGGCAGATACAGTGAAAAAAAATAAATAAAAATAAGGTCAGTAGACCTGCAGTCATCCCAGCACACTTATCCATTAAATAGGTGCAAATATACACCTACAGGGGATCCTGGACAAGATCTGGAGTATTGGGCATGGAAGCATCTGCACTCGTGTGCATGTCTAACATTTGGATTTACAATGGAGTATGTGCACTGGATTGGCGGGGACTGAAGAGATATTGCTAGGTTTTTGGTTTGTTTTTTTTGTTTTGGTTTGTTTTTTTAATATATACTGTTAGTTTAAAAATAAAGGCTCTTCAGAGGAAGAAAACGGCTATGTGGATTTAGCATGGAATTCCATAAATGTAACGTAGATGAAATGTTATTCACTGCTCTTTTGGTAGATCACACTGTAGTAATAGCCAACCATCAGCAAGTCATAATGAAATAGTTTTGCTTTATTTACATGGCTGTGCTATGGCTGCTGATTTTCCGTGTTCAAGCAACAATCTGCTTCATTGGTTACATACACATGCACCAGCAATCTATGTAATATGCCTTTTTAGGACCTGCCCAACACCACCTCCCATGCCCCTATCCACCTGGGGGAGTGACCATCCAGACGCTTATCTCGCAGTTGGTTATCGAGCAATGAGACCGTGTGTCTGGGTGCCTCCGATGCACAGCTTCTCGAAGGGGATGAGCCTCGTGCCATCCCTGTTCAGGCCTTATTTTCCCCAAATAACTGCATAGCTGGAGATATTGCATCCAAGAGCCCGGTGGCATCTCCACATAGATCCGGCAGAGGTCACAAGCCCGCTGGTCCTATCAACTCTGCCACCCTGGCCTCCAGCCCTCATGGCATAAATTCCAGGCTCTGTAAGCCCAACGTAGATGTGAACTGTGGATTCCCAACTAAAGGAGTGAGAGGCCCAGGGACTGAGATCCTACATCCCCCTCCGCCGGGCTCTGAGTAGAGTGAACAACACAGCCGATGCCTCCATTCTCTACCAGTTGTCCCTGCCCAGGATCTAAAAAGCCCCGCGTATCTCAAAGGGGTTGCTCTTTCTTTCTATGGACACACATAATATGTCTGACCCATGATGGAACAGATCGAATATTAAAGTTCCTATCGCCGCCTCATACATTCGGAGATCAGGGAGGCCCACTCTGCCCCGTTCCTTTTGCTTGGTCAGACTCTTATAGCCTTCTAGATCCCCCCCCCCCCCCCCTCCAGATAAATTTGAGTATCAGGCCCCGCAATCTAAAAAAAGACCCCTGGTGGACAGCACAGTGCAGCCTGGAAAATATATAGCAACTCCGGAAGTATATCCATCTTAATGGCACACAACCTGCCAAACCTTGGCCCTCACCGAGTCCTCCAGGTTCCTTCCGAGGGATGACAAAATAGTTTGTAGTTTAAATCATATACCTGGGTTGGGTCCGCCAGGATCTAAACCCCTAGGTTTTTGATAACGTTTAGAGATAAGCGAGCATACTCAATAAGGCAAACTACTCGAGCGAGTAGTGCCTTATTCGAGTACCTGCCTGCTTGTCTCTAAAGATTCGGCTGTCTGCGCTGGTGACAGGTGAGTTGCGGTGGTGATCGGGGGGGGGGGGGGTGGAGAGAGGGAGAGAGAGATCTCCCCTCCGTTCCTCTCCCCCGCCGCTCCCCGCCCTTGCCGGCACCCGAATCTTTAGAGACGAGCGGGCAGGTACTCGAATAAGGCACTACTCGATCGAGTCGAGTAGTTTGCCTTATCGAGTATGCTCGCTCATCCCTAATAACGTTGTGTTCCAAAAGAAATTGGAAGGCAGCTGCCATGTTTGTTGTCTCCCTCTGTGGGATTCAGATATTATAACTGATATTTGTGCATTCACTTTATAATTGCTGAGATCGCCAAAAATGGCAAACTCTTGCATGATAATAGGGAGGCCCACTCGGGGGTTCAGGATATAGATCAGGAGTGATAGAAAAGTGAGATTTTGTGCTCCATCTGCCCAACCCGTACCCCCTGTATTGAGCGGTTATTTCTAATGGCGTTGGTCAATGCCTCCATCACTAAAATGTACAGAGTTGGTGACAAAGAACACCCCTGTCGTGTGCCATTCTTAATCTCAAAGGGAGTGGATAATCTGCCATTAACCCTGACCTGTGCAGAGGGGCCACGATACAATGCCATAATCCAGGAGAGTGCGCTGGATCGTAGGCCCTGTTTCAACAGGGTCGCCTCAAGGAATCTCCAGTTGATCCTGTCAAATGCTTTTTCCGTGTCAATGGACCACAGACATAGGGATGTTTTCCTCTGTGTGCCCGTGCTATCAGAGATAAGGTCTTAATGGTGTTATCCCATGCCTCCCTGCCCAGGACGAAGGCCACCTGGTCCCCATGTATGAGACCAAGAGGTTCAGTCTATTTGCCAACATTTTTGAAAATATTTTAAGATCATAATTGATGATTGAAATTGGGCGGTAGTTGTCACACGACATGGGGTCCGTGCCTGGCTTTGTTATCAGGACAATGTGTGCCTGGAGAGCCCGAGGAGGGAAGGGGCAGCCTTGCAAGACGGCATTGAAGGCCTGTAGGAGCAAGTCCGAGACCAGATTCCCACATGTCTTATAAAATCTGGGAGAATACCCATCCGGTAGCAGCCTTTTCCCCACCTTGATTCCCTGTAGAACCTGTAAAAATTCCTCTGCATCGAGATCCTGGTCTAGAGCTTGGGCCTCCTCCTGTGAGAGAAGTCCCGAAGTATTGCGGTCCAGGTATTCCGCTGTGGCTTGTTGAGTCTGGATATCCGGTGCACCCCGGGGTCCCTGTATATTGTAGAGTTTGGAATAGAATGAACGAAACTCTTCCAGGATCTGCGGGGAGTGGGCCTGTCTCCCCCCCCCCCCCTTCCCGAGGTGTTTATGGAGTGTGTGGATGAGCTATCCTAGGGTGAAGTGCCCTGGTATAACCACCTGCCACTTTTATCGCCATCTTCAAAATAGCCAGCTCTAAACTTATTCCTTCTACAGAGAGCTTTTTGATCCAGAACTTCTACACTTTTGTGTCAAAGTTCTGAGATTTCGGCTTTGAGAGCGGCAGTTGGTCGGGATTTGTTTGACGATTCTTTATTACTAAGCTCCCTTAGTAACTGAGTGATCCATAGTGTGTTTTTTTTTAGGCCTGGCTCCATGTAAAATAAATACGCCCCGCAGAACGCACTTCAGAGCCTTCCATTTTATCGGGGCCGGTGTGGAGTCCTTCTATGATCCAGTTTAAAATTTTCTATGGCTCTAGTAACGTCTCTCATACAGGCGGCGTCCCAAAGTAGGTTATTATTGAGAAGCCACAAGGGGCCCTGACGCCCCATGTCCCTGAAGCCTAAGGATGCAATGACCCGTGAATGATCTGACCACAAGAATACATCTAAGGAACACTAAGGGGACCCGACAAATAAACCGTGGGAAACAAAAAGTCAATCCTACTATAGGAATTACGTGCCATGGAATGGAAGCTATAATCGTGCTTACCCGGGTGGAAGATGTGCCACAGGTCAATCAGGTCCATATTCACTAACATCTTTTAAACCCTGCGGATGGCCGTCCCTGGGAACGAAAAGAGCATCTCGTAGATGAGTCTAGAAAAGGGCCCATATACATATTGAAGTCTCCCCCCAGTATGATCGATGTCCCCTCAGCGAAGTCTGACAGTTCCCGGAGAGCCCTGGAAGCAAAACATACCTGTCCCTGGTTGGGAAAATATATTAGCAACCGTGTATATCTTGTTAGCGATTGACATTTTTAAAAAGATGTACTGCCCACCCTTGTCACTTTCCTGCGCCAAAACTGGGGACCATTAATTTGTGAAATGCTGCAGAGACTCCACAAGTTTATTCTCAGGATGGGTGGAATTGAACCACAAAGGGTAGAACTTATTCCTAGCACAGTCCGAGTATCCGGAACGTGGGAAATGCGTCTCCTGGAATATAGCAATCATGATACGTTTTTTGTGGTCTATTTTAATTTCAGGAGATAATGCGTCAAGTTCCCACCATTACTCCAGCTCATTATTGCACCACTATCAGTGTTTTTGTATTGATAAATGCCCCATCTTATGATGGATCATATTATTTAAGCCATATACAGTATTCCTTTTAATTTTAATGCTTTTTCCAGAGTCTTTGTGAAACCTTAAAATATCTACAGGTTTTTTTGCTTCAGGCTCTGTCAGGTTAACTGTCAAGTAAATAAAAATGTGATTGTTCTCAGTAAGAGAAACCAAGTAATCTTCTAGATATGATACCCTTTAATGGCTAACAAAAATACATGATGTTAGAGCGAGCTTTCCGACCTCTTCACAGTCCTTCCTTAGGCTAAATTAAACAGATCTATAGACGTGTTTAATAAATGCCCATGATAACATGCAAGGGCACTAACATGATAAACTTAATTTGCACTAGCTAAATACCAGAGACAGAGGGTAAGAAGAGCACAGACATGTTGGGATTAAAAGCATTTAGGTAAATAACAGGGAGGGATGACCATAACAGTAAATAATTAGTCCAGTGACAAGGAATGTTAAATCTCTCCTTCAGACCTGCAAACAAGGAAGATAGAACAATACCTCTGCAACGTCACCTATTGGATGGCAGCATTCCATCAAATCAATGTGTGAGTTTCTATTAAGTCTGTAAAACATTGATTGGGAATAGCATCCCTTCTGGCTAGGTCTTATTCACCTAGCCTACACGAGCTTAACAAAAATAAGGGCTGGTAAACCAGGACATAGACTCTACACCAACATCAGCCAGTCTAACACTTAGCAGTGTCCTACTACAAGAAGGCAGATGTATAACCTCACAGGAGCGAGCATCACTGGAACAAGCTGCCAGGCATGGTATGCCCAAAAGCTCATCCCATGTAAATGGACCATTACACACTGAAAAAGACATTGTTCACACTAGGTGTCTGCACACCTGCAGACACAGAGAAATTCCACCCAGAATCTCATGCATGCATACGTATACAGAAACAGACATAGTTTAAATGTCCACACACGTAAGGGGCACAGCGTCAGACATCACCCATCTGACAGAAAAGGGACAAGGTGTCAGATACTACACAGCTGACAGCATAAAGGACATCCAATGTCTGAAACCACACCTGACAGAAGGCTAAGGAGGCAGGACAATGGGATGTCCTGGCCATCTTCAGAGACTGTGGGAGAACAACTCAAACAACCTGCATCACTCCAAACACCAGGGATCTGTTAGGGAAGAGGGATGAGAAATGGCTAATGACCAGCACCCTCTAGCAAGAGGAGCTAGTACTTATATATACAGATGCATGGTGATTGGCTGAACTCCACACAATCAGCCAGCCAAATCCGCCACCCCTGCAGCCGCGTGCTCCTCGAAACCGAGAACTACAGATTGCAGGAGCATAACGTGGCACAGGGGTCCCCTGTCCTCCTCATTGTGGGGTTACTGCACCCCCTGCAGTGAGGAGGAGACTGAATGGAGCGCTGGTCGGGCAAATGCACCAGCACTCCGTTCACTTTCAATGGAACTGCACAGATACCCTCTCAGGTATTTCCATCAGCCCCATTGAAAAGAATGGAAGACTGACTGCACATCTGCAACTAGTGCTTCATTCAGAGTGATTTCACTGAAGAAGTGACACCTGCAGTAACAGGGGAGCGGGATATGGGTGTCCCACTTCTTGGGATTGGCAGGGGTCTCAGCAGTGAGACTACCACCGATCAACAAACTATACTCTATTATGTGGATAGGGGATAGCTTGAAATTCTGGTACAACACCTTTAAGGCTGCTTTCACACCTGCCTTCAGGCCAGTTCAGGGTTTCCATCTCTCTGCTCCCTTTTTGGAGTAGAGAAACTGAAATAAAACTGAAAATAAAGGATCCATTTTTTCCCCATTGATTTATATTAACCTCTTAGTGAATACCCCACAGTGTTCTAACGTCCTGCTTTGCTGGGCTTTAATCCCCAGGGGTGTAAAAACACACTTCCTCTGGGGATTAAAGCCCTGCAGGCTATGGACATGGCAGCTCCATGCTGTCAGTTACCGGAGGTAGTCGACAACCTAGAGCTGTCATGGGGGGGCCGCGGGAAGCTCCCCGCCCCCCCCCCCTGATCACAACGATCACGGGTATCCATCGCGATCGCATTAAAGTCAATATAAAGTTTTAAAAAGTTAAAAGTTTCAGCTCCCCTTACGGATCAGATGCATAAGGGGAGCTGAGGATACTTGCCCCCGTCCTCCGCGATGTCCCGCGTCATTCTGGTCATTACGTCATGCGCAGAGGGCCGGGAGTAAGAGTAGCAGGAAGCTGTCACCGGAACTGTATGCGGTTCCCAGTTACATGATTGCTGTTATCCAATAGATAACAGCAATTATGTGAAAGTAAAAAAAAAGTTTGTTTCATCTTCCCTCATGAATCATATCCATGAGGGTAGATGAAGTAACGTACCCAAGTCCTCCGGATTTATCCATGGACCTTACCCCGGCTTCTGCGCACCAGCCCATTGCCAAAATGGCGGATGCATGCGCAAAAGCCACGGATTGCTAGGGTAGTTTAAAATCTCCCTGCTGCTGGCTACCAAATGTAGCCGAGAGCCTGGAGATTTTTTACAGGGGGCCATGGTACGCAGTTCTTGGTCACGTGATCGCCGCTATCCAATGGATTAGAGCGATCATGTAAAAGTTAAAAAAAAGTTAAAGTTTCATTTTCTGTAATGGATCCGATCCATGTGGAAAGGTGAAATTACTTACCTAAGGCCTCCAGCAATGTCCCCCAACAGGATCCTTATCCGCTGACCTTTCCCAAGCATCGGCACATGCGTCCGTCACCAAAATGGCAGACGCAAGCGAAGAAGTTGGGTAGGGCCCAAGAAATTTAAAACCTCCTTTCTCATGGCTACTAAAGGTAGCCAAGAGCCTGGAGCAGTGACCGAGAGCCACGGTCAGCAATCCGGGGTCATGTGGTTGTTGATATCCAATGGAGTAGCATAATGTGACGCGAAACAGCTGCTGCCTCTCTGATTGCACCATTTCCCCATTTTTACTCCTGAACTGTTATAGAATAACTTTTGTTATAGAATTTGATATCTTCGAGTGCCGCCTGTTCATTCTACTTTGTGGACATTGTACTGTATACTTGGCTTAACAGGAAGCAAAAGTGTGAAGTTATTAAAATTAATTAGCTTTATTCAGCAATCGAAAAAAAAAATTGTTTACCATTATGATAGTTCCCGGGGCTAGATGGACTATTATACAACACAGGTTGTTGCTGAAGAACTTGTGTAACGTTTCTGTAAATCATTGTTTGAATTCTGAAACTTGTTTTCTACAGCAGAATAATTATGGTTTGAGAAAATAGATAGTTTGGATAACTGGCAAACATTACAAAAAATTTCCAACAATTTCACAAAAACACATGGATTCCAAACAAATAGTAGCCAGACCATTATGAAAAGGGATAGTACAGTATACCTGGAAGCCATATGAACCTACAGGTGTGCCTGAAGTGAAATACAACCTCTACTAAATCTTGGGTACACTCTGTGGGGCACTTTGATAAAAGCTTTTACGCCAATTTCTGGCGTTAAAAAGTTGCACATGGAAAGAATAGAAGTAGAGAGGCACAAGAATAGGGGTGCAAAAAACACTAAAAAAAAAAGGAAGGCATTTCTGAAGCAGAAATAGCCGCAGTAATAACCCCCTTTAGATATATGGAATGGTACCTAATGGAGGAACTGAGGAGAACACTGGACAGGCTAGTGGGGAGCGAAGGGCAAGCAGGGAACCCCAACCATAAAGCAAAAATAAAAATGGCCCCTAGTCTGTTTCTTGTAACAAACATATCCACCTCACCTACCCTCTTCCCAAACTTCCCACCGGACCCCCAGGAGGGAACCAAGGCCATTATGAATCAAAACTGCTTGAAAACTATCTCAGGAGAGAGAGGACAAGAAGCTACTGCCCCGGCCACCAAATAAAAAAAAAAAAGAATGTAGAAATCAAGTAAAGAAACAAAAGCCGACAGCAGGAAAATACCATCCAAGATATCTCCAGAGACGTTTTGTTTATTCGAGAAAGATAACATGTTCCGTGTAGAGATGAGCGAGCACCCAAATGCTCGGGTCCACGTTATTTGAGTCAAGCTTTCCGTAAAATTCGGGAACTCTACTCGAGTAACGAACCCCATTGACTACAATGGGAGACTCGAGCATTTTTGTATGTGGGACACCGGGTCTCGAGCTTTTTTTTCTTGGTTCTTTCTCTCTCCCCTCTCTCCTCTCTCGTTCTCCTTCCTGCCAGACAAAAAATTTGGCAATGACATGCGCTGGGGCATCAAGCTCAGCAGAGTATGTTTGCTCAACTCTAGTTCCGTGCGAATGATCCTACGTGATCAGTATGTAAATGGATGTTTTTGTAATTACCATACTATGCAAATGTTCTTGTATCCAATTGAATGAGGCCCCCGGACCACTCCACCCCCATTGACTGAACAATTATTGCTCCTATGTGAAAGCTTAAGTGCCCAACAATCGTCCCATCTAAAATGACCCTTCCCCCCACTCATCATTTGTTTGAAGAGGCTGCAGTGCTTGGGGGAGCATTGCAGCCTCTTCAGAACTATCATTTTCCCTATATCTAATTTTTGTGATTCCACGGTTCACATCTATTTCCATAGTTTAGAGTAAATCTGTTGGACTGCCTTTAGCTCAGCCCCGTCACTTTTCCCAAAAATGGTGCATAACATAAGTAAGGAAGTTGACATGTTTTGCACAAATGTGTTGCGCACCAGACTTTGTGACTTTTTTTTCCAGGTGAGAATAAAGCTGGTACTATATTATTTATCCACTATCCACATTCTATAGCTCTTGGGTGATGATCAGTACTGAAAAGCCAACAAAAATACTGGTGCAGGACATGTGCCTTTAACCAAATCTCAATAGAGCAGATTTACTGTGGTACCAGAAAACTGTGTTGCATGGTTTGCATCACAATGTCATGTATTTTTAGAGACTTTCAGCACTTTTTACGACTTTGCGGACAGGAGCATGGTGTAAACACCAAAAATTGCACCAAAATTTGGGCTTAAACTAAGCTAATTGGTATGAATTTAGCCTGGACAGTCTAAAAATACGCCAGATTTATCATCCAAAATTAACCATTATGAGGAATCTATAAATGACATTGTTAATTGTGCTGAATATCATGAATATTATCTATAAGTACTAGCTACCTGTCCATCTCCATTAGACCTGGTTTTATTCCAGACCCACCCGGATGCCCTAATGTGCACATATATGAGTTAGTGGTGCATTTATGATACTGGATATACTAGCCAGTGCATTTACCAACACATACTGGGGGCTTATATGAGCAACATGATGATACAAGTATAGGGACTAGTATTTGAGGTGTGATAATACACATTTGACTATTTCTTGAACCTTGGAAGTAACATCACTCCTAACCAGCTGTGTCGATATACTGCTATACTAAAACCCTATACTAAAACTCCATAGTGACACTAGGAGTAACCATTATTGATACTTTGGGAATTGTTTATCCTTACTTTGGCTGCTTTGTATCGGGAGCTATCACAGTGGAGCTAATGTATAGCATTGGCCCACAATATTTTATATAGTATCAACATTTATTACTGCGGTTGCTATATATCAAGAGCTATCACAGTGGAGCTAATTTATTACACTAGCCCATATTACTTTGTATAGTGTCAATATAATGGGCTCCTTTTGGTGTCACATGAGCTCATAACTCCTAGACTATATGCTAATGATATAGTTGTTTTAGGATTATAATATCTATCCCAAGTCACTGTATTCGGGTGTGGAGTAGGATATAAATATCAGTAGCAAAGATACTGTGTCTTGTATCAGTTGAGAGGTGTATCAAAGAAATTTCATATTGCCAACTTATGGGCATTTACATAACAAAATCACCTCTAATGTTTTTAATTAGTGTGTGACAATTGTCACATATAGGATTCATTACATGGACACGCCATTTTTTCATTGATTATAATAAAAGTTATATTTTATGGTAGTGGTCCTTTTCGATGACATCTCATATGTATAAGTACATTCATCTTAAGAACTATATAGAGACGTATACATAAATATACATGCATCATATATATATATATATATATATAAATATATATATATATATATATATATATATATCTCACACATGCATGTGTACATATATATGACCACACATAAAGTAAAGAACTATGCATTATTTGTTTTATTATCAAGGCTTAATTAGACAGGTGCGTATGTTTTTTCAAACAAGTCCAGTTTTTAATCACTTGTTCTTTCCTCCCTGCTTCCTGTCCCTTGGGGCTGCGCATAGCTTGATCTAGTTTACAGAAAACTAATTGGATTCTAAGGAAGCCCTTTCCCAGTGACCTTGCATCCCGCTTTTGGCTGTCTTCGATGCTTGCCAGCCTCTGGACACGGGCTAAGGAAATACAGTAGTAATTGAGAAGCACAAAGTAAGATACAAGATGGAGAATAAAAGACATATTGACTTCTCTCACACTTATTGGAACAGTCCAGATGGTCACATTAAGTACACAATTTGCAACGTTTCAGGCTCAATGCTCTTTGTCAAGCATATGAAGAAACTTGGAGTATTATGGGTTATTGATAAAAATTCAGCCTGAATACAGGTAACGTCCAAAGGTAGGTCAGACTGTCAAAAAAGTCCTGTGGTGTGGAATGCAGAGGAGACCTTAGTCGCCAGCTTGAAGTTTTATGAATAACCCTTTCCAATCCAATCCTGGTTTTCCTAGGGGCTTACTCTTTTTCTGCTGTTATACAACGACGCTATCTGCTGGCTAAAGCCAGTACTGCATGCGGTGACACGTTGGATAGGCTCTGACAGCAGAGAGGCTGGCAATATACAGTAAGAGAACCCCGACGGACGTCTTGCAACATCAGAGCTGTACAGCCTTAAATCATAATGTCTTCAGAGGTCAGACAGTGGATTGGAAAAGGTTAATACTCCCAGTTTTTCTCCTATGCTTGACAAAGGGCGTTGAGCCCGAAACATTGCAAATTGTGTACTTAATGTGAACATCTAGACTGTGCAATAAACCTTATAAACAATAAAAAAAAACCTTAGTCTGTGCTGTCAAAGAGTTTATTTCTGTTTACTGCTGATGGAGTAGGACACCGTTCCTTGAGCTCCTGCCCGATCCTCCGAAAGAAGGGACGATTCTGCCGTTGCAGACTCGAATGTGGACAGTCATGAGTGGGAGAAAGGTGCCTGTAACCCCAAGGCAGTAGCAGAGACCCACCGTACTGGGATTGGAGCGCTTCCTCCGCTCCCCGGAGTGGCCGCTGGCACTGAGCGGGAGAGCAAAGATGGCACTGTGCCATGCCGCCCAGGGAGCCGCAGCAGAGAGGGAGACCGCAGCTCAGAGTGCAGAGGAGGGAGCAGCCGTGAGACCAGCACAAGCAGCAGAGGAGACGATGGATCAGCAGCAGCAGAGGGAGACTCCAGGGGACTCTGGTCCCAGAAAGGTACCATACCTGGCTAAGGCTAATAAAGAAGGGGGGAGAAGCTGTGGCCCCTATGGAAGAGATGCTCTGCACTCCCCCAAAGTGCTACACCCTTAAGCAGACCTCTTTGGAGCCCCTGGAGTGTGGGGCAGCTATAAGGGAGTCCCCTGGCCAGGATTGTACAGGCAAGCAATCTGGCCCACAACATCCCACCATGAGGACAAGGAGGGAAGGGGACAGTATGCAGGAAGAAGGGGCAGCTGTGACCCCCATAAAAGGGATGCTCTGTAATCCCCCAAAAGGCATCACCCCTATACAACCTCCCTTGGAGCCCGGAGAAGCCATAAGGGAGACCCCTAGCCAGGACTGTACAGGTCAGCAATCTGGTCCACAATGCCCCACCATGAGGGCAAGCAGGGAAAAGACAACATACCGGAGCCCTGACCCAGAGAGTGATCAAGGGGAGCCTGCCCCTATAACCTCACCTCCCCTCCCAAAAAGGCCTCCTCGGGGCCCATGTCGACCAGTACCCTCTGTGGGGCCTGCAGCCCAGGAGGGAGAAGCATCCCGCAAAAAGGGAAAAGCAAGACGGCAGTCGCCCTTTCAAGAGGGGAGAGCCGACACCCAGAGATCTGGGCCCACGTCACAATATAACCCCCAGAAGGTGGGAGGCACTCAGGGAACCAAGGAGGACTGGGACTGGAAGACCCATTTAAAAGCTATACCCACAAAGCTAGAGATGAACCCTGCTTCAGAAATTGGATGAAGCGCATAAACAAGACATTGCCGTGCTCCAGAAGGATATAAGGCATGTGGGGCAGAGGGTGGTGGAGATTGAAGAGACCCAGAACAAGTTTCAGAGCAGCATGAAAGAACATGCACAAATCCCGGAAGCGCGAGCTCTCCATATTGCGGAATTGACCAACCATATTGACGACATTGAGAATCGCCATAGGCGCAACAATCTCCGTATAAGGGGTCTCTCCGAGGAGGTGGGCAACAGTCAACGTGTGGGCTGGGTCACGGAGTTCTTTAACCATCTTCTAGACAGATCACGAGATGCGGCTCTCGAATTAGATAAAGTCCACTGTGCACTTGGCCCAAAGCCTACAGACCCCACAAAATCCAGAGATGTGCTATGCCGGGTTCACTTTTATAGAGAAAAGGAAATGATCCTGCAAAAGACATGGGAGGCCGGAGATTTGGAATTCCGGGGACGTCCGGTGTCCGTATTTCCAGACCTATCCAGGCGTATGCTCCAGCTTAGACAGGCCCTTAGACCCCTCTTAAACGCCTCTAGAGAAAGAGACATTCCCTATAGATGGGGATTTCCTCTCCAATTGCAAGCCAGAAAAGGAGGGAAAACAGTAATCTTCAGAAATCTTGGCGATCTACCCACATTTTTGGGGACTTTGGAGCTACTCCAAATCGCAATTCCAGAATGGCCCAGAGTTGGAGGGATGCCGGTACCCCCACCCCGAATGGACTGGCAGGTGGCCGGTGGCTGAGGAGCAAAGAACAAACTCCTGAGGGCGCAAGATAATGGCTGATTTCCTGAGCTTAGTATCCCCTGTGCTGCAACGAATAAATTGATAACTTGATACTGGACAGTTCTGGAGGTTTTTGCCCACCCAATCTATTCTCCTTTTTGGGAGCAGATTTCTCCACTTCTCTGCTTTCTTTCCCCCCTTTCTCCGATGTTGCTCTGGGTCCTGTGGCGGACATGTTTATCGTCTTCAGTTTTGCAAAAGATTCCTTTGGTATCTTCCTTTTTTCTCTTTTATCACTCTTCCTTCTTTTTTTCATCCCCCCCCCCCCTTTTTTCCCTCTTCTCTTTCTTTCGCTGTGAAAATATGAGGTCGGTGGTGAGGGTGGGGGCAGACTCTTGTCTTCAGTCTCTCCTTCCCCCACCTAGGGTAGGCAGCTCATAGCTGCATCGATAGCTGGTAGTAGGGTTATTTTAAAGAATGTGTTTGCTTTCCCTCCCCTACCTCCCTTGTTCCCTCTGTGTTTCTGGTCCCTTTTTTCCTTTTGAATACGACCTAGGCTTAAGCTTCCCTTGCATTGCTCCAGATACTTATAGATATGGCTAGCCTGACAGTTTACTCTTACAACGCCAAGGGGTTGAACATTCCTTCCCAAAGAGGCCAAATACTTTATCATATGCAAAAAAACGGGATGAAGGTACTCCTCCTTCAGGAGACGCATTTTAAGGCGGGCGAGATCCCTCTATGCTCTACAAAATTGTTCCCCACTTGGTTTTACAGCCCAGACCCATCTAGAAAGGCTGGCGGGGTGTCCATTGCATTTCACAGTTCCCTATGGATAAACCCCCTGGCGTTTTGAGTAACCCAGAGGGCAGATATTTATTCATTAAAATTGAAGTGGCAGGCAGGGTTGTCACATGTGCTAATCTCTATTTTCCGAACCAGGGTCAGACTTCCTTTGGACTTGCCACCTTGAGGGAACTGGCGAAGTTCGCAGATGGTTCTGTCATTATTTTGGGAGGCGATTTCAACATGACAATGGACCCGACACAGGATTCATCTTCGGGTAGGTCCTCAGTCTCAAGGTCAGCATCTCGTTCTCTGTTAAGGGAGCTAGGGGACATGCACCTGGTGGATCTGTGGCGTTTGCTGCATCCGGGCGTGAGGGACTTCACATTCCACTCACTAGCACATAACAGCTATGGAAGACTAGATTATATATGGGTATCTCATGTGCTTTTAGATTCTCAGCCTTCTAGTTCATTCAAGCCTTTTTTATGGTCAGACCATGCCCCAGTCTATGTAGAATTAGCTGGCTTCCAGGGGGATTCACGATTGAGAGTATGGAGACTAAATGACGATCTATTAAAAGATCCTCAGTGTATACAGGACATTAAAACAACTATAGCTAATTTTATTCAAGACCGCCAAAACGATGATACACGGACCCCTATTAAATGGGAGGCCTTGAAGTGTGTCCTGAGGGGCAACCTGATATGCCATGGGGCCAGATTAAAAAAAAAACGTGCTAAGGAACTGGGGATTTTACTGAAGTCTTTGCATGACCCTGTGGTAATAAACAAAAGGGTCCCAACGATGCTTTACGGGCAGAAAGTTCTGCTTTGCGACAACAGAAATTGTCGATTCTAGATCAGAGGACACTGGCCTTTAGGGACAAAATACGCAGGGAAGCATATGAGCTAAGGGTGGGCAACGATTGGCTAGAACCCTCCATCCTAGAGCCCCACAAATGTTTGTCCCCAAAATCCACAAAGCAAGAGGGGAACCTGTGTTTTCCACGGGAGACATCATAGAATAATTCCGCCTTTACTATCGTATGAGAAATTATACAATTTAGAGACAACACCCCCAAGGGGAAGCGGAGTGAGGGAGGAGCATTATCTAGATGAGTTTGATCCGGGCCCCCTGAGCGCTGAGGAGTCTGGGGCCATGGAGGAGGATTTTGCACACGAAGAGATCTTCGAGACCATTAAAGACTTAAAGACAGGCAAAAGTCCGGGACCCGATGGGTTTTCGGTAAGATTCTATAAGCTCTTCAGGGAGGAATTGTTCCCGCTCTTAGTACAATTTTTTAACGAGGTCTCCCGTGAGTGTCCCCTCCTGCCCCAGGCTCTTCAGGCACATATAATAGTGATCCTGAAACCGGGGAAGGACCCCTCTTCCTGCAAAACTATAGGCCTATTTCCCTGATCAATTTTGACATAAAAATGTTCGCCAAATTTATTGTAAATAGGATTAGTAAATACATCACAGAGCTGATCCATAGAGAACAAGTGGGATTTGTCCCTGGTAGAGAGGCCAGGGACAATACTATTAAGTTTATCACCCTGATTTCTCGAGCCAGAGCGGGGAACAGACCACTCTGTCTACTAGCGGTGGACGCAGAAAAGGCGTTCGAAAGGGTCAGGTGGAGGTTTTTGGAAGGGACACTTCGTCAGGTGGGGCTGGGGCGGAGGATGAGAGAGTGGATTATGGAATTGTATAATAGCACATCAGCTAGAATCAAGGTGAACGGAACCCTGTCGGACCCCATCTCCATTCATAATGGCACCTGGCAGGGATGCCTTCTCTCACTTTTGCTCTGCGTCCTTTATATGGAATCACTAGCCAATGCTATTAGGAAAAATGGATCCGTGAGGGGTGTGATGGAGGGAACCTCTGAGCAAAGGATAGCTTTGTTTGCAGATGACCACCTCCTGTCGAACCCAAGAGTGGGACTACCGGTCATAATGAAGGAATTTGAAAGATTTGGGCAGGTACGCAACTTTAAGGCTATTAAATATCTGGGGGTACAACTCCCTGCGGACCCCGCCTGGATATTTGAGCTAAATTTTTTTATCCTTTCTAAACAACCTCAGAGCAGATTTGAGCAAACGGAGTCCCCTGTACGTGTCTTGGACTGGTAGGGTCAATGCCGTAAAGATGGACTCTCTACTGAAGTTTTTGTATTTATGCCAGACCCTCCCGGTCCACCTCAACCAGCGATTTCTTCTCAATATCCGATCCATGATCATTAATTTTGTGTGGATGGGTCACAGATTTAGGCTCAGCTTCAGATTGCTCACATGGAGTAAGGAGAAGGGGGGCTTGGGGCTTCCAGACTTCTCGCTTTATTACAAAGCATGGCTCGCAAATTTTGTCCTCACTTTGATGCAGGGCAGGCCATCGAAGTTGTGGGTCGAAATAGAGCACAAGCCGGACTATAGAATGGTGCAGGGGGCACCCTAGATCCTGAGGCGGCTGTTGGAAGGTGTTCAGTCTCTCTGTTTCTATTGTGAGTCCTTAAAATCTGGGGGACATTTGCGCCAAGGCTAGAATTAGTGTCCCCTCACTCCGTTGGTCGCTAACCCGTAGTTCCCAGCCACATGGAACAATAATACTGTCCTTTCCCTTTCTAGTTCTCTGATTCCATGGGTCCGAGATGTGGTGTTGCAGGATGGGGGGGGGCCCTTAAGTGAGTTCTACATGGACTCTAGAGCCACCCTGGGAGCAAGGTTGAGCTATCTCCAAGTGCGGGGTTTTGTGGAGTCCCTGGCGCCCAGTGGATTCAGGGGGCGACAGTTGACGCCATTTGCAAGCTTATGTATGATGTCGTCCCCCGTCGAGCATGGGATCTCGGTAATATACAAAATGTTGCTTGGCGGGAAGACAGGGGCTCAGTCCCTAGTTACTCGGGTCAGTGGGAGCAGAAGTTAGGGAGGAATTGTTCCAGAATGGAGTGGCAGAGGGCCTTCATTCTTTGTCATAAAAGTACTAAATTTGGGAGACTACAGGAGCAGAATTTCAAAATCTTATCTCGCTGGTACAGGACACCGACGAGGCCACACCAAATGGATGTCCGGGTCTCCCCGGTGTGTTTGAGATGCCAGGGCAGTCCTGGAACTATGTTACATATCTGGTGGGAATGTCCTGCTGTCAGAAATCTGTGGAGCAGCGTGGAATTCTTGTATAATGCTATGACCAGGTCGGCGGTGTCCATAACATCTAAGATGGCCCTTCTCCTAATGCTGCCAGGGACCATTGCCAAAATTAAGGCAGATTTATTGCGCCTGGTTATATTGGCGGTAAGGATGTCTGTTCCTGGTTTGTGGCGTTCCACCTCCCCTCCATCAAGGATCATATGGACAGAGAAATTCGATATGCTCATGAGGTACGAAGAAGGGTCTGGGGATGATCAGGAACGGATTGGTGCCTATGAGCTATGGAATCCCTGGATAGCCATGAGAGCCTTGGATCTCTTCACGTCGTGGCTAGAATCTGGTCGACTGGAGCCTTAACGAATTGAGTGTGACATGTGAGCAAGGTCGTATTTCCCATTTCCTTTCGCCTCCTATCTCCCCTCTCCCTCGTCCCCCCCCCCCCCCCCCCCACACACACACCCTTCCCTTTTGTTTTGTTTCTTGTCTTGTTTTGTCATATTTTTTTTGCATCTAGTTGTGTTTAGATTTTGGATAACCTGAGCGGGAAATATGAGTAAAGCCAGTTATAAGACTGAACGCCAGCAATGGGTTTTACTTACGCCTTAAATGTAAATTTTCCCCAAACTGATTTATTCAATGTAACGCTGTTGTTCAATATTCAAAAATGTTAATAAAATTATTGAACATAAAAGAGTTTATTTCTGATACCGACAAAGTCTGGGATGGAGGGACTGGGATACTGCACTACATCCAACCTGCAGGTGGGAGTGCTACCACACGCAGTTCTATATTGCACCAGTTTGTCTATGTCCTTTTTAAATGCCCAGAACTGGACACAGTATTCCAGATGAGGTCTGACTAAGGAAGAGTAGAGGGGGATAATTACCTCACGTGCTCTAGACTCTATGCTTCTCTTAATACATCCCAGAATTGTTTGCCTTTTTGGCTGCTGCATCACATTGTTGACTCATGTTCAGTCTATGATCTATTAGTATATCCAAGTCTTTTTCACATGTGTTGTTGCTTAGCCCAATTCCTCCCATTCTGTATGTGCATTTTTTCATTTTGCTTGCCCAGATGTATGACTTTCCATCTCCTCTTTAAATACCATTCTGTTAGTCGCCGCCCACGGCAAATTTGATCAGTTTCCCCTCAATTCCCTCATCTAGATCATTTATAAAAATGTTGAACAAGGAGCCCAGGACAGAATCTCACTGACGGTAACTGCACTGTAATCACTTTTATTGTGTAGTGCTGGTATCTACTATTTAGAGGCATACTATTACTGTGAGGGGGTTACAGGCTGTGGGCGAACAAAAAAAAAAAATATCTGGGTCACGGCTGCAAGTCTTTAGGGGTCTCTAGAACATAAACCAATTAATAGGTTTTGTCGAAATAAAATATCTAGTCGGTATAGGTTTGAAATTTTATTACTTGGCCAACAGTTGTGCGTCCCTCACATCTGAAACATCTCTACAGTAGTCGCGGTGAAATCAATCTCTCTGTGATGGCATCCGATGGTGGTAAATCTGGCTTGGGTGGATATTTGAAGCTTCAATCTTGACTACGATGTCATCTTTCCCACAGACAAATTACTCCGACAGTAGCTGCACAATTGGAAACATTTGACTTGGCATTCGAGAAACTCTTGGCGAAGCTGAAGAATCACTTTGCCCGTGGCTTCACATCCTTCTCCAACCACAGTCATAAGGATATCCAAATCCATTATTGTAGAACATTGCGCTAAAATGTGTAGTCAACGATCACCAAATCCTACCGTAATCACCGATTTTCTTGTATGTTGGCGATAACTGCACCGGAGCCTCTTCATCATCACCAAGGTGATTAGTATCCACATCCGTGAGTTCCGAATCATTGTCCAACTCCGGCTGCACTACTGGGGCACTAAATGCACTCCAGTAGCGCGAAACTCACCTCACGACACTCGGCCGCCTTACGTTGGAGACGCTCCCGCTAAGCCTTTTGACATTCGGCATTAGTGATTTTAGACTTTTTGTACTTCTCATGAGACGTTCTACCTTCTTGAATGTCTTTTCGATACTTTTGAAGCCATTTATTAGGCATTTTGGCATAACCTTTACGCAAAATAAAGTTTTCGCACCACAATTTTCTCAAATGTTCACAGTTTGCTTTTATTTTATAAAATGAAGACAAATCAAACAAAAATGCCCACGACACGATAGCACGCCGGAGTCCAGAGCTACACTAATTTTTTGTTGCGCGGCACGGTGAGTTTAGTACCTCAAGACAGCGACGCTATTCTATACCTCGATTACGCCATACCGAGGTCAGGCTCTCGCTGCGAGGTACATCGGTGCTTCCTCTGTACAACCAGATATTTAAAGGGGTTGTCCCGCGCCGAAACGGTTTTTTTTTTTTTTCAACCCTCCCCCCCGTTCGGCGCGAGACAACCCCGATGCAGGGGTTAAAAAAGAACACCGGACAGCGCTTACCTGAATCCCTGCGCTCCGGTGACTTCTTACTTACCCGGTGAAGATGGCCGCCGGCATCTTCTCCCTCGGTGGACCGCAGGGCTTCTGTGCGGTCCATTGCCGATTCCAGCCTCCTGATTGGCTGGAATCGGCACGTGACGGGGCGGAGCTACACGGAGCCCCATTGAGAAAAGCAGAAGACCCGGACTGCGCAAGCGCGTCTAATTTGGCCATTAGATGGCGAAAATTAGACGGCAACCATGGAGACGAGGACGCCAGCAACGGAACAGGTAAGTGAATAACTTTTGATAACTTCTGTATGGCTCATAATTAATGCACAATGTACATTACAAAGTGCATTAATATGGCCATACAGAAGTGTATAGACCCACTTGCTGCCGCGGGACAACCCCTTTAATGCTGGCGTCGTACGTATTGCCTAAAAATTATTTGGTTTTAAAACGTCATGTTTTCGTAAGTCTCCCCGTCCCGAGTACGGTTCGGAAACCATAGTTTTGGGTCTATAGTTTCGGAAAGTTTACAGCTTCGAAATCTATTCTACGTCAAAATTCAATTCGCTGTTCATACGAACGTCCCTATTGTTATCTTGCCAAAAAAGTGAAAGTTCCCAAAAACAAAAAAGCATCCCCCTCTTCCTAGGCATCCCTTCCTGTTTGTGCTGCTCCCTACGTCCGTCCCTCCGGGGTGCTCCATAAGGAGAGCCTCCAGCGCACGCATCTCCCGTGTTCGATCTGCTCCGCGCTCATCTACTCCTGTCTCGCTCTTCATAGATTGCTCTGCGCTCGTCTCTCTCTCCTGTCGCCTGGCAGCTGCCCCGGAAGTTGTCGCCGGGGCCGGTTCAGCTCCGGTAAAGTCGCCGCCGGACACCGCGGGCGGGACGAAGACTCTACTGGTGACCGCTAGTAGACGGAGCCGGGCGTGAATGAAGCTCCTGGAAGGGGAGGAGCTCGCGAAGGTGAGACGAGCGGACGGGGCAGAGCAGACAGTGATAGCTGTATTAGTTAACCCCTTCGCTGCATGAGACGCCTAATTGACCAGCCCGGGCCCGGTGCTCGGCCCCCGGGGTGTGATGGGAGTTCTCGGGGTCGGGTGGCTCTTGGAAGTGTGACAGTGCTGGATGCTGCGGAGTAGTGTTGTCTCTCTGAGTACCAGGGTAACTGGCAGCAACCTGTGGCACGGTGCCCGGCTGGCGTTATAGAATGCCCTTCTAGACAGCTGCCCATCCTGCTGTCCTCACATGACCCTGTGAGCAGTACTGTGCATTATACCCTGCCCACTATGCCCTGGCCGCTATAGCCTGCGCGCTGTGCCCTGGCCGCTATACCATGTGCGTTATGCCTTCCTTGTTATACTCTGCGCGCTGTGCCCTGGCCGCTGTAGCCCGCGCGCTGTGCCCTGGCCGCTGTAGCCCGCGCGCTGTGCCCTGGCCGCTGTAGCCCGCGCGCTGTGCCCTGGCTGCTATACCATGTGCGTTATGCCTTCCTTGTTATACGCTCTGCGCTGTGCCCTGGTTGCTGTAGCCCGCGCGCTGTGCCCTGGCTGCTATACCATGTGCGTTATGCCTTCCTTGTTATACGCTCTGCGCTGTGCCCTGGTTGCTGTAGCCCGCGCGCTGTGCCCTGGTTGCTGTAGCCCGCGCGCTGTCCCCTGGCCTCTGTAGCATGTGCATTATGCCCTCCCTGTTATACTCTGCGCGCTGTGCCCAGGCCGCTGTAGCCCGCGCGCTATGCTCTCCCTGTTATACTCTGCGCGCTGTGCCCTGGCCGCTGTAGCCCGCGCGCTATGCTCTCCCTGTTATACTCTGCGCGCTGTGCCCTGGCCGCTGTAGCCCGCTCGCTGTGCTCCCTGTTATACTCTGTGCGCTATGCCCTGGCCGCTGTAGCCCGTGCGCTATGCCCTGGCCGCTGTAGCCCGCGCGCTATGCCCTCCCTGTTATACTCTGCGCGCTGTGCCCTGGCCGCTGTAGCATGTGCATTATGCCCTCCCTGTTATACTCTGCGCGCTGTGCCCTGGCCGCTGTAGCCCGCGCGCTGTGCCCTCCCTGTTATACTCTGCGCGCTATGCCCATCTGTACTGCTATATTCCTGTGAATCCTCTAGCAGGAAATGCTATTTATGTATTAACAGCATTTTCCGGTTATTAATGACTTCCGTTCCCGACTGATCAAGCGGCCAATGCCAGCGGGCATCCAGATAGCTGATCAGTTGGTGTTCTGAGTGGCAGTCTATCGATGACCGATCCTGATGGTGGGTCATTAATAAAAGTTACCAGGAAAACCCCTTTAAGGGCTTGTGCTCACGGACGCATTTGTGCACAGTAATATATGCAGCGAGTAGAGTCCATTGGTTTCCGTTCACACGCACGTGTTTGACCTGCCCAATTTGGTTGCACAAAAAAATAGACAGCATGCTCTATTTGTGCAGGAAAAGAACAGCTCTTGAACTCATTAAACTAATTGGCCGCTCCAACAACCGCATCGGTGCGAGGTTCTTTTTGCGCACAACTTGGGAGTGGAAAAAGTACTGGGAAATTTGCCGTTGCACACGCAAATACATGACGCCCATCCTGCAAAGATGCATCGCAAACACACACACGCGCGCGAAGCCGGCTTCAGTCAGGCTGTATTTGAACAGGACGGCGCTTCTAGGTGATGGATACTTTTCTTTTTTTTTCTGCAGCTAGGAATTATATTTTTGTAGCCCTGCAAAATCACGGCATCACCGCCAGAAACCGCATCGATATCACACGGACCAGCGATGCGATATCGCTGTAATGTTTCTCGCGGTGATGCTGTGTTGCCCGTGTGAACGAGGCTCAAGGCTGCATCCGCACGGGCTACAGAACATCACTCATGTGGAAGAACCCATTGGGAACCAGCGATGATTTTGTAGCCTGTGCGGTTGCAGCCTAATCCCGTTAGGCCATATTCACATGGAGGATTGGCGCGGAATCTGTGGCAAGGAAGTGTCATCCTAACATAAATCCGCCTTGTGGAAGATTAGAGGGGACACGCCACTTCTTGATGTGTCATCCATGTAGGGTTTTCTGCACACGGATCAGCGTGGGGTTAAACCGCTTGTGGGGTTCATGACATAAACACGCTAATGTTTGCTGTGGTTTTATTGACGCTCCATGTGAATTTTGCGCAGAGCCTAAGGCCTCATGTCCACGGGGAAAATCAGGCCCGCTGTGGATTCTTCATGCAGAATCCCGCAGCGGGTCCCTCCTTTCCCGCGGACATGAGGCCTAAAAATAAGCATTACTTACCTGTCCGGACGCTGCGGATCTGTCCTCCGTCGCGGCTGGATCTTCTTTCTTCGGCCCGTGCCGGAGAGCAGGAATTCAGCTGCAGGTGTGCCGCGGGACCGGACAGCTTGCATAGGCTTCAATAGAAGCCCGTGGGAAACCCGCACTAAAATGCAGCATGCTGCGGGTGATTTCCCACACTTTATCCGCGCCTCAGGGGAAAATGACATCCGCAGGTATTTAATTACCTGCGGGTGTCCAATGCATCCCTATGGTGCGCGGATCACGCGTGCGGGTGACCCGCTGCATATCTGTCCCCGTGGACATGAGGCCTTAGTGTTTGTTCACATGCAGCATAATGGATGCAGATTTCCCATTTGGAAAATGCCTTTCCAGCACACGCCTTACGATGAACTGATTTTTATTTATTTTTTAAGCAAATCTCATCTACACGATGCAAGAAAAAAGGATTTTACATCTGATGCATGTTCATTTATGCTGCAAAGTTCAACTCTTTAAATAAGGGGATGAAATCCGTGTCAGCCGCGTGTCACACGTGGATTTTGATGTGGATCTGCAGCGAACATTCATGATTTCTGGAAAAAATTTTTTTTATAATTTGTTCATTTCTCCGAGACCCGGATGCGCAAGTGCCAAAGTTTGCATCAGTCTTGAGCGGTTCTGTCATTACCTTTTTTTTCTCCTTGGGCTCTTAACCCCATAATGATACCACCCCACCCCCCTCCCCTCGTTTTTTTTCCCCTTGAGCTTCCCTCCCACTTCAAAAAATCAAAAAGATCAAAAAATCATCTTTCGTCCTTCGACACAGCTGTTTTTTCCGCAACAATTTGTGTATTCCAATGGTACCATTTAATCCCCAACTTAATGGATCGGTGGTGAAGCACGCACACCTATTAATATATAATATTCCAATTACTGTATATACTCGAGTATAAGCCTAGTTTTTCAGAAATTTTTTTTGTGCTGAAAAGCCCCCCTCGGCTTATACTCGAGTCAGGGAAGGCTTCAAAAAAACAACAAAACTCCATACTCTCCTCCCAGCCGGCGTCTGTGTCTCCGGCGGTGGTGCGGCAGGCTGCTGAAATTCTCTCCGCTGTCATCCCCCGCTGTCCTTTTTGCTCGGCTCTGTCATCCCCTGCCATCAGCACTTTGTAAGTAAGAGCTGTGATTGGATCGAGCGTCAGCCAATCACAGCCGGTGCTCGATCATTCACAGCCAATCAAGCTGCTTTAGAATTCTCCCCACTGTCATCTCCCTGCTCGGCTTTCAAATTCCCTGCTGTCAGTGCTGTGTAAGTAAGCGCTGTGATTGGATCGATTGCAGCTGTGATTGGCTGGCGCTCAATCCAATCACAGCGCTTACTTACACAGCACTGACAGAGCCAAGCAGAGAGGACGGCGGGGGATGACAGCGGGGGGGAGTTCAAGCAGCTTGTCGCACAGACACAGACGCCGGCTGGGAGGTGAGTATGGAGGTTTGTTTTTTACCTAGTATATACTCGAGTATACCTCGGGTTATACTCCAGTCAATAAGTTTTCCCAGTTTTTTGTGGTGAAACTTATTGTCTCGACTTATACTCTAATTGGCTAATACTCGAGGATATACGGTATTTGAAAGCAGCTGCCATAAATAGTTGAGCGCCTATACTGTGCTGTCTCTGGCAGAGGATAGCTTATTTTCATGGGACAGCCCCTTTAAGGAGGACCTCTCTCCACACGTGTTTTAAAAAATACTTGTCTTTCCCATTAAATAACATTTTGTGATTTTTGTAATCTGTTTTTGCCATTCCTGTGTTATTCTTAGAAATCTAGGAATGAATCATTGAAGCCTGTAGTTCCATTCTGGTTTCTCTCCGGATGCCATTTTTGGTGTGAACAGACTCTAACATGTATGTTGTGAAGGTGGCCACGTATGTACAATAACGGTGGGCTGAGCGCTCATTTGACATTCCCATAAACCTACATGCTTGTTTATTTCTCTGGGAGAGGAGGATAAAGGTGCATTTACACACAAACCTAATCACTCAAAAGATGGCTTTTGAGCGATCATTTTGCATAAACTACTACTTGGTATTAATGCCTATTAGTACCAATTAGTAGCGTGTGAGCCGCTGAGAGCTGTAGTCAGGGAACAGACCACCTGCTGTTCTCTGAATAAATTCCCTTTGTTCTGCCATGGGGCTAACAGCTGAGACAATGTAATCAGCGCTCCCTAGGCAGAACATAGCCTGCTGTCCGTCTTATCATCTGTTCCGCCGAGCAATGGATTTCATGCCGAACTGAGGTTCATCGTTCGGCAGAAAACTGAAAGATGGGCACATCTACACCCAACGATTATTGCTCAAAAGATGTCTTTTGAGCGAATTTTTGGCGATAATCGTTGTGTCTAAATGGGCCTTAAGCCGCTGCCAGGTGCTTCTGACTGCTGCGTGTCTTCCTTGGAAACAAAAGATGCGGTATATTGAAATCCTACATGCCCAATCGTTCTTTTTTGCCCGACCTCAATCTTGGCTGGCCCCCATACTCTTTGGATCATCAGCTGATCTTTGCATATAGACATTACATGGCATTTGGCCATTTGGCTGGTCTCTTATGGCGAATCACTAATAACCAGCTAACTAACTGCACTTGATCTTTGTGCAGGACTGTAAGGCCTCTTTCACGCGGGCGACAGCGATATCCCATCTTGAGTTCTGTGTGCTTTTGCTGCGTTTTCTTGTGGCGCTATCTCAATGTTGCATCGCTACAAAATTGTGCGATTTTTAAACATTAAAGGGGTTGTCCCGCGCCGAAACGTTTTTTTTTTTTTTTTCAATAGCCCCCCCCCCCCCGTTCGGCGCGAGACAAACCCGATGCAGGGCTAAAAAAAACAAACCAGGTAGTACTTACCCGAATCCCCACGCTCCGGTGACTTCTTACTTACCTTGTGAAGATGGCCGCCGGGATCTTCACCCTCGGTGGACCGCAGGTCTTCTGTGCATTCCATTGCCGATTCCAGCCTCCTGATTGGCTGGAATCGGCACACGTGACGGGGCGGAGCTACACGGAGCAGCTCTCCAGCACGAGCGGCCCCATTCAGAAGGGAGAAGACCGGACTGCGCAAGCGCGTCTAATCGGGCGATTAGACGCTGAAGATTAGACGGCACCGTGGAGACGAGGACGCTAGCAACGGAACAGGTAAGTGAATAACTTCTGTATGGCTCATAATTAATGCACGATGTACATTACAAAGTGCATTAATATGGCCATACAGAAGTGTATACCCCAACTTGCTTTCGCGGGACAACCCCTTTAAACATTTAGATGATATATATATTTTTATTTTTTCACTGCATCTGACAAAAGGGTGTGGCTTCATGGAAGAGGAGGTATACGGCCCAAATTTGACAAAAATTGAGCCACGTTTCAGTGTAAATTTGGTGTAAACTTAACCATCCATACGAATAGTAAATGCGAAATTAACTCTGTTACCTTTTTACGGCTAAAGCGATTTCGATGGAATTTGGCAGGGAGATAACTTGCATCTTGAGGAAGGACACCGGCTACGTTTTATCCCCAAAATGTATAGCGTTCTCAAGGGAGCGCAACAAGACAGATTCAGCCGGAGGGGAAGGTAGGCCTACACAAACGGGCAGGGGTCGTTGCCGCACGTATGCGATTGTTAAAAGCTAGCGGGGATAGCGGCGTTCCCTGAGATTAAAATTTTAATGAAAGACACATTAACATGGACTGAGAGGTTAAAGAAAATCTGTGTTGCCCCTAGCAACCAATCACCGCGCAGCTTTTATTTTACTTCGCCAGTATAACAAATGAAAGCTGAGCTGTCTGCCCGTTTGTGTAGGCATAGTTTATGATGTGCACCCCCTTACCCTCCGCCTAAATCTGTCTCGTCGCGCTCCCTAGAAAGCTCTATACATTCTCGGGATAAAAGGTAGCCTTACTTTCGAATTTATAAAACTAGAATGGGTTACATTTTGTATTCCCTTGTTCTTGCAGTAATAGGTGAAAAGACCCCCCCCCCCCCCCCAATAATCACAACATTGTTATTCTACTTTCACATAGGTACAATAGGGTTTCTGCCCTCCTTTGCCCCAGTGGTCACAGCCTGCACCCGCTCCCCTAGTGGTCACAGCCTGCACCCGCTCCCCTAGTGGTCACAGCCTGCACCCGCTCCCCTAGTGGTCACAGCCTGCACCCGCTCCCCTAGTGGTCACAGCCTGCACCCGCTCCCCTAGTGGTCACAGCCTGCACCCGCTCCCCTAGTGGTCACAGCCTGCACCCGCTCCCCTAGTGGTCACAGCCTGCACCCGCTCCCCTAGTGGTCACAGCCTGCACCCGCTCCCCTTGTGGTCACAGCAGGCACCCGCTCCCCTAGTGGTCACAGCAGGCTCTCTTCATGTTCTTAAAATATGGCAGGTCCCTGTATATCCATAACCTTATACCCGTTGGTCTCCGCTAATAGAGGTTTTTGGTGGACATAGCATAATCGCCATCTGACCGCCATTGTGTTTTCCCTATCCGGTAGCAGCGCTAGGACTGCCTATGCTGGGACAGTAAATCCTGATGCTGTCAGTGGCAGCGCAGCCCGATGTATTGGGCACTGGGTGGCAGCACCTGACTATCCAGTTTATGTAGGGCAAGCAGCAAGACCTGGCTGCCTCGGTTGATCTTCTTGTTTCTATGACAACTGCATTTTTTTCTAGATTTTTTTTCTAATAGCCAAGAAAATTGCTTGAACACTTTGAATAGAAAATTAAATCAAACTAGCAAGAGTTGTCCCTAGCGTAGGTGATGTCTCCATGTGAGCGGGGCGTAGGAGTGCCCCACACCGAACGGCCACGTAAAACTTTGTGGGGTAGTTGAATTGGGCAAATGCTAATAAGAATAATGATTTATACGGTCTTATTACACGTTTTTTGTATTTTTTTATTTATTTTTTTATTTCAGCGTGCTGTTGACTATTTGTGTATATTCGCGTATAAACTTACGTCTCATGTCCACAGCACACACTGATTTTTCATGCGGATGCACCGCGAGTCATCAAATTGATTTTTTTTTATTACTTGCGAGAGATTGCGTATTGCTTTTTTTTTTTTTCCGCGTGGATGCACTGCGAATCATTGGCGCTGTAAAAATCCGTAACCCCAGCTCCCAAACTCTTTCCCAGCTGGACCGCTGTGTTCTTCATACCCCGCCTGTTCACGGAGCTCTCAGCTGGTATACAGTTGTGTGCTCCGTGCGGAGTGTGCAGAAGGGACGTTTGTCTTCTGCATCCAGCTGTTCTCTGCTCGGAGCGCTCAGCTGTTATACAGCTGAGCGCTCCGAGCAGCGTATGCGGAACACAGCTGGACCGCTGTGTTCTTCATACCTGGCCTGTGTTCAGGGAGCACGATACAGCTGGAACAATAGTATCAGCTGTATCCCGCTGTGAATTCCTGATAAGGCTCATTGTTGTCTTTCAGCAGGCTGAAAGATCAGCGACAGTTTAACCAAAACTGCACAATGTAAGTGCAGTTACAACGATTATAAAAGATGGCTTTGAGCGATTTTTGAGCAAGAATCGTTGTCTAAAGGCCCATTTACACCAGCCAATGATTGCTCAAACGATAGTTTGAGTGATCACATTGAGTGATCATTTTGCATAAAGTATTAAGTAGCTACTCAGCTGCTTAAGTACAAATTAAGTGTGCAAATGAAGCCTTCCCTGAAAGCAGTTAGTAGCCCAAGGCTCTTATCTGCGTCCAGATCCTTTGTTCTCCACGGGGAAACAATGCTATCAGCACACCCTGTGGAGAACTGCTGATAAGAGTGAAGGATGATTTATAGGTTGGACTGAATTTAACGATCAGCTAGAAGTGGCCGAAAAGTAGACGATGGGAGCACATTAAAGGCCCATTTAGACACAACGATTATCACTCAAAAATCACTCAAAGCCGTCTTTTGAGCGATAATCGTTGTGTGTAACTGCACTGACATCATGCAGTTTTCGTATTGCCATCGCTCATCTTTGTCTTTCAGCATGCTGAAAGACAATGATGAGTCTTATCAGGGATTCACAGCAGGATACCGCTGATACTATTGTTTCAGCTGTATCTCGCTCCCTGCTGACAGGCGGGGTATGTCCAGCAGCATTCTCCATACCCCACACGGAGTGCTCGGCTTTATAACAGCTGGGCGCTCGGAGCGGGGAACAGCTGGATGCAGAAGGCAAGCGGCCCCTCGCTTGTCCTCTGTATCCTCCGCTGGGAGCGTTTGGCTGTATGACATCCGGGTGCTCCCAGCGGGGAACAGCTTAATGCATGAGAACAAGCTCCCCCTCGCTTGTTCTCTGCATCCTCCTGAGTGCAAGGTGATTGCTCAACGGTTGAGCGATTATCTTGCGATGTAATTGACACAATGATTATCGCTCAAAAGACATCTTTTGAGCGATAATCGTTGTCTAAATGGGCCTTTACACGCACCGATTATCGCTAAAATGATCACTGATTTTTATTTTTTTGTAGACTAAAACGTGTTCAATTTAAATGATTTCTGCAGCATTTGACATTTCCCGCCTCCAAGACTTCTCCAGAGCAGCACCATTCCTCTGGAGCGTGCTACCCTAAAATATCTGGGCAATCCATGACACACAAAACTTCAGGCGTGCTCTAAAAATGCACCTCTTCAGGGAGGCATACCATATCTCCTAAACCAAACCCCTCTGTACTCCCCCCTGATAACATGCTCCCTGTCCTACTGACTGCAATACCTGCTAGCCACAATCAACCCCCCCCCCCCAGTCATACAGATTCAGCCACTATACGGCCCAATATGACCATTGTCTGTGTATAGCATCCCTCACTCCCCACCTCGCCATACTGTGCACATCTCCAGCCCTTTACCTTCTGTATCACCCCATTACCTGTAGTATGTAAACTCATTGGAGCAGGACCCGCACCCCTACTGTTTCCATCAACTGATTACATGTAACTGTGGTTTTGTGTTATTTTCCCTGTCTTGTAAGCGCTGCGGACTAAGGCCGCCTGCACACGGGTGGAAATCCCGCGGCGGGATTTCTGCCGCTCAAAGCCTGCATAGGAGTGCATTACAATACGCACTCCTATGCAGACGGCCGCGGTTTGGCCGCGCGAAATATCGCACGGCAAACAAACCGCAGCCTGTCCTATTTTTGTGCAGGGCTCGCAGAGCCTCGCACAGAAACGTCACTCACCCGGCCGCCGGCTCCGGTCTGCGCCGGCAGCCGGCACATGAAAGAGCCGGGGCCGCCGGGCGCGGGTGAGTACGCGCTCGTCTCTGCAGGCGCTCAGGTCAGGTCTCGCGGCGAGAATTCTCGCCGCCGGATCCGACCCGCTCGTTTGCAGGCGGCCTATGTTGGCGCTATATAAATAAACATTATTATTAAATATTTTGAATACCCTTTCCTAAGCATTATAGTTTTCCTTTACAGAGTTGAGCATAAAGATAGGTATTCTTTAAAGAGTCACTTGTTCACACGAGCGGAGATGCTGTGGATTTTCCGTAGCAATGTAGTTGCGTCTGGGCTGTGGGTATATCGGCATCCATAGCACAATGGGCTCTACAGTCGGGGATTCCGCAATAAAATAGAGTATACTGCGTTTTATGTTCTGCAGGCGGATTACGCAATTCTGTCTTGGTAATGTGAGCGGAATCGTGTAATCCAATCTATTTGATTAAACAGCATATTAGCGCAGATCATGCAATCGCGGAATCCGCAATTCCAGTCTGGTGGTGTGAGACTGGCCTTACTGCAGCATTGTACAGTAAGTGATATGAAGCGACACACTTACCTGTGTTATTCACTTCTGCTCTCATCTTTTCCGGTGTTCAACTCCACCGTCCGAGAAAATGACGGAAGTGCAGGAGAGGCACCTGAAGAACCCTACTGACTATAATGAGGTCTGTCCGAGTTCCATCGTGACACTTGGCATTTCCCAGAACGCAATAATTGCGCTATTTTGTGTGTGATCTGCGCTGGAGGAGCCGCCAATGCAGATGTGAACGGAGACTTATCTCTTTTTACTTCAGGATGGTTGTTTCCCAAGTTTTTTAGTACTTGCAAATGTTAAACCCTGGTGGGTAATCTTGTGTTGGCAGTCACTTTCCTCAATGAAGAAGCGGCTATTGCAAATGCCAGCTGCTTCTCTGGAGATCTCTGCCTCACCGTGTGTCCTGTGATTACTAATTTCTTGAATGGCCACCTTGTAATATTAAATTTCCTTTTATTCGACTGATGAAGGGAAAATGCATTGCAAGGGGAGCTGTTGGGCAACAATGTATACAGAATTGTCAAATTGGTACAACGTCTCTTTAGTTTAGGTGAAATGTGTTGATTCTTGGTCTACTGAAGATCCGCTTGTGATTATATTGTTTCTATATCACTCAGATATTTCAGTTTCTACCATTCAGGATTATTGAGAGTCGTGGCGATTAGACATTTATGGCATATCCAATCAAGAGAAATTCGCAATGGTAACTAAGGCCTGCTAACTTAAGCACTGCTGAAAACGCAGCAAAACCTGGCGACGCGTTTTTGGCAGCGTTAACTGAACACCGATTTTCGGGGGCAGGGCTTGCAATATAAGCCCTACCCCGAAAATCAGTCCTAGCTACACTACATAGTAAAAAAAAAAAAAAAAAAGCAATACTCGCCTAGCAACTGCCATCTGGGTCCCGGCTGCTGCTCTCTGGTTAGTGCAGGGGAAGCCCGGAGCAGCAGCAGCAATCTATTGCTGTAAGCAAGGTTTGAGAACCCCGCTTCCAGCAATAGATTGCTGTGATTGGTTCTTGGCCCTGGCTCGATACCCAATCGCAGCCATTCATTGACTGTCTCAGTTAATCAGAACCAGCAAAGTCTGATTGGCTGAGGCAATCAATGAATGGCTGTGAGTGGTTCTCGGCACTGTCTCAATGCCCAACCACAGCAATCTATTGCTGAAGGCGGGGTTCTCAAACCTTGCTTACAGTAATAGATCATCTGTCAGTGCAGGGGAAGCCGCAGCAGCAGAGATCAGCGGCCAAGACCCTGACGGCAGCTGCTAGGCGAGTATTGATTTTTTTGCTTTTTTTTTCAGCATCCTTGGCTGCGTTTTCAGCCGTGCTGAAAACGCAGCCAAAACGCTGCCATGAAAAATGCCAGCGCTGCTGAAATCAGGCGGAATCTGCAGTAAACGCAGAGTTGAAAAATGCTGTGTTTCTGCAAACGCCTGTGTAAGTGAGGAAGGCCTAAGACTTTTGCTCCATACCTGGTCAATGAAATAAACAACTTTCAAAGAAAAAACAAAATTAGTCTGAAAGTTAATGAACCGTGGATCATATATGTACAAAGACCAAAGTGCTTTGGAGTTCAGTAGCATCAGTACTCTTCTTTCTTTTCAGTGTTGAATGATGAGGGGACTCCCTGCGGTGATGAAGCAGCTGCTTCTAATGTCACAGTGTTCAGTGATGAGGGGACTCTCCGCGGGGATGAAGTAATCCCCTGCTGCAGCTGTCACAGCAGCACAGTGGATCGCAATGTTCTCCCATTGCTTTCAATGGGGCCAGAGGGGCTGCTGCCCCATTGAAAGCAATGGGTGAAGGGATTTCCTGCAGTGATAAGAAGCTGTTTTCACATGAAAACACCTCCTATCCAGGGATTTTCCATGGATTGTGAGGACGATATCGGGTCGTGAATCACTCTGGCCAGTGTGCAGGAGCCCTTAGGCTATGTTCATACAGAGTGGAATTTGCTATAGAGTGTCCACAGCAGGCGTTCCGCAGTGCAAATTTTGCATCAAAAGCCACACCATTTAGTATGTACTTTGTCAACTATTTTGGTTCGGCGTTCGTTTTATGAAAATGAGCGATTAGCCGACAAACAAGCATTTGCTCATTTGTCATCTAATTGTTGATTCTTCTCTGCACTGCCGGAATGACCGAATAACCTTTCACAGGAACATTTGGGCCCGATAAAAGGACCCAAATATTTAGACAGTGTAAACTCAGATTAGACAGTCTAACAAAAAAAAGTACATTACGCTGTATAATAAATTTGGTGGAGTTTTAGACACTTTTGTCAAACTTTACACCATAGATTGGCTTTTTTGAGCCAATATTTGCTGCAATTTTTGCATATGGTATGAGGTCTGAAGTCAGACCCATTTCCTGATGAGGCATGCCCACCCCATTGAGCGAGGTTCAAAGTGTCTGAAACACATAAATGTAAGGCATGTATACTAGTTTTTTGGTGCCAACTGAGAAATAATTCTGGCGCATTTAGCTTGGTTAATTTCCCCCAATGAGACTGGTGTTGCATCAGCAACTCCCTTTACGGAGTCTGTCTCTGACACTGATGCTGCCCCTACATTTTTGGGTGGCCCAGACCTACTATAATCGCCCTATCTGCGCTTGCGCCTTCTCTTAAAAACTTCAGTACTTGGTTGATTGTCCTTATGTGCAGATTAGAGATGAGCGAGCACGCTCGTTTAAGGCTAATGCTCGATCGAGCATCGGTCTTGTTGAGCAACTGATTACTAGAACAAGCACCATGCTGGGGGGGAAAGAGAGATCTCTCTCACTCTTCCCTACCCCCCCCCCCTTCCCGCATGGTGCTCAGTCGAGTATTCAGTTACTCGACAAGACCGATGCTCGATTGAGCATTAGCCTTAAACGTGCCTGCTCGCTCATCTCTAGTGCAGATACTATAAGTGAGGATAAACCTCTTCAAATTGGGGTTTTTGCCCTTGGCATTATAGCAGGTGCCTAACCTAATGTTCATATATTTCGATTTCGCTTTGGATTGGTGAATTTTGGGGTAAAATTGCTAATCTGCTATGAAAAAGTTCTGTAGCTCAGGCTGTGTATTCTGCATTTTTGTTCTGGGCTCCAGGTCAGATGACCATAACTCTGATGATGCTTTGGGTCCTGCAGTAAAATGGGCAGATGTACGATCTTTTTTTTTCTTGCCCATAGCAACCAATCACAGTGCAGCTTTCATTTCATATTCTGCTCTTTAAAATAAAAATCCCCCTTTTTAAAAAAAAAAAACAAAACCAAAACCTGAACAACTACTCTGACACTTGTTAAGAGTCCAGGGATCAATAATAATGACCTACTTGACGTATGTACGTGTACTGTGAGAGTACAGACAGAAGATTGTGTGATTACCTCTTCAGTACGTCTTGGATGCCGCCCATATTGAGTGCGTTGGGAGGTTGAATGCAGTGTTCTGTTTTGTTTGCCTAGTTCCCCGCTACCATGCCAAGTTAGTGCTGAATATGTCTAGAAATCCAGGTATATTTTTGGAAATACAGGTACATGAGCCTGAGGCCAGAATAAAGAAGCACGTAGCGACTGCTAACCCAGCATGTATTCTCCTAGCCACTCTATACCTCTGTGCTGCAAGCACGTTATTTGTGCTCTGTAGCTCCCCATACCTAGACAGAGATCAGGGTTGGTTTCTTCATCCTCCCTATAGGGGGCAAAGTATAACCTCATGTGCACAGAGCAGGAAAGGCAAACTACTACCGTACTTGCATCTTGTTTCCCCGAAAGATCTAGCGGTTTTTATTTGGCACTGCAGCGAACACTTGCTGCACTACTGACATTGCCCCTTAAAGGGGTTGTCTCGCGAAATCAAGTGGGGTTATACACTTCTGTATGGCCATATTAATGCACTTTGTAATATACATCGTGCATTAAATATGAGCCATACAGAAGTTATTCACTTACCTGCTCCGTTGCTGGCGTCCCCGTCGCCATGGTTCCGTCTAATTTCGGTGTCTTCTTGCTTTTTTAGACGCGCTTGCACAGATGGGTCTTCTCCCTTCGGCTCGGCTCGGCTCAGCAGCATTGGCGTTTTGGCTCCGCCCCCTTGTATGCGGCATCACGTAGCTCCGCCCCCATCACGTGCCGATTCCAACCAATCAGGAGGCTGGAACCGGCACGCGTCATGGGGCGGAGCTACGCGATGACGCGTACGAGGGGGCGGAGCCAAAACGCCGATGCTGCTGAGCGAGCCGAAGGGAGAAGACCCATCTGCGCAAGCGCGTCTAAAAAAGCAAGAAGACACCGAAATTAGACGGAACCATGGCGACGGGGACGCCAGCAACGGAGCAGGTAAGTGAATAACTTCTGTATGGCTCATATTTAATGCACGATGTATATTACAAAGTTCATTAATATGGCCATACAGAAGTGTAAAACCCCACTTGATTTCGCGAGACAACCCCTTTAACCCCTTAAGGACCACTTTTTAGGGATTTTACCCATGTGGTGGTTTTACTGCCCTATTTTTTGCCTTCAGCTACCAAAATTATTTTTGCTGGGCTTTTCCCCCCATGCCATATAGGGATGTTTTTTAAATATCTTTTTCACTGACTTTTTTCCCCCTGTTTTTTTTTTTTTATTACTTTACTTTATTTTAGCCTAAATATACTATGGGAATGGATTCCTCATTTTGTTTTGGACGTTTTGATATATAATATGTATGGTTTGGGATTACAGGACGCTTACGGCAACCGTTTTGATTTGTCTCGCCTTTGGGTTATTTTCTTCTTTTTTTTATTTTTTTTTTTTTGTTATTTATGTACAGTAATTGTTTTTTTTTACTATCTATGGCCCCCATAACATCATATAAGACCTTTGGGGAATATTCGCATGGGTTTGTCTTTTTTTATTTCACACTTTTCTACCTGTAGCGGGGCATCCATGGGAGCCTCAGTTTCAGGGGAAAACATCCCCCTGTAGTGACATTAGTCACTGGCAGAGCTGATCAGGGTCTGAAAGGACCCTGCAGCTCTGCTGTAACAGGGAATCCCAGCGGTCACGGGACCTCTGGCTCACGTAGTTGAAGTAACACTTTCACTTTTTAGCACATAGTGCTCATTGAGCACTATGTACCAGGGAAAGGAGAAGACAGAAGTGGTTAAAAACCGCTTCTCCCTCTTTCTTCGGGGTCTCAGCTGGGACTAAAAGCTGACAACCATATTTCTGCGATCGGGCGGGATTAAAGCTAAGGACCAAGTGCCAAAAATTTACAAGGCTTGGTCCTTAAGGGGTTAAAGGGAACTATAAGTTAACTAAGTTATGGTGCTTATAGTTTAGGTGATGTGAAGTCCGGGGAGCCTCTTTTCACACTCGCCCAGTTCCTCTTTCCTGCGGTGTCCCTTGGCATAGTCTGTGCATGCACAGCAAGCTTGACTTTTTTTTTTTTTTTTGAGAAGGCTGTGTGACACTCATTCATCTCTATAGGAGTGTGCACAGCCTTTTAAAGAGTCATGCTTGCTGTATGTGTGTGGACTTAACCAAGAGACACTGCCGGAACGTAGGACCAGGTGAGTATGAAAAGAGGCTTCCAGGATTTAAAATCACGTAAACTATAAGCATCATAACTTAGTCTATGGTGCTTATAGTTGATGACCGGTTCCCTTTAGTAATGTTAGCCGTGAGGCCAGTAGTATGGCGTGTGAAATCCGCAATAATTCTACACCACTCCGTGTTAGAGGAAGAGACTCTGCTGTTGGTTCTAGTAAGTGTTTACTGTCTTACCCCCATTCTGGATTCACAGCTTCGCTGCACAGTACTGCTGTATAATGTCTTCTGTGCTGCTTCTGAGTGAATTCTAGAGATAGGGGAGCAGCATTGAGTTGGATTTCATAGCCATAGGTTTGTACAGAAACCTTCTTAATTTGTATTGATGCAAAAATTTAATAAGCATCTTTAATGAGAAAAAGAGATAGGGGGGCAGAATCTCCCCTTCTCTGTGTGTACAGGGTATGACGTAGTAGCTAGTCTCCACCTATCAGCTCAAAGTTCAGATATGAATTCGGTCTGTACAAAGAAACTAAAAATAATACTTTTCTTGTTTCAGAGATATCTGTCAAAAATGGAAATTGAAGACTATAATGGGCGCTCGTATATGTCAGGTATGTATAAAGCCATCTTCTCCAACCACAATGTCCCGGGGTGTCCTGTGAATAGCATTATTCTGCTTTCAATACAAATTGAGCAGGCATTGTCACATGGTCAACAGGTTCTTGTTGCCCAAATCACGGACAGCATGAATGTCGGACAGCTATTCTCCTTCCCCTCGTGAATGTTTAATTATGAAACCCTGCGGTGTTTCGGAATAAACACACTTTGAAGTTTGAATCAGAACTGAGCTCCGAGTCACAGAGGTGGGCAGCGCCAGTCTCTGCCTGCTTGCAGAATCAAGATCGCCAGCTCTCTCCCTATATACAAAAGGAGGGTAGAGAGCTGTCAGTCTTGTTGCAGGCCTGGAAAAGCTGACATGGGGGTGATGAGGATAGCTGTCCCGGGGTCATGCTGCCTGTGGTTGGGGTACCATGAACCTGGTGACAGGATTACCTTAAATGAGATTACATATTAAAGTAACTAAAGCATAAATAAACAAAAACAGTAAGGGTGGCTTTGTATGGGCTAACTATTGGCCGAAAAAGTGCTCAATGAATTGCTTTTCAGCAGTAATGGTCCCGTATAAACACGGTACCCGACGGTACTGAGCGAGAAAACCCTTAGCAGTCACTTTGTTTCAGCTCACTGAAACATAGCGACTCAGCATAAACAGGCATCGTTCATCTTTGTACAACTGCCTGTTCAGTGAATCTCTCCATCCACTGAACGACTATTGCTCAGTGATGTGCTCATTTTTACTAGGTTACTTTCACATTTTAGTACTCTGTTATATTTAGATAAAACATATGTTTCTGTTACCAGCTGCCTAAGTCCAGCATCTTATCTAAAGGCGACCTGTCAGTACTCTGGACTTTAACTCAAATAGGGCACATGTCAAAATGTGCAACTTTTTTATGCCAAAAACTAGCATGAAGACTCCCCACTCCCTTCCTCTATGTCTGCAGACACAGCAGCTCAGTCCAACTGCCCAGATCAGTATTCTACACAAGAGTTGGAGTTGTTCCACCTTTTATTTTTGTTTTCTTTCAGTAGGATAAAGTTCCTCCTCTTGGAACTTTCAGAGTATTTTAGCCAAGAAAGAATATATAATTCATGATAATTTAATACCTAACAGGTTAAACGGTCACTGCTGTGTATGTGTGTAATATATAGGCATGTGTCCCTGGAGTGCAGCATTAGATCAAGTGAGGAAGTTTTCCTTTAGTTAGTATTACAGTTCAGCGAACGTACTCTGCCGAGCTTGATGCTCGTTTGAGTATTAGCATACTCGATGGTGCCGTTACTCGAACGAGCATCAAGCCGCGTTCGACTCCGCCCCAGTGTTTGGCTCCTCCCCGCTGTGACGCGACAGAGAGACAGACAGACACAGAGAGAGAGAGAGACCCTAAGACCACATACAAAAATGCTCGAGTCTCCCATTGTAGTCAATGGGGTTTGTTACTTGAGTAGAGCTCTCGAATTTTCTGAAAAGCTTGACTTGAATAACGCGGACCCGAGCACTTGGGTGCTCGCTCATCTGTAGTTAGTATCACTCCACGTTAGAATGGGAACATCCAGGTATATGTGTGACTTCATTGGAGCTAGACTAGCTGGGGCCAATAGTTCAATATCCAGCGAAAGAGGATCCTAAAGACGTCAACGAAGGGGGTCAAGAATCATTCTGTCGTACAGGCGGTGCACAGTCAAGCACTTACTTGTCTGAATACACAACTGGTTGAAGTGGCTGATCAGTGTGTGTGTATATACAGGGTGTCCCAAAAAAGTTATACACAGTTTGAAGGATTGTAAAGTCAATGTTTATTAACATACAGTTCATTCAGGCTGTATTTATACGGGTGGGTGTGATTATAGGTCCAAGAATATCAGACCTATATCACACTTGTGTTAAACACCATTTTCAAGCGAGCGGTTCCTATAGTTAAAAGAAAAAAAACAACAACTGTGCACTCGCATGCAAATCTCAACGTGATTTTATTTATTTTTTATTCACGCACCCATAGGAAATAATTGGCGATTCTTCAACAGAATAATTGGAAAATAGACCATGCTGCAATTCTTCAATCTCGCACGATCACTGCGAACAAAAAAATCGCTCATGTAAATTAACCAATTGGAGATTTTCATGTGCGATTTTATTTTTTTTTTTTCCTGTGCGTCTCGCAATGCACAAATTGCATGTGAAACTTTCGAGTGTAAATACAGCCTCATTCATGCACAACTGAATAATTCTTTTTGTCTATTTGTTTTCGTCTTTTTGCCAACACTTGTTTTCAAAATGATAAATCCCACATACCAAGAATAATTTTATTTGGTATTTGTGCATGGTAACCTGTTCCACTCATTGATCACCCTCACTGTGTAATATCTAATCTGTGTCTCCTCCCTTTCAGTTTCATCCCATTGCTTCTAGTCTTTCCTTGTACAAATGAGAATAGGCCTGATCCCTCTGCACTGTGAGCCCTTCAGATATTTGTAGACCGCTATTAAAGGGGTTGTCCCGCGAAAGCAAGTGGGGTTATACACTTCTGTATGGCCATATTAATGCACTTTGTAATATACATCGTGCATTAAATATGAGCCATACAGAAGTTATTCACTTACCTGCTCCATTGCTAGCGTCCTCGTCTCCATGGTGCCGTCTAATTTCAGCGTCTAATCGCCCGATTAGACGTGCTTGCGCAGTCCGGTCTTCTCCCTGGTGAATGGGGCCGCTCGTGCCGGAGTGCTGGTCCTCGTAGCTCCGCCCCGTCACGTGTGCCGATTCCAGCCAATCAGGAGGCTGGAATCGGCAATGGACCGCACAGAGCCCACGGTGCACCATGGGAGAAGACCCGCGGTGCATCGTGGGTGAAGATCCCGGCGGCCATCTTGCTAAGGTAAGGAAGAAGTCGCCGCAGCGCGGGGATTCGGGTAAGTACTACACGGTGTTTTTTTTTTTAACACATGCATTGGGTTTGTCTCGCGCCGAACGGGGGGCCTATTGAATAAAAAAAAAACCCGTTTCGGCGCGGGACAACCCCTTTAAGTCTCCTCTCAGCCTTCTTTTTTGCAAGCTAAACATTCCCAGATCCTTTAACCGTACCTCATAGGATGTGATTTGCTGACCGCTCACCATCTTGGTAACTCTTCTTTGAACTTGCTCCATTTTGTCTGTCTTTTTTTTAAAAGAGGGATTCCCAGAACTGGACACAGTATTCCAGATGAGGTCTGACTAAGGAAGAATAGAGGGGGATAATTACCTCACGTGACCTAGACTCTATGCTTCTCTCAATACATCCCAGAATTGTGTTTGCCTTTTTGGCTGCTGCATCACAATTTTAACTCATGTTCAGTCTATGATCTATTAGTATACCCAAGTCTTTTTTCACATGTGCTGCTGCTTAGCCCAATTCTTCCCATTCTGCATGTGCTTTTTTCATTTTTCTTGCCCAGATGCAGGACTTTGCATTTCTCCTTGTTAAATACCATTCTGTTAGTCGCAGTCCACTGTTCAAGCTTTTCTAGATCATTTTGAATTATCTCTCTTCCCTAGTGTTAGCTATCCCTCCTTGCTTTGTGTCGTCGACAAATTTGATCAGTTTCCCATCAATTCCCTCCTCCAGATCATTTATAAAAATGTTGAACAACACTGGGCCTAGGGCAGAGCCTTCTGGTACCCCACTTGATGCATTCTTCCATTTGGATGTGCAGCCATTTATGACCACTCCTTGAATACGATCATACAGCCAGTTTTGAATCCACCTAAGTACTTGCATATATGCTGTTTAATAATTTGTTCAAAGATCTTTCCCGGTATCTACCGCATATTCCTGATCAACCCAGTCAGTGATTCTGTCATAGAAGAAAATTAGATTCGTCTGGCATGACTTGTTTGTTACGAACCCATGCTGGCTCTGGTTTATTACCCTATTCTCATCCAAGTACTTGCATACATGCTGTTTAATAATTTTTTCAAAGATCTTTACCGGTATAGAAGTTAGGCTCACAAAGGGTGTAGTTTCCTGGATCCACCTTCTTCCCTTATTTTGAAGATAGGGACAACATTTGTCCTTTTCCAATCTTCTCCTGTTCTCCATGAATTTTCAAAGATTATGGCGAGTGGTTCAGCAATTACCTCCTCTGCTTCCTTTAGTGTCCTAGGATGTAATTCTTCTGGACCTTGAGACTTGAATTCATTTAAGTTAGCTAAGTGTTCCCTCACCATCTCTCTGCTTATAGATAGCCTGCATTCTTTTATTACCCCAATAGCACAGGGAAGATCAGTTAAATGTTCCATCTACTTTCTGAGAGAAAACAGATACAAAATAGCAATTTAAGAGTTCGGCCTCCTCAACATCATTCTTAACCAATCCACCATTTTCATCTTGTAAGCATCCAATAGCATCTTTTACTTTTCTTTTGCTTTTGACATACCCCCCAAATCCTTTTTTTATTGCTTTTGGCCTCTGTTGCAAGCCTTAATTTAATGGCGTGAGGTCTGGCGAACACAGAAGTATTCTAGCGAACCTCTTTGTCCAATTCATCTATTTGGCAGATTATCATCAAGGTAGGGCCTTACATCATATTGGTGGTCTGGGGTACTCCGTCGTGTTTAAAATAAAATTCCTCATCTTCGAAGTCCTTTTGAATGCATGGCATGACAGATCCTCTGCAACAAGTAAGCAAGACTCTCAAATCCGCAGTAGGTGCGAAAGTGGCAGGTCATTTACCCCTTTAATTTAAATGTATCCTCCTTTCTTCAAACGATATTTGTTAGAAACATTGCATCTGCTAAACAACTTGCCAAATAGCATTCACAAAACTGCCCTCTCCGGTCTCGATCATCTTCATTAAGAGGATGGTCTATTCTTGGAAAGTAACTTTTCCAATGACAGTGCTTGAAAATGTGATGGACTCTTGCTTTTAGAATACCTGTCTTACGACCCGCTTGACAAACAGATTTTTCTAGGACTCTGGAGATACTTTTCCATCAACATTTCTTGTTTTGTGGGGTTTGTCAATGTCCACAAACCTCTGTTTCTTGTGGACGTTCTGAACAGTTCCATCTGCTTCAAACTTATCTTGCAGATGTAGTGTTAATGTGCGGTCAGGCTCCGGATTGCCACAGTGCTTACAGTAGGTTGTTTCTATAGTAAAATGGATATGAAGAAATACTTATGAAGAAACTTCATTATGATTGAAAAGCAGAGCTGCATATTGCTAGTGTACCATACAACAACCTTAGCATGGAATAGTTCATTATGATAAATTTGCACTGTCAACACTAAAGGAACATTACTTCAAGAAGAATCTCAAGCAAAAATGGGAACAGATCCCAGGAGAGGAAATGCAGCACTCATAAACTCTTCCTTTGGGAATGTTCTTTCCTTGTTCATCCTCTGAGATTTGTTTCCATTTTTGGCTAAGAAAAAAAATGTTAATGCAAACTTCAACTTGTTTAAACTATTCGCTATAAAATATTAAACTTCTCTTCGGATTCAGACCTGATCACTTCCAGAGAGCTCGAAATAGAGGATTGAGTCATCAAAGACCACCACTTTCAAAATGCAGGATTTGCTGTGATCAGATGATTGCAATGGGTTCTGCCAGTCACCCTACAGCAACATTTGGTTGATTTAATCGGAGAAGGCGCTGGAATGGAATTGTAGTGGTACTAGGCGGCTATTCGGAAAAATTTGTGTCCTTGTAATAGAAAAGATGACTTGATTGCTTCAGTATGGTGGCTACTGTCATACAGCTGCTTTGTATGAGTTTTATGAAGTCAAGGTTACTTTAGAAGAACCGAGGAATAAAATCTGTATACACATAAAGGAGCATTAGATCCTCCTTAGGCTGCATGTACTGATGTCCCTATGCAGAATGTGCCACCCCTCCCACTCTCCTCACTTAGGACCTAAAGAATGCTCGCGCCAAATTTCATGCTTATACAACATCGGGAATTTACATTACATAGGGATGCACTTTTACAGTTAGCATTGAATAATCAAGTTGTGACCCCTTTACTTTTCCCATTTAGGACCTAAAAAATGGTTGTGCCAAATGTCATGTTTGTACAACACCAGGGAGTTGGAGAATTAGTGGCGAGTCAGTCAGTCAGTGAGGGCTTTCACCATAGATAGATAATGTGTGTATGTATAGTATATTATATAATGTAGTTGAGATGTTTGCAGCATTTTTCTACATTTGCCTAAAAGTAGAATGCTTTCAGAAATAGAAGTGTTAATTGTTTATTTTTGTCCATTCACTTTGCATTTTGTTAATTTACAAAAAAAAAAACTAAATCAAATCCATATTTGATGTGACTGGTCTTTTGCCTTCAAAGCAGCATCAATTCTTCTAGTTACCCTTGTACAAAGTCAGGGGTTTTGTGGGGTTCTAGTCAGGTGTATGATTAACTAATTGACAGGTGATAATCAGCATTTTCATATGTAGGTTAAAACATTAACTGAAATAGAAACAGCTGTGTAGTAGGCGTCAAACTGGGTGAGGAACAGCCAAACTTTTTTACAAAGGTGAGGTCGTGGAAGACAGTTTCATGTCACAGCACATACACCATGTCAAGACTGAGCACGAGACGCCAAGAGAGCCATACTGTATCAGAAAGGTTTCTCCCAGACAAAGATTTCAAAGCAGACTGGGATTTCACGATGCGCTGTTCAAGCACAAAAAAACGGACAACACTGACGACTGTAGACACAGAGGTCGGCCAAGGAAGCTTAGTGCAGCAAATGAAAGACATTATGCTTTCTTCCCTTCGAAAGATGTCCAGCAATGCCATTAGCTCAGAATGGCAGAAACCAGTGGGACCCGGGCGCACCCATCTACTGTTCAGAGAAGTCTGGAGAGAAGTGGTCTTCATGGAAGAATTGTTTTCAACATATAAACAAGGCCAAACAACTTAACTCTGCACAAAAACATAGGAATTGGTATGAAGAAAACTGCCAGCAAGTGCTTTGGACTGATGAACCAAAATTTGATATGTTTGGCTGTAACAGAAGGCAGTTTGTTCCCCAAGGAGAGCGGCACAATAATGATTGTCTGCAGGTGGCAGTGAAGATAGTGGAGAGCAGTACAATAATGAGTGTCTGCAGGCAACAGTGAAGATGGTGGAGAGCGGTACAATAATGAGTGTCTGCAAGCAGCAGTGAAGATGGTGGAGAGTGGTACAATAATGAGTGTCTGCAGGCTGCAGTGAAGATGGTGGAGAGCGGTACAATAATGAGTGTCTGCAGGCTGCAGTGAAGATGGTGGAGAGCGGTACAATAATGAGTGTCTGCAGGCAGCAGTGAAGATGGTGGAGAGCGGTACAATAATGAGTGTCTGCAGGCTGCAGTGAAGATGGTGGAGAGCGGTACAATAATGAGTGTCTGCAGGCAACAGTGAAGATGGTGGCGGCTCTGTTCACGTCTGGGGCTGCATTTCACCAAATGGATTTAAAGGCGTTTTCAGGTTTTATGGATGTAATGTTGGAAGGGGACCTGCACATATTGGACATTTATGGTATATCATTAATCCATGAAGAACAAGTATTTGTGCTTTAGCCTACATTTGGATGGTTTTAGGTTTCACTATCGAAAATTGTAAATGCCTAAGATGAACATAACTGTTAATGATCGTAATACACGAGAAGTTCTGCAGCTTTCTTCTATAGTTTTGGATGAACCTCAGTACTTCACCGGTTTTAAGATCTTTGTTTGCCATCAGTAAGTGAGAACATTCCTGTTTACATTCAGTTGTAATAGAGATCTAGTCCTGTTTTCCAATAAAAAAAAAATGCAAAAAATATATATCAGGCCTTTTTCACATGACGTTTTTCGTCTGTTTATTGTATGCCCCAGGTAGGACTTCCAACATTTATAAATTACACAGCGGTAAAATAGATGCCATTATAGTGTATGGCTGATGGATGTGTCGGCCATAGACTACAATGGTATCTGTTTAATGGATACGCCATGAGCTTTACAGGGTGTTAAATAGATGCCATTATAGCCTATGGGTGACGGATGCCACTGTTGGGCTATTACGGCACCCATTTAACATCCTAAAAAGCTCATGATGTATCCATTTGACTGATATCATAAAGTAGCATATGTTACCCATGGGCAACCATTTTGCAACATATAACACGTGAACAGAACTTAAAGGGGTTGTCCCGCGAAAGCAAGTGGGGTTCAGCACTTCTGTATGGCCATATTAATGCACTTTGTAATGTACATTGTGCATTAATTATGAGCCATACAGAAGTTATTCACTTACCTGTTCCGTTGCTGGCGTCCTCGTCTCCATGGTGCCGTCTAATTTCAGCGTCTAATCGCCCGATTAGACGCGCTTGCGCAGTCCGGTCTTCTCCCTGGTGAATGGGACCGCTCGTGCCGGAGAGCTGGTCCTCGTAGCTCCGCCCCGTCACGTTTGCCGATTCCAGCCAATCAGGAGGCTGGAATCGGCAATGGACCGCACAGAGCCCACGGTGCACCATGGGAGAAGACCCGCGGTGCATCGTGGGTGAAGATCCCGGCGGCCATCTTAGTAAGGTAAGTAAGAAGTCGCCGCAGCGCGGGGATTCGGCTAAGTACTAAACGTTTTTTTTTTAACACCTGCATCGGGTTTGTCTCGCGCCGAACGGGGGGGGCTATTGAATAAAAAAACAAAAACCGTTTCGGCGCGGGACAACCCCTTTAAGGCCGGCTGCACACGGACAGATTTGAATTGCAGAATCTGTGGCGGGCGTCCGCCTACGCGTTCTGCAACAAATGCCGTCTATAACATGCTATGGAAAAGTGCTTTTTCCTGCACACAAGCAGAAATGTATTGTGATTTTCCGCTCGCGGAGGAAAAATCGCAGCATGTTTTACTTTTGGGCAGGCGCCGTACAGGCGACTTACATTGAAGTCAATGGAAGCTGTCCGACGCTCGGCCCTTCTGCTTTTGACATTGTGCAAAAGGTTACATGACCTGCGCCATCGCCTAGTGATGCTGCAGGAAAATCTGTACTGCGCATGTTCGCCGGCTGGACCATCCGCAGTACAGAAGGCTGCCTGCACATGAAAAGCAATGACGGGTACTCAGGGTGACCGGCCAGTCGTGTGCAGCCGGCTTAACCAGCAACCGCACTAATCATATATATATTTTTTTTCTATTCTATTGGCCCCTAATGTATTTATACATAGTTATTTGGTCGCCTCTTAGTTGTCTTTTTTTTCCCTAGGATGTATAATGCCATTTTTGACAGCATCTCCGGGTATTCCAGTCCTCCCATTCCATTAATTAATTTAGTTGCCCTTTTTTGAACCACCTCAAACACTGTAACATCTTTCCTGAGCACCGGTGTCCAGAACTGTACGCAGTATTCCATGTGAGGCCTAACAAGTGCCTTTATATAGTGAAAATAAGGGAGATGGAACAATACCTCTATCTCCCTAATTTGCATATTACTCAGAGGAGCAGGAATGGCCTTTTAAGTCTCCTCACTCAGTCTAGGTGCTCTCCCTGAGGAGAAAAGATAAAGCATTTCTTACTCTTAGGCCTCCCTCACACAGGCGTTTGCAGAACCGCAGCGCAGTGTTTTTCAACACTGCGTTTACTGCACATTCCGCCTGGTGTCAGCGTTGCTGGCATGCATTATGGCAGTGTTTGGGCTGCATTTTCAGTACGGCTGTGAAGTCCCGAGAGCGTCACCGAGGACAGCGACATCACCTGCAAGGTGAGGATTGATTTTTTATTTTTTTTTATTTTCTTTTTCTTTTTACTCAGGCAGTGTAGCTAGGGCGTTTAGCGCTGCCAAAAGCGCAATACCAAGTTGTGCTGAATCCGCTGCCTATTCATTTCAATGGGCGATGCAGGGCTAAAAACGGGCAAAAATAGAACATGGGACGCTGTCAAAGTGCAGCTATGAAGACGCTTCCTTTTTCAGCCTTGTGAAAACAGACTCATTAAAATGAATGGGAGCATTGTATAGCGTTTAGCGCCGTGCTGAAAAAGCATCACTAATCGCTGTACGAAAACGCCTGTGTGAGTAAGGCCTTATAGAGTGAAAGAAAAAATGTTCTCGTCCCTCACCCTTATACCTTTTTTAATTCCTCCTCAAGTCTTGATTTGCTTTTGCAGCAGCTGACTGGCATTGACTTTATTTTCTCTTTTTTTTTTATTTTCATTTTTATCCTTTTTAAAACAATAATTTGTCTAAAACCACCTTAAAGGGGTTGTCCCGCGGCAGCAAGTGGGTCTATACACTTCTGTATGGCCATAATAATGCACTTTGTAATGTACATTGTGCATTAATTATGAGCCATACAGAAGTTATAAAAAGTTTTTCACTTACCTGCTCCGTTGCTGGCGTCCTCGTCTCCATGGTTGCCGTCTAATTTTCGCCGTCTAATGGCCAAATTAGACGCGCTTGCGCAGTCCGGGTCTTATCTTCTCAATGGGGCTCCGTGTAGCTCCGCCCCGTCACGTGCCGATTCCAGCCAATCAGGAGGCTGGAATCGGCAATGGACCGCACAGAAGAGCTGCGGTCCACGGAGGAAGAAGATCCCGGCGGCCATCTTCAACCGGTAAGTAAGAAGTCACCGGAGCGCGGGGATTCAGGTAAGCGCTGTGCTGTTTTGTTTTTTTTAAGTCCCTGCATCGGGGTTGTCTCGCGCCGAACGGGGGGGGGGGGTTGAAAAAAAAAAAAAACCAGTTTCGCCGCGGGACAACGCCTTTAAGGCTGACTGTCCACGGGCGTTGGGATATCCCGCGGCGGATCTCTGGGAGCAACGCTATGGAAAGCGTGCACAGCGTTCCCCGCGGCGATAATCCGGCTGCGGGAAACGCAATGCAAAAACGCCTGTGGACAGGCCGCCTAAGACTGACTCTTTAGTGCACAGTGTTTGTTTTAAGTAACTGGTGCTCTGCCAGGCTACACTCCACCCATTGCCTATATGTTCCTTAACTCTACAGCTGGAGACTCTTCTCTGGAAAAGGATTTCTCTGAAGCACTGATTGGACCTACTGTGAGCACACCAAACAGCAGACACTCATCCCCAAGCCGTTCCCTTAGTGGTAAGTATATTGTTGCAGAAGGTCTCCTAGCTAAAAGTCAGGCGTTGAAGCAAGAAGATCCTCTCCTATTCACTGCCAAAATGTTTGCCAGGCTCTGGCACTTGGAGGCTGCAGCAGACAGGGAAATGAAATCCTATCCCTCAGGTAACCGCTTACAAGTTGCTGAACTACATAGAATCCCATAAACTGGCACTGCAGCTTTTATTGACATGTATTAATATTAAAATATATATATATTCCAGTGGAGATATTGAAAATGGGATAATTGAATGGATGAATGCTTTTATTATGCAACACCTTATGCCGAGACCGGTTCTTCACTGGACGATTTATTACACTGCAAATATTGTACATGTAGAAAAGTTTTAGCAGCTCTCCATGTATTTTATAGATCATTCTCCATTCCGTACAGTGGAAATGACGAGATCCAAGACTCCTACACTGCTCACTATTGTTTCTTTGTGGTCACTCTACTGAGCAGAGCTGCACAATCTTCTGCCCGGGGGCTATGTGTGGCTTGCAATGTTGCAATGCTATTCTGTGTAGCCCCCCCTCCCCATCTTGACTCGAAAGTCTGTGGTTTCCATATTGAAGAGGAGTGGTATACGCTCAGGAGCAGGAGAGGGAAAGTACTAATGGTGCACTGTTAGCCATCTCTGGGTCCCCTATATGTCAGAAGAATGGGGTCTCTTGACCCCTGCTATACACTCCATATGGGAGTTAAAGTTGTTTATCCAGACATGCACCTCTCCACTGTAGTTCATAGTTGTTACCACAGCACCCATCATTTTCAATGGATATAGGTGTAAGGTCTTCTCTCTCGAGCGCGGTTTTGGGAGAAGTGGACCTCCATTGTCTTGATGGGTGGGAGTCCTGGAACTAAATCCAGATATTGATAACATATACTTTTGATATGCCATTAATGTCTCATAGGGCAATACCCCTTTATGTTTTATTGCAGGGAGTGCTTCAGTGTGGCCCTAGAACTAGTAAAGGTTGTGCAGCTGTGCCGTAGGGTCTGATACTTTGAAGACCCTGCACAGAGCGATGGCTTCTCTCCAAGTACAGTAATTGTATCGATGGATAGATGCAACAAACGGGGCAATGTTTTTATTTTTCTTTTCTCTTAGTCCCAAGTAGATTCCTGATGTGGCTTGTTAGAAAGTCAGGCTTTGCCTTCTAGCTACTTTCCAATAGGTGGCAGTATAGAGTCATTGGCACAACAAATTTCCTAGAGGCGTTTTGCATGAATTAGAAGTCTCCTTATGCCTACTTGGCTTTCTCCATAAGTAAAAACAGTACATGTCCCAAGCCTTGATTTAGACTGTAATGAAACTCAGAATAAACATCTGGTATAGCTGGTTCTCTTCCAGTTTAGACTACATTCAGATTGAGTCTTAAAACCCCATTCGGAAGTTCTATCTGGACAGTGGTTTTGGCCACCCAGATGGAACTCCGGATGGGATCATATGCTGCGATTGGTAAAGCAAAGCACCTTTGGTCTGTATTTTAGCAGGTCCTGTATAGTTGAGCAGGTCCTATATAGGTTCAGTTCCTAAATTTTTGGCTGGACAGAATAATATGGTTGACTCTGCTTTTCTGTCCGGCTAGTCGCCTGGTGTGAGATGTAGTAGGACACACGATTTGGCTAAATGATTTTATTACACTACCTAATTCCAAAGTGCAGCAATCAATGCTGCTAGCCAGCTGTCCACTGGCCCCTTACTGTACTCGAGAGGAGCCGACTTCATTCTTCGTTCATTCCTTTTCATTCTCCGCTGCTGGCTCTTTTATTTGTTGTAATATCTATGTCATTTAATTTCTGATGTTTTTTTTTTTTTGTTTTTTTTTTGCCTTTTATAGCAAACTCTATAAAGGTAGAAATGTACAGCGATGATGAATCTGGGCGTCTTCTCAACCATGAAGACCGGCTAAGTGAGAAAGAAGATGGGGTCATGCCTGATGACTCGCTGGTCGAGCCACTTGGGTACTGTGATGGTCCTGGGCAAGATCCCCATTCTCCAGGAGGCATCCGCTTACCCAATGGCAAGCTGAAGTGTGACATTTGTGGGATGGTGTGCATTGGTCCTAATGTGCTGATGGTGCATAAAAGAAGCCACACGGGTGAGCCTGATTACATGGAACGATATAGCTGGCCAGTTGGTTAGTTTTTCCTCGTATGTACTCAATCATAATATTTGATTGAAATCATGCTAGTGCTGACATTTTAGATAAATGACCTGGGGAGCAGTAAAAGGAAATGTGGTCTGTATTTACGCATAGCGTACAGATTGCTATAGAGAAGCCATGTCTTGAGAGGGGTCAGTCGGTTTAGAATTAGTGATTTGCAGAGTATATAGTATAAAGTTTTATATTTTTGGAGAGTACTAGCTAGCATACCAAAAAAACTGATTTTAAGGTTAAAACAAGCCATGGTGTCACCCAGCATAGACCTATTTCACCCAGGTGTCAGTACTCCATTGTTCTATCTTCTTTGCAGCAGTCTATACTCTGCTTTGCAATGTAGGCAGGTTGTCTAGAGCAGTAGAAGTAGGCAAAGACTGGTGGGCCTTAGCTCCATGTGTCAATAAGATACTAACCAGCTTGCTGTTGTGTTGCAGCACTCAGCGGGGACTTTATGTTTGATGCTGTTTCAGGTGAACGGCCATTTCACTGTAACCAGTGTGGTGCCTCCTTTACCCAGAAGGGGAACCTTTTGCGTCACATCAAACTGCACTCGGGTGAGAAGCCTTTCAAGTGTCCCTTCTGTAACTACGCTTGCCGCCGGCGGGATGCATTAACAGGTCACCTGCGCACACACGCTGGTGAGTGTGCCTGAAGTATTGTCCACACCATCCTAACTTTTTTTTTTTTTTCTTGACACTGCACTATCACAGTTCTAGTATACAGTGGTATTCACATTGCATGCTGGTGTGTATATATATAAAGCAGTCTGCTAACTTTTTAGGTGTAGACACAATGAGGGGGATTTATCAAGTGAATTTAGTTACAAAAATTTTTTTTTCTTTTTCAAGTTGCAAAGTATGAAGCATAACTATTTGGGGTATAATTTGCAACTTTTCACTCCACTCATCACTTTCGAAAAGTGGGCAGGCTTAGCTGAAGTGGGCGGGGTGAACACATTTATTACGTTTTAAGACTGAAAATGATTCAAAAAGACACTTTTTCATTGCCAGGGTAGATTTTCATTCTCTGGCTTAAAAGGGGTTTCCGGGCTTTTACTATTGATGTCTTGTCCGCAGGATAGGTCATCAGTAGTTGATGAGCGAAGATGTGCCGCTGGGGATCCCCGGCGATTTAACTAATCCTCCGGGCCACGGACAATGCGGTAGGGCTGGATGCCGTCATCAGGGATGGAGCTAGTAGTCTTAATAGGCAGCTTCACTCCCATTGAAATCAATGGGAGCAAAGCCGCCTATTAGGGCTCCTTCCCATTGGCGATTGCGTTTTTTGTTTTTTTTCCCCCCCCCACGAGAAAATTGCTATTTTGCGATGATTTTTCTTGCAAAAACATCACTGTCGCTTGCGATTTTCAGCGATACACTTTTGGCTCTGCATTGGGGTCGAAGCCAGAATTGTAATAGGTGGCTTCACTCCCATTGATTTCGGTGAGTGAAGCTACCTAATAGACTTCCCGCTTTGACCCCGGTGACTACACTGATAATGGGCTAGGCGATCAGCTGTTTGCTGGGAATCCCGAGCGGAGGATCCACACTGATCAACTATTGATGACTTATCCTCAGTGGTAAAAACCCCATGAAAACCCCCTTTAAGGACTCCTCTTTATAAATGTAGCCTGTTGCACTCCAGCACACCTCAGTTTAAGACTAACCTATAAAAACCATCCTTAATAAATCCCTCCATTTTTTGTTTATATTGTTGCTGTTGTATGTTCTCATTTTTTTACCTAATAGTTTTGTGTCTTTTATGTTGCCTTATTCATAGTAGTGGTACAGCACCGTGAATCCTCTGTATACTAGGAATTGACTCTGGTTCTTCTTTTGGGATATTCCTGATTAGAAATGCATGCCAATAGGAATCTTGTCTTATCTTTCACATTATGATGGGTTTTTTTTTGTTTTTTTTTGTTTTGACAGCTGTTATATTTTTCACTGTATGTTATATAAAAGACACAACACTACACGAGTTTCTGCAGGGGGTACATGCTTCAAGACATTCTTACACAGCTAATTGATCTACATGAATCTCCTATTACTGGGATATGTTTCTATTAATTGTCATTTAATTCATTTTCAGTGAAGATTTCTCCTGTAGTGTTTATCCAGATAATTGTGCATTGTGGGTGTCCTAATTTTTTTCTATAGTTTTAGTATTTTTAGTTGATTGACTTTAACCTCATAAGCTGAATGCAAAACCAACTCCGATTTTTTTTTTTCTAAATGAACGTTTTCTTCAATTTTACTCTGCCCACTTTCTATATTAAGCTTGTAGGACACATGTCTCCTGTTTTATGGGCAGGCTCTATTTTTCATTTTTTCCAGTCTCCTCCCCCACAGTCGGCAAGCCTTACAAGTGCAACTACTGCGGCCGCAGCTACAAGCAGCAGAACACACTGGAGGAACACAAGGAGCGCTGCCACAACTACTTACAGAGCCTTGGCAGTGAAGGCCAGCATCTGTCTGCCCATTCAGGTGAATGAGACCTTTTATATAAATGTGCGGTTTTGAAATTTTCACTTTTTTTAAAATTCTGATAATTTAACCCTTTCCAACAGGGTATTTTTACCATCTATTGCCAGCCATTCCGCTGTCAAAGCCTCTCTGGCGCACACACACTGGCTTTAGGCAGCAGATGGCACCGTTGTATAACAGCAAAAAGAGAAAGCCTTTTAGGAAACCCTGAATCCATAATTAGATTGGAAAGGGTTAAAAGGGTTTTCCAGAACTTTATATTGACGGCCTATTTTGATTATACGCTGTCAATAACGAATTGGTGGGGGTGGTCCAACTCTTGGTACCAACATTATTTAGCGTCCCCTTCATTGTTGACCAAGCGCAGCACTGTACATTGGGTAGCAGCACAGTCCCATTCACTTAAGTGGCACTAAGATAAAGTACTAGGCAGAGTTGCTACAAATTGTACAGAGCTGTACCTGGTAAACAATGAAGAGGCCAGAGCGCAGGGACCCCTTCAATTGCCAATATTAGTGAGGGTCAGAACCCCGTGATCTGATATGATATTGATAGACTATCCTAAGGATAGGCTATCAATTTTACAGTTCTGGAAAAATGCCTTTTGTGGCCTAATATTTCTTTAAAGTGGCTACAAAGAAGTCTTTCGGTCCTGCCGAAATGTTTAGTTTGGAATGCTTTATCCAGCAATCAGAAATAGTGAATGGATCTCGCACTCCTACTTGGTATAGGCCCTGTGACCAAGTGTCTCCCTGACCGCTCAAGATGGCTTAACTCAATCACACTCTTGACAAGACAGGTATAACTTTTAAAAATGTAATCAAAGTCCCAAAATCTTGGTTTGGCCTAGTCCGATTCACAGATGCCCTCCTAATAGGAGTCCCAAATGAAATCTGCTTCCCTACTTATGGAGCCTTTTTCTTCATAACCGAGTGGAATAAGAATACAAAGTTCAAGTGAGTTGATCGAAAATTATTTACCTTGGGTTTGGGCTGCACAGTGACTTCAATTACATAACTACATCAACTAGAGAAGTACATTGAGTCATACAATCCTTCTTAATGCAGCTTTAGTATATAAATGCATCATCACCTGTGATCTTTTTAGCACTTCTAGCACAGAGTTTAGTTTTGAGAGAAGAAGAAAGAAGTTGCATGACTGGAGAAAATATCCAGTTAATACTGGTCTTAGGGCAGATCTTAACTCAGATTTTCTATAATGTAAAACTTGCATTCCATGTGAGTGTTTTTTTGGTTATAGTAGAAAAAAATAATACACAAATTGAAATATGACAAGTCTGTTTGTTCTCAGCCAACTATTCCAATATTGAGTATGCATACAGATCTCCCCTCTGCTTCATAAGGCTGGTCTCTTCACATTTAGCCTTCTATCCTCTCCATTTCCTTTCTGCTGAAATACCGACCAGGACACACAGTTATTGTGCCACTGTACACGCTTGCCACTTTGAATTACTCCAGGAAAATCTCTGGGGGTTTCTGCGCTGACATGGTAATAATAAACCTGCCGTTTAAAGGGGTGTTGAACTGTCAATTGCCTTTTTCTCACGATTGCCAATCAATTATTGATGACCTGAGATCTGCTACTCAAGATTTTCACCGATCAGCTGTTCCTCAAGTGGATAGAGGCAGAATCAGACAGCTCTGTCAACATCACAGTGGTCATGGTAGGTATTGCATTGAATTCAGTGGCTGCTATGTCTGCATGAGCAACCCCGTCTGCTGCAGTATTGACAAGGCTGTCTGCTTCCGGCTCTGCCTGCACCGACGGCTGGCCAGGCAAATGGCTGATCAGGAATCCTGAGTGGCAGACCCCTGGCAGTCACCTATTGATGATCTACCCTGAAGATACATCAATCAACAGTTAAGTCCTGGAAAACCCCTTTTAAAAACTGTTTCATTTTTGTTGGTATCGGAGCACTAAAGTAAAATTACAAAGCAAATAAAACATTTCTCAAAGAAATGTTAATATAACCCAATTTGTATGGTAATGTTCCTGGTCAGTAATTCCATTGGAGACACCAGCGAAGTCATGGTGATCGGTTTCTGTAGTCAACAAGACTACATATAGTCTTTCATATATGACAAAAAGATTTGACAAGGCTCCTCTTGATTCTAGGCTTTATAAGACACAAGTAGATGTGTATTTACTTACTTGAATACATACGAAAACTTTTTTAAAAACTAGCTCAAAACTGCATCACAAGTGGGCAGACTCTCACATAGAGGGAGTTGTGCTTGGACAGATAAATCTTGACTATTTAGCTTTGACGCACGAACTCAATAGTACTGACAAAAAGTGAAAAAATAGTCTTCAGATACAAGAAAATAAGAGGTAGAGTTGGGATGTGTCCGAAATGGCTACAGGCAGCAGGAGTAGACTGACAGCCTACATCCTGTCAGTTGGCTACTGACAGGCATTTCATTAACAGAATGCAGGCTGCTATAAAGAGACTGTTCTGCTGGCAATGCATGCAGGGAAATTGTAGAAAAACGCACCTTTCAAATTATCATCGTTTCTGCTGCAAAAAGAACCATTGCAACCCTTACAAAGTAGAAGATTGCTAGTGAAGTACTGTAATGGAGTCCTAAAGCTGCAGTCTGGAGCTTTACGCCCGTACTTCTTCTGCAAAGTAATTTGCAACTCGTAGCGCTATGCTATGACTGACGTAATATCGCTTGCGTGTCCCAGGAGTTATAGAAATCGTTGCCTGTACTGAGGCAATTGATTACCTATATTGATAAAGCATGCTAGATAGCACCAACCATTGGCCCTATCTCTTCTCTCCTTTCCCTTCAGGTGAGGAGATACGAGACCTGGATCTGGGACCAGATGCCCTGATGCACCACTCCTCTGACCCGCCGTCTTTTATGGATCGGCTGGCGAGCAACCTCACAAAGCGCAAGCGCACCACACCTCAGAAATTCGCTGGTAAGAGCACATTTAAATGTGCCAATAGGTGGCACTGTGGAGGTTTTATTCCATCTCCCTTGTGTGCAGGAGAGGATGCTGACTCAGTATTGCCACCTAGTGGCAAGTTCTTTAGATAGCGATAACATTTTCATCTCCTGGTTTTCTGCTGTAGACTCTGAGAAGCACATTAGTATTGTGGTATAACTACTAGGAGAGCTGTGACTTTTCCAAAACTTTATTTTGAAGACCATAAAATCTTATATTAGGCAAGAGGAAAGAAGTTATCACATGGCATGTTGTGTTTTGGTCTTTTTCCCCCATAAATATGACAGATATGCACGACCCAGTCACCCATGTGAAAATTATATATCCGGTGTGTTTCTTTAATAATGACAGATTATTCCCACAGTCACGTTTCCCTCACCACTGTGTCTATTTGATATGATTTTTTCTTCCTTAGAGGTTTTAGCCTAAATGTTCTTTCATAAATTCCTGTTTTTTTTGCTTACAGTTTCTTAGTTGGTCAATGACTTTAGCTAATATTTCAAACTTTTATTTAGGTGCCGCAGTCACTAGCTAATATCTACCGATGTGTTAGTGCTCTCAGCCAGTCAGCATTAAATGGAGCTCTTCCAAGTGATGCAAGTTGGCTCTGATTTCCTATGTCTGAATACATTTGCAAGAAAAAGTGAACTCTTTGGAATTGCCTTGATGTTTGCATTTATTAATATTAAAATGTGGTCTGTTTTCATCTAATATGGGAGATTTTAACTATCCAGGCATTTGTTGGGAAACTCTCACAGGTAAAAGTAATGGATCCAATGATTCTTATCCGCTCTTGCTGACAACCTTATCTTCCAAAAGGTCGAAGAGAAAACAAGGAGATCTGCTATCTTGGACCTAATTCTTACCAACAGGGAGGGAATGGTTGAGGAAGTAAGGGTGGCTGGGACCTTAGGAGGCAGTGATCATGCTATCCTTGAATTTTGGATGAAAAGGGGAGGAAAATCTGAGAAAACTCGGACATCAAGGTTGGATTTCAGAAAGGCAGATTTTAATGATCTCAGAAAGAGGATAGGAAGGATCCAATGGCTGGATGTTCTTTAGGACAGAAATGTCCAAGAAGGTTGGGAAATATTGCATAATGAGATTCTCAAAGCACAATCGTTAACAATCCCTAAAAGAAGGAAGAATTTAAAGAGACCAGGATGGATGAAAACAGAACTTGCACACACGTTAAAAAAGAAGAAAAATCTGTTTATCTAATGGAAAGAGGGGGGAATATCCAAAGAATATAATACGGTCTGCAGAAACTGTAGGGCAAGTGTCAGAAAAGCTAATAATGAATTGAGGATTGAAACAGAGGCCAAAAGCAATAAAAAAGGATTTGGGGGGTATGTCAAAAGCAAAAGAAAAGTCAAAGATGCTATTAGGTGCTTACTAGATTAAAATGGTGAATTAGTTAAGAATGATGTTGAGAAGGCTGAACTTTTAAATTCCTATTATGTATCTGTTTTCTCTCAGAAAGTAGATGGAACATCAGCCGATCTTCCCTGTGCTATTGGGGGAATAAAAGAATGCAGGCTATCTATAAGCTAGGATACTAAAGGAAGCAGCGGAGGTAATTGCTGAGCCACTCGCCATAGTCTTTAAAAATTCCTGGAGAACATGAGACGTCCCAGAAGATTGGAAAGGGCAAATATTGTCCCTATCTTCAAAAAAGGGGAGAAGGTGGATCCAGGTAACTACAGGCCTGTGAGCTTAACTTCTATACCAGGAAAGATCTTTGAACAAATTATTAAACAGCATGTATGCAAGTACTTGGATAAAAACTGAGTAATTAGCCAGAGTCAGCATGGATTTGTAATAAACAAGTAATGCCAGACAAATCTAATTTCCGTCTATGACAGAATCACCGACTGGTTTGATAAGAGAAATGTGGTACATAAAGTATATCTTGCCTTTAGTAAAGCATTTGACAAAGTATCTTATACCATACTTATTGCAAAAATGACCAAGTATGGGATCTACAAGGCAACTGTTAGGTGGATTTACAACTGGCTGAGCGATCATAATCAAAGAGGGGTCATAAATGGCTGCACATCCAAGTGGAAGAATGTATCAAATGGGGGTACTACAAGGCTCTGTCCTAGGCCCAGTGGTGTTCAACATTTTTATAAATGATCTGGAGGAGGGAATCAATGGGAAACTGATCAAATTTGCTGATGACACAAAGCTAGGAGGGATAGCTAACACTAGGGAAGAGAGAGAGAGTATTCAAAAAGAGAAAGAAAAGCTTGAACAGTGGGCGGCAACTAACTGAGCAGTATTTAACAAGGAGAAATGTAAAGTCCTACATCTGGGCAAGAAAAATGAAAAAAAGCACATACAGAATGGGAGGAATTGGGCTAAGCAGCAGAACATGTGAAAAAGACTTGGGTATACTAATAGATCATAGACTGAACATGAGTCAATAATGTGATGCAGCAGCCAAAAAGGCAAACACAATTCTGAGATGTATTAAGAGAAGCATAGAGTCTAGGTCATGTGAGGTAATTATCCCCCTCTAGTCTTAATCAGACCTCATCTGGAATAATGTATCCAGTTTTGGGCACCCCACTTTCAAAAAGACATCGACAAACCTGGAGCAAGTTTAGAGAAGAGTTACCAAGATGGTGAACGGTCTGCAAATCATATCCTATGAAGAACTGTTAAAGGATCTGGGAATGTTTAGCTTGCAAAAAAGAAGGCTGAAAAGGAGATTTAATAGCTTTCTACAAATATCTGAAGGGCTGTCACAGTGCAGAGGGATCAGCCCTATTCTCATTTGTACAAGGAAAGACTAGAAGCAATGGGATGAAACTGAAAGGGAGGAGACACAAATTAGATATTCAAAAAAACTTTCTGACAGTGAGGGTGATCAGTGAGTGAAACAGGTTACCACAGGAGATGGCAAGTTCTCCTTCAATGGAATTGTTCAAACAAAGGCTGGACATATCTGTCTGAGATGATTTAGTGAATCCTGCACTGAGCAGGGGGTTGGATCCGATGACCCTAGAGGTCCCTTCCTACTCTACCGTTCTACGATTCTATGATTAGAGAGAAATACAATCTTAAGGTTTTAACATACAAACAGTTATATTGTTTATATCTTTTATTGAGCACATCTCTACAGTGCGGGGAGGAAAAGTTAGTGAATATCTGTGTTACTTACCCCTCCGAGTAAATTGGCAAAAGGTGTTTCAATTTTAGGAGATAACATTGGAAGTGTTGGTTTCATGGGTGCTTTGCCTATTAAATAAAGACACTAAAAGCTTGGTTACTGACAGATCTGTTCCTAAGAAAAATTGGCTAGTGTGAGTGCCACGATTCAAATCAGAAGACGTTATAAAGACGAATGAAGCTGGATAAAAAGCTGTTCAACCATCACTCAAGACCTGGGTGTACATCAGTTCATGGTTAGATAAATGATTTACTAAGGGAGAAAATTAAGGACTGTTGGCTCTCTCCCCAGTAGTTAAGATCACTCCAAGATCACAACAGGCAATCCTGAAAGAGGTGAGAAAGAACCCAAAGATAACCGCTAAAGACAAATAGAAGAAACTGTTCCTATGAACATCTCCATGAACAGACAAAAATGGGATTTTTTTTTTTTAGCATAAATGCACAACCCTTAATCTGGAGGAAAAAGAACACATCACACCAATTCTAAAACCTCATCCCAACTGTGAAGCTTAGTATGTTGGACATTTGTCTCCCTTCAGCCTATCTAGTTCAGCCTGTTTCCATCCCCCCCCTTGTTGATCCAGGGGAAGGCAAAAAAAAAACCGCCAATGAGGCAGAAGCCAATTTAGCCCATTTGAGGAAGAAAATTCCTTCCCGACTCCATAATGGCAGTCAGAATAATCCCTGGATCAACTTTTTGAAAGTTCCTATCTCATTTCAAAACTCGGATCAACAACCCCATCTTGGTGGAGGGAGCGTTGTATTTTGTGGCTGCTCTGCGCTCAGAGCCTGGACGTCTTGCCAACCTTTTACAGAAGAATGATAGGGTAGCAGGTTATCACCTTAGACTGAAGAGACATTGGATGATGTAACAAGACAATAACCTAAAGCACACTAATTTATATTAACTAAAGAATGGTCGAAAACAAAGATTTGTGCTTTGGAATGATCTTGACTATAATCCTATTGAAGCGTTGTAGCATGACCTGAAGAGGGCTGTGCACGCAAGGCATCACAGAAATATTGTTGAACTGAAACACACATGCAGGAAGAAATGGTCTGAAGTTCCTCTTTCACAAGTCTTAATTGCAGCTACGGGAAATGTTTGTTGAAGATGATTCCTGCTCAAGGGGAATCTATAGGGCATTAAATTCAAGGGTTCACTTAGATTTTGTCCCCGCACTGTGTTTTTTTTGCCTAATAATATACTCAATAAAACTTGAACAATACAATAGTTTATTAGTTTAGGTAGATTGTCATTGAATATATATAATATGTAATTGTAACATGGGTAACAATTAGAACACATTTGTATTAGTAATCAATTCAGAAATCCAAGAAATTCCAATGGATTCACTTTTTTTTGCAACTGTACCAACATGCAGTACAAGGCAAAGTTGCTTTAAAGCTGAAAGTATAAGTCGCTACTTTAGTGCACCAGAGTTTTAAATCCTACTCCACATTTGATGGTGAACAATAAAGTAACTGTTACATTTGTTGTGACTCCTTACATTATCGAACCAGTTTATACTTTGTTGCCATTGCTTTCAAGGCTTTTTTTTTAGCGTAGTGTGATATAGAAATGAGACCATATCTTATCCTCTGTATTTTCTTGTCTTTTCAGGGGAGAAGCAGATGCGGCTTAGCCTTGCTGATCTTCCATATGACATGAACTCTAGCTTTGAGAAAGACCTAGAGATGGTTCCTCACCACCCTCTTGATCCATCATATGGAAATCCATTAGCTTTTGTTGGAGGTCCAATGCGCTTGCCACCTACAAACTGCATTTCAGAAATAACCCCAGTCATTAGCTCAGTGTACACCCAACTCCAGCCTATGTCAGGAAGGCCAGACATGCCAGGAAACCGTGAAGCAGCAGAGGGCCACGAAGACTTACCAGATGGGACCCAGATTCATTACAGAGTACGGACTGAGCATGGAGCTTCTCCTACGAATGGCTGTCAGGACTCAAACACAGACTCTGAAAGCAACCATGAAGAGAGAGGCTCTCAAGCCACCAGTAGCCGGCAAAGCCCGGCTTATGCCAAAGAGGACCATAGGCCACCTGAATCAGGTGCAGTAAATCCTTCCCGCTCTGGGCCTGGCACTGCCAAGGAAACCCTGCGGGTACTGGGAGAGGATGGTGAGCAAGTGAAGGTATTCAAGTGTGAGCACTGCCGTGTACTCTTCCTAGACCATGTAATGTTCACTATCCACATGGGATGCCATGGCTTCAGAGACCCTTTTGAGTGCAATATATGTGGCTATCACAGTCAGGACCGGTACGAGTTCTCATCCCATATTGTGAGAGGAGAGCACAAAGTTTAACAGAGGGGTAGGGGGAACTGAACTTGAACTCCCTCCCCCTCTCCAAAAAATAAAAGGCCCAGAGACGCAGTCAGACCGTGTGGCTGATGGATGTTTACCATCAGATTTTTCAAGGTTCAACTCCTTTTACAAGGTTTTTTCGATGTTTTTTTTTTTTTTTTTGTGATGAGACTGGGTGGAACATGGAAAATTGTAAGCACTTTTTAAATGTTTTTTTGTTTGTTTTTTTTTCTTTCATAATTTAATTTAGCACTACTGTAATTTGTTACAGGAGATGAAAAAAAAATTCTTCTCCTGAGACCTACAAATGCAAATATAGTGCTGGATGTGTCACTGTGTGAAGCTTTAAAGGGGTTTTCTGGGCACAAAATGGAAATTGTGAAAATGCTGAAATCTGGGAGGTACAGCTAAGTAGCAGCAACTTGTAACTTTTTCTCTGCCACTCCCGACCCTCTTCTTCGTCCCGTGCAGCCGCTGATCTGCCGCTGTGTTTACATGCATCACTTCCGCAGTAAACACAGCAACAGACTTACCTTCAGCTTCCAGCATGCATTGAGCTTGTTTACTGGCCAGCATTGTAGCTCCGCCCACATCTCACAAGTCCTACAACTTACTAGCACCAACCTTCCTCATTCAGAGACAGACCAGACCTTCCATCACTCTGAACTGCATATGAGCAATACAGCGCAGTGCTTCTGCTCCGCTCCTCCCATCATGCACTGCTCACAGGAAGTTGAAGGCTATGGACAGGAGAGGAAGTAGCAAATGCAGACAAGACCTCAGAGGAAGTGGAGATATTTTTCAGGTGGAGGGTCACAAGACAGATAGAAAATGAAGAAAGCTAGACTGGAGCAGTGAACCGATTACAAAATTACTTTAATATGATGATGTACATTAGATTTTAAAATGTTAGTCTGTGCCCAGAATACCCCTTTAAATGTGCAAGAGGAAGGAGTCGTTACAGTTGTTCATAGTGAAAAAGTAGCAAGGCACTACTGGAGCTTTTATCCATTGGGGAACACAAATAGCGGTTCGGCAGATGCACTTAAAGCGCCTTGTTGCCTTTTGGGGGGTACACTTGGCATTGCCAGTGATCAGCACGCACAGAAATTGGTGGCATAGTGTAACCAGCCAACATCTGCTTTCCCCCACTTGTGAGTGAACTAAAATCTTGGTAGCTGTTACAGGTTATTGAGAGTTGTACTTAAGGTCGCCTTTTTATTTATTTTTTTTTTTTTCAAGCTCTTGGTATTTCTTTCTCACAGTATGGTCTTCTAATTTCAGAACCTGGTAAACTTTGAACGGCTTTGTAGACACAATGCTTGTCATGTTAATGGGCAAGTGTAGCACCTTAATAAGACTGTTTGGTAATTGCAATCAATAGAACTCGCCCTGAAGCCTCACTATAGAATGAAGCCCTCTTCTACATTTTCTTTTCTTTTTTTCGGTCCTTTGCACTGACTGACTATTTAAAACTTTTGATTTAGAACACATGGAAAGAAAAATATGCTACCAAGTGTAAGTTGTCCGCTCCTTTCCATTTGAGTTGTACCCAAGTCTTATTGTTAATCTACCTGTTTTATTTTCTTTGGTGTATTTATTTTTTTTCCTTTATCTTGCTAGTCTTGGCTGCAGTAATCTGTCTAGCAGAGCAAAGTTTTTAACTTTGTTTTATTATGACCCCCTATTGTATTCGTGTGGTTTTATTTTCTTGAGCGCCATGTTTGTAGGTAATTTTGTTGTATATCGAACTAATTGTCATGCACTTTCCTTTCCTACATTATGAACCAGTTTTGTTCTGCACATTATTACTCGCATATGTGTATTAATTTAATAACTTAAAATAGTGAGTCACTTTAAGAAACTAGAAGCCCATGGGAAAAAGAATGTACTTCTTGACCCCCCAAATATTTTAGATTTATTGTCCTATTGGTGCATAAACGCAAGCTGCCTGTGTCTGATGGGAAGGCCTTATCCATCCAGCTCTAGTATAGTTTCATATGGGACTTGTATATTAAGTGCCAAGAACTGAATTGAATCTTGCCAGGATAAAGCAGAGTAATCTGTTCCCAAGCAAAACCATGAAGAAAAGTTTCCCTGCTTTGACCTGACGACGTATAATAATTCATTTCACTAAATACACTGCTCCCACACAGAACTGTATTACGGCAGCTCGATGGGGAAGTAGTTAGTGTCTATATAGATGGTGCTTATAATGAAACTTCGTAATCACTTTTTGGAGCACTGATATGAAATGAGTACAAGACCTGTACATAATAGGACCTCAAAACCCTCCACTCCCAAAGAGCAAGTAACAAAATGAAGGGTTAACCCTTAGTGTGCAAAAAAACGTATGCACTCGCATATGTGTATTTAGCAAGGGGAAAAATTGTGTTTTGTAAGGCCTTCATTAAAGGGAATCTGTCGGGTCCCCTAAGGTACTCAGGTAGCGGGCAGCAGAGTAAGTGACGGGCACACTGAATTTAGCAGTTTGTCACTTATCTCTTTTTAGTAGTTTTGCAAATCCTACTTTTGAAACTTTGCAAGGCTGGACTACATAGGAGTCCAGTGAAGCTCATGCATATTCATGTGTGCATGCTTCTCCTCCCTTCAGTTGCTGATTGGCAGGTCCTTCCATGCTAGTGTATCTACAGAAGGACCTTCCAGTCAGCATCTAGCGGGAGGATGAAGGCAAGAAAAGCATGCATATGTGACTATACATCGACTTCAGTGTACTCTTCTCCAGTCCGGCCCTGCAAAGTTTCAAAAGTAAGATGTGCGAAACTACTAAACGGATCGGTAAAAGTTACAATCTGTGTCTACCGATTAGTAGACCTGACTGGTTCTCTTTAAAGCATGTTTTAAGGAATTGTTGAGGCAGAAATTCCGTAATGAAAATTTACTCATTTTGCTCATATCTTATGGGGCTTTTGTATGTTTGTGTTTTTTTTTTTTTTCCTTTTTAAGTCAGTATTTACCCTGCAGAATCATCACCCGACAGACTGATTTCCAATAAATGGACGCCTGCATTCTGCAAACCATTCTCAAGTGCTGAGACTTTCAAACTTCTCATAGCCCTACATGTATTTCTTGAGATGCTTTACTTGGTTAAAGGAATTTATTTAGGCTTTTTTTTTTCCCCTTCATTTTGCATTAATGGCTGCAAAGGCGGAATTTCTCTTTAATCTCCTTATGGCCCATTCTGCCTGGAAGTGGTTAATGCGTCTTGACTTGACTGTACACCCTCTTCAGCTCCATGGATCAGGCTATGCTTATGGTGTGCCATTGGCAATGGGATTTGCTGCATAAGTGTCTGTTTGCTTGTGTGACAAAATGTGCAAAACAATTGTGGAAATACATGACCCAGGCGGCTGGATTCCAGAATTTTCAATTTGTGTATTTTATGAAGTATACCCTACTGTTACAGTTTAATTTATGAACATATCGTACAAGTGCCTTCTGCACTCTGGCAATCTAGTTGGAGGAACCTAGCACTGGCCAGTTCTAAAAGCTGGGGTTTCTGCAGTTCTGATACCTCCTGTATGAGGAGACTTGCTGAAACAAGACGAAACAGTATTTGGTTATGTGGTGGGAATTGTTTTTTTTTTTTTATCCTCTTCAAGTTCTAAACTTTTTGCCCTTTGAGCCGCCCTTCATTTGAGGAACGCTGATCATTGTAACCGTTCTTTATTAGCTATGAGTCTGTTTCTGTTCCGTTGTATTTGAGTGTACGTTTGTTTCTACATAACATGTATTTTAATTATGTGATTTTTTTTCTTTTGTGTGATGCAGTAGTATCTCAAGCCTGGTGCCTGCAGAAGAAATAAAAGTGAAGCCCTTAGATTAAAGTTGCACTAAAATTTTTGAGAAATGCCTGCTTATATTTTTTGTTTATTCCCCGACACTTTCTACCCTCGTGGCAGATTTACTTTGCATTTTCCGCAGCAGAGAAAATCCTGCACCAAAATCCACACCGTAATCCTCACCATGTGCTGCGAATCCACAGCAGAATTTACACCTTCAATTGAAAGCGTGAAATCTACTGCAAATCTTTGGCAAAATCTAAAATGCTGTGGATTTTTTTTTTTCCGCTGCAGGAAATCCACAGTAAATCCGCCATGTGTGAATATCCTCTAAGAGCAGCTTCACACAGGCTGCAAGAATTCTGCAGCACTTACAGTACAACCCTGATGGAGATTTCAAAAATCGCCTTTAGATGGAGCGGAAATATTTAGAATCCACAGCGTTTTTCAAATAAAATGCTGTGGATTCTACATCCACAGCATGCCTATTTAATACTGTGGATTTCAACCATTGAAATGTACCGGTTAAAACCGACAGCTGATACACTCCAAATAATTGGCAAAAGCTGCAATGTTGATTTACGGTGTATTTGCTGTGGGTTTTCGGCTACAGAGAGCCCACAGCACATGCTTCCTGTGTGAAGGTACCCTGATCGTTTCCCTGTACGGCACTCCAGTGTCATTAATTGTGAGGGTAGCTTGTTTTTAATCTGTCAGTAATTGAGCTTGCCATCTCGTATGTGTGTCCTGATAGCATGGGCATCCTATCTGACATGTTTTATACATTGACACAGAATTAGAAGTAAAAATGTTATGAAAAAAATCAAAAATTTGCTTCTTTGTTTTTGTATATTTTTGGTTTTACCCCAAAGAAATCTATTTATATGTCGCAGATTTTTTTTTTTTGCAGATAGTGTTGCAGATCTGCAGCAGGTTTCAACCCTTTCAATTTAAATTCAATGAAAGCTGCTGCAGATCTGCATGGAAATCCTAAACAAAATCTGTAGCAAATCAATAGGTGTAAACGCACCTTAGAATGATCTCCTGTAGCATTTGTCATTAAGGTCTGTATGGCAGCCATGGCTCGGCCCAGCAGAAAGGTTTCTAAAAAAGCATTATATGGTTTGTCCTCCCATTGTCTTTCACATCACCTTCTTATGTCTTAAGTAATGTAACCTGTATTTTATGCTTTATGCTCTGTTTTCTAATCTCCAGCAGCAAAGTGATCTCTATGGTGCAAACAACAAATTCCTCCCAAGGATTAAATCTATTCCTCTCATTGGGTTTATTCCCAGACTTAAAACCAAAGGCTGTTTTTTAAATTTTTTAATAAACCAAGCAACACAGAACACCTCCTGGAATAATCCTTTTTATCTTCTCTTCTGTAGTTATGATGCGAAATGACATTTCGGTTAGTTTTTAGAATCGAGCTTCGTGCATGAAATGTACAACTATATCATATGGGGAAGGCTTCACTGACTAAATGGAATTGCATTGCACTTCAACTTTTAAATTAGTTTTCATTGCAGAAAAAAACAAAACCCCACCGGCAGTCTGAACCCCACTAATCAGGGGGGGGGGAACAAATGTTAAAGGGTATCTGTCAGCTATGTTGAGCCATACGAGCTAAGCTTATAGGCTGAAAGTAGCTGACTTGCTGAGTCTGGGGATGTAAGTTTTATACTTACTTTCCTTACTGTTCCCTCGGCGTTGGCGCTCCAAGCCTCCCCTTCGAAAAGGAGGACTACTTAGCGTGCCGCTCAATGCATTCATCGTTGGGTTTCGGCGCTGACAACAGGAGAATGGAGGGGAAAGTATAAAACTTACATCCTGAGATTAGCTTATATAACTCTAAGTAGTTGACCATCTCTTTAAACTTAGCATAACCCTTTTAATTAATTACAGATTGGTGTTCGCTGTGGTGCATTTACTACAGATTTTATGTGTAGATCCCACCCCGAAAATCGGCAGCAAAATACAGTGCAACGTATGTCAACGGGGCTGTGCTGCAGATCATAACTTTTGAAAGGGGTTTTACCACCAAAAAGCGTTTTACTCTATTCACAGGATGATTTCCAGTAGTCCTGAGAACTGCCCCTGTGAATGGAGTGAAAGTGCTACACTTCTATCATAGCCTTTCCCATTGAAGTCAATTAGGCAGTGGTTGTGCATACGTTCTACTTTTCCATACATGGTGGTTATTTGTGGGCACAGATCTTGGCATCATGGGATGGGGAGGGGTTCTAGAATTCTGAATTCCAAAAATTGGACATATACACCCTATATTGTGGGTAGGGAATAAAATGTATTTGTTGGTAAAACCCCCTTTAATGCAGGCTCTCTCCTGAAGCTAAGAAAGCAGCTGAATTCTGAATTGAGCTTTAAACATGAATGTAGACAAAACATAAGTAAAGCAAAGGATTTAGCAAGTCCCTAAACTTTTTTTGTAGCCGTTTCAAGAGTTGGAAATTGTAAGGTAGATTATTTTAAAGTGGAGTTTCCCTTTAATTAAGTTACATTTGGTTCTCTATTGTTTGCACTTATATTTTACTCATATAATGATTTTTTTGTCAATAAAGTTAAACTTCAGTGACTTTTCTACTTTTATATAAAATGCCTACTGTTGCTAGTGCATTACGCACAACAGCTTGGCTATTATCCATAACTGCCAGATAGCTCAAAATTTTGGAGAGTGGAAAGCTCAGCTGCTTTGAGTAGATCAGTGCGTTGGCTCTCTTTCCTTTCAGATTTCCAGTTAGGGCCCATTCACATTGGTGTATTTCCCGCCCGTGTGCTGTCTATTTCACAGATGACACACGGACCCAAGATAGTCAATTGGACTAATCACACGAACGCTTTTCCAGGTAAAAAAATAAATAGCTGCATGTCCTATTTTGGTCCATATCACAGACGAGAGTCGGACATGCAACAGCAACTCCTCCTGCAGCTTGGGCAGTACACAGATGTGCATCCGTGTCCTGTCTGATACAAGCTGTGCTTGAAATTCTTAAAGGGGTTGTCCCGCGAAACAAAGTGGGGTTATACACTTCTGTATGGCCATATTAATGCACTTTGTAATGTACATTGTGCATTAATTATGAGCCATACAGAAGTTATTCACTTACCTGTTCCGTTGCTAGCGTCCCCGTCTCCATGGTGCCGTCTAATTTTCAGCGTCTAATCGCCCGATTAGACGCGCTTGCGCAGTCCGGTCTTCTCTGTGTTGAATGGGGCTGCTCGTGCTGGAGAGCTGCTCCTCGTAGCTCCTCCCCGTCACGTGTGCCGATTCCAGCCAATCAGGAGGCTGGAATCGGCAATGGACCGCACAGAAGACCTGCGGTCCACCGAGGGTGAAGATCCCGGCGGCCATCTTCGCAAGGTAGGTAAGAAGTCACCGGAGCGCGGGGATTCGGGTAAGTACTATCCGTTTTGTTTTTTTTCAACACATGCATCGGGTTTGTCCCGCGCCGAACGGGGGGGCTATTGAAAAAAAAAACCGTTTTGGCGCGGGACAACCCCTTTAAGCGCAGCTTGCACATAGCTCTTTGAATGTGGCCTTAAGGTCATAACAGGTGATTAGACACTACTATATTAATCAGCAGTGAGGTGCTAAAGATGCACAAATGCCTTCAATGGTTGCCAACCACCCGTGAAAACAAAGGATCGGTCATATTGAAATTCAACATGCCCAATCCTTCTTTCCCCTGATGTCTGCCATTGGAGGACAGTTGGAACACCCCCACCCTCATAAGGTAGTTGACCAAATCTGCTGAAACCGGGTGGATCCTGATGACTATTCTAATGTCTATGGACACCTCAAGAGAGAACAGTTTTTTACAGACTACCAAAGAAAAGCAAAACATGGGACGCTCCATTGTCAACCGTTATAAAGTACATGCGGTGCTGAAACTTGTTTTCCATGAATTTCACCAAAACATATTATAATTGTTTGGGTGAAATTTAGCCATGGACAATCAAATTAGCAAACTGCTGGCACTGTCCTCATCTGGAAAGGAGTCGGCCAGGTATTGAAATTTTCAGCCGATAATTAGGTGAAAGATCGTTCTTTGAGAGAATGTTTCAAGAAAGATCTTTCGGGCGTCGTCTGCTGTCATTGAACATGTACGGCCAATTTGAACAATATGGACTAAAGTGTGTATGGCTGCTTCTGTGAAATAGTAGTTCACCAAACAATCATTTGTTCCAGTATCACCCTAGTTCTATCTAATGCATATGGCTGCCCTTAAAGGGGTTGTCCCCCACTTCAAGCTGTTTTGCTGCAGGAAGCAGATAGCTCCATACATTGCACAGTGGACCGGGATGGTACTGCAGGCTGAGTCCTATTAAAGTGTACGGAGCTGTCTGCTTCCTGCAGCTAAATGGCTTAAAGTGGGACATTTCTCCAGTATTTATTTTAGTTCCTGTTAGTAGTGACCAGGAACATAGTTTTCGTTGTGGTAAAGCAGGTCCACCTCCCCGCCAGTAATCTGCAGCACTGCTCATCATCTTTATTACCATTTGGAAGATTAATTTCTATGTGAAATTACACACTTTATTTATTTATTTTTTTCAGTAGCCCTACATCTTCAATTTCTAGTCTTCCATCCTATAACCGGGTCCAGTCAAGACATCAACCAACAGCGCTTCTCAGTGGAATTACCATTTGTAGAGCTAGTATCCTATCCCAAATAACATGCGGTTTATGGTCAGTTGAAGCTCTAAAATGATCTGGGCGGTAATCGATCTTTTGACACACATTTCCTATATAGTGGATCGGGCGCCTTCCCCAACACCTTTAAAACAAAACAGAGGTATATAAAATGTGGTTTAGTGTAAAAGGGCTTTTTAAGTGACAACTGCTAGAGAATTTACACTGCTGAGCTCACAATCATCGCTGGCCACATATAGCTTTTCTTTTAAAACTAGCAGAATAACATTTTCTGAATTCTCCTTTCTTTGTTCCAATCATTTTCGCAGGAAGTGCAATATTTCCCGTTTTAATTCTTATTCCAACCACCGCTTTTGATTTTCGTTTTTCTTCCCTTTTTGTTTTGTGAAGCTAAAACTTGCATTTAAAGAAAAAGTTGCTGCAAAGCATTTTTTTGTATCTGTAATATAGTGTAAGTAAACATTTGTGTAATGGAGATACTGTATGTTTTGTATTGTTCTGGCTGAAGATCTGTTATAAATAAAACATAAGTAATTTATTATGTTCTATTTCTTTTTTTTCCCCTCTACCTTACTGCAGAAGGTAAATGATCTGTATAAGACTTGCTTGCATTGTGTATTCTTTCTGTCAGAGGTGTACAGTGGGAAGAAAATGTAAGTGGAACCTTTGGAATTACCTGGATTAAAATGTGATCTGCTTGTTATTTACATCACGATTGCAGGCAAAAACAATTGAAACTAATAGCACATATTTTTACCAGTCTTCTATAGTCTTGAGCATACTGAGTAAAATCCACAATGCATGGAGAAAATGAATGAACCCCTGACTGTAAATAACCTGTACATGCCACATTAGCAGCAATCCCTTCAACAAACATTTCTTGTAGTTGGACGATTTGCACAATATTGAGGAATTTTGGATCATTCCTCCCTGCAAATGTGTTTCAATTTATCAGTATTTACAGGATGCCCAATGCATATACAGCCCCCTTATGGTCACGGTATCTCAATGGGGTTAAAGTTAGGACTCTGAATTGGCCATTGCTAAACCCTTTTAACCATCCTTTAGTTGACTTACTGGTGTGCTTTTGGGTCTTTGTTTTGTTTGGTGGCATCACCCAATATCTCTTCAGATTGAGGTCATGGACTGCTGCCCTTTTTTATACTCCTGTAAAAGGTTTTCTCGTCTGTATCATTGGGGGACACCGTTAAAGGACCGTGGGTATATCTACTGCCACTAGGAGGCAGACACTAATGTTAGCGCAACTGCGCTGGTGCCAAATTGAGTGTGGTTGGTACGAGATCGGGGAATCGACACAAGTAACACACGGGATGTGTTTTCATAATGATTTCTGTTATGTTTATTGTTTCAGCAGTTGATATATTATTTCAAATAGAAGCAACGCCCTACAGTGGGCCAATCACAAGAATAGCAAGTTCTGTGAGAACATTCAACCAATCATAACTTGTATTTGTATTAACGTATTCGCAGATAATATTAACCTATTAGCATATAACCAGTCATAACAGATGTTAACATTTACCCATGCACATACTGTTTGTTAGCAAATATTTCAGCTCAAGGCTTCCATGTCGTCCGGTATTTATGGCTAAACCCAGTAAGATGGCGACTGTGTTATCACTAATTTAAATGTTACTGGGAGACAGAATGTTCATCCACACTTACCTTTAGTAGTTTGCTCTGAGAATCATGTACATTGCAAACAATCATGGCTGTCACACAGACTGCGCATACAAAATGGCTACTATGCACAGAAGAGGGCCTCTTGATCGTAACACTAAGCAGAAAAAATTGTTAGCTCCTCCCACTTCACTATACCCCCTCCTGCAGGCACCAGGCTAATCCGTTTTAGCTTAGTGTCCATAGGAGGCAGACCTGTTAGTTTCCAAGCACTGTTGGATTTGGGGAACAAGAGGGAGGCAGGACTCTCCCTGTTACCGCACTGAAGCGGGTGAACAGAGCAGCATTAACCATTCTGTTGTCTGCCCCTACCTCTGAGGAAAAGGAGGCACATTCAAGCATTAACTTGAACGTAGCCCGCTAGTTATAGTGTCCCCCCTTCCTGTCATTGTTACACTACCTTCCTCTCTAAAGGCAGGTGAGTGCCAGGGGGGACACTGATGGAACAGTGGTGCACGCTGTCTGGTTAGAGGAGTATGGATTTCCTTCACCTGGCTGTGGAACGTATTGATCACTTACCCGTTTTTTTTTTTCTCCTCCCTTCACCCCCATGGTCAAGTGTGGAGCAGTTTCCCTGCAGCTGGAGGGGATTCCGTAGTTGGGTGTTTTATCTGCCTGGCCTTTGGTTCCCTGGTGGCGGGGTTGTTCTATGGCTCTTCGTGATCCTCGTCCAGGTTGCTACAATTAGGGGTCTGGGGTTTCAGCGGGCCTCCCGGGGAAGTGGTGGGGTTGCAGGAGGGAAGTGGGTCCTGGAGCTGCCACTGTCTGAGTGCAGATCTGGTCTGGAGGATCCGCCGAACCTCTCTTGCAGTGACATGCCTGCACCGCCGTGTGAAGGGTGGGGGTGGCACTGTGTACTGGCAGAACAAACCGAGCTCCCTATTGGCTCACCCCCTGACATCCTGTTCCTCAGTGTGGCATACTGGGATTTGTAGTTCCACACCACGGGACATCAAGATACAAGGATCTGCTTGTTTGTTCGCTACACTACGCTAGCTCCGCTGTTTGTTGCCCTCTCCTGCAATATTGCATGCAGTGGTAGCGTGCAGCAGTCTATGGCATCTATTTAGCATCATGTCCTACACCAGAGTGGAAGACTCAAGACGGGTCAGCTAGAGCCACATATTATGCGTATTCTCGCTGTAAAACAAAATTTGCATGCGGATAGTTGCAAGACCTTTTGTCCTAACTGTAGCCTATTGCGGCAGGTGTCCGTAGATCCCACTACTGGTTCCTTTTCCATTCAGCCCCCTCAGATCGCGGAAACGGAATGGGCACATTCCCCATCACACGCGGTTTCGGACATTACTTGGGCGTCCACAGCAATTCTGCATAGGTTGGAGCATATGTCTAATACACCCTTTCAGAATGTATCGGACAGAGATGACTCAATTTTACAGGGCTCCTCTGGTGGTAGACCACAAAAGATGTTTAGGCCCTTTCGCTCAGGGCAGCAATCCAGGTCTCCTGCATCTTCCTGCTGTTGAGCGCCTCCCAAAGGGCGCTTGGAATTTTATTCCAGAAAGCATAGTTTATCAGAGGGCAAACTGTCTGAGTCGCCCTTTGATTCTGATCTGCACAAGGAGCAGGCTTCCAAACTCCACAATAGTGGATAGCCTAGTAATCGCCATAACGGACACATTGCAGGTATCTGATCAGACACAGACTACATCTGGAGGGGATTTTTCCTTCAGAAAGCGAAGACATTCTCCAAGGTTTTTTCTTCCTTGAGGGCTTTTACAATGTGTTAACCAGGGAATGGAATCTTCCCAACAAGCGATTCACTATGCCGAAGCACTTTGATTTTATATTTTCCTTTCCCGAGGAATTGGTGAAAAAATGGTCAGTTTCGAAACTGTTGGCGAAACATACTATTCCTATGGCGGATGCTTCGTCTTTCAAGATATGTCTTTTATAGGAAGATTGAATTCCCAGCCAAAGTTTCTTGATACAGTGGGTTTTACTCTCAGGCCAGTTTTCACCTCAACCTTGGTCAACAAGGCCATCACTAAATGGGCCAAGAAATTGGCGGATATGGTGCATCGGCCAAGGGAGGCTAGTTTATCTGTTATGTTTCCCTGGGCGCAGGCAGGCTCTTAGATCATGCTTTGGTAGCTTCAGTAGCCACACGCTGCACTTATTGGCTTATATCCTGGAACGCAGATGCCTCCTCTAAAAGGTCTCTGACAAACCTCCCCTTTGTTGGCGCAAGGCTTTTCAGTTTCAGACTGGACGAGATCATCTCAGATGCTACCAATGGAAAAAGTTCCCACTTACCACAGAACAGACCTAGGCGTGCGAGAGCTACACGGGAAAAGATCTGTTTTGTTTCTATTGCTGCCAAAGTCCCTGGGCCTCGGCTAGTAAAAAAAACATTGCAAGATCAAAAGCAAAGACCCTTCTTTTTAAGCCCAAAACCTTCTGGCGCCCACGACCACAGCACTCAAAGCCGTACTCTACTAAATCCTTTGCATGATGGGTGGCCCCCATTGAATTTGTCCAGGGTGATGGTACGACTTTCCCTGTTCAGGTCGCTTCTGCAGGCTACGCCATAGAATTTTCAGCCCAACTTCCCCGTTCGTTTCCTCATCTCAAAAATTCGAAGTTCCCCTCCAAAGACTAAGGCCTTAGTTCGGGTGATACACAGCCTATCCTCTCGGTGTCGTCATTCTGGTTCCCCCTTCTCAACGTTTTGCTAGGTTCTATTCCAACCTGTTCAAGGTGCCCAAAAAGGATGGGTCCGTCAGACCCGTTCTGGTATAAAGAACCTAAATCATATAAAGATCTGGCATTTCTGCATTGAGTCACTGAGATCTGTAATTTTCATCAATGGAACCGAGGGAAAACCTCTCATCCATCAACCTCAAGGATGCCTACCTTCATATTCCCACCTGTCGAGTGCACTGGTGTTTTCTCCGGTTTGCCGCCCAGTCCAATCACTATCAATTCATTGTTCTTGACATTTTGGCTGGCCACGGCCCCCCAGGTGTTTACGAAGGTTTTCGCATCTGTGATTTCTCTCCTACATGCCAAAGGGATAGTAGCTATTCCCTGTCTCGATGACCTCTTGATAAAGGCTTCTACTTGGGCGACCAACCTGGAAAATTTCCACATTACTCTGGACACACTATCCATATTCCGATGAATCAGTAACCATCCCAGGTCTTTCTTTTCAGCTTCACAATGTCTGGATTTTCTGGGCTTTACCTTCAACATGGCTCAGGCCTGGGTGTCGTTGACACCAGGGAAGCTGCTTCACCTCCAGAGGCAAATATGCTCTCTGTAAACTGAGAATCCTGTGTTTTTATCCTCCACTGCACTAGAGTGTTAAGGCTGATGGTCTCCTCCTTCGAAGCAATTCTGTTCGACCAATTTCATGCCCAGCCTCTTTATAGGTCCATCCTCTCGAATTGGGACAGATTTTCTGAACGGTCTCTCCATTGGTGGCTGGATTCCCCACAGATCCATCTAGGGCACTCCTTTCTGACACTCCAATGGCACGTTCTCACCACAGACAATGAAACGGTGGCGCAATTTGCCAGAGATGAAGCCACCCGGACATCAACCTGATGGCGTCCAGAATCAACCACAAGCTACCAACCCTTGTGGCCCGTTCCTCGACTCTCCATGGCGCTTCCGTCTTGAAGAGGATCTTCCCTTTACAAGGACCCCCTTTTCCACCTGAGTTTGTCCATGCTGTTATCTTAACGGTTTGGTGATTGAAGTAGTGGCCTTAAGAAGCTGTGAATTTGTGGAACCAGTCATTCAGACCATGTTGAGTGCTAGAGAACCTTCCTCCTCTCGGGTTTATCATCACGTTTGGAAGAGTTTTTCTCTGATGCGAACATCGCAATTTCCATCTGATGCAGGTTTCCTTCTCTTGTCTCCTGTCTTTCCTACAGGAGGGTTTAGTGATATGGGCCTGAGCATTAGTTCCCTGAAGCGTCCGGTTCCTGCACTATCCGTATTGTTCTAGCGTCCACTGGCCTCAGTCGCCCATGCGTACCTTTTTGCAAGGAGTTGCTCATGCCACCCCTCCGTTCCATCTTCCCTCAGAAGCTTAGAGTCCGTCTTCTAGTGGTAGTAGCGATCTATAAGCGGTGTCCCTAATTAACGAGATGAGAAAGGGAGTTTACAGTAAGTCCAAAATGTTGTTTTGATATACCTTAGAATTCACTGTTCCCTCAATGATCACAAGGTATCCAGGTCCTCAAGGTGACAAAGCAGTCCTTTAACTCTGATGCTCCTTCTATTAGGCTTCACGGAATGGTTTGGTTTAGATCCGTTCTCAAACGTTTTCAGCCTAGCACCCCCTTTAGATATTAGGATGATGGCCAACACCCCCCTCCCCAAGCCTTACTACTTTAAACCCAGTCAAAGTTTACCTTGCTTACAAAGTTAAAAGTGCAAATTTAAAATACTGAATACGTTTTTTTGGAAAGTTTGATAGTGTTTAACAGATTAGCATTAATTGGGAAAACATGTCTCTAAAAATTACCAGGTTAATTGTGGATACAATAATAGGTTTTATTGCAGAAGATAATTTTGGGGGGGAAAGCGAGCAATAATACCATCTTTAATTATCATTCGATAGAAACATACAACGTAAAAAGAAAATGCAACATACACCTTAATCCTTAATGGTCAGAACTAGATATGAGCAAGTATACTCGCTAAGGGCAATTGCTCGATCGAGCACTGCCCTTAGCGAGTACCTGCCTGCTCGGGAGCAAAGATTTGTCTGCCGGCGGCGGGCAGGGAGCTTCAGGGGAGAACGGGGAGGAACGGAGGGGAGATCTCTCTCTTCCTCCCTCCCGCTCCCCCCTGCTGACTGCCGCAACTCACCTGTCACCCGCGCCGGCAGCCGAATCTTCTCTGCCGAGCGGGGAGATACTCACTAAGGACAATGCTCGATCGAGTAATTGTCCTTAGCGAGTATGCTCGCTCATCTCTAGTCAGAACACTAATTAAAATGTAATAACAGTGAAATTCGACTAATAATGTTTGCCACAATCAATCTGTGTCATTAATAGCTGCCTTGGGCCTATCTGGTTCTATCTTTGTCAACCTCAGTTTCAAGTTGTCCCTCTCCAATAAGTACGTAGATGGAAAAGCTAACACAAGCAACTTAACTTCCTGACACAGGATAGGAATTCTTCACTTTCATCCAAAAACATTATTAGCCACATTGTTAAAAAAGTGCTTGGCCTTCGCTATCGTGTTTTAAGTCGATCAACTGCTCTTGTAATCTGGAATGAAATTCTCCTGCGTCTGCTGAAAATGGATTGAGGACCCACATTGGTATTTCAAGGGTACATAGATCATGAAACCTAGTTTGCATGTCTTCTTTCGCTTGTTTGAGGTGTGAGCATGCATCTTGAAGTGTGTCCCCATCTTCGCGTGCAATTTCTTGAAGACTCGAAAACTGACAGAGCTCGCGTCGACTCAGGGTATTGGTATGAAGGTCCAGTTTAACAATGAAGGAAGAGATTATACCTTTTAGCCTTAATGAAATTAATTTTGTCTCTTTTGTAGCTTTGTGTTGACCTCGTTACGTCTGTCAAATATGTCTGCGAGGTAGGCAACGTCAAGACGTCATAGTTTTGATTGCATCACTAAGGCTTGGGTCAATCGGCCAAAGAAACTCGACTTCTGTGTCAAAGAGTTTGTAGAAGCGCTTTATATGCACTTTCCTCTTGACTGCCACCTCACTTTGGTGTGTAGGAGTAGACGTTCAAATTCTTCATCATGGTCCTGACAGAGCTTGCAGAAAAGATAAAACCTAAAAATATATACTTTACCATACCATTGTTGTTTTATATATATTAAATGTTAGTGTATCTCCAGCAAGACTGAGGAAGAGGCGTGTTTGCCTCAAAACGTTTTGCGTTTAAAGAAAAGGCGTGCCTGTCTCAAAACTTCAAGTTTACGTACGTCTGTCCAAAACGGTCGCACCATTACATCAGTGTTTTTTCTTTCTTTCTCTTTTTATTCAAAATTCAAGGATATCCTGATCACTGCCTCCTAAGGTCCCAGCCACTCTTACTTCTTCAACCATTCCCTCCCTGTTGGTAAGAATTAGGTCCAAGATAGCAGATCCCCTTGTTTTCTCTTCGACCTTTTGGAAGATTAAGTTGTCAGCAAGAGTGGATAAGAATTTGTTGGATCCATTTTCTTAACCTAACCCACTATATTCCATAATGCCGCTGATTGGCTGGAACTTTCAATTGTGTGGGTCTCTGGGAGTTGTAGTTTATATCAGTGTTCTGACAAAAAACTACAACTCCCAGAGATCCACACAAGTGAAAGTTTGAAGCTGTTCCAGCCAATCAGCGGCATTATGGAATACAGCGGGTTAGGTTGTGCTGTAGGTTATCAAGTGTTATGAAGTGTGATTGATCTGCAGCGGAGTTAGAGTTATAAAAGTCATATATTATATGACAGTGGTGCGCAGGCTGCACACAACTCCATTACATGTAAATGATACATATGGAAATAATTGCCTCAGTTTTCAGCGATTGTTTTCGGACGGATTATCGACGAAAACCGAGGTATCCCTACTAATTTTTAGAAAAATGTAGTTACTAGACGAAAAAAATCAACAAAGCAAACACAGAACGCCCACCTGCCACCCCTTTGCATTCCACCGACCCCCTTGAGAAGTAAATATGCCCCCCAGGGGGCAATAAACCCCACGTTGAGAACCACTGGTTTAGATGTTGATTAGCAGTGTTCCTCCAAACATGGTGTTTTATCTTTGTGCTAAAAAGTTCCACTTCCCTCTCATCATTGTAGAACATCTAGGCGGTTTGAGGTATAAGACCTGAGGCAGCAGAGTAGCCCAAGACAATGTTCACATGATGAGCTGGAATATGGTTTTCTCCAGCATGTTTTGGGGTATTCTGTCGCTTTCAAATTGTATAGTGTGCACACATCATCGACCAGATCAGACACAAGTTATTAGTCTCATGTCCAAAATGGCTCTCTGGGCAGGAACGTCCAAACAGCCTCTTTTATTGCAAGACATAACACCTGCCCTTTATGAGCGTTTAACAGATTACATCAGTAACATATATATATTCTTATTCGCTGGGTTATATAGAATTCCCCGCCTCCCCCTCTCCCCACCTCTCTCAAGTAGGAGCCTTTGTCTTAACAACATGTGGTCAAAACTGAAACTGAAAGTATCTCTTTGTTGGAGACGTTTCTGTGTGGGGGATGGGAAAGGACTGGGAAAACACTCAGTATTGAATACAAGCAATAACATATAACACTGTGATTTAACTCTTTCCTTATGCAGCAGAGTTCCACATTAGGCTGAAGTCACAAAACACACATCTTTCACCATGCCATTGGCCAGCAATTACTATAATGAAATTATGCAGTCGTTAGCATCTAAGAGTTAAAGTCACTACAGCTGCGTAATACATCTAGTTTAGTACAAATCGATAGACATTTTACACTGACTAATCATCATGTCTATCACAATGAGCTTTTTCTGTTGATTTGCTTTTGTTTTTGCCTTCCAAGAATAGTGTTGCGAATTTTGAGCTGAAAAGTTTAACTTTTGTCTAATCTGTCTGTAAATTTCTCCGGCATCATTGTGAAACATCCACGTGGTCTCTGGCAAACTGGAGATAGGCCGCAATGTTTTTTTGAAACAGCGGTGGGTTCCTTATTGGTGGTCTTCCATGAATACCCTTTTCTCAGTGTTTTTTAACCAAGGATGCAGTCGTAGGGAGAGTAGCAATTGTCCTATGTATTCTCAATGTGTAGATAATTTGTATAACCGTGGATTGATGTACACCCAGGACTTCAGCAATGTTTTTGTAGTCTTTTCTGACGTCATGTATCTGTATATTACATTTTCTAAGGTTTTCTGAAAGTTTTTCACATTAACCAATCTTTCTTAAGAACAGATTTGTCAGTAACCAGACTTTCTATTCCTTTATCTAGTGGGCAAAGCCCTTGAGATACTCACTCTTCCAATTTCATTTCTTTGAATAAAACGCTTTTTGCCAATTGCCTCTTGGAGAAGTCATTAACACGGGGTTCACTTAGTACTTATCCCTCCAACGGTACAGGTTTGCTTAACGTGCAATAAAAGACATGAACAGTGCAACTATACATTCCAAGAAAATCCCTGTGGCGGGGATTCCAATTGACTTTATTCCTTTCGCAATTAAGAGATTTGAAACAATGAAAGGACACGGTGTGTACTGGATCTTCAGCGGGAAAAACCCTTCATCCAGATGGCCTTAAAGGGGTTGTCTCGAGGAAGCAGTGAAATTTTTTTTTTGCCCAGTCCCCCTTATTAAGCATACATTACTAAGCCCCCCTGTAAATGACTTTTCTAGCTGGTTTGTACTTACAGTTCCAGCAACTTATAAAAAGTTTCCCCAAGATGGCCGCCGGCTCTTTTCCCGTCGCTTGTAGCCCGACGTGCGCGCTCCCGAGACGCTACCAGCTGTGTCTCCCTGACAACCAGACGCCCCGCAGCCGCCGACCGGACCCCGGGATTGAACGCGGCCGACCAGTCACCCACCGCCAGGCAGCAGGTAACCGGCGCTAGCCCCCGGCTTCCCCGCGCTACGCCCCGGCTCCCCAGCGGCAGTCAGTCACGCGTCACCCCCGTCAGTCCGTCACCCATCACTTACCTGGGCGGCTCTGCTGGGCGGCTGGGCGGCTTCTCGGCACGGCTGAGTGGCTCTGCACCTTCCTCTAAGAGAGGATGGTAGCAGAATGGCCCCTCCAGCGCGCTCCCGAGAAGATACAGCTCGTCTGCGCATGCGCAGAAGAGCTGTAGCGGCGAGCACACTGAAGCGGCTCGTGCTCAGAGCAGAAGACCGGACTGCGCAAGCGCGTCTAAAAAAGCAAGCCGCCAGCGAATTTAGACGGAACCATGGAGACGAGGACGCTAGCAACGGAGCAGGTAAGTGAATAACTTCTGTATGGCTCATAATTAATGCACGATGTACATTACAAAGTGCATTAATATGGCCATACAGAAGTGTATACCCCCACTTGATTTCGTGAGACAACCCCTTTAAAAGGATTGTCACAAAAACTATTGTTTCTGGTTAAATCCAGACCATAATTAAAATTTGTTTTGTATTTACACTGATTAAAAAAAAGCAAGTGATTAGAGCGTGAGACAGCATTATTGTACAGGAGCAAGGCTGAGCAGGTGTGATCACCCTGGAAGTTACTGAGGAAGACCGGACACAGAAAGACTCTTCAACAGAAGCAGGAGCTGCCAAACTTCTACTATAACTCCTGGAATATCTGGGAAAAGACCCATTCTTTGAAGTTTAAATACAAAAATTTTCTGAATTACAGCTGGACTTAACTGTAAAAATATTTTGTATAGATTTGCTGTAATTGGAATTCATTTTTTTTTTCTTGTGGTTAAATTTTTAGAGTACAGAGCCTTAAGACACTTTTACACGGGATGATCCTTGGTAGTTCAAAACCCGGCGCTCCTGCGGGTTTTGAATGATAGTAGTTGTGTAAAAAGGGCCTTTTGGATACTTCCAAAAAAGTGAATTTGTATAACCACTAATGAACCTCTTTTTGCCATTCAAGGTCTTGTTCCTTTGCTGCCCTCTAGTGCTTTCTTCATGTATTTTTATTTCAGAGATGTGGTTTGTTTTTAATTGATCCATTAACCCCTTGAGTGGCAGGTTTCCTACCACCCTGTCGTGCCCACCAGGGCAGGTTTTTTAAAATGGTCTAATCATTGAATTTCAACTAGTTTTGCAGTTGCGTCTCAAGAGCCATAACTTTTTCATTTTTCCATTGACATGGCCATATAAGGGCTTGTTTTTTGCGGGACAAGTTGTGATTTTTTAAACAGGGGGGAGGAAAAAAAGAAATGGGGAAAAAAGAAAAAAGGGGCCATGTCATTAAAGGGTTAAATAATGTATTAACTTCCTTCTCTGGGTCATTACGACGCACATGGATACCACATGTGTGATTGTATTTTTGATTTTTTACAAAGTAAAGGGAGACAAGTGTTTTTTTTATTTTTTTAATAATTTTTTTACTTTTTTTTTTTTTAAATTTAAAAAATTTTTTTTTTTTTTTTTTGTCCTTTTAGGGGACTTCCACAGGGACCCATCAGGACCCCTGATCACATTCCAGGGGTCCGATGGTGGCAGCCCTTTACATGCTGCAGTGACAGCCCTTTACATGCTGCAGTCACATAGACTGCAGCATGTAAAGGGTTAACACAGCAGAGATCGGAGGTTTTCTCTGATCTCTGCTGTAAGAGCTAGTACCTAGCTGTCCTCTGACAGCTAACAATCAGCTCTCCCTGCCACAGAGACCATCGGCTTGCTTCTGACAAGCCGATGGTCTCTATGGCAACCTGTAAACAAAGCAGGACATTGCCGACATGTCGGCAATATCTTCTGCTGGTTTTTCAAAGCCCTTGCTTTGTTCTCTGTGGGACTGTGCAGGCAGAGCACACTGTCACAGCTTGTGGCATTGTGCTCTGCAGCTCCCAATAGTGATACATAGCCCGGAAATCTTCCGGGCTATGTTGCTATGAGCAGTGGAGCTCGTCACGGAACTTTTCCGGGCGTGCCACTCAAGGGGTTAAGGCAGCCATAGCATTTTTTTATTGCTCTTAAGCCGGGCTCACATGAGCGTAAGATTACCTCATATTACGCATGCGATAAACAGGAGTGCGCAGGCAACCAAATACATTGCCTTGTGCTATTTCTCTCACATTTGCGTGTAAGCATTGCATAATACGCGAGTACGAAAAAGAAAGAAGCATGTTCTATTTTACCACATACGACGTGAAATAGAGCCCGTTGTTCTCTGAGTGCATAATGAATGCATATGGGCAGTGTTATACGCGCCTTTGTGAAGCAACATAGCAGGAAATGTAAACAAACAAACAAAAAAAACGGGGAGAGACGTTGCCATGCACAGTCCAATATCCCTGCGATAGGCCAGCTGACTGCGGGCTCTACAACAGTAAAACCTTGCGTAACTCATGCAGGGTTTTACACGTAGGGCCATGTGAGCTCGGCCTTAATTTGCATTAGTTGTTTTTTTTTATCATATTGATATTCTATTTCAACTTTTACTCAATTCTTTTAAACAACATTCTTTGGCTGGGCAGAGACGGACGCAATTTGCTGCATGTTGCCTGCAAGATCCACGCCCATGGCACACAACATTTTTATAGATGATCCAGTGGAGGGAATTAAAGGGTAACTGATCAAGTTTGCCAACGACACAAAGCTCAGAGGGAAAGCTAACACTTGAAAAGAGAGCGAAAGAGGATTGAACAGCGGGCGGTGACTAACAATAGTACTTAACAAGGAGAAATACAAAGTCGTACATCTGGGCAAGAAAAATGAAAAAAACAGCACATACAGAATGGGGGGAATTGGGCAAAGCAGCAGATGTGAAAAAGACTTGGGTATACTAATAGATCATATTCCAAGAAAGAAATAGTGGAGGCAGCAGTTGGTGCAAAAAATAGAGAGATTTATTCCTCCCACACAGAAAAGACGACGTTTCGACCCTTGTGTAAGTGGGTCTTTGTCAAAAAAAAAAATCTCTCTACTTTTTGCACCAACTGCTGCCTCCATTATTTGTTTCTTGGAATATGTACTGACAGTCTGAATTGGATCCTGACTGTGAGAAGGCGTGCAGGTTCCCTGTCTGATCTAGGTGGGAGGAAAGGATTGTGCTGCTGACCACCATTTTGTATACTAATGGATCATAGACCGAACATGAGTCAACAATGTGATGCAGCAGCAAAACAAAAGGAACAAAATTCTGGGGTGTACTAAGAGAAGCATTACTAAATCACATGAGGTAATTATTCCCCTCTACTCTTCCTTAGTCAGTCCTCATCTGGAAAACTGTTCAGTTCTGGGCATTTAAGAAAGACATTGCCAAACTGGAGCAAGTTCAGAGAGTTACCAAGATGGTGAGCGGTCTGCAAATCACATACTATAAGAAACAGTTAAATGATCTGGGAATGTTTAGCTTGCAAAATAGAAGGCTGAGAGGAGACTTAATAGCTGTCTACAAATATCTGAAGGGCTGTCACAGTGCAGAGGGATCAGTCCTATTCTCATTTGTACAAGGAAAGACTAGAAGCAATGGGATGAAACTGAGAGGAAGAAGACAGAAATTAGATATTAGACAGTGAGGGTGATCAATGAGTGGAACAGGTTGCCACGGGAGGTGGTGAGTTCTCCTTTAATGGAAGTCTTCCAACAAAGGCTGGACAGACATCTATCTAGAATGATTTAGTAATCCTGCACTGAGCAGGGGGTTGGACCCGATGACCCTGGAGGTCCCTTCCAACTCTACCAATCTAGGATTAAGTAATACACAAACAGAATAGGGTCGTGTGAGACGGCCCTTTTAATGTGTTGAGCCTGGCTCACAGGGGCACGCATTGATTTGGCTGTTGAAGCCCACAGCCAAATCCCTGCGTGCCCACAGAAATGGACATTAAAAGATAGCTTCTTACCTCTCCGGATCCAGCATGGATCTCCTCCATCGAGGACGGATCTTCTTTATTCAGCACGGCGCATGCGCAGTGTCTTTTTTTTTTTTTTTTTAGTCCTTGCTTTCCCGCGGATCCACGGCACGTCCACAGTGCCATCTGTGGGAGTGCCATGAGTGGGAGAGCTTCCATTGACTTCAAAATCGAGCATGTTGCAATTTCTTCCTGGTCTAGCACTAAACTGTATTCCCCCGCCCAATGGCAACCCGGCCTCAGCGTATATGGACCAGGCCTTCTGAACAGGCGCACAAACAGGAGATTTTTGTGTGCCCAGTCACGCATTTTTACGGCACTAGCAGATGCATGTAAGAACGCCTACACTTGGGTGAAAGAGCCGGTAGTCAGATAAGCAGTGCAGCCATCTTTGTTTCTCCAGGCCCTGAGAAACACGCTAAACCTTGTCTGTAATGGAGCTTTAAACGGATTCTGCAGCCTTTAAAACGTCATGCCCATCTGTGTGGGGCACTGCCGCTTCAGACCCCCGAATAGTGGCTGATTGAAGGGGCTGTGGCCTCAGTGCCTACATCTGAGCCTGATCCTGGAGAGTAGTAACTCCCCTGAGTACTACAGGCTTGCCCCAGTGAAGTGAACGTGATAAGCCTGCAGTACCCCAGCCTGGGGGAGGGCTGTTTTTTGCCCCCTAGCAGAGGAAGAGTAAGAAAGTAATGTGTCAGAATATAGCTACAGAAAACAATGTTGGGTTTTTAGTTGTTTTTTTTTTTTTTTTTTTTTTATGTACTACTTTTTGGGGGTAAAGGAAATGTGTGTGAGATATAAAATGTGGTTTTGCCCTAACTGTACTGATCTGCTAAATAATGTTCTCATTTCTGCCATCCCATGTATGCTGTAAAGCAAACCTGCTCCAACAAGGGCACAATTGCAGTTTTTTTTTTCCATTGCACTTCACTATGTGATTTTTAAAGGGCACCTGCCCAACAGCATGACCCCAGGACAGGTGTGCCCACTGCACCCATACATGTTTTATTCTGCTCCGCGGAGGCATTCACAGTAAGTATACTTTACAGATGCAGTCAGAACGGAGCTCCGTGTCAGCGGGGCGGTGCTGCGTCAGCCTCTTCCCATCCACTTCCGGTAGAGTGACAGCTCTCTCCATGTACATAGAGCTGACACTCGCCATGATGGGAGTGAGGGAGAGGCTGGCGCGGTGCCACCCCGTGACTCTGAGCGCCATTCTGTCTGCACCTCTAAAGTATATTTATTCCGAAATACCGCAGTGTTTTAGTATATAATATGCGCGGACCTGTCCTGGGTTCAAGCTGGCAGTGGTTTGGGCAGAATGAGCCTGGTGACGGGTTCCCTTTTAAAAGTGGTGCTATTACAAAATACAACTCCTCCTGTAAAAAGAGAGAAGACACCGGACAGGTAAGCGGAAGGTAAATGCCGGGGCACAGGACGCATCGCGCTGCGTGAATCTCGCAGAGGAAGCCAACTTGGCTGTGGGCATGAGGCCCAAGGCTGCATCCGCACGGGCTACACAATATCGCTCATGTGAAAGAACCCATTGGGACCCATGGGCACCACATTGTAGCGATGGTGTGTAGCCCCTGCGGACGTCTGGGCTTACAGCTTTGGTGCCGGCCTTGACCCTTTGTACTGCGTCTGACCGTGTACTCGAGCGCTGTCATGTGCAGCACACCTCTTGTTTTTGTTAGATTTCCTGCGCCTTCGCCATAAACGTGCATACGGGCACATGTGTGTGTGTGTGTGTATATATATATATATATATATATATATATATATATATATATGTGTGTGTGTATATATATATATGTGTGTGTGTGTGTATATATATATATATATATATATATATATATATGTGTGTGTGTGTATATATATATAATGTGTGTATATGCTCATAGAGAACAATGGCCTCAGTCTTGCGTAAATACGCCACAAAATAGGGCATGCTGCATTCTTTTCTGCACTCACGTATTACGCAATTCTGACAGGCTGCGGTCGCAGCTGCGTAAGGCAATGTAACTGCCTGCGAATTAATGCGTATCCCACGAGCGTACCGAGCCTGCGTAATACATGGTAAATATACGATAAGGCTGTATTAGGCCTCTCACACACGCACCGCTTTTTAGCGCAGTGTCTGGTGCGCCGTGCTAACCGCAGTATAACGCTCCCATTGATTTTAATGGGGCTTCTCAGACCTGCGCTCGAACGCAGTGTTTGTAAAGCCGCAATTTTCAAACACTTTTTCAGCATTTTTTAATGCACCTCGTCGCCCGTCACAATGAGGGGGTGCGTTAAAAAGTGCTGCACTGTGTTCAAAAACATCGCTCAAAATCGCTGTGAAATGTAGGATTTCAAGCGGCGGGTTTTGAACGCATGTGTGAAAGGGTCTTAAGGGGGTTTTCAGGCAGCATCCGCTGTCACAGCCAGGAGGCATCGGGGTTCAAGCGGAAACAGCTGCTCCGACCGCAGGGTAGTGGCTGATGCTTGTAATTACAGGTCCAGCTCTCATTGGTTTCAATCAACCAGGCTACGCCTGCAATTATGAACAGCTGCCACCATACAGCGGTCCCTGATGCATACTCGCTGTGACAGCGGACGCTGCCTGGAACACCCCTTTAACAGGGGCGAGCGCAATTGCAATCAGTGAAATGCTGCCTGTTTTCCATGTGATTTTGATGCTTTTACACAATGTGTGATGCGTGATTTGTATCGATTTTACATCCGTTTTTCACTGATGCGCACTTAAAGGGGTTGTCCCGCGCCAAAACGGGTTTTTTTTTTTTTCAACCCCCCCCCCGTTCGGCGCGAGACGACCCCGATGCAGGGACGTACAGAAAGCTTACCGGAGCGCTTACCTTAATCCCCGCGCTCCGGTGACTTCTATACTTACCTGTGAAGATGGCCGCCGGATTCCTCTTCCTCCGTGGACCGCAGCTCTTCTGTGCGGTCCATTGCCGATTCCAGCCTCCTGATTGGCTGAAATCGGCACGTGACGGGGCGGAGCTACACGGAGCCAGCATTCTGCACGAGCGGCTCCATAGAAGACTGCAGAAGACCCGGACTGCGCAAGCGCGGCTAATTTGGCCATCGGAGGGCGAAAATTAGTCGGCACCATGGAGACGAGGACGCCAGCAACGGAGCAGGTAAGTAAAAAACTTTTTATAACTTCTGTATGGCTCATAATTAATGCACAATGTATATTACAAAGTGCATTATTATGGCCATACAGAAGTGTATAGACCCACTTGCTGCCGCGGGACAACCCCTTTAAGGTTTTTTTATGTGGTCGTCACCTGCCTAGACATCAGACAAGTCTCCCATGGGAAGAATCACTCGTGCTATAGACGGTCACCACAGCACACAGCCTGCTCTACACTCGCTCTACAGCGCCCCCTACACATAGCAGGAGGCTCAGCGAGCAGCCTTATTCTAGCCTACACTATCGCAGCGTTCACCACACACAAACTTCCTCAGTCAGCCCGAGGTTAACAACACGCATGCGCGTCTTCACGCATTCGCTTACGTAACGCTACCTCCGCGACGCACAGAATATAGTTCCGTATTGCCGGAACATGATTCTCATGCTTCTATGGGCGGAGTTTATGACGGCAGGCTAATTACAACGCGTCTTCACAGCTACGTCATATCCGCCGCGGAGGGATTGGGTTTATAAGAAATGCACTGCGGTTTCCGGTCCTCTTTTCAGCCTTCCAGACCAAGATGGTGAGTAAGAGCGCGCGGCGGAGCCGGTGGGGCTGTACCGCGTGTTTGTACGAGTAGTTATCGGTGACGGTAGGAGCCCCGGCTGTCCGGCTTGTGATGGTCCCTCACTCCAAGACGTGTACTAGGCGCGGCTGTCGGGAGGGACGTGTGAGAAAGGCCGCGACCGCCTGCCTGTATACCCGCGCCTGTGGTGATGGGAGTGCGGGCTGTGCCGGACCTGCCGCCCCCTTCCACAGACTAATCACACGGACGTAAATGCGCGCGATTCGTAGTTAATAGAACTCCTTGATTTCCGAGTGTTCGTTCACAGAAGCGTGTTTTGTGTCGGGATTCCGTTGTGCAAAAAAAGCGCAAGATCTTCTGTTCACCTGCAGGGAAATAAAAATACGTGAAATTAATCAGCCATTGTCCTGTGCTGTTAGTGATTTTTTTTTTGTTATCTCCCCCCGTTTAAAAAAAAAAAACTTTTTAAACTTTTCCATCAACATAGCTGTTTTGCTCTATTTTTAGTGCATTTCAGTATTTTTTTTTTTAGACTCCACATCACCCATTGCAGTGATTGGGTGCTTTAAATGTGTCTGTAAAGGCTGCACTGTTACAGACTCCTGTGTGAAAGCAGCGTAAGGGCGCACTCTCACACGTCACTAAAACGGAGGGGTTTTGTTTGGCGCCTTCGACGGCACATTTAAATGCACTCCATCATTGTGCTGGAGAGCGTTGAAAAGGTGTAAGAGCAGACAGCGCTCGAAAATCACGCCGCTAAAAACCCGTTCGAGCGCAAGTCTGCAAGGCCCCACGCAAAATCACCAGGAGAGTTGTACCGCGACTTGTGCCAGTGCGAGGGAGGCCTACGGAGTTAAAAAACAAACAATCCCTTTTGACTGCCATAACTTTATTTTTCTGCCGACATACCCGGTTTCCCTGAAAATAAGACATACCCTGAAAATAAGACACAGCATGATTTTCCAGAATTTTTGAGGATGCAAAATGATTTTTCAGGCTTTTTGAGGATGCTTGAAATATAAGCCCTACTCCAAAATTAAGCCCTGCTAACAACAGTTAATTTAAAAAAGTCAATTTAAATAGTGTCCAGGCAGCTATACATGTAAAAAAGTTAAACCTTTTTGAACAAAAATTAATATAAGACTCTTATTTTCGGGGAAACACGGTAGTTGTGTGAGGGCTTGTTCTTTGCTTGACGTTCTGTTTCTACTGGTACCATTTTTGGAGTGCATACAACTTTTTGATCACTCTTATTACATTTTTCTTCCTTAGAGAAGGGCTAACAAAAAAATAAATAACTCATGTAGTACAATGTAATACCATAGTGACATTATAGCATGACTTGATGGGCAATCGGCCATAGCAGTCCCCAGGCTGCCATGGCAACAGCACAACAACACGTTATCGCATTGCAGGGGACCGTTTCGGAGGCATATGAATCCCCGGGTTCCAATCATGGAATTTACATGTCTGTCAGAACTGCCAGCGGCGTTTACAGCGTTAATGCTGATCGTCGCTGTAAAACCGTCACCTGCATTACATAGGGTGGAATCTGCTTCCCATCCCCCTCTATACCAACCCCAAATGCACATGACATAACTACGTCCTGTATAGCTTAGGGGTTGAAGACGTATCTGTTTCTAGAGGTAGATTCGTATCGTGCGGTATACATCAGTCAATAGGAAATCTTAAAGTTAACAAATAGGATTTTGCTAAATGCTACAGTGTAGCCAACGACACTACAGCGTACTGCAAAAAACGGAATTGGAGCGCCAACCTGTGAACCGCAGCCATACGCACATTATACGTTTCTATTTTTCCTATAAAACTCTTAAAATGTTTTACTTTTAACAGTATAAAGTGTGGTTTACACTCCCTTATACATAAATGTAAACTTTTTACATACGCAGAAAACGCAGTGTGAATGCTAGCTTAGGGAAAGCTGACCTGCAGCCCGATGTATGTGATAACCTATATTTTCTTCAATACAGACCAAGAAAAGAAGGAACAACGGACGCGCCAAGAAGGGCCGTGGTCATGTCCAACCAATCCGCTGCACCAACTGTGCCCGCTGCGTCCCCAAGGACAAAGCCATCAAGAAATTCGTGATCAGAAACATCGTTGAGGCTGCGGCCGTCAGGGACATCTCTGACGCCAGCGTCTTTGATTGTAAGTCTCCGGGAGTCAAAAATGAAGTGATTTGTAGTACGTGAGAATCAAACCTAAAATGGATTTTCTTTTCTTCTAGCCTATGCTCTGCCCAAACTGTATGTGAAGCTGCACTACTGCGTCAGCTGCGCCATTCACAGCAAGGTGGTCAGAAACCGCTCCCGCGAAGCTCGTAAGGATCGTACGCCACCTCCCAGGTTCAGGCCTGCGGTACGTATCTCCCTAAGTAAATGCGCCGATTCTCTCGTAAGCCGTTTTGCACGGAATGGTTACCAGCCAATGTAAATATGGCGATGAGGATTTGTTTGCTTGTTTCTTTATTTTTATGCACACTTAAAAATTGTCCGCTCGTGTCGCTGCGTGTAAAAGGCAATGCTTCAGTCTACACCCATTTCCAGACCCTCGCACAGGCTCAGTCAGTAGGTTTGTAGTTTTTCATGCTGTTTGACAGCCATAATATTCCACTTTAATGCACTAATCTACCCAGTAAAAAGCGATGTGAATCTACTTCAGATCGAGTCCTACCAGATCCATTATGGTTCTATTGAAAAATACAGAAATCACAAATAGTGACGCCAGCATGAACAGATCTGTTTTGTTTGAAAGGGGTTTCCGGGCAAATGCTATTGATGACCGTTCTGCTGGATTGGTCATCAGTAGTTTATCCCCAGAGACTCGCTGCTTTGGATGCTTGGTAATCATCTGATTGCACATCCCATTGTCAGTCATCATTGGGAGGGGGTCGTAGACTAAAGTGTCAGAAGGCTTAGCTTCCATTGAAATCAATAAGAGCCTCATTGCACTTCTGGGTCGGACATGGAAGTGTAATAGGAGGCAGCGCTCTTATGTGATGCTTCCACCTCTGACACCTCCCCCCATGACTACGTTCAGGCCTGCTGCACTGACAATGGGCTGAGTGATGAGCTGATTGCCCATGACCTGTCCTGGACAAGCACACACAAATTTGATCAAATTGTATACGAAGAACCTTGCATTTTGTATGCGGTCACTAGAAGAGTTGTGCAGTTTAGTGCTGAAGTGTGGTGTTATCCAGAGGATAGGTTGGCCTGGAAAACCCCCTTTAAGGTATCACTATTGTGTTACATTATTACTGTGATTATGACCACATGGACCTATCTCTACACATACTCTCTATGACCTGTTCCAGTTGTGGGAAGGCCCTATAGAAAAGCCACTAATATTGGCTATTTAGGCTGTACAAGTCATACTTTTTTTGTATTGATTTACTTCTGTAACTGCTAAACACATACCTTTGTGTTTTTGGTGCTCAATTGTGGGCTGCATTAGATTTAAAAGGTTTTCTGACTTAGTGGGGGGCCCAAACTTTGGCATACTCACGGGTCAGATGCCGCTCAAATCCTTTGTAGCCACTCTAGGACATGAAAATTGCTGCAGTGGTCATGTGCTATATCTGGTGCATGTGACTGGTACAGCAACTCCCTGATTCCAGAGGGGGCACTGAGAAAGGAGAAGCTGTGATGGTCCCTGGGGGCATCTGACCAGTGAGTATGAATTGGTTTTTGTGCCCTTCCCAGTCCTCAGCCACTTTCAAGCATCAGAAAACTCCTTTAAGGGGGGAGAGGGAATTGATGAACTGATCTGGAAAAAAACTTGTAAGTCCTGGTTTGAACGGTCACTGATGAGCGTACACCAGATTTGGCTCATTTTACCCAGTGGCTGACAGCCTGCCCTATATGTGCTTACACACTGACTAATGTATAAATTGAACAGCCTGATCCTATGTGATGAGAGGCCTAGTAAACTAGAGCCGTTCACTCTGTTGCCGATCTAATCCTTGCCACAGAGGCTGACTCTGTACTGCTTGTTCTAGGACGGCTGTCACAGATGCATTTTATGCTTCCAGAATTAGTGTATGGTAGCTTTAAACTGAAGTTTTTTTTACATATCCTCTTATTAACCATTTGTGGCTTTGCCTCCGGGCTCACTCACACGGGCGCCTCAGGTTTCGTTTCGTGAAATAGTGTTTATATTGCCTGCATAGTAGTATGTGCCAGAAGTGTCTTCCAGAATTAATGTTTTAGCCATTTCTTGCAGTCATTGTGTAAAATGAATTCATGTCCCAAAATATTATGGTGTTAAGAGGGACTTCATATTATTTGGCAGATATTATATTTATTTTTTTTGGGGGGAGGATTTTTCTTGAAGTTAATGTTCTTTAATATTTACAGCGATCTACAGTTCTGTGATACACAGCAAAACTACCTTAAATTTGCCCAATCCCATGGTGGCTAGCCAGTTTAGGTACCTTGATCTCTCGGGGTAAAACTCTTAGGGCTCATGTCCACGGGCAAAATATGATTTAAGATCCGCAGCGGATCTCCCGCATGCGGATCCGCACCCCATAGGGATGCATTGACCACCCGCGGGTAGATAAATACCCGCGGATCGTCAATAAAAGGGATTTAAAAAAAAATGGAGCATGGAAAAATCCGGACCATGCTCCATTTTCGTGCGGGTCTCCCGCGGGGACGGCTCCCGCGGGCTTCTATTGAAGCCTATGGAAGCCGTCCGGATCCGCGGGAGACCTAAAATAGGAATTTAAAGTATTTACCATCCGGCGCGGGCGGGGAAGGTCAGCTGTTCCTCACGGCCGCATCTTCCTTGCTTCGGCTCGGCGGATGTGCCCGGCGCATGCGCGCGGCACGTCGGCGACGTGCCGGCGACGTGCCGCCGGCGTCAGGAATTCATCCGCCGGCCGAAAATGAAGATCCGGCCGTGAGGAACAGCTGATCTTCTCCGCCCGCGCCGGATGGTAAATACTTTTAAATTCTTATTTTCGGCGCTCATGTCCGCGGGGCAGGAGGGACCCGCTGCAGATTCTACATGTAGAATCTGCAGCGGATCTGATTTTCCCCGTGGACATGAGGCCTTAAGATCATAGCAACATCAAACAGGCAGGGTGCACATGCAACCTCCATATTTGCATGACGTGCCAGTCATTCAGTGACTTGCTAGTGTTGTCAGGTTTTACTGGTGTCAGTCAAGATGTAACCGTACAGAATGTCTTGAATGTTTTAGAGTTTTTAGAGACTTGTGAAAGTTCTTCTACAGCATTGGTAAATGTGCGCCACGGTCTGCGATATTTGTAGGAAGTCTTGTCAATACCTTTTTTTTTTTTCTCTTTTAATTTAGTAGCTTATCATGCATTTTGACGATCGTTAGAACTAGTTGTAGTTCTCATGGAAGGGGGTTGGGGAACTCCCAAAAGTGCACTATGATTTTTGTTTCATATATTTGAAGTCCTAATCCCCATATATAGTCTCAACAGGAGACTCTGTGCCAGATAAGATGGCACCATTGCTGAAGCCATTGGCCCGGTGGTCTGTGTATTCCACCTACTCTTCTTCTAGAGCAGTCTCTATCCTTACTCATAAAATAATTTGGTTCCACATACAGATGAGTACTTTGCTCCCATGTCGTTGGCTTGTTTCCCCTAACCATTTTCTCTTTTCTTTATAGGGTGCACCTCCAAGAGCTCCTCCAAAGCCAATGTAGGATGTCTGGCTAAGATGTATCTTGTCCATTAAACTGTCCAAAACATGTTGGTCTCCTGTGTCAGTTTCTTAAACCTATAAATGTAACACCCTTTGGGATGGGAGGTAGTGCTGTGAGTATGACGCTTCCAGTAAGCCTGCATGCACACAGCAGAGCCAGATGCCGCTTATGGAATCCGGTCCTGGCGGCAGCAGCAGTGTCTTCATCTGTACTGTGGATGGTCCGCACGACTCGCCGTCTGACATGTGCAGTACAGATTTATTTTTTTAACTCCTGCTTTTCAGTTGTGGAAAACATGACTTGTCAGGGCGCCTTGAGAATTGGAGTTGGGAAACGCTGATTTAATGGTTAGTGAGGGGCCGACTTCAGGGTCCAACACCAAAACTGAAAATGAAGGGGAGGCAATTCTGAAGTAGCTTTGCATCTCCACTAGTTTTCCCTGTACAGTGGCTTCATAGCTGTGCATGAAATCATAGAATGGGGTTGGCTGCCGGTCTCTGCAGTAAAAGTTTGCGTTTAGAGATCACTATACCTGAACTTGAAACAATGGCAAGTCCAGCTGCAACCTGGCATTCGGTGGTAAATCATGAGCTGTGCATTCTAAAAACTTTTTACACATCATAGGGACACTTCAAAAGTCTTCGATGGCTACAGTCTGACTGCTGAGACCCATACTGATTGCTAGAATAAGCTAGCTGGGGTGCTCACATAAACGCTGTTGCTGCTTGCTAGTAGATGAGCCAATAGCCTTTCCATTGAATCTGCTTTTAGCTAGCAAGCAGTGACAATTCTAAGCATGCTTCAGTTGGCTCATGATCAGTGGGGGTTTCATTAGCCAGGCCCCCAGTGATCAAAACTTTGAGGCCATCTGTGCACAGGATCTGCTGCTGGAATCTCAGCTAAAATTCTGCAGCATGAATAGTACAAGGCACGTACAGGAAACTTCTAAAATCTTAAACCCTCCAGAAAAGAGATCGGCTGAAAAGGAAATAATAAAGAGTCTCACCAGTCTGTATATCATGGGGTGTACATCCACCTGAATTTATCATCAGGGTCTCTACAACTAACACTAGACTCCCCTCAGAGCTTGAAACAAATGGCACCAAGCTTCGTAAGCTGGCTGAGATGCGGCGATCTCAAACAGAAGGTGCTCAACAAGCTGCTTCTAGAACTGCAGGAAGGTGAACGTTCCCGGGGTCTTCTTGTAAATTATGTATTACAGGTAGCGATCTGAATAATGCTGGACTCGCACAGCCATATGTGGAATCCCAACTGTGAGCCTGGCCGTAGTGCTGCATATGGCCACATAATGTACTGCGCATAACTGTGTACTCACATGAGCAGTACACCTTATTTTATTCCTATTTCCCACGCCATCGCTTAGCGATGACTCGGGTACCTGCAGCCCGTACGCAATGTAGTTGTGTATGGGCTGCGGGTATATCCGCTACCATAGAGCATAATAGGCTCTATATTGCATATATCCGCGGTAGAAAAAAAACTGCTGTGTTCTGTTTTCTGTGAGTGGATTATGTAATTCCAACCTGCTAATGTGAGCAGAATTGTGTAATCCAATACATTTGATTGATCCGCGTATTACCATGGATCAAACGCATGTGGAATCCGCAATTCTTATCCGGTTGTTTGAGACCGGCCAAATGGTAGATCGCTACCATTTGATAATGGTCATGTGACCGGAGACTGCTCACTGTGGCTCTAGGCTACATTTAGGAGCAAAGAGATCTTAAATTTCCCGAGCCCTCCCCAGCTTCTGTTCTTGTGTCTGCTATTTTGCTGACCGGGCACGTGCAGAAGCTAGGGATAACAGTGATCACGCAACTGGGGCATACTATCTTTGACAGCCGGGAGCAGGGAGATTTTTTTTCATTTTCCAGACTCTGGCCATCTACGCATGCTCAGAAGGTGGTGTTGGATCTTTGCAGAACCAGATCGCTGTGGGACATCGCAGAGGCTGGAGGTGAGTAGTTTCAGCTCTCCTTGCAGATCCAATCCGTAAGCAGAGATGAAACTTTAACTTTATTTAACTTTTATCTGGTGGCTAACGGTTATCGCATGACTGCACGCTGCGGCTTCCCCCATGACAGCTTCCTGCTATTAGCTAACTCCGGCAACCAATAGCAGGGAGTTTTCACATGTACAGACCCCAGGGCTTTACTGGTCCAGCGTGTTTTCACAGCACTGTAGAATAAAGCCCAGACACCCAGGACGTGAAAACACGTATGGGTGGTTACTAAGGGGTTAAATGATAGACGAGAAATTATTATCATTGGGGGACACAGCAAAGACCTTGGGTATAGCTTCTGCCACTAGGAGGCGACACTAAGCATAAGTGTTAACTCCTCCCACCAGCTATACCCCTCCTGCAAGCAGCATGCTAGCTCAGTTTTTAGCTTAGTGTCTAGGAGGCAGGATTTTTTTTCATTTATTTTTCAGCTTTTCTCTGGAAGACCAGGGAATAACGGGGAGGCAGGACTCTCCCTGTTGACCCACCTCAGGAGACAAGGAGGCACACTCGGCCCCCAAACAGTGTGACCCGCCAGCCATAGAGCCCCCCTTTCTCGTGGTCTGGCATCCCCTGCCCCATCAAAGGCAGGCGATGTGGGGAGAAGCTCTGCTGGAGCCAGGAGACCACCCTACCTCGGTCAAGAAGGGAGTATGCGGTTTTATTTTGTTAGTCTGCCGCCGTGCGGACAGTAGCGGTTTGTGCCGCCTGCAGCTTTGCGAGGCTGCCTGCGGCTTGTTTTTTTGTCACTTGCGCTACTTGTAAATATGCTGCTGCGTTTTGTGTTTGGCTGCCTGCAGCTCCGGTTTTGCCACTCGTGGTTGGGGCCGCCCGCGGCTCCTGATGTGCCTTCAGTGGGCCACCTGTGGCTCCTGATGGGCCGGCTGTGTTTTTTTTTAATGTTCCGCCTGGCGGCTTTTTCGCGGGGGCCGCCTGCGGGCTCTTATGTGCCTCCTGCGTCTGGGGGGGGCAGCTGCGGCTGTTTGCGCACGCCTTGCATAGCAGCCACGCGGCTCTTGCCTAGGACTTCCATGCACGGGAGATGTGATCCCGCCGCGCTGCCCTCTTTGCGCAGGCCGCGGTCATCCCTGTATGCTGGGCTCCGGCGCCCACAGCTTCTGGTAGTGCCGCCCTCGGCACGAGTAGGCCGCCGGTGGCGCTTTTTATGTGCGCGTGCCGCCTGCGGCTCCGAGGGGGCCGCTACGGCTGGTTGCGCACGCCCAGCATAGCAGCCACGCGGCTCTTGCCTAGGACTTCCATGCGTGAGGGATGTGATCCTGCCACGCTGCCCTCTTTGCGGAGGCCGTGGTCATCCATGTATGCTGGGCTCCGGCGCCCACGGCTTCTGGTAGTGCCGCCTGCGGCTCCCGCTGTGCTGCCCGCGGCTCAGATAGGCCGCCGGTGGGGCTTTTCATGTGCGCGTGGCCCCAGGGCGTTGCATGCGGCTTCGTATTTGCCGCCGCGGCTTGTAGCGCAGGCTGCTCCGCCAGGTAATTCACATGGCTCAGACTTAGTCTTCTGTGAGCGGGGAATATGATCCCGCGTGGGCCTCCTGGGCAGGCGCACGGTTGCCCTGGTGTGCCACTCAATGTTTTTGCTGAGCAGTAGCTCAGTGTGTGATCGCGGTGGCCAAGTGTCCCCGAGCGGTTAGTTTCCCGCCGCAAGAACACAGGAGCTTTCCCGCCATGCGGTCACGTGGTTCGCGTGCCCTTCCCCTCTTCCCTGCACGTTTTTTTTCCTTGTGTTGTAGCAGCACCTCTTGCTGCATGTGCATGCCTATGTTCTCCGGTGCGGGCGCAGTTAGAGGGTGACCCCAATGTCAGTCGCTACACGGCTGCTGCTTCTCGGTCATTGCGCGACCGACATATTCCCCTGCAGCGCCGTTGTGGCCTGTGTGCGTCACCGCTAGGCAGGTTGTCGCCGCTGACCAGTGTGCGTAGCCCAACGTGTACGCAGATACTTAGCGGACTCCTGCAGTACCCTCCGTACTCCCACAGGGAGTCTCTGGATTGCCCCCCATGTCTGCTCTGGACCGGGTTGAGCCTTGCCTTGGCAGCTCCCCTATTGCTCCTCCTGCAGTTCCCTGCAGTCAGCGTACCGCAGTGCCCATGTCCAGGACGGCACCCCGGCGGGGCCGGCCAGAGCCACGTGCCAAGTGCACTCTCGCTACAGTACGAGATACATCCAGCAAGGGATATCTCGCCTTACTGGCAACAGCGGGCAAACTCATGGTCAGCTTTTACCCGCGCTCGCTGAATCCTGTAGCACCTTCCATAAACAAGGAGTGCTCATACAGGGAGTCCCCGGACTCGTGGCTCCTCATGTCTGCTCCGGGCCGGGTCGAGCATTGCCTGATTACTAGCTCCCATGTTATCGTCAGCCAACCTAGCGCAGTGTCCACATCCAGGATGACAGGCAGCTGGGCCGGCCAGAGGCACATACTATGTGTGCTCTCGCTGCAGTACAAGACTACAGCCAATAGAGAAGAGCGCCCTACTGACAACGGTGTTCAAACTGGTTGTCAGCATTACCGCTTCTGCATCGGAAAGAGTACATGTACAGAGACTCTCCGGACGCAGCGCCCCCCGCCTGTCCGCTCCGCACCAGGTTGAGCCTTCACTAACTGTAGTTCCCCGGTTGACCCTCCTACAGTCCAGAATGACACACGGACAGGGGTGGCCAGAGCCACATATAGGTGCGCTCTCGCTACGATACGAGATTACACCCAGCCGGAGAATATCTTGTCTTGCGGCATCAGTGTGCATACTCTTGTCAGCTACCTGAGACCTGTGGTACCTTCCATACGGAGTGCTCAGGGAATTCTCCAATCGTGTATGCCTGGTCCGGCTTGAGCCATCCCTATGTCCGGCTCTCCGGGTGCCCCTCCTGCAGTTCCCTGCAGCCAGACGTACCACGGTGTCTGAGTCCAGGAGGACTCACGAGGGGCGGCCAGAGGCACATGCTTAATGCAGTGTCCGTGTCCAGGATGACACGTGTACATGGGCCAACCAGAGCTACTGGCTATGTTCATTCTCTCTGCAATACGAGTTTTACTTACAGCAGGCAATGTTACTCAAGCTGACGGTCAGTCGTACTCCGGCCTCGATGGGACCTGTGGTACCTTCCTTCCCGGAAAGAGTAGTTGCACGGGAATTCCCTGCAGGCACCGCTTCTCATGCCGGACAAGATTGAGCCTGGCCTAACGGCTAGTTACGCTATCGTTGCCTGCCTGCAGTTACTTGCGCCCAGCCTACCGTAGTAGAGCCTCGTACTATGTGCGCTCACTGCATTTGCGAGACACCCACAACAAGTCTCGTCCTAGGAACAAGATTGTCAGACGGCCTATTGACTTTCCCCAGCCTGGCGGAGACTGGTAGTGCCCTTTTGATGGAAAGGCGTACTATTCATAGGAACTCTGCAAACACATCACGTCTCCTCTCCGCTCTGCAGCGGGGAGCTTGAGCAACGAACAGTTACCTATCGGATATCTCTCCCATGAGCCATACAGAAGTTATCAGAAGTTATTCACTTACCTGTTCCGTTGCTAGCGTCCTCGTCTCCATGGTGCCGTCTAATTTTCGGCGTCTAATCGCTGGATTAGACGCGCTTGCGCAGTCCGGTCTTCTTCTTTTCTGAATGGGGCCGCACAGAAGCCCTGCGGTCCACCGAGGGAGAAGATCCCGGCGGCCATCTTCACCAGGTAAGTAAGAAGTCACCGGAGCGCGGGGATTCAGGTAAGCACTGTGCGGTTTTCTTTTTTAACCCCTGCATCGGGTTTGTCTCGCGCCGAACGGGGGGGGGGGGGGGGGCTATTGAAAAAAAAACAATCGTTTCGGCGCGGGACAACCCCTTTAAGTCAGAGCAGTCTCTAATTTAGCTACTTCAGCATTCACCACAGATTGCATAAGGAGATTAACACATCCAACGGAGGTACGTTGGATGGACCCAGGAGCACGATGTGATCCTCTTGCGGTTTGCCTGCATAATTCTTGCAGGAGACCGTGAGACATTCTATGCTTGTACTGTGGCAATCCTTGGGGGTCGTTCCTTTCTACTACTGAGGTTACCTCAAAAAGGAACCAGCGAGATTCCTGTACTGGTGTGCCCTTGCTGTGCTGCCAACTGCTTGTGCATAGTGGTTTCATGCGGTTGCACCAATAGGTTGGTACAGGGCCATCCCTAGTTAACTAACCCATCAGTCCCTATCCAAGGCTAGACTTCGTCGGAAGCCCAGGATTCCATGCAAGCGGTGCATGCTGTGGGCATTGACACAGCGTTATGGGGTTGAAGGATCTTTTGACATGAGTCCTTCTCGCTCTATAGCTAATCAGGTAGTCGACGGCATGGATGGGGATGTACGGATACGCAGCATTAAAGCCAGGCTGTGCTTCAGCTATGCGGCCTGGGATCAGAGGTGAGACCATGGGTCCTGGGTCCTCCACATCCAGTGGTAGTCAGCTGCAAGGATGATTCCTTCAAGATAGTCAAAGGTTAACCAGGAACCTTTCGTCGCAAGCTCTTTTCAGCGATGATCAACACACGGGACTTCGACCAGAAGCGGTTATGGATCACAAAGAGTTTTTTTCTTCATTGGTGTCTGGAATCTTCCCGCTTCCTCCCTCGCAGCGGGACTGGGAAGATGATATTGGCAACCTGGAGTTGTACGGAAGCTGACGTACAGCTAGGTCGAATTTTGGAGGCCATGCAACTCACTGAGGTTTCGACGTGGATGGCTCCACAGCATTGTTTTGCATGCTGACTTTGTAACGAAGGTTGTCATCAGGAGACGGTCATTATCGACCTGCTGGATACTCCCCCGCTGCCGCTGGTATCGAGATCCACTTCAAGGAAGTATCCGGTGGGATCTTTTCTCGGTTGTGCTTTGTGCAAAGGAACGCTCCAGCGACATGTGGGCGCAGTTCGACTACACAAGAGTATCTCTCTCAGGTAGCATTCTGCTGTCGCGCTGATGGTAATGTCAGCAAACCCGAAGGGACTCCTTGCACTGGCTCTGCTCGCACAGTATGAGTTACAGTGCCAGGCAGTTATATTCTCAGGTCGTGTTACGGCTATTAGTCATCGGACGGCGGGTGCCTTGTCGGAAGATCCGTATCAGGAGTTTTTTCTCCGGTGGATGGAAGGGGCCGTTACTGAGGCATGCTGGATGTCTAGACATTCATTACCGTTAGTTGCAGTTAAGGAGGGATTGCTTCCTTACTCATGCGACTTCTTAGATCTTCCTGCCCCCTTGGGTACTGCTCTAGAACGTCCCAAGGTCTTTGCTGTGTCCCCCAATGATACAGACGAGAAAACTAGATTTTGTAAGAACTTACCATAAAATCTCTTTCTCGTCTTGTTCATTGGGGAACACAGCACCCTCCCAGTCTGGTAAAGGACTGTAACATATACTCTTTGGAGGGTCCTCGGTGCTGTCGCACACGGTGTTGTAATGAGTTACAGTTGTGAGTATTGTTATTTTGTATCTATTGTTGTATACTACTGGCTGCTCCTACTGCTTGCATACAAACTGAGCTAGCACAATGCTTGCAGGAGGGGTATAGCTGGTGGGAGGAGTTAACACTTTTATGCTTGGTGTCACCTCCTAGTGGCAGAAGGTCTTTGCTGTGTCCCCCAATGAACAAGACGAGAAAGATTTTACGGTAAGTTCTTACAAAATCTAGTTTTTTCATTTTAAATGATCATTCCTATGAATCAACATTGGGGGAAAAATGGTTGACCTGGATAAAAATGTCTTTTTTTTTTTTTCTTTTTCTACCTAACATACTATGTTACCTGGGCATCACAATGTCACAACCTCTGGTTTTACTAATATTTGTTGTATTACTGTTCTGTATCACTAGATGGCGACATCTACCCAGTATCACAGTGCTGCAAGACGACATTGTGGTTTCAGGTGCAATATTGATGATGGGGTCTGTTCTCTTTTTAAGTAGTTACTGAATAAATGAACTGGAGAACCACATAATTTTCAGATAATATAAATTTATTTCATATCTTTTAAAATACTGTTTTAACCCTATTTATGCCAGTGTAGTAGACCTCTGCCTCTGTATAATTGGATAGACAAGCCGTGTTTTATACATCTATGGGTTAAGTAAACAGGCGCCAACATTTGTGACTCCCATATATAGTGTGACCCTTCTTATTTTTTTTATCATATGTATCCTGAATTCTATACCATGCATTGGGGCAGTAAGGGTGATTTCATATCTGCTCTCGCGGTTTCCGTTTTCCTGCTCTATTCGCGGAACAGAAAAGGGGAATCCCTGCGGCTGAACAGCTCTGTCTCTGGACTGAACCGAACTGCGCCGAATGGATGACATTGACTATAGCATTGACTTTCCACCCATCTTGCCCGCCTTTTGGACAGAAGAAAAAGTGCTGCATGCATCGCTGTATGTTGAGCTGCATCTGCAACGGAACCTCCGACCGGACAACAGAAAATGGAATGCATTGCTCAAAATACAGCAATGGGGAACTAAATGCAACCTCATCAAGCCTGGGCATCCTTGGCAGTGATGGGCAAAAACAGAATTTGCATATCTCCAGACAATGCTATCTAGGGAATATCTAATGACTTTACATGTCTAACGCTACAATTATAGTAAATAATGCTTACTGAAACTGGGCCATAGAAGTACCTGGTCCAGATTCACCTGTGTCATGTTAAGGGATGGGCAGGTCTATGTTTGTTATCATTTATAGCCTGGCAGTAAATAAAAGAAAATGTTTTTCATTTAGTCTAGTAAAATAATGCCCATGGTTGTACTTGTGCGTTGCATAGTAATTATCTGATGCGGGAAAGGCAGGGTGTTTCATAATAGTTAATATAATAAAAGGAAAACAAGACGAATTACTACATGACCGTGGGTGGAGTGGAGTTGTAAAATGCTTAAACTGTTTCTAAGCCTACACACATCAATAAAGCTTTGTTTCCACAAAACCATGTAACATTAATGTCAGCAACTTTAGTCAGGCTTGCATTTAGAGTTGGTAGTGCCCCAGGCATGACTGGGCATACATAGTCAGAACATGATTGTGTCACATTATCAAACATTCAGTTTGATGGGAAAATCAGTGCTGACAATGAATGTCACCTTTTGTTACCTCTTCCAGGCCATTCCTATACCCCTCACTTTAGGTCAGTCTTCATTGACTTTATGTGGTCCAGTTCTGCCCTTAGAAAAGGTTTCAAATTCTTCATATGTTGCAAGACACAGATGGACATGTGTCTTCTAGACTTGCTCTTCTACAGAAGAGCTTCACTATTCTTCTGTCTTGAACTGGTTCCACCACAAGAAGCCACACAGTAGGCCCTCTTAGAAGGGGATTTAATATTTCGGACTTGCCCTGGCTGAATAAATTAGACTGCCAGGGTTGCATTTCTTCCCTTACTTTCAAAAATTTACAATTCTGGGACAAAGACTCTACTAAAAAGGGTCCAAGCACATTCCCTGGCCTGCTATGATTCTTAATAAGCCATTACATTCAGGGCTATCTGATCTGTCCATTGGCCTGTTTCTCCAGTATTTTTCCCCAGTGTAGTCACAAAGGAAAATGTCAGATGAGACACAGAATGATAAAGTAAACTCTCTACTAAATGTCAGCAGTTTAACCTAGGAAGAAGTGCAGAACAGCCTTAAAAAGATTAAAATAGACAAATCGCTGCATCTTGATGGCTAACCCCGCCCCCCTTCCCAGGTTCTAAAGCAATTAAGTAAGGTTATAGGCTGTTCCTTATATTTAAGGACTCTATAGGACTGGGTGTGTTCCACTGGCTTGGGACGTAGCCAATGTACGGCTAATATTTTATAAAAGGGTCGAAAAGTGAACCTGGAAACTACAGGCCTGTAAGTCTTACTTCTAGTGTGGGTAAAATGTTTGAAGGGTTTTTAAGAGATATTGTCCTGGAGTACCTGAAGGGAAATAGTTGTGATTGTGCGCAGTAAGAGAAACCAAGAAATCTTGTAGATATAATACCTTTTAATGGCTAACAAAAATACATGACGTTATAGCAAGCTTTCAGACCTCTCAGGATCTCTCCTCGGGCATAATGAAACAGATCTGTACAAATGTACACAAATGAAAAGGCACAGACATAGTGAGACTAATTTGCACTTAAAACAATACCAGACAAGATGAGCAGAGAAGTAAATGAAGAAAGCACATACAGAATGGGAGGAATTGAGCTAAGCAGCAGCACATGTGAAAAAGACTTGGGTATACTAATAGATCATAGACTGAACATGAGTCAACAGTGTGATGCAGCAGCCAAAAAGGCAAACACAATTCTGGGATGTATTAAGAGAAGCATAGAGTCTAGATCACGTGAGGTCATTATACTCCTCTACTCTTCCTTAGTCAGACCTCATCTGGAATACTGTGTCCAGTTCTGGGCACCCCACTTTAAAAAAAGACATAGACAAACTGGAGCAAGTTCAGAGAAGAGTTACCAAGATGGGGAGCGGTCTGCAAACCATGTGCTATGAAGAACGGTTAAAGGATCTGGGAATGTTTAGCTTGCAAAATAGAAGGCTGAGAGGAGACTTAATAGTTGTGTACAAATATCTGAAGGGCTGTCACAGTGTAGCAGGATCAGCCCTATTCTCATTTGTACAAGGAGAGACTAGAAGCAATGAGATGAAACTAAAAGGGAGGAGACACAAATTAGTTATTAGAAAAACTTTCTGACAGTGAGGGTGATCAATGAGTGGAACAGGTTACCACGGGAGGTGGTGAGTTTTCCTTCAATGGAAGTGTTCAAACAAAGGCTGGACAAATATCTCTCTGGGATGATTTAGTGATCCTGAACTGAGCAGGGGGTTGGACCCGATGACCCTGGAGGTCCCTTCCAACTCTACCATTTAATGATTCTATGAAATACTTAATTAGTCCACTGGTAAGGAATGTGACAGTTTTATGATCTCTAAATTGGTGTTAAGGGGTCACAGGCCTGTATGTTATCTCTCCTTCAGACTTGCAAATAAGGAAGATGGAAGAAGTCCTCGGCAGCAGCACCTATTGAATGGCAGCATTCCTTCAAATAAATGTATGACTTTTTACCAAGTCTGTAAAACAATGCTTGGGAATAGCACACCTTTTGTGTGCTCCCCTTGGGGAGAGACGATGCCATCCTCCGACACAATCACCCCCCCCCCCCCTCCACTTCACCCCTTCCCTGTGACTAAAAAATGTTTTGTCACAGGTAATTCAGTCTTTTCCTCTCTAATTGGGGTAGTTATAAGTGGTACATACTCTGATTGGGCCACCATTACTAGTGGGGTACCACAGGGGCCAGTACTGGTCCCTATTCTTTTTAATATATTTATTAATGACCTGGTAGAAGGATTGTTCAGTAAAATATCAATATTTGCAGATGATACAAAACTATTGTAGTAGTGCAGTACACAGAAGGGCCTGCAGAGGGCTGCAGACAGGACTTCTGGTGCTAGGGTTAACACCAAGGGGTGGAGCAGGAAATAGATAAAAGCTCAGTTTCTAATGATCTCAGGGGGAAGTTACAGCTCAGGTGAGCTGGAAGGGCTGAATGCCCTAGGTCCAGTGTGGACCAGTGGAAGCAGTGGAGATGCCGTGTCAGGAACTGGGAGCCTGATCCGTGCGGACCAGTTGGGTCTGTCACCTGGTTGGATGGAGGAAGACACCCTCCTGAAGACATTGTGATGGCGAATTCAATAAAAAAGTTTAAGAGGGGCCTGGAGGTCTATCTTGAGTATTACAATATTACATTTTATAGTCACTAATTACATCAGAATGATCAGTGTTCCAGGGATCCTCAGGATAGGTCATCAATAGGTGCCACTCAGGATCCCTGCCAATCAGCTGATTCTTGGCACTGCTGTCGATGTTGTCAGTGCTGGAAGTAGATAGCACTGACAACATTACAGCAGCCTAGTTTGGGACTGCATGCATAGCCCCAATTGCATTCAACACTAACCTGGGCCACTGTATTATGGACAGCACTATCTTCTTCCTGTGATGTCTGTGTTGACAGCAGCATCGGGAATCAACTAATGGGCGAGTGGGACCCTGAGTGGCCGACCCCTGCCAATCATCTATTGATGACCAATCCTAAGGATAGGTCATCAACAATAAAAAAAATTCCCTAATTCCCCAAAACCCTCTTAACATTTATGTGCCAGTAATAAATGTGTAATAATTGTGGTGTTATTCTAAACTCCTGTTTATTAATGTTTGCACCAATATTTAGCTTTTGTACATTTACAATTCTGACGTACCTCTCTAGGGTGACATGTTGTCTTCTTCAACACAACAAGGGAATAGTAACACAATACTGGAATATATTGATTGCATGGAGTACACAGAGTGTTAGGGCAGCAGAAATGCAGTCCTAAGCTCTTACTCACAACCTGAAGGTTGCAGGTACAATCTCCGTGTGGTTCAGGTAGTCGGCTCAAGGTTAACTCAACCTTCCATACTTCCGAGGTCAGTAAAACGAGTACCAAGCTTGGTGGGGGGTAAAAGATAATTGGGGAAGGCAATGGCAAACCACCCCGCATAAACAGTCTGCCAAGAAAAAGTCACGGTGTGACGTCACCCGAGGAGCCAGTCATGACTCAGTGTACCACGGGACTTACCTTACAAATCATCAAACAAAAAATAAACTTGTTGTAGATGTTGGAAAAAGTGGACGAGGCCTCCCACTGTTTATACTTAAAGGGGTTGTCCCGCGGCAGCAAGTGGGTCTATACACTTCTGTATGGCCATATTAATGCACTTTGTAATGTACATTGTGCATTAATTATGAGCCATACAGAAGTTATAAAAAGTTTTTTACTTACCTGCTCCGTTGCTAGCGTCCTCGTTCCCATGGAGCCGACTAATTTTCGCCCTCCGATGGCCAAATTAGCCACGCTTGCGCAGTCCGGGTCTTCTGCTCTCTTCTATGGAGCCGCTCGTGCAGAATGCAGGCTCCGTGTAGCTCCGCCCCGTCACGTGCCGATTCCAGCCAATCAGGAGGCTGGAATCGGCAATGGACCGCACAGAAGAGCTGCGGTCCACGGAGGGAGCAGACCCCGGCGGCCATCTTCAGCAGGTAAGTATGAAGACGCCGGACCGCCGGGATTCAGGTAAGCGCTGAGCGGTTTGTTTTTTTAACCCCTGCATCGGGGTTGTCTCGCGCCGAACGGGGGGGGGGGGGGGGGGTTAAAAAAAAAAAAAAAAACCCGTTTCGGCGCGGGACAACCCCTTTAATGACACGTATACTAAATCTAAACTTTATCTGTTTATCACAACAGCTCACATACAAGAGAAATTAAATGTTTTCTGACCTCAGAAACCGCAAATAGTCCAGCCATCAAGAACCTGGGGAAAACCACTGATAGACCTTTTGCCATGACACATGAAAAGATGATGGGAAAATTCTTCTTATTACACTTCCACATGGAAGGCATAGAGCCAGGACTGCTTTCACCTCATCCCCTCACTCATTTCTAGTACAAGATTTAGGTCTTCCTAATAGCCAACTGCTGGGACTACCACTAATTCTCAGAATGAAGGGCCAAAGCACTAGTTTTCCAGAAATGCTAAAGGGGCCTCTAATCCCCTCATTCTTCAGGTTGTCAGGGCTCCAAGAGGTTAGATTCCTACCAATGATATGGTTATACCGTATCCTAGCAATATTTTAAATAATAGTAATACTTCTTCAGGATGCAATATGTACTCCAGGAGTATCAGAGTGTCATCCAAATGTTTCCGCCCCTCTCGGGGACATACATGGGGAGGTGAAGTGCTTCCCTGAAAAATATTGAAATACAAAATCTTCATGACTTTCTACATCACAAGGTTATATATCGAATTCTCATTCACTCTGCGGACATTTATCCGCGTCATTTCGGCAGTTTTTGTGTATTGGCCAAAAGGTTCCTCCTGACACCACTATAAGATTCAATGGCATATTCTTCTAAAATGGCCTGTTTAATCCAACTAGATGAGCAAGCATGGAGTCAGTTATTTTGCTAACTACAGACTGGATCTCTTTTCCAGCAAGGAACCTTCACACTGCAATAATGTTCTTTATGCCTTACAGGATATATTGCTCTGTGACGCTCACATGGGAGATTCACTTTGCACACTACTGTTAAGACTCTCCTTTACTATCTTTTCAAGTGTAATAACTGCTTTTGGCCACTTGACATCCATCTATTAACACATCGGACTTCCTTTGACCTTTCAAATCACCAGCAATTTCTTATGGCATCCATCCACAGGTATTAGAGAACCAAGGGTGTGCCGAGAAAACATTCCCACACTATTATTCCACCTCCACCGGCCTGAAGTATTCACACCTGACTGGAAGGGGTCATCGATTCCTGCTGTTTGTACCAAATTCTGACCTCCCATCATCAAGGTGCAACAGAAATCTGGATTCATCTGACCAGCCAATATTTTCCCCCTGCCTTGTGATCCAATTTTTGCACTCTTTTGCCCATTGGAATCCTAACTTTCTGATTCTCATAGGCCGGGCTCACACGAGCGTAATTTTATTACACATGCAACATACATGCAAATAATACGGGGTGAATGGAGTCATTGAAAGTACATTGATTTTCATTGATCTATTCACACTTTTGTATATTCATTGCACATAAAATAGAATGCAACATGTTCTATTTCCACGCGTATTACACACGATAGAGCCCTATTGTTTTTTATGGGTGCGTAAAAAACAATGTATATACGCAATTTCATCGACAGGTTGTTTACATCCACAGGATCGCCTTCTGTGAGCTATTTTCCTCTATCACACCATTCTTGGTATACTATCAACACCATTGCACGAGAAAAAAAAACACAAGATTGACAGTTTTTGAAATTCTGCCTCAACTAGTCTAGCACTGATGACTAGGCTTTGTTCAAAGTTGCTCAGATCACTTGATTTTCCCATTCTGAGTGGATTCCCATTGAAACTGATCCACGGATGACATACTGAGTTCATACTGCATTCCGGGGTTATATGTTTAATTTTTATACTGGGAAGCTCCAATCGTGATAGGGTAGTGATTAGAGATGAGCGAGTATACTCTCCAACGCTGCTCCCAGCCCCCCGAATCTTTAGAGAAGAGCGGGGAGATACTCGGCTAAGGCACTACTCGCTCGAGTAATGTGCCTTAGCGAGTATACTTGCTCATCTCTAGTAGTGATCTCTAAAACAGTGGCCATTCCAATTACAACTTTACAATGGCAAGGAGTTTACAGTCGACTTTGTATGAAGCATTTGCATTGCTTCCCTATTGTTAAAATGAATGTTGCCTGGAATGGTCAAAAGCTCTGGATAAAGCGTACCTCCAGACAGGCTGCCAAGCAATGCAAAAGACACTTTGCAGGCTCAATTTGAAAGCTGACAGCAGTTACCGAGCGTTGCTTTTTATCATTGGTGTGCACAAGGACTCACTTGTCTACAGTGTCCTTTGAAGTCCATTGTCACAATGTCATCTCCTTGTGCCTATGTGTCTGGAAGAGTAGCCTTTAATCCAATGTTATTAAACCAATCAGTACGCTGGCTTTATACTATGTTTTGTATAACAACATGCTTATTATGTGGCAGAGATACTTAGAATCCTGTTTCAGGTATTTTCAGAGAATGAAGGATGTATAGTAAGTAAGTAAGGTAATAATCACAAGTGTAGGAACAAAGACTGCACTGTATTTACTGTATCGAATACACATATAAAACATCAGGTCTTTTTCTCTTACGAAAATGGCATTCTTCAAGGCTTTTTAGAGGTTAAAAAGAAATTCTGGTAGTTCCCCCTTGTTTTTTTTTAGCCTTGCTGATTTCCAAACACTAAGATTCTGCTTAGAAACATAGGATGTGGCTCCCAGTTGTCAACATCACATTTCCACATCCAGGGTTGTCAATCACATAGAATGTAAAGGCTTTCAGTATCCATTCATATGTGCAATCAGCACTAGTTATGGGAATTTATATATTTATTTTTATGGCAGTAGGACTTTTTATTCTCCTGCCTGAGTTTTAATACATTTGTAATGAACTGCACAGGTAGATTAACCCCCTCAATAATGGGTATTGTGGAAAGTTTGTTACATATTTGGAAAGTTTATGACATATTTCTCAAAGTTATTTAAAGTTTTGCTTACACTGCCACATTAATAAATATGTCTTGAGTATGGCAGGGTGGATGTGTATGTTGGGACATGGCTGGCGTATGCTAATTGAACCTTTAGCAGTGGTTCCAATGCAGAATGTGGTTGTTGCAGTTTGTTGGCATGATCAGAGCTGATGCTCCTCTGGATTTGCTGAGAAGGACGTTGCTGAGATTACCTGAGTAAGTGCAGACCTAGAAAACATAGTGGAATGTACTTGTCAAGTTTTATTCCTGAGATTTGCTACATTTCTGGGTAAACTCCTGTTCACACCATCCGGTACCACGCCGTGGCCCTGCGAAATGTCAGCTGCCACACCACTGGAACTATCCGTGCAGCAATATTCCACTTGGAGGGGTCAAGGGTGAAAACAAGGGTTCTCCAGGTGCTGCCTTTTCAGTTAGCCCTAAGTCAAACTGATCATCTCAATCTGTTATTGGTGTAAACATAATGACTTGTAAAGTTAAAATGATATTTATACCAGGTCAAGAGAAAATTCAGAAGGCAGCGCTCCAGGGTAGGTGGGGGTATTACAGATGGTACACTAGATGGTACAACATAGTGGTTGAGAAAATAAATTATTATTAACTCACCCCGACGTACCCGGGTTTCCCTAGGGAATACCGGTACGTCAAAGATCCAGGTTGGCAGTGAATAATTCTGTATAGGGATCCAATTCCTGGTGTACCAGAGTCTCCCTTGGGGGCAGGGAGCTGAGGTTCATCCAAATAGGGATATATTATAGTAGGTAATCTGGGGGTCACTGGTCCTTACGACATCCACATCATGGGGAGCGTCATATGGGGACTCCAAATATACATGTATATCGGGTAGGAGAAAGATACAGTACATGAGCTATAAAAAGTGAGCAAGATAAAGGGACTCAAAATTGTGCAGTGTATTGCGCATCTTGTAACTTATTTCACACACATTTGCGCACCTCCCATGGACTTCTATGGGCCCCTTGGTGAGCAAATACTCAGGAAAATAAAGCAAAACAATTATTCATGTTGTAGTGGTGCAGTATCAGAATGACCTGCAGAGTGTGCTAGTCAGGCAGTCTGATACCGGGAAAATAAGAGATAGGGTTAACACCTGATGGGTGTAGCAGGAAATAGTTGAATTTAAGCCAGTTCCTGCCAGAAGCAAGGGGAAAGTTACAGCTTGGCAGTGCCGGACAGGCTGCAAGCTGAGGTCCAGTGTGGACCACTTGGGTCTGTCACATCGTCTGACAGAGGAAGAGACACTCTCCAGACGCCCCAGGAGGGGTTAGTGACAGAGCCCTGTGGGTTGTGAACCCTATTTTGCTTTTGTGGACTGTATATAATTTCCTTGTGTGCTGTGTGCTGCCCAAAGTGGGGCGATCCTGTGGCAAGCAGGCCCCAACTTGCCACAATGTGAATGAACTAATTGACATCAATGGGTTCTATTCTCTGCATATGGCACTCATATAGTTTGCTTGCGCAAATACGTCTGGAGTCCTAGGAATTTTACAATGCAAAAACATTTTTCTTCTCTAAAAACTTTATAATGTAAAAGTATTAAAATATAAATTAACAGTATAAAGAATTAACAAAAAAATACTGTGGTGGGATTGCTTCCTCCGCCAAATTACTAAAGTGTATGGCTAAATCAACTTAAAATAAAAAGTTATGGCTCTCGAAATGCGGGGATGAAAAAAAAGGACAAAAAAGGCCAAGACGGGCTGCGTGCATATGAGATTAAAGAAAAATCACTACAAGCTTAATCATTTCACTAGAGCCATAAAAAGGCACTTAAAAAAAACAATCAAAGAAAAGGTGGGAAAAAGGCCTAAACTTTAAATTTCCCATTTAACGTGTCTTGTGAGTGTGGAAATATATTTACAAAGCGCATTCACTATATTATACACCATTCAAATCCAGTTCAAAAGACTACTGTATCTTTCTGCATGACTACTCCTCAGCCTCTGTCTAGGTCTAGTTGTTAATTCTCATCACCTTTGTCTTTCCCAGATCCTTCAGTCTCCGCTGAGTTCTGCCGGCCTCATTCTTTAGCAACATTCATCAGTCACTGCTATTACAAGACTGGACACCAGTGTGGGACCATTTCATCCATTCTGAAAAGTCTGGCAGCAGTTCCAAAACCTGCAGGGGGGATACAAGCATAAAACCTTGAACAAAGCCTCATATGGAAGCTCCTGGTGCTTGTCCTTGGGCAGCCATGGACAGGAGAGGCTCTGTTCTAGCAGTCACTAAAAGCATATTTTAAGTGTATTGAGCTGTCAGAAGTAAGTAATTATGTGGATGGGAAAGAATTTGTCACCACAAAACAATGAAAAAACACTTTAAGAGTCCTAATTTTCATGCTCACTTCAATAGGACTCAGGCAGTTTTTTTCTCTGCAAGGAAGACTGCTAGTGAGACCATTCACTATTGCTTATGGGTTCAAATGGAAAGGTCCCCATACACGTTAGGTAAAAGTTGTACAGACCTGCCAATTTCTGCGGGACCAGACAACTAACTGTTGTAGGAGTACGGGGTCTCTTGAATTTCCCCTGAAAGATGATTTTGGGAGGAAAGAAGGATCAGGCATGTTGAATTACAATGACTAATCCTTTTGTTCCTGATGGAGATAAGCTGCTGCCAGAGCTGCCAGGCGGTGGCCTTCTCTGTTATCCCCGGCTGAATCAAGCATTCATATGAATGGGGGAAATAGATGTCGGCAAAAGGAGGTTTTGGCTGACAGCTATTGAAGGTGTATGGGCATCCTAAAGTGTTGACCTAAACTCTTTGGGATAGACATACTCCAACATTATGACATTATTTTGTGTAATTCGATTAATCAGACTGTGGATTCTGGTGCAATCTGCATTATCTGACTACCTAGTTAACTTATATGTCATTTTTTCTAGCTATGGCCGTGGTGTGGATGAAGGGTCAGCAGATAATTTTGTAATGTCTGAGATACCTACCGGACGATCCCCATGTCTGCTATCAGCTGAAATAGGGATCTGCTGGGTTGGACTTTTACATTTCTAATCCTATTATCTGGTAGTCAGTTGTCTCATTCCCTCTATTTAGAAAAGTTGCAGTAGATATTGGCTAACAGCTATCTTATGTCTATGGCCCGCTTAGGCACCTTTTACACTGACCAAGAGATTGTTCAGATTACAGCGATCAGCAAGAATGTTAATGATAATCGTTCCGTGTAAAAGGGTCCTTGCAGTGTTTTTCTTTTTATAAGTGTTAGGGTGTGCTGCTGGGATCAGTTGTTCTACATAGGTTTCCAGCAGCGCAGCCCCATAGGTGTGGAATGATTGAACTAGCTGGGTGTGCATTTCCCCAGTCAGCCAATCCCCCAGGTCTGCTGCTCATATATACCAGCTCCTCTGCTAGAGGCTGCTGGGCTTTTCTCTGTTTGTTCAGTGTGAACAGTGTCATGTTCCTACGTGTCAGTGCATGTGCCAGATGTGTGGTGTGAACAGTGCTGTTCAGGGTGCATGGTGTGCTGTGTTGTATGCAGGATGATTGCCCCACATGCAAGCAGGTTTCATGTGGAAATTCTCTTGTTAGAGTCGGGACCCGCGAGACAATGAGGACCCTTGAAGTGGGCTCGCAGGCTTAAGTATCTTGGCCAAAATACGAACCAATACCTCACATCGTATAAATTTACATCTGTTTATGTGTGCGGGTATGCTTGGTCGTGTTTTGGATGTTTGTCAGTCAGTGTGTTATGTCTGTCTGTGAGTTATGTCCGCTGTTTCCGAGTTCCGCCAGCTCGTGAGTGTGAATGATGTAACAATAAGGATGTTGACCTCCCTTGGATTTGTTTCCCCTAGATCACATGTGAAACACATGGCCCGCGGGCCAATTCCAGCCCACCGCCTCATTTCATGTGGCCCACTGGCTGTGCATTAAACCCTTAAAAAGAGTTATCCAGGCAGCACTCACTGGGATATAACGGGGTCGGAGCGAAGGCACTGCTCCAACCCCTGTGTAGTGGCCTGTGCTCATAATTGAAGGTTGAGCACTCATTGAAATCAATGGGACCCCAGCCTGCATTTAGAAGTGCTGATCACTACACAGGGGGCGAAACAGCAATTCCGCTCTTACCCTGGTATATCCCTGTGGGTGCTGCCTGGATAACCCTTTAAAGGGATTCTACTCACCCTGCCAGCAGCTTCAGTCCGGCAGCGCAGTGCAGAGTCTGTGACTGCTGATGTCTGTGCCAAGGTGAGGGCACAGTCGCAACAAACTCAGCAGCGGCTGCCGCTGCTAGACTGTGGCTTCAGGCGGGGTGAGTGTAAAGCCTGTAGGGAGGCTGCCCAGCCAGAGACCAACAGGGGGGTTGCTATTGGCCCCTGGCCGGGCAGCATCCCTAGGACTACTATGGGCGGTCACTATTACTACTGGGGCCATAATAGGGGATACTGTTATTACTGGGGCTGCTATTCAGAGACACTTTCTACTGAAGCCATTATGGGAGTCATTATTACTACCGGAGCCACTATGGGATCACTATTACTACTGCAGCCATTATGTGGGCACTGTTACTACTGTGGCCACTCTGAGGGTCACTATTACTACTGAGGCCACTATGAGCATCATTATTACTACTAGGGCCAATATTTGGGTCACTATTACTATTGTGGCCACTATGGGGGTCTCTATAACTACTGGGACCACCATGGAGGTCACTATTAGTACTGGGCCACAAATCCCCTAGTTTCACTTCATAAGGCAAATCAAACTATTAAAAACTATGAAGCAGGATCCTACTATAAATTAAATACAAATAAATCCCAAATTTTGGGAGCAAATATCCCCTCAGACTTAAAAACAGCAGTACAAAAATAACTAAATTTTGAATGGCAAACGAATTGTATCCCATATCTTGGAATAATTCTGACATTCCCTTTAAAACTACTAATCGAGAAGAATTTCAATCCCCTCTTGGAATCCATCCAACAAGATATTAATTCTCACATGAAGCAGGGATTATCTTGGCTAAGCATTATAACGACATATAAAATAATTACACTACCTAAACTCCTATATGTATTTAGAGCTCTCCCTGTCACTGTTCCAAAAAGGGTCCTAAATAAATCCTAAAGCCAAATCTCCAAATTTGTGTGCCTGAGCCAAAAACCTAAAATAGCAGCTAATATTTTGGTGTTAAGATTGGGCAAGGGAGGGGTAGGAATCCCCAAATTTGAAGCATATCATAAAGCAATTATTATCAATAAATTAAACAATGGATAGAGTTGTGATTGTTCTCAGCAAAAGAAACCAAGTAATCTTGTAGAGATGATACCTTTTAATACCAAAAATACATGATGTTATAGCGAGCTTTCAAACCTACTCAGGGTTCTTCTCAGGCTTATGGAATAGATCTGAAGAAACATGCATTTATATATACATATAAAAAAGGCACAGACATGGTGTGATTAATTTGCACTTAAAAGAATACCAGAACAGGATGAGTAGAGGAGTAAATGCTTAATTAGTCCGTTGATAAGGATGTGAAGTTTTATGGTCTCTGAATTGGTGTTAGGGGGTCACCAGGCCTGTGTGTCATCTTTCCTTTAGATTTCTCATACTTCCCAGTCATGCAAAAATCCTCTTAAAAAATTTAGGCCTTTGTTGAAAGTGTCAAAAGTTGTTATTAACTTGTACTGCAACATTCTTCTATAGCTTTGTGATTTGAAATTACCTTTTAATATTGTGACTTTCATATGTTATATGTTGTGTCAGTGACTAGAAAATGCTCAGCAACAAGTAATTCTGTCTTCTCTTTTTAACCCCTTAGTGATCAAGCATGTTTGCGCCTTAATGACCAGGCCAAATTTTGGAAATATGATATGTGTTACTTTAACATAGAATAACTCCATTAAGGTTTTGCAGATCCAAGTGATTCTGACATTGTTTTTTTCGCCACGTGTTGTACTTCATTTAGGTGGTAAAAATAGACTGATAGAATTTGTGTATATTTATTAAAAGTGCCAAAATTGGGAACATTTGGAAAATTGTAATTTTTTTCACATTTTCAATTGCAATATCTCAAATGTGTGCAAACATACTGTACACATTTTTTAAGAGATATATATTTCCGTTTCTTTACTTTCTTCTGGGCGCATATCTGAAAAACTTTCGTTTTTTTAACGATTTAGGAGACATACAGATTTAACATTAATTATTCACATTTTGAGAAACATTTTGTTTTCCTACACCAAGCCAAGGCTCATAGGTGTCAGGATGATAGATACCCCCACAAATGACCCCATTTTAAAAACTAAACCCCTTAATGTATTAACTGAGGGTGGTCAAAATTATTTTGACCCTACTGTTTCATTTCAGGAGTTAATGCAAGTTAGAGGAGAAAAAATAAAATTTCATTAAAGGGGTTGTCTCGCGGCAGCAAGTGGGGTTATACACTTCTGTATGGCCATATTAATGCACTTTGTAATATACATCGTGCATTAAATATGAGCCATACAGAAGTTATTCACTTACCTGCTCCGTTGCTAGCGTCCCCGTTGCCATGGTTCCGTCTAACTTCGGTGTCTTCTTGCTTTTTTTAGACGCGCTTGCGCAGATGCATCTTCTCCCTTCGGCTGGTCTTGGAAGCATCGGCGTTTTGGTTCCGCCCCCTTGCACGCATCATCGCGTAGCTCCGCCCCATGACGTGTGCCGGTTCCAGCCTCCTGATTGGCTGGAATCGGCACGTGACGGGGGCGGAGCTACGCGATGATGCGTGCAAGGGGGCGGAACCAAAACGCAGATGCTTCCAAGACCAGCCGAAGGGAGAAGATGCATCTGCGCAAGCGCGTCTAAAAAAGCAAGAAGACACCGAAGTTAGACGGAACCATGGCAACGGGGACGCTAGCAACGGAGCAGGTAAGTGAATAACTTCTGTATGGCTCATATTTAATGCACGATGTATATTACAAAGTGCATTAATATGGCCATACAGACGTGTATAGACCCACTTGCTTTCGCGAGACAACCCTTTTAAGTGCACATGGAAATGGGGATTTGCACCCTAAAATAAATACCCTTGTTTGTCCTGTGTTCAGAAACATACCCATTGTGGCCCTAATCTTATGTCCGAATGCACAACGGGGCCCAAAACAAAAGGAGCAGCCGGTGGCTTTCAGAACATTTTGCTTGAAGGTTTTTTTGGTCCCATTGCCCACTTGTAGAACCCTTGAGCAGCCAAAACGATAGAGAACCCCCCACAAATTTTGAAATTCATACCCCTTAACAAATTCATCTTGGGGTGTACTGCATATTTTGACCACACAGTTTTTTAATAAATTTAAGCAAAACAGAAGGAAAAAAATAATGATTTTTGTTTTTTTGGCAATTGTGTCATTTTGAAAAACGTTTTTTTTTTGTATAGCACATATATGAATGAAGACTTGCACCCCAAAATAGATAGCCCCATTTGTCCTGTGTTCAGAAACATACCAGTTGTGGCCCTAATTTTATGTCCGTATGCACAGTGGAATCCAAACCGAAAGGAGCATCAAACTTCAACTGTGTTTTAAATATTACGTGATCGCCATTATCTGTTGGATAACGGAAATCACAAGATCGGGGACCGCTCAATGCGGCCCTCGGTCACTGCTCCAGGCTGTTGGCTACCTTTAGTAGCCAGGAGCAAGGAGATTTTAAATTTCCCGCTCCCTCCCCAGCTTCTGCGCTTGCGGCCGCCATTTTGGCGCTGAAGATGGGGAAAGGTCTGTGGATAAAGATCCCGTTGGGGGACATCGCCGGAGGCCTTAGGTAAGTAACTTCACCTCCCCTCAATGATCGGATCCGTGACAAGAGTTGAAACTTTTAGCATTTTTTACTTTTACGTTATCCATTGGATAACGGTGATTATGTGACCAACAACTGCGTTTTGCACCCCCCTGTGAGATCTCCAGCCTCTCGGCTATGTTCGGTAGCCAAAGAGTGGGGAGATTTTATATTATCCCGGCAATCCACGGCTTTTGCCCATACAACAGATGCGTGTGCGCAGAAGCCAGGGTAGGGTCTGCAGATAAATCCAGAGGCATTAGGGACATAATTTAATCTCCCCTCACAGATATGATCCAAGAGGGGAGATGAAATAAACTTTCTTTTTTTACACTTTTTTTAAAACTTTTACATGATCACTGTTATCCACTGATCATGTGACCGGCTCCTGGTGACAGTTCCGTGCTCTTGGCTACTCATACTAGCTGGGAGCAGGGAGTTTTTAGATTTCCTGGGCCTCCCGGCCCTCTACGCATGCCGGTGACGTAATGCCATCTAGTGCGCATGCGCAGATGCTGGCGTCAGGTCCAGGGAGGATGAAAACGTCGTCGGACATTGTGGAGGATGGAGGTGAGTATCCTCAGCTCCCCTTATGGATCCGATCCGTAAGGGGAGCTGAAAATGTAACTTTTTTAAACTTTATATTGACTTCAATGCGATCGCCGGTATCTAGTGGATACCGGCGATCGCGTGACCGGAGGAGGGCTCCCGCGGCCTGGCATGACAGCTCCAGGTTATCAGCTACCTCCGGGAACTGACAGCATGGAGCTGTCATGTCCACAGCCTGCAATGCTTTAATCCCCAGAGGATGCATGTTTTTCCGTCCCCTAGGATTAAAGCCCACTTATGCAGGATGTAGAAACACTACGGTCTGGTCACTAAGGGGTTAATAGTGTGGCGATGAGACCTCATTCTCGTGTTCAGTTTTTGCCCTGTTACCCCAACATAAAGGACATTTACTGCACTGGATCAGGTACACATCATCAGACATTGAACATGTGAATGTCCCCGGGATCTTATAGTCCTGCTGTGTGTTGGGGATCCGTATCCTGTCCGGAGTCAGTACATGTAAGCAGGTCTTGCAGCTCCTTACATTACAGGGATAAGTTCCTTTTTGCGTATCATTGGGCAATGCACTCCTGATTATAAAGTTTCTCAAATTTGGAGGTTGCCTGTAACACAGAAGGGGAGGGTCCAGGAATATGGTCTTCAGATGGTCATCCTTGTGTAGGGTATGAGGGAGTTTCTTTTCGGTTTTCAAAAAACTCAATACAGACATTCCTATACAGAAAACCAACTGATCGGCCCACATACCTCAGATGGGGCAGCTTCCATCCTAAATACATCTAAAAGTCCATCATCTACAGCCAGGCCATCAGATACAACCAGATCTGCTCCAACCCAACAGACAGAGAGGAACATCTATACCATCTTAAAAGGACATTTATAAATCAGGGCTATCATCCCACCTCAAATCACCAGAGCCACCAGGATACCCAGAAGTCAACTACTCCAATACACAGAATAGGAAGGAAATGATCGTGTACCTCTAGTAGTGATCTACAATTCACAGCTAGAGGTACTAAGGAAAACAGCAAATACTCGATGATAGTAGTGTCTTGTGCCTCATTGTCAATGGCTATCTACAGGTAACCTGCTGTCGAAGTTAGACTTTAAACAGATGGGTGTATGTGCAACTACACAGGCAGCTATGGAGCATGGTTGCACATGAACCAGGGTTTTTGATTATCTTTCAGACCATTCAAACTTCACAAAATTGTGTGCGAGCTTAAAAAAAACCCAAAAAACGGGAAGATAGATCCTGCCTATCTTTCTCACACGTAGTAAGATAGGGCAAGTCCTATCTTTTCTCGCACGTCCAATAACGCACGAGAATACTGCTAGTGAAAACAAAACCATTGAAATGAATGGTTTCGTTTCATCCCGTTATGCGGCCGTGTATAATGGGCCAAAATTACGCCCATCTGTTTAAGTCCTAAAACACTATAAGATGTCCTATAGGCAATGCAGTAAGGCTGCCTTCACACTTGGGATCACGATATCGCTGCAGGGTTTTTTTTAACGCGAATGTCAATAAGATTTTCTAATGTTAAAAACGCATCGCACAAAAATCGCAAGTTTGTGCCTTGCGATTTTTGTGCAATGTGTTTTTAACATTAGAAACATTGACATTTGCGTTACAAAGACGCAGCAATATCGCGGTCGCAAGTGTGGAGGCACCCTAAGGGTGAAGTCACACGAACGTATATCGGCTCGGTTTTTACGCCGAGCCGATATACGTTGTCCTCGTGTGCAGAGGGGGGAGGATGAAAGAGCCAGGGCCAGGAACTGTGCTCCCGCCCCCTCTCTGCCTCCTCTCCGCCCCTCTGCACTATTTGCAATGGGGAGAGGCGGGACAGGGCGGGGCTAATTCCCGAACCTTAGCCCCGCCCCCGTCCTGCCTCCTCTCATTGCAAATAGTGCAGAGGGGCGGAGAGGAGGCAGAGAGGGGGCGGGAGCCTCAGTTCCTGTTTCTGGCTCTTCCATCCTCCCCCCTCTGCACACGAGGACAACGTATATCGGCTCGGCGTGAAAACCGAGCCGATATACGTTCGTGTGAATGCACCCTAAAGCTGTTTTTATATTCTAATCTAAATGTATATAAATACTAGATGCAATATATGAAAAATAGATTACAGTACTTCTTATGTTTTATTTATTTAGAATGTAATGAACTTTATCGCACAATTAATCAGTTTTGAAGAGTTGCGTATTCACATATAACATATGGGGACATTTATGTTAAACTTGGTAATTGCCTGGAAATTAGATTAAACTGGCAATTTTGTGAGACCTAAAGTGTTTCAAAGAGATCAAATTGTCTCCTAATCCCCAAATACATCAGTCATATGCCTCTTCCCACATTGCAGATCAGTAAAGCATTGTGCACAGGGACATGGGGGCCAAGCGCACAACATTCATCACAGTTGTCAGCAGCCACTAACGTTACAGAATAGAAGAAACTTGGTGTGGTGATGAGTTCTGGTAAAGAGTTACCTTCGTATTTCATAATGTGCGTTAGTAGCCAGCAAATGACCTGTTTGTATGGTTGATGGCCAACCTAAATTATATATTACAATAGATAAAATACTCCACAATTTTTGACAAAGACCATGAAAGCTGTTCTAACGAAAGATAACATTTAGGCCGTCTGCACATGGGTGGATTTCATAGAATCATAGAATGGTAGTGTCTCAGCTTGTCGGTCGCAACAGTGTCGTAGCATGATGGCCTCAACGCACGCCAAGACCTATCACCTTGTTATGCAGGACAAGGGTTAATGCACCATGTGCAGAGACTGCTGGTTCTGTCTTTCTTTGCTGCATGGATGCATGCTGGATTAGTCATGTGTGGGAGAAGAGTGGAGGTGTGCTTCTCTAATTGCTGTGCTAGTCCTCAGGTGTGGAGTAGTTGTATATTCTCACCCCTCCGTGTGCTCAGTGTTGCTTATTCTGTTCCATAGGGGAGTACTTGTGTCCAGTCTTTGGGAAGAAACCGAAAGGGAGGAGACAAAAATTAGATATTAGAAAAAACTTTCTGACAGTGAGGGTGATCAATGAGTGGAACAGGTTACCATGGGAGGTGATGAGTTCTCCTTCAATGGAAGTGTTCAAACAAAGGCTGGGCAAATATCTGTCTGGGATAATTTAGTAAATCCTGCACTGAGCAGGGGGTTGGACCCGATGACCCTGGAGGTCGCTTCCAATTCTACCAGATTATGATTCTATGATGCCTAGGTAATTAATTCTAGTATGCAAAGATACTGTCTGACTCCTGGTTTGACCTGTACTAGTTCTATTCAACTTTCCCATTTTCTCCATTCCTGACCTTGGCTAATATCTGAACAATGTTAAATCTGTCTGGTCCCTGCTGCGACTTTTGGTCAGTTTTATTTTGCAGGAATTCTGTCTGGCCTGACCTCAGCTCTGTTTCAAGACCACATTTCTGCCTGCTCCTTCAGTACTGCATTATGGTTCCCTGAGCACATTGCTTCTGGGATAATGGCCTAGGTGTCCCTTCAGCAAAGACCAGCTCTCGATTGGTGGGATCAAAAGGTGAAAATCAAGTAACCCAAGTGCTGCCTGCAGAAGTAGCCCTTATCCAAACAGGTTTGTGGCATGCTGAGTCTACACCCGCTGTTCTGTGGAATAAGTTGGCACTATACAATTAAAGATTATTATTATTATTGTTATAGATACCACATTACATCTCTAAGATAACTAGGCTGCCATCTATACATATCCCAGACTAGACCACTTTCTTTATACAGAGCCCAGACCAGATCCTTCCTCAGAGAAGAGTGTAAAAACAGGGAGAGCTGAATATAAAACGTAGCCAAGGAGCTTTACATTCTCTTCCAGGAGATTTCCCCTTTTCTCTAAAGAGTTAACATAAGGTGGCCAGATGTCCCAATTTAGGCAGGATAGTCCCGCTTTGGGACCCTGTGTCCCACCTTCCGCCGGGACCCAGGCGGGACAGCCATTTGCCCCGCTTTTGGGACATCTGGTCACCACAGTGATTACAGCTCCCCGCTGGTAGTCACTGTAAGAAAAAGTTTAAGAAAAATAAAACATCTAGTGCATGCTGGGTTTTTTTAATGTAAAGAGGTACTTTAGCTACAGTATGTATTATGCAGTTGTCTGTGCCCGCTGCTGCAAAGAAATATAAGGGTGCCTGTCCATGGGTGTGAATCACGCCGTGTGAAGGTTCCCATAGCATTGCTATGGAAAGCGGCGGCACACTGTCCACGAGCGGAGAATCATTGCGATTCTCCGCTCGCGGCAGGCAATTCGCAGCATGCTGCAAATTGCCCTGATTCTCCACGGTCATCCTATCTATCAGATAGGGCTGACCGGTGGAGATTCATCGGCGGCTCCTGCTCCCTCGCTCCTGCTCCGCCGTGGGATACCGCAATGCACATGGACAGGGGGCCTAAGACACGTCAGATGCTGTAGCCCTGCTTTTTTAAAAGGACATTTAATATCAATCAATCGTGAACAAGAATCTTCCCTTTACTGCTCAAAGAGAGATTCTGCAGCAACAAAGGTGTTACAATGAATAGTGTACCCCCTACTTTAAATAATAAGAACATTGGAAGTCACTTTGGAATTGGAATTCCATGACCTGCATTAATGCACCCGACCTTCAGCCTCTTTTATATGGCATGAAATGAATTTCACTATAAATTTAGTGAAGGGGAACATCATCCAATATAGTGCATAATGTAGCCCTTCCACATATATGTGACAAATGGGCCACCTTTTACTGCATTACTTTGTTTTATTTATTAAATTAAATTAAATTAATTATATGAATTTGTGTGCTTAGTGTTATAACTTGACTAGGAAAAAGTTGCCCCAAGAAACTCGAGAATTCAAAAAAAATCTGACTTTCAGCCAGGAAAAATGCATGATCGACTACAGAAGGACACCCTGAAGGAGAAACTGCGAAATGTGAAAGTCATTTCATCACAACTTTTAATACTGGAAACAAGTTAATTAGAAATACCCTTGAAAGCAGTGGGGACTTCTGTGTTTGGAGCCAAACTTGAAAAATTAAATTCCTAATAAGCAGAATATAGCTTTCAGGTGGACAAGGACACTTGACAATTAACATCATTACACAAAGTTGGCTCAAAAGAAAAAAAATATGATGAAGAAAGAAATGAATTAGCTTTTTCAGAACAGAGTAAAAGGGAGTAAATTTGTTTTATTTATTTATTTTTTTTAATTTTAGCAAACCTTTTAAACTATTTTATAGTCAATTAGAGACTAAGAGTGTAATAGGAGCACTAATATGGCAGACCTGGGGGCCTTCACTAGGCCCACAGCTGCCATGACAGAACCTCAATACCCCATGATTGCATCGCAGGATGCTAATGGAGTGATGGAAGGAGCCCCTCCTCTTTTTAATGGTCTAGATGCCACGGTACCTATTGGCCTTAGCACCAATTGGTTAAACGGCTGCATCAGAGTCATTTCTGATCCCGGCCATTGCAGACGAGTGTCGGCTGTGTATTGAGCAGGCTCATGTTGGAACGGGTTAAAATATAATTAGGTGTTTTTCCCCTCAATATTTAAACAAAGTCAAAATTCTTCATAATGAAAAAAAATATCACCAATGAATTAAAATACATTTTAGGGTTTTCACTTTACTCAGGCCCAATGTCCATGGGCAGATCGGATTCCTCATGCAGGAGCCTGCAGTGGAATCCGACCCTGAACACTGCGTTACTCTTCCATGTCTTCTATTTCCTGGTCCGCAGATGCGTGCGGAAGTAGCAGCCAGCGCGGATGTGCAGTACTTTTTTTTAAACTCCTGCTTTCCCGTAGAATCCGTGGTTGCAGATGGGCCGCGGATCGGACGACATCTATTGACTTCAACGGAAGTCGTCCGTGCGGGATCTGCACTTGAATAGAGCATGCTGGGATTTGTTTTCCGGACCAAAAGGTCCACAAATCAAATCTGCATGCTTTATTTAATTTGCGGACACCCATGTTTCCCTATAGGTGGCTTGATTTCTGGATCTTCCGCATAAAACCGTGGACATTGGGCCTTATTGTATATTCTTAAACAGAGCACAATATGTGTGCATTGTTTTACACCTGTATTACAAAAGAGTGTCCTACCAAACTGTGGGTCTGCTGACTACAACTCACAGCATCATACGGACTGGACACTCTTGCTTACTTTGGATAAAATAATACACCTGTATTTCGCTGGTATCATGGCGGCCTTATGGCCACTAGAGAATACGCATCTAGAACTATGGTGGGCAATTTGTTATATTATGGAGGCCTCAAACATGGGCCATACAACATGTTCACCCAAAGACATCTAGGCTTATTTACATGGCCATAATGACTATATAGACTAAAGACTAAAATTCATGACCAGCTTTTCATTACTTCTCTTCCTCTCTATAGCTACTGCCAGTCCTCTCCTACAGCTAAATGGTAGTCATGAGTCCCCTATTGGTCCACTAGCTGGGAACCCCATAGGTATTTTAAGAATATATGTTAATGTCTGTTGTCGGAATACCTTTAGCAGTCTTGAAAGCATTAACTTCCTGTATGACTTTATTAGTCTCTTATATTGTTCTGCCGGAATTTTGGCCCACGCACAGTTCTATTAAGGCCCCGCTACAGCATTTCAATTCGGTTGGGGTCTGGACTTTGGAATATTGCAACACCTTGATTTTCTTTTTCAGCCATTCTGATGTAGATTTGCTGATGTGCTTGGGATTATCGTCCTGCTGTACGACCCAGTTTGGGCCAAGCTTTTGATTTTGGATAGGTAACCTCACATTTGACCTCACATTATAGAATAGTTTGGTATATAGAGGAGTTCATGGTCGACTCAATGACTTCAAGGTGTCCAGGTTCTGTAGCTGCAAAACAAGCTCAGACCATCACTCCTCCACCACCGTGCTTGACAGCTGGTATGAGGTGTTTGTGCTGATATGCTGTGTTGGTTTTTGCCAAGGTGGTGCTGGGTATTATGGGCAAACATTTCCACTTTGGTCTTGTGTGTCCAAAGGACATTGTTCCAGAAATCTTGATGTCTGTACAGATGCAACTTTGCAAACCTTAGCGTTGCTGCCATGTCCTTTTTAGAAATTGGGCTTTCTCCTGGCAACCCATCCAAACCAGCCATACTTGTTCAATCTTTTCCTAATTGTACTGTCATGAACCTGAACATTTAGTTTGCTAACTGATGGCTTTAGAGTTTGAGATTTAGCTCTTGTTTTTTTTGCAGTTTCTATAAGCATTGCACAGTCTGACCTTGGAGTGAATTTGCAGGGACATCCACTCCTGGGCAGATTGTCAGCTATTCTGAATGTTTTCGCTTGTGAATAATCTTTCTTACAGTAGAATGATAGACTGCAAATTGTTTGGAAATGGCCTTTAAACCCTTCCCAAATTGATGGGCAGCAAGAATTACTTCTCTAAGATCATTGCTGATATCTTTCCTTCTTGGCATTGTGTTAACATGTGGCTGAATGCTCCAGACCAGCAAACTGCCAAAATGTCTGCTTTTACAGAGGTGGTTACATTTGCAGATGATCAAGTAATCAATTAATTTGATTAGCAGCACCTGGCTGCTACTTAACCACTAAATTTCTATTCCTTCTGCATTTCTGCCTATTTTCTGTTAAATAAAAAATGACATTGTATAATTTGTCATTTGTGGGTTTTCATCCGAGGTTGTATTTACCTAATTTTAAGACCTTCTAAAGGACCAGATTTTCTAAATCTATATTCTGGTACAAATAACCATAGAATACAAAGAGGGTGTACTTAGTTTTTCTTTGTACCCTTAATTTCTATCATTGTACTGTGCTGCTTTGTTTTCTTTCAGGAGAAATCATAATCTATCTAAATTACTCTAGTAATAATGGTTAACCCCGTGCTATGATTACAGGTCTCCGCATTGACCTTTGATACAGCTTGCTAATGACAATCTTTCTAAGAAAAGGAGAAGCAGTGGAAGGGAACCCAATTAGTAGACTAAATGTAAACACAATTTGATGGTGTTTCCTCAAGCTTAACGCACAAAACAATACATGCAAATAGTTAAAGGGGTTGTCTCACGCCGAAACGGGTTTTTTTTTTTTTCAATAGGCCCCCCGTTCGGCGCGAGACAAACCCAATGCATGTGTTAAAAAAAAAACCGTTTAGTACTTACCCGAATCCCCGCGCTGCGGCGACTTCTTCCTTACCTTACTAAGATGGCCGCCGGGATCTTCACCTACGATGCACCGCAGGTCTTCTCCCATGGTGCACCGTGGGCTCTGTGCGGTCCATTGCTGATTCCAGCCTCCTGATTGGCTGGAATCGGCACACGTGACGGGGCGGAGCTACGAGGACCAGCTCTCCGGCACGAGCGGCCCCATTCACCGCACAGAAGACCGCACAGCGCAAGCGCGTCCAAAATCGCCAGAAGACGGCGATTTTAGACGGATCCATGGCGACGGGGACGCTAGCAACGGAACAGGTAAGTGAATAACTTCTGTATGGCTCATAATTAATGCACAATGTACATTACAAAGTGCATTAATATGGCCATACAGAAGTGTATAACCCCACTTGATTTCATGAGACAACCCCTTTAAATATGAGTTAAAGATTAGAATTCTAACTTCTGCAACCATTTCAGTCTGCAGGAAATTGGATAAGGATGTAATTATATATACAACCACAAGGTGTCAGAAAAAGAGACAGGTGCAGCATACCAGAATACTATATATTTGCATATTACCAGCGAAAAAATATATAGTGAGTCAACTTTGACTCACTAACAATTGTTGTTAGAAGCTCATTTTGGTGTCCTCGCCCTGAAAATAATGTGTGAGTGTTTTGTTGTCCAGAAAGACTGCTAATCTAGCAAGTTTAGATATAACACCCAACCAGATTAACTATTTCCTTCTATCCACACAACAAAACAAAAACATAGCAAGCAATTTACAAAAGTTAAAATAGCATTAAAAAAGTTGCAATTTGTGGTTCATACCTTTTTTTCACAACAAATTGCAACTTTTTCGGTTTTAAGCCATGCCTGCCACAGCAGATCAGCTTTTTTACTCAGACCCTGTGTGCACTGAAATACATGGTACAAATGTGTGATGTTTCTTTTAAATTCTGCAGTGTTTGTATTGTTTTTCATGTAGTTTTTTGAACCAAATGGGAAGTGGATTCAACAGAAATGGGAAATATAAAGCATATGTCTCTTTTGTTCTTTGGGGAGACAAACACCTAGTAACAACTGATGAGTATAGATGGCAGCCTCCTTATACCGTTAAAGAGAAAATTGTAGGAATGATCATTTAGACAACCAGACATGCGAATATTCATTTATGCAAAATCTTGGTCACAGGATCAATTTCTCACGAGTGTACAAATTAACTTTCCACAGTGGCAATGGAGCAGGATACCTGATTTTTAGCAGTATCCCCTTCTTCGTTCAGGGATATCTCCTCAAGGAACCCTCCAAAACTGTTAAAGGGGTTGTCCCGCGAAAGCAAGTTGGGGTATACACTTCTGTATGGCCATATTAATGCACTTTGTAATGTACATCGTGCATTAATTATGAGCCATACAGAAGTTATTCACTTACCTGTTCCGTTGCTAGCGTCCTCGTCTCCATGGTGCCGTCTAATCTTCAGCGTCTAATCGCCCGATTAGACGCGCTTGCGCAGTCCTGTCTTCTGTCTTCTGAATGGGGCCGCTCGTGCCAGAGAGCGGCTCCTCGTAGCTCCGCCCCGTCACGTGTGCCGATTCCAGCCAATCAGGAGGCTGGAATCGGCAATGGACCGCACAGAAGCCCTGCGGTCCACCGAGGGTGAAGATCCCGGCGGCCATATTCCCAAGGTAAGTCAGAAGTCACCGGAGCGCGGGGATTCGGGTAAGTACTGGACGGTTTGTTTTTTTTATGCCTGCATCGGGTTTGTCTCGCGCCGAACGGGGGGGCTATTGAGAAAAAAAAAAAAACCTGTTCCGGCGCGGGACAACCCCTTTAAGAGTTTTCCCCAACATTATGCTTTTACATTAATGATGATTTTGATCACATAATAGGATTAGGGCCTGTTGGTGGGAAGCTAAGGTTAGGTATGAAGCGGATAAATCTGTTCTGGAGCTCAAAAAGTCCAAAAAACCCTTTCATTCAAAGGGTCATTCCAAGTCCCAAGGGCAGACCCGAGACTCAGGGACAAAGCAGAAGTGGTTTCTTCAGTACTTCTACTGCAGTGAAGAATTTCTCTTCAAAGTCTTCTTCAGCAAAGATGTTCATCTTAGGTAAGTACAGAACTACCAGACACTTCACATTCCTGTATTACTCAGTAAAAGACTATTTCATCAGATTGTTGGGTCTTTAACATGATACAAAATGGCTTAGCTGTACTGCTAATAAATAGAGACCTCCTTAGTAAACTGCACTAAACACCCGCCTCAGGGTAGAATATCTCTAGTGAAGGAGGGACAAAAGAAATAAATAAGTCACATCTGGAATACTGTCACATATAAGTCACATCTGGAATACTGTGTCCAGTTCTGGGCCCCCACTTTAAAAAAGACATCGACAAACTGGAGCAAGTTCAGAGAAGAGTTACCAAAATGGTGAGCGGTCTGCAAATCATGCCCTATGATGAATGGTTAAAGGATCTGGGAATGTTTAGCTTGCAAAAAAGAAGGCTGAGAGGAGACTTAATAGCTGTCTACAAATATCTGAAGGGCTGTCACAGTGCAGAGGGATCAGTCCTATTCTCATTTGTACAAGGAAAGACTAGAAGCAATGGGATGAAACTGAAAGGGAGGAGACACAGATTAGATATTAGACAGTGAGGGTGATCAATGAGTGGAACAGGTTACCACAGGAGGTGGTGAGTTCTCCTTCAATGGAAGTCTTCAAACAAAGGCTGGACAAATATCTGTCTGGGATGATTTAGTGAATCCTGCACTGAGCAGGGGGTTGGACCAGATGACCCTGGAGGTTCCTTCCAACCGTACCATTCTATGATTCCTATATTGAAATCAGATGGATTAATAAGACCGATCCTAAACGTAAAATTTTTTAACAAGTTTTTAAAAAAAAAAAGTTCTATATGGAAGGTATTCTGGAACTCTGTTACTTCTTGCAGAGGGAAGTTTCTCATAAATATGGACTTGAAAGATGTTGTCCATGCCATTTCTATAGTCCACAAACATTCCAGTTCAAATGGAACTACCAATGAAACGTGATGGTATTCGGCCTCTCAAACACTTTATGCACATTCTTGAGAGTGATGAAGTTTCTTATATCCACCTCAGAATGTCAGGAGTAACCTGTCTAGTGTACCTTGACAATCTCTTAGTATTCCACACAAATGCGGAGTCTCTCATTATACAGAGAGACAACGTTCTGCAACTGGAAATGGCCAAAAAACGGTCAGAGCTCATATCCAATCCATTATGACCGCATGGAGGCTATACCTAGAAGAGTCTGACAGGAAAACTGGTTAGACAAAAAAAAAGAGGTCATCACGCTAAAGCCTCAATAAAAATAACTTTTACATTTTATTGAATAACATAATATTAAAATATTGCATTCCAGAAGAGATGAGTTGCCAAACAAAAAGAAATAATGCATCAAAAAAGATGAAGGCATTAGGCATGTCATGTTCATAAAGACATGTATATGCAAGGAATATCCAATGCTATTACAATCATGTTTACGATAATGGCGATTACAAAACAGGCATATTAAATACTACATATTCACATGTACTGGAGAATCATAAGAACATGAGCAAATCAATAGTGCCAACCTTATAACCTGTGCCCCGATGAGTGTTTCGCTCAAGCTTCCTCAAGGCCTCGTTCACATAGGCGTTGTTTTGTATGTGCGTGTGTGCGCACAAATCTGCGTGTCCATGCACATGTCAAAACCCGCGTGAACGAAGCTGCGTGCCTATTGCTGTCAGTGGGACCGCCGCTGCTGCCGGCAGTTCCATTGAAAGCAATAGGATGCCACTACCCCCGCAGTGATTTTCGGGGAAGAGCTTTAAATATAAGCCCTTCCCGGAAAAATCATTCCTAGCTGTAATAAAAATATATATACTTACCTCTCTGTCGCTGTCGGGGCTGAGGCGCATCTAGCTGCTTGGGTCCCGTCACTGTAATGAAGTTCTTTTAGCAGGCTGAAAGGGCTGTATCTAATTGGCTGAGTGTGCAGCCAATCACAGGCAGCGCTCAGCCATTCAATGAATGGCAGCTGAGCGCTGCCTGTGATTAGTCACAGCACTCAGCCAATCACAGGCAGCGCTCGGCCATTCATTGAATTCAATAAATGGCCGAGCGCTGCCTGTGATTGGCTTTGCGCTGCGACCAATCACAGGCAGCGCTCAGCTGTCATTCATTGAATGGCTGAGCACTGCCTGTGATTGGCTGAGCGCTCAGCCAATCAGATACAGCCCTTTCAGCAGGCAGGGATTTTAAATCCCTGTCTGCTGAAAGAGCTTCAGAGCAGTGTAGGAAGACAAGCGGCTAGATGCACCTGAGCCCCGGCAGCTGCGGAGAGGTGAGTATATATATTTTTTATTTTTTTTATACATGCTAGGAATCATTTTCAGGGAAGGGATTATATTTAAAGCCCTTCCTCGAAAATCACTACAGGGGTTGCCAGCAGCCCATTGCTTTCAATTGGGCCACCAGCAGCCCCATTGAAAGCAATGACAGAACATCGCGATCCTCTGCCGCAGCATTCCACAGGGAATATTGATGCACAGTGTGGACCTATGTTGTACGCATGTCCTTTTTTTTTTTGCAGGTGCGTGCTTTTGCACGCCTGTAAAACACGGACATGTGAACACATCATAGGAAACCAATGGTTCTAATAGATGCGCAGTTTTGTGCGCGCGTATATATGTGCGTAAACACGCTCGTGTGAACGAGGCCTAAAGGTCCTTTTACATGCAACTATTACAACTCAAAATTCATTCAAACTGCCAAAAACGAGCGATAAATGTTACATGTAAACGCACTTTTCGTTTGAACGATGATTTTACGGTTAACTTAAAATCCATTATTCAGCCAGTGAAAGATAAAGCAAACATATTTATCTTTCAATAGACCGCACGCTGTTCTCCCCACGGCATGTTCACACTAGGCAGGGGAGAACAATGCAATCTGCGGGCAGCCAGAAGGAAACCAATGCAGCTGTTTGCACAGCTGGGCGTGTGTTTAAGCACAGGCTAGGTTCTGCAAGCAACTCCTAGAGGCACTCTTACATGCAAATGAAGATTGCGTGTAAAAGGGCCTTAACTAACTGGCCCTCAAAACAGTCCCAACTCGGTGTCAACGAATGAAAATTAGGTTAGAGACACAATTGCATAGGAACAAGTCATGGAATGCACAATTATACATTCACCCTGAGGCCTCGAGGAAAATGAACGGCTTAATATGTTTGGACACCCCTCAACCAGGCTCCATTTGCCCAAGTCACCCAAACATTATGATGATGACAGACATGTCCTTCAAAGGATGGGGAACTTTCACCCAAGACTGGGAAGCCTCTGCGTTTTGCCTGCATATGAATGTCCTAGAGTTAAAACTGCATCAAAAACTGCGGTGGTGTTTTTCCATTTACCACTGTGTGTGACTTCACCCTAAATGGGGGTTCGGGATTTGAAAACTAGGTTTTTTTTTTATTTTCAGACCCAGTGCCAGTGCAGCTCAATCCCATTCCAGTGAAAGTAGCAGTGGTAAGAAGTAAACTCTGGAATTAGCTTGCTGTATCCTAGGAACTATTCATTCCCACTAATAACTTTAGGGGGTTGTCCCGCGCCGAAACGGGTTTTTTTTTTTTTCAATAGCCCCCCCGTTCGGCGCGAGTCAAACCCGATGCAGGCATAAAAAAAACAAACCGTCCAGTACTTACCCGAATCCCCGCGCTCCGGCGACTTCTGACTTACCTTGTGAAGATGGCCGCCGGGATCTTTACCCTCGGTGGACCGCTGGTCTTCTGTGCGGTCCATTGCCGATTCCAGCCTCCTGATTGGCTGGAATCGGCACGTGACGGGGCGGAGCTACGAGGAGCCGCTCTCCGGCAGGAGCGGCCCCATTCAGAAAAGAAGAAGACCGGACTGCGCAAGCGCATCTAATCGGGCGATTAGACGCTGAAAATTAGACGGCACCATGGAGACGAGGACGCTAGCAACGGAACAGGTAAGTGAATAACTTCTGTATGGCTCATAATTAATGCACAATGTACATTACAAAGTGCATTAATATGGCCATACAGAAGTGTATACCCCAACTTTGTTTCGCGGGACAACCCCTTTAAGTCAAGATTGTGAAGAGTCGTTACTACAATAAAGAACTCAAAACTGAAAAGCTAACACAACTACTCAGGTAAACCTAGGACAAAGTGACAGCGTCATAGAGAATTTATGTAATTTGGGTGGAGTTAGATTTTACCTTTTACACACATTGTGTGAACCAAATGACACATCAATTATGAAGGTATTCCCACACAGCTATGAGAAAAATCTGGTTCGTCGGAAGGTGACTCCAGGCCTTTATACAATAACACGAACACTTTAGCACCATTAGGCACCAACGTATCTGAACATTAGAATTTTTTGGAGCTGAGCGAGTGTTCATCTGTTCATACATTGTAACTGCAATGCTACATTTATTCAAAGCCTATAAAGGGGTGACTGTATTTAAAGGGGTTATCTTAATGGACAACTTTTTCTTTAAAACAGGTTGCTCCTCTACTCTTGAGAGAGTTAACCGGCAGAGGGCATATGATGGGGAGAGGTGAGTATATGCTTATTTGTTATGTTAGTGCATGGAGAACGGGGTTATATAGAGAAGCTACAACTCGGACAACCCCTTTGAGTTGTTTCTGGCGCTGTAGAACCACTGGATTTTATGCTGCCATTCCCTAAAGGGTTCTCTGGTTGTAAACTATTGATGGCCTGTCCTCAGGATAAGTAATTAATAGTGGATTGGCGGGGGTCCGTTGCCCAGGCCCCCTGCTGAACAGCTGTTTGCTAAGCCAGTGTGCTTATGCACTGAGCTAATTTTTGCAAGAAGCAGAGAGCTATATTCTAAAGTGCAATGGCCAGAATTGGTATTCTTTTCAATTCATTCATGCATTTCAATGGGAACTTGACCTGCAATACTAAGCCTGACCACTACAGTAAGAACAAAGCTGTCTGCTTCCCACAGAAATAATCTCAGTGCACAACTAGTGTTGAGCAATCTGAAACAAGTCGAACTTTGTTTAAAGTTCAGTTCGGCGCGAACCCGAACCTTGGGCGGTTCATCTTGGTTGAACCCACTAAAATGCCTTCTTCATCCTCCTCTTTCTTTTCTTCTTCCTTTGCCTTGAAGATAACGCAAAAGTATTAGATACACTCCTAAAAGTATTACACAGGGCTGTTATGGATCTCAGATAGTGTAATGCACCAGTTTGGGGGGGGGGGTTGTGATATTTGGGTTCGGTTCGAACTAATTCAGACCAAAGTGAACTTTTTGCCCAAATTCAGCAAGAGGCCGAATCGAGCGTTTCTAAAGTTCACTCATCACTAATCAAGGCTGGGAGGACACAAAGTGTCCACCCAAGACTCTGTTCAGGTTCCTTTGCTGATTCATTAGAAGCAGTCACAGAGGTGTGAGATGGGGACAGGGTAGTGACCTGATTGTGGGTGAGCATAATAACAAATGGTACTAGCCCCTTCTGGAAATTAATTCAGGAAAAACTAAGAAAGTAGAGATGGAGGGTATAAAGGTTTAACAGTAATGACATATTTGTAGGACCCCTCTAGTTAAAAGAGGGAAGAGGACTGTAGCCTCAGTGTACTTTAACTAGACACAATGCTGCTTTGTCCCCCTCTCACACCTCTGTGACTGCTTCTAATGAACTAGCAATGGAAGCTGTCCAATCCGCAGCCTTCCACAATCACAATCACAAGACTTTAGAAAAAAAATATGTATTGCGCCTGTCCGACGGCTTACTGTGCGGATCATCCGCAGTACAGATAGAAAGAGAAAACAGGAGGTACTCGCGGGTGCCGCTGCTGGCAAGCGGAATCCAGCCCTGCAGAGTGCAGCCAGCCTTAAGAATAGCACTTAGGGCTCGGTCAGACGAGCATTTTTTTCAGGCACGCAAAAGGAGCGCTTCTAAAAGAACCAATGGGTTCCTATAGAAGTGCTCACATAAGAGAATTTAAGTGTGAGAAACGGCACACTTAAATTCTGACCTAAAGATCTGACCTATCTTTGTAAGCTGTGCAGGAGTTTCCATTGAGTCCTTTAAAACGTGCTGCCCAGAAGCACATTTTAAATGTCCCGCTGTAAACTCCTATTAGTCCCCGCAGGCATAAGGGGACTCCCCGAGGGTTCCCTTAATCCCCGCGGGGACTAACAGGAATTTACAACGGGACATTTAAAATGTGCTTCTGAGAAGCCCTACAGTCCCGCCCACTCTCTCTGGGCTATGGGGATATCCCTTGGGGATCCCCATAGCAGGGAAAAGAAAGCGGAGCTATGGGGGATTTCCCCATAGCGTCTATTGGTGCTTAAAAAAAACGCTTGTCTGGCCGAGGCCTTAGGGCCATGTATATAGATCTAGGTAGAAAACCTTTCTAGTGTGGAACAAATTACACTTGTATCATTAGCATGCTTGTAATACATGTCTACTTACATGTATTATATAAGTCATATATAGAAATAAACCTCTGTACATTCATGAGTAAGCACATTTATGGATGTATGTCTAGTTACAGATACTATAGTAAAGTACTAATTTACAGGTTAGTCAAGCAATTCAATAAAATTAGTGGTTACAGTTTGTTTAAAGGGAACCTGTTGTGTTATGCAAGAAGATCTGCTAGCAGCATTTTATAGAGCAGGTTCATGTGCGTTTGTGGGGAAACACTCCACATTACTTGCATTTCAGGGTGCCTTCAGACTTGCGATAAAATTGCATGATGCGAGAGTGAGTGACAATGCAGAATTATGATACCAATGGTTTCCTCCCCATTAGCGATCTTTTCACTCATGCAATACAGAGGGGGGGGAAAAAGTCGCAACATGTCCTATCTTTCTGTGTTTTGTAATTACTTTTCTTTGTCTCCCATATTTCCCTATGGGGAGCCTCCTTTTATCGCATCGCAACACACAAACTTGTGATTTCCATATGATGCGTCTTTAATAGAGATGAGTGAGCACGCTCGGTTTAGGCAGTTACTCGAGCGAGCATCGCTCTTTTCGAGTAACTGCATACTCGTCCGAGAAAATTCAAAAATTCAGGGGGGCGGCGGGGTGAGCTGGGGGGAGAGTGAGAGATCTCTCTCTCTCACTACCCCCCCCCCCCCGGCTCTTCCCGCCGCCCCCTGCCGTCCACCCGAATTTTCTCGGACGAGTGTGCAGTTACTCGAAAAGAGCGATGCTTGCTCATCTCTAGTCTCCAACATTAGAAACTCCTATTGACTTTTGCGCAATAAAACTGCGGGCTACAGCAATGCTATGTGAGATTATTTTTTTGAAAAAGCATCGCTGATGCTCAAAGATCGCGGGAACAAAGAAACGATTTTTCTCGCGGCGCGATCGCCAGTGTGAGGGAGGTCTTCATTTAAATCCGTACTCTTTGTCTCCTTAGGAGTCCAGTAGGTGGTTCGATTTATGATTGCCGGCCATCTCTGTATGCTTGCTCATAGGGAAGGCAGTCAATCATTGAGTGACACCGCCCACACGGACGTGTGTTAACAGCTTATTACACGTAAAGGTTTTAATACACTTCACAAATCTATCATAGGCTCCCACTCACACATATTGCGCCGCAATACACACACAAGAAAAAGTGCAGCATGTTCTATATTTGCTATTATTACGCGTGCGCAAATACCAAGATAGTGCATGGCCATAGGCAGCACGCAGCAAATTACGCTGGTGTGAAGCTGGCCTTAGTTACATTTATGTATGTAAACAGCAAACATACGACATGTTATGAATGATGAAATCATCTGTACCCATATCTAGTACAGCAAAACATACAAAGTAACAAATCATGTCTTACTGTATGCAAATAAAAATGAACTAAGCAAATCAGGAAACAATAGGAAAGAAATATGGTAGAATATAATCTACAGGGTGGCCTGGAGCACACATACCTACAGCAGATATGTCGCCTGCAATATTGGACAAGATATTTGCATTTGTGTGTATTGCGCATATGAAATAAATGCATGTCTTAGGTCAGCTGCACACAAATGGGTCGGATTCCAGATGCGGGATCCCACAGCGGAATCTGACCCTGTACCTTGCCGGCGTCCGCGTGTACCTGCTTCTTTCTTTCTTTTCCTGTACTGCGGATAGTCCGCATGGCGAGCTGTCAGAAATGCGCAGCACAGTTTATTTATTTTTTTAAATCCCAGCTTTTGACGCGCTGTCACTAGGCGATGACACAGGTACCCGCGACCTTTATGCAAGGTCGTTACGGAAGGGCCGCAGGTCAGACAGCTTACAATGGAAGCTATCCATGTGCAAACCGCTCAAAATAGGGCATGTTGCGATTTTTTTCCTCCGCAAGTGGAAAAACGCAATTGATTTCCGCTCGTGTGCAGAAAAAAAGTGCTTTTCCATAGAATACTACGGATGATATTTGCTGTGAAATCCAGAGGCAGGCGCCCGCTCCGGATTCCATAATGCAAATCCGCCCGTGTGCATGACGCCTTAATGGCCCAGGTTAAATCAATGGTCTTTTAGAATTGCGTACTATGCACATGAAAAATATCCACATAATACGCAGCCCATATCCCCACCGTGTGAGCCCTAAAACTATGGTATGCAAATGAGAGCTGGTACAGTGCCTTTACAGCACACCTATTAGAAGGTCGCTTTCCTACAAGTGCCAGCTACCGCAGACAGGCAATTTTTGGCGTTTGCTAAACACAGACATTAGAGCCTATTGATATCAGTGGGTTCCCTCACATTCAGCTTATTAGCACTATATTTTCACGCGTACGCACCCATAGCAGTCAAAGCACCATAGGAGTCTATGGGGGTGCGCAAATGCACACTCCATCCGCACAAAATTGTGCATGAAACAACGTAATTTTGTAATTTCGCAGAGGAGCATTGCATGGCCAAGTCTCCTCACATCTACTAGCCGCTCTCCTCAAGGAGAAACTTTACCCCTCCAGACCCACCTCACCCACCCAACCAGACACCTACTGCACATGGACAAGAGGCGAAAACTGTGAAACAGCTATCTATACATGGCTCTTTTCTTTTTGGAGAAGACTCTGGTTTGGCTTATATTCCCAGTCAGTTATCACAAGGCCTGTTAAAAGGACACTGACTTGTAGGAGAGCCTTCTAATAGGTGTCTATGTAGATCCAGCGGCACTGACGCCAAACAGGCATTTTGGAAAAATTACCATTTTCCCCCCAGACTTGCTGCTTTCACTGAATTAATTGTCACACTGGACCTGCAGGACTGAATTGCTTGCTTGCAATTGTCTAGTAAATTGGTTGGATAAGTGTCTATTGTCTGTCTGCACATCTTATGAATAGACCATTTAGAGTATCTTCCCTCTAGGGTTTTCTTGATAATGCAAGCCGTCATGGAGAACCCAATTTTCAAAAAGGCAGTAAGGAATCCTTCTGGCCTTGAGCTGCTTTGAGCTCAATTTTGGAGCATGAGTGATTATACCAAAACTGCCAGTCTTGCCTCCTACATGCTTATACCCCATTACCTAACACCACCTCCTCTTCTATGTTCAAAGGAGAAAATTAGGAATCAATCTTCAATCAGTCATCAATTTACTAATCAATCAACAGGAATTTCTTTTACCAGATCATTTTTATAACGTCGCCAAATAAAAAAAGCAGTTCCACCCTAGGGAGCTGATTGGCATCACTAGCTAATTCCGAGAGCTGCACCAGTAGGGCTCCCAACTCTGAACAGCTGACCATCTTTGAAACCCATGGACATTAAATGATTTTACCGGTTGCAGGTACAGTGGACAATGACATCAGTTTCCACACTCATACCAGCTAATTTAAGCAGTGTTCCCCCTCTACAGCTTCAATGGAGTGAGATTCACAAGATAAGATGAGGCTCTGTACAGATATTACGTTGGAGGATGGATTTATGTTAGCCAGGGCTTCACCAGCCAAACCATAATAACAACCGGGCCTCACAGTGCTCAACATTTATGTATGTGGTGCCCAGACCGGTAATCACTCTGCGGCGCTGCTGCAGGATGCACGCACTGATGGCAGTGTGTGCACCCGGGATCCTCCTCCCCTGACCTCTCCTCCTTGTTTTCGCAAAAGTAAAGTAGAAGGGAGGAAGAGTCTGGGCACACACCCTTCTGCCTGCCCGAGCAAAGGAGCAGCAGTAAGTGTGTGTGCCCAGGAGGAGGTAAGTATATCTGTATCGGGGGCTACTGTGGGGATCACTATTACTACTGGGGCTGATATAGGGGACACTAGTACTACTAAGGCCACTGTGGCGGTTACTATTACTACTGGGGCCAATATGAGGGACACTATTACTACTGAGGCCACGCTGCACATGGCAGCATACCTCTAGATCACTTAGGGTATGCTTACGCTGAACTTTTGGCATCAAATTACGCATCATTTCTGCATCCAAAAAACAGTTAAAATTTACATCTTTGGTTCAGATTTTGACTGGAAATCAGCCGCGTATCTATAGCCGATTTAATACTATGCGGTGTTCCCCTTCAGCTCCTTCGAAGGCTTCCCGCTGTTAGCGCTCCCAGCTTCTTGTTCCCAGTGGCCTAGTCAGGTAATGCAGCTCAGGTGAGGCCACTACAGGCCGCTGGGAACCAGAAGACGAGGTGGGACTCTCATCTATCAGACTTTTATGGCATATCCTGTGAATATGGAATAAATATCTAGGGTGGGAATATCCCTTTCAGGTTGGGCTCACACATCATATGTTTAGCACAAATTTACTTATTTACTTAAAATAAAAACTAAAAACAGATACTAAGAATGAAGAAAGATATTAAATGTCCTTCTTGAACTACACGACATGTTGGAAGGAATGAATGTTCTTTCATGATTAGTTGTGTAACCGGTTACTTAGTGTACACAACCTCTTGTTACGTGCGATGTTACGTGTCATCATTTGAGGTCTTATTTCTGGGGAACTCGAGCAATTAGCTGTTAGCTACGGGGATTATATATTATATTATGTACAGTATATTGTATTATACACTCCCCAACATTGAAATTGCAACACCAAAAAGGAAACGTTGAAAGCATATGCAAATTGAGGAAATAGAAGGTGTCATTAAGATATGCAAATGATCAAATTTTCAAGCAACCAGCTCCAATATGTGGCAAGTGGGAAGGCCAATATATTGATCGTCAACTAGTTAAGGGCGTGAGGCTCTTTGACCTCTCCCCAATGCACATTAATTGATTGCCAAGTCCAGTGAATGCATATAAATATGTAGGTCTTTGAATGAATTCTCACTGCTGGGGTCTCTTCCTGGACCAAAACCATCAAAGACAGTAGAAGTGAGTGTTTTTTTGAAGACCAGCAGGTACTGTTCAGTCGAGGTTCACTCACATGTATTAACCGAGTTTCCCCAAAATAAGACACTGTCTTATATTAGTTTTCGACCCAAAAGATGCGCTAGGGCTTATTTGTGGAGAATGTCTTATTTTACTTACCTAGTGGCATCTCAGCCAATTCAGAAATCCCGCCTGCTTGAAGTGATGGCTGTGATTGGTTCTTCGAGCGCATCTCAGCCAATAAATGCAGCACTCACAGAACCAATCACAGCCATCGCTTTGTGGAGGCGGGATTTATTAATACTGTAACCAGGAAGTGATCTTATCTGGGCAGCCGAGGATCACGTGAACTGCACCCATGCTCTGGACTGAGCCTGCTAAGTAATGTATTCTTGTTTTTTTTATGTAATGTAACTAGGGCTTATTTTTGGAGTTGGGTTTATATTTCAAGCATCCTCAAAATCCTGAAAATCAGGCTAGGGCTTATTTTTTAAATAGGTCTTATTTTCAGGGAAACATGGTATGTGTTTTTGGGAACCAATGAGCGCTAAGAGGCAGGGCAAAATGTTCAAAAAGCTTTAGCAACATTAGCAACATTTACTGTGATCTGTAAAATGCTGATAATTGCAATAACCTATATATAAAACATCATAAATCCATCAATGTTTTATTATGAATGCAAAAGTCCCAAATCTATACAGACCGTCTGTAAAGTTATGGTGGTAGCCAACTTTAGGTGGCTCAGATGTTGAGATTGTGGAGGGTCATTCCCAGCAGCTACAAGTCTTTCAGCCTGTGCGATCACCATCTGGAGGCAGCTGTGATTGACAGCTGCTCTCCTGTACGAAGTACTGAAATCAGAAAAGAATTTGATCACCAGGACTGATGATGTAATACCGAGAGCCCTGGGCCTAGTAAGTCCCCCATGGCTGTTCAATATTAAGGTGGATTATGGCATATCTAGAGTATGCCCTAACAGATGCATATTAAAGGGGTATTCCAATCATATAAAGTAATGGCATATCTATAGTATATGAGAGTCATCATTTTATTATTAGTTAGAGTCTGACTTCTGTAATCCTTGAGCAACAAATTGTTGATTTGTCAGAGTTGCTTGGTTTTTGTCTCACTTCAAAACCAAGCGACTGTCGAGCCGTGTAAACAGGAGTCACTCTTAAAGGTGTTTCCGAGTCATTAAAAAAGTGGCAAAGCACTGGGAACAGGATAAAATATAAATCTATGCAGTGTGAACCGGTTAAATGTCTGCGGCTCCTGTGCCCTTGCTCCGGTCCCCATCACTCTGGTCCCAGAAGCTCCTGCAGCAGTCATATGCTGTTCATCGTTCATCTTACCATTGCAGTCATTCACTGGTTTCAGTATTCATGTGTGGTGACGCAGTACAAAGGAGAGTAGCAGCAGCACTGATAGACTCTCTTAGAGTGGCGGAGGCTGTTCAGAGCTGCAGACCACATCCCCATGCTGGGGAGCGGCCAGTGTCCAAGTCTCCGCTACGAAAGGGACGTGATGACCTGGGGGCCAAAGATAATGGTGACAAGCTGCATGGAAGGAGAGGGAGACTCCCTCTCACATGGGACTTGGTTCCGGAAGCAAACAGTGCCACAAGCCTCATATAAAGAGCAAGCTGTTAGACATGTGAGAACTGTCTCTGATGTTTTAGTGTGAGGGACATTAGAGGGACTATGGCAGACAAATGTGTACTGGAGAAGTAGCTCCCCAAAGGGACTGTAGTAGAATGGGGATGATGAGGTACATGTTTAGGGTTAATTGGGTAACAGAGAGTTTAGTATTAGTATTAATGAGTGATGTGTTAAGGCCCATTTACATCGCAAAAATATTGCTAATCGGCAATCGTTTTAGCGATAATCTGTGCGTGTAAATGTGCTCCCATTGTCCGCGTTTTCGGGCACTGTTAGCTGATCATTAAATTCAAGCTAACCTAAAAATCATCATTCACTTTTATTAGCAGTTCTCTACGGGGTGTGCTGATAGCATTATTCTCCGTGGAGAACAAAGGATCTGAGCGCAGATAATAGCTTAAGACTTAAATGCAGGCGGAGCGGGACACCGCTGACAGTTCCAACAACAACAGCTGCTTTGTATATGCAAACAGCTGCTTTGTTCTTGGAGCTGTCAGCTGGTATCCCTCTGAGCTGATAGCACCGAGAACAGCGAGAGATGCGGCCAGGCTGACAGCGCGTCTAAGGTGATGTATGTGTATTTTTTTTTAATGAAGTTAGGGCTTAGATTAAAGCTTTGACAGTAGCATTTTCTACTGTCAAAGTTGCATCGCATCGCGTTTTCGTGCGATGCGATGCAACAGAGGGGAAGGCTCGATAGGGAAACATAGGGTCCAAATTTTGCAAGGTTTTTGTGTCGGGATGTAGCATGCTACAAAACATTGGATGTTTTCGAAAGAACCCATAGGAAAGCATGAGCTTCACATACATGCGATTTGTAGCATTGTAGCAACGCTTCAAAATTGTACAACTTTGTCGCCCGTGTGAAGGAGACCTAAATGTGCTATACCTGCTACAGGGCTCAGTGAGGTGGAATGTCTACATTGAATAACCCTAAGGGCTTATTCACAAGGGTGTATTTTTCCTCAGTATTTTGTGAGCCAAAACCAGCAGCGGGTCCAAAATACGGAAGAAATGCAAAACTTTCCATTATACTTTATCTTTCTATATTCTACCCCTAGTTTTGGCTCACAAAATACTGAGGAAAAATACGCTGTGTGAATAAGCCCTAAGGGTGAACACCCACTTGCGTTTTTCTTGCGCGTTTTTTCACGCGTTATTGCTGCATTTTTTTTAACGCGATTGTCAGTGGGACTTACTAATGTTAAAAACGCGTCGCAAGTTTGTGCTTTGCAATTTTTGTGCCATGCGCTTTTAACATTAGAAAGTCCCATTGACAATTGCGTGAAAAGACGCGCAAGAAAAATGCAAAAATGCCCCTCAGATGACCATATTTATAATAGTGCACACATGGTCATAGCATTTTTGTGCAACGAATTATGCTTTTTTGCGTGCGCATCGGCATATTTTATTGTATTTTTTGCGTCCGCAAAGCATTTTCATTTGCACGCACAAACACACCAATTAAAATAGCTAATTAGTCTTATTTCCAGCGGAAATATGCAAGTGTTTCACACATTTCTTTTTCGTATTGCATGTGCATTTGTGCACCCCCCCATTGACTTCTATGGGGACCTTTGGTGCGCACATGTGTAGGAAAATAGAGTATGCTGCCATTTTTGTGACCAAAAAGCACAGTAAAAATATGTGCATGTGAACAAACGCGTTGAAGTCAACAGGTTCTATTACCGCAGCTTGCGGTGCGTTGTGTGGCCTATTCTGTCCCAGGTGAAAGGTCCCCTTAGGCTGTTCTCACACAGCCTGCTTTTTACAGCGCTGAGTTAAATGCTGTAAAACCCCTCCATTGATTTCAATGGGGCTTCTCCGACAAGTGTTCGAATGTAGCATTTTTAACACTGCAATTTTTGAGCGCTGTCTGTTCTATTTTCGGCATTCAAGCATTTTTAAACGTGATTTACCGCCCATTGAAATCAATGGCGAGCGTATTCAACACAGGAGTTTGAAAAAAGTAGCACATAGTTAGTACTTGGGCACGTCCTATCTTTACTCCCCTGTACAAATAAAGCCTCTTTCACAAGGCGACAGCGATATTTGTACACGCGATTTTGTAGCATCAGTGATGCTTTTTCTTGTGAAAAATCACGCAGCGCGTCGCTGCTATCTGTAATTTTAACACAAGAAAGTTAATGAGTTTCTACTGTTAAAAATATATTGCATAGCATGAAAATTGCAAGTTCCTGCTATGCGATAAACAAGGAGGCTCCATAGGGAAACATGGGCTACAAAAAATAGCACATCGCAGAATGATAGAGCATGCCGCAAATTTTTTTTTCAAGCAACATATCATCAGTAAAAACATCGCTAATGTGAAGGAACCCATTGGAAAGCATGTGTTTCACAAACATGCGCACACAAACATGCGTTTTGTAGCACTGTTGCGTTGCTGTAAAATCGCACAATTTTGAAGCTCGTGAAAGCGGCCTAACACGTGAGAATCCCAATAGTGAAAACAAAACCACTAAAATCAATTGAAAGCAGTGGTTTGGTTTTGTCCCACTATGCCGCCATTATTATCACGGACGCATAACGGGAGAAAAACATGTTCATTTGTTTAAAGCCACGCTCACACGAGCGTGGTTTTAGCGCAGTATATGCGCGTGAAAAGATCGTGTCTAATAGAACCAAAGGTTTCCTATAGAACTGTTCAGATGAAGGAATTTTAGGCGCGCAAAAAATTTGCACCTAACAAAGATAGCCCATGCGTGGCTACAATGCCGCATCTAAGGTCTGTGCTGCGTGAAAAGATACGACCTGACCTATCTTTGGTGCATGATGCGCAGGAGTTTCCATAGACTCTTATGGAAGCTACATAACATACAACACGCAGCTCCCGATCGCGTGAATGGGCAATTTCACGCCTAATTAGCTTGAAACTTAATAGCAGGGAAATCGCCCGTTCATGCTATTCTTAGTGCGATATATATCCGCGATGTTTCCAAGCACCTATACTGCGCTAAAAGCACGCTCATGTGAACAAGGCCTAAGCCCTCAGTGAATGAGAATGATTGAATGATCATTATTCAAACTGAAAGACTAGCGAATGAGCCAACGATGATTTGTATAAAATGACTGATAAACCAAAAGCGTACGATTTATTGTTCGTTGTTTGATCGTTAGCTACGTTTATACAGAACGAGCGTTCATTTTCGCTTGTTTGAACGATTTTTTCCTTTAGTGTAAAAGGGCTTTTTCTGCAGACTCCCATCAGCTCCAGTAATCGCAGTGATTGCATGACCGGGGTGAGGACTCCCGTCCGTTCCGGCCATCAGCAGCAGAGGACGTGCAGCAGAGATGACAGCAATAGTATTCAACGAAGAGTCAGAATTCTCATCACTCTCAACGTTCCATAGCTGCGCGTCTGAGCCAATCAGAAGGCCAGTGGGCGGGGCCTAAGTAACTTTCTCCGAACGAGGAATGTGGAGGAGACAAGTGCTGTCACATACCGCTGGCCGGGCCGCGCTCAGTGCGGGACTCGTGTGGCTCTGGAGTGTCATGTCCTTCGCTCGCTACTAACCCTCTCAGCCTGCTGTCACTGACCAGGATGGAGCATCTGGCGGGTATATGGACTGTCTTATTCCTCCTGTATCTCGTCGTGGAATGTGTCGTCCCTCAGAACGGTAAGCACCTGTGAGCCCAGACACCGGCAGGTGAGGATGTCCGCGCTGTGACCGATCACATAGAGGGGTAAAGAGACTGACGGTCACTGTGGGGCACGCAAGTCCCTGCCAGGTCACCTGTGCATGGGCACCGCTGTGGTCTTGGCAGCGCAGTCACATAGTTTGCTGCGGGGAGCTGTGGAACCTGTTCTCTCCTCTCAGGCTTTTGATGCGATTGTTTTCGCAATTTGCTCCCTCTGAGTGACCCGGGGAGGCATTGTGTAAAGCAGTTTCGGGAAGGTGTGTCTTAAAGGTGCAGACAGGAGCTGGATGGGAGATCATGTACAGTATATGACACTTAGAACTTAGTATATAGTGATGTTACAACTTTCTCTACTTTTGCTGAACTTTGGAAAGTTGATAGACGCAGATCTGGACAAAATGTGGGATTTAAAATGGAAAAATATGGATTTTGCTCTACATTTTTTATTGGATTAATGCCTCCTTTTTAGCCCTGGTGGCGGCTGCGATCGCACAATGAACTTCCTGCGAATGTTAGACAAGTATTACTTCATTCTTCAAGTTTTGCATCTGTTCTGGACTCTGAATAGCCGGCACACGCGGTGATCTGCCTCGTTAGAATTTTTAACTGATGGTCCCATGCTGCATCGGATCTCTGATTTGCCGCAGATTTCGTCATGGATTTTCGTGTGGATCCGCAGTAGAGTTTACCCTTTCAAATGAAGTCAAATTGCAGGGATTAAATCTCCGCAGATCTGCGCTAAAATCCGCAGCAAATCAGCTATGTGTCAATGTACACTAAGGGACCTTTCACACCAGACGGAATTACGCTGCAGAACGCAGCCAAATTCGCCGTTACAGAATTTCACAGCAAAATCTAATGGTCTAGTTGTGGATTTTGATGCAGCATTTTAGGCTGGTTTTAAGCAATTTTGGTTCGGAATCTACCGTAGCTTGCAGTGCGTCGTGCGGCCTATTCTGGGAAAGGTCCCTAGGGGCTTATTCACATGGACGCATTGGTGCACGCAATACACAGTGAATAGAACATTTATTTCAATGGGCTTGTTCACATGAGCATATTGTGCACGTGCATTGCGTTTACGCAAAAAAAATACACAGCAAGTTCTATTTTCCTGCGTATTGGGCACAAACAGAACGTATTAAACTAATTTAACTTGAATGCCTATTGAAATAAATGGGAGGATGCTTGTGCGTTTTTCTGCACGTACAAATACACACGACATGCACGCTCAAAAAATGCCGTAAAACGCACACGGGAATGTGCAAAACGCAATCCCCAACGAACAAATACGTAGTGGTAATGTGCATGTAAATACACTTATGCCCATATGAGGTCGGCTTAAGGCTGCCTGTCCACGGGCGGAGATCCGCCGTGGGAGCCGGCCGGGAGCAGGAGCCAGCAGACGGATCTTTGTTGTTAGCCTATCTGACAGATAGGCTGACCGCGGAGAATTGCGGCAATTCGCAGCATGCTGCGAACTGCCGGCCGCGAGCGGAGAATCGCAATGATTCTCCGCTCGTGGACAGGAGGCTGGCGCTTTCCATGGCAACGCTATGGAAAGCTTCAGACGGCGTGATTCGCCGGCGATTTACCGCCGACGAAACCATGCCCGTGGACAGTGGGCTCAAGGGCTTAAACACATGAGCGTGTTTTTGTCCCGTTTTGGGACAGAATTAAAATATAAGCCCTATCCCAAAAATCATCCCTAGCTGGTAAAAAAATATATAAATTTAACTCACCTAGAAGCGCTGTCCGGATCTTCTCCCCGCTCCCGTCAGTCTTCATCTGTATTCTGGTGGTCAGGATTGGAAAATCCCCGCCTCCAGAAAGAACTGCCTCTGATTGGCTGAGGGCTGTGACTAATCAGAGACAGCGCTCAGCCATTCATTTAATGTGTGACTTATTCCGTCCCGCGTGAATGGTCTCTTTTGGGTACGTTTACACGTGCGGAATTTGCAGCAACATGCAGAAATTTCAGCACCAAAATCCACCCTGCCTCCATGCAGATTTTGATATGGAATTTAAAATGGATTGATTCTGCCTGCAATTCCTCTCCAAAATCCACATTTAGCCATGTAAGTTTTGGTGTGGAGTTCGTCAGTGGCAGCTGTGTGTTGTGGTTCAATTTCGCCCTAAGGGCCCTTTCACATGGGTGTAATATTTCTGCCAGGACGCAACTGAATTTGCCATTGCAGCATGTGCTATTTGTATTATGTACGTACGCAGCGTGATCCCTATACACTTGTATGGGCTGCTTATTATACACTGTCCATACGCAATACATGGCGAAGGGGCAGCGTTTCCATATGCTAGGAATTTAAAAAAAAATTACACTGTGCATGTCCGTGACATGTAATATGCGGATATGCCCAATGCCATATGCAGCCATACGTGGTCTCGGCCGGCAGATCATATGGCTGAGGAATATGTAAAGCAGTTCATGCATACAGCCGTGGGTACGAGCCCTAATTTTTATGGATGTGTCACATCCTGTCAACAATATGCTTAAAGCCACCGCCTGTACACTGTAGACCTTGAAAGTAGTTAAAAGGGTTTCCCAATTCTTTAAAATTGTTGGCCTATCATTAGGATAGGCAATCAATATTATATTGTGGGGTTCGACCTTCAAACAGCTGATTGGTAGGCTTGGCAAGAGTTGGACCAGCACCAATGTCATTTTGATGGCCTATCCTAAGGAAAGAATATCAATTTCAAAGTGGTTGTCCAGGTTTAGAAAAACATGGCCGCCTTCTTCCAAACACAGCGCCACCCTTGCCCATAGGGTTGTGGGTGGTATTGCAGCTCGGCTCCATTGAAGTGATCGGGAGCTGAGCTGCCATACCAGATACAACCCACAGACAAGGGTGGCACTTTTGAAGAAAGCAGCCATGTTATTTAAAACCCTGGACAACCCCTTTAACCAGAAAACCCTCTTAAGAAATAAGACCTGATGGAAAAACTCTTCAGACATGATGAAGAAGAAGAAGAGCAATTAATTAAGAACGCCAAGTACTACAATTTAACACGTTCATAGCCTTCATTCCTTATTGCTAAGAGAAAGAGGCAGGGGTGAACAATAAGGACCTATTGAAGAACAGCTTCCGGCCGGGGTCTGCACAGTCTGCTTGCTATGTCACTTGGAACAATGTTGTACATCACTTTGCTAGTTTATAGCTATTGCAGTAAGGGCACAAATTTGTTTACCCACCGAGCCACTCGTTCAGCTGGCAGCAGAATATACAGTATGTGGGAGTAAGAGCAAAGGTTTGCGACCGTTATTGCTTGGCACCTTCGCCAAGAGCTGAAAGTAAGAAGGCTTCCTTATCTGGATAAAGTTTGTGAGTTAGTTGAGAGTTTGCGCTTATGTATTTGAACATATAATACGACACCGAAGTGGCTGGTCTAAGATTTCGTGAAACGCCATCTATTTACCTGTGTATTTCACATGCAAAGCATTTATAATGCAAATTACCTCTGGCTTTGTTTCAGTCACCTTTCCCAAAGCGCCCTCTGTATTCATTGCCAGCCCTGGGCACAATTAGCAATAATTAAGCATGTTTTTCCTAACCTTTAAATTCCCATTATAAGAAGTCATAACATTGGGTTTGGCACCACTTTGCGATCACTTCTGATCCCCAGACCAAAGGGGCAAAGGTGGGACCATGTAGCAGTTCCCTGCACAGTGCGTGGAAGAGTGGCGCAGGGAGACTTTGTGAAGATGCCATTCCTCTTAAAGTGACTCGACGGTGTTGGGATAGAATTCTGTCCCGGGACTGGAGGGAGAAGTGGGTTTATTTTCTGCGATCTTTCGGCTCTGAGCTCCATTTTTGGCCATCCAAGATGGCTACCGTAATCTTCTTCTTGCCTAATGCACATTCTGATTGGCCAGCATTGATCACATGAGCAAAACAGAGAGCAAATATAGTCCATTGGTAATATAACACTAAGAATATACTGTGGGGATTATGTAGTCTGAAGATTGCATTGGCCATCTTGGATGGCCGAACATAGGACCTGGAACTAGCAAGTCAGAAGGCTGCCAGAGAGGAATGACTGCAGGTAATATACCCCACCCCCTATCGTCTTGGGGTGGAATTTTGTTCTTAAACCAGTGGGTCGCTTTAACCCAAAATCTGGCACCTTCATTCGGAGGATCAGTTGGTGTCTGACTGCCTAGTGATATACCATTGTTTGTCAAAGGGTCACAGCATCACAAGTCAAGCATCCAAAGGTTCCATAAAGCTCCAGGTTCAGTAATAATTAGGGTAGTTTCCCATCTGTGCTCGGGGTTCTGCTTTCCTGCTCCATTCGGGGATGTTTTGGTAGAATAGAATGCCTTTTTCAAAAAGTTTATCATTACTTGACTTTGATAATAAAGCAGCTTTCTGGAACCTTTGGATGTCCGTCTCATGATGGTGTGACGATTTGACAAAAAAGCCATATGTTCATCTAGTTCAGCCTATTACCTGCCAACCAATGTTGATCCAGAGGAAGGTAAAATAAAAACACGATAAGGTAGAAGCCAATATTCCCTATTTAAGGGGAAAAAAACCTTCTCGACTCCAATCTGGCAATTGGCATAATCCCTGGATCAATGACCCGTCTGAAATAGTGAAGAAATAGGCCGGCTGCACATGGCAGGATTTGGATTGCGGAATCCGCGATCGTCACCCATGGCATTCCGCATCCATTAGCAAGAATAGAACATTCACATGTACGCTCACACGAGCAGACAGTGATTGCGATTTCTGCATGTTCTATTTTTGCGCGGATTTAGCGCAGACTGCTTTCATTGCCGCAGCCATCCACAGTACAGATAAAGAAGACAAGAAGCAGGTATGCACGGACGCCGGCTGCGGTCAAAGCCGGATTCTGCTTGCAGGCTCCCGCATGCAGAATCCGACCCATTCGGGTGCAGTCAGCCATACTGTTTAAGTACTAATGTCCCTTTTAGGAACTTTACACAATAAATTGTAGGATGCGTTCATACTGGGCTTAGGGAGAAATTTAGTTTTAACCCAAAATATGGTGGGATTAAGTATATTAATGCCTTAAAACATGCATCCTCTTGGACTTTGAACATTCCACAATGAAGATGGGTGGTCTGAGGAATCTGGGACCTGGAGACAAGGAGGAGCTTTTGAATTCACAGAAGGCTAATTTCATCATCATTAGGCCTATAGATAAAGGAAGGGGGTGTAGAGCTGTGCTAAAGTCCTCTGATTAGCATAGACAAATGAAAAGGATTCTGATGACCTTGTTAGCTCTGTTAGAGGGCGGGAGGCCCTACTGGGAGATAGAAGAGAGAACTAGACACTATTCTTTTGATGGTGATGGGTTTTGAGAATAGGACAATAAATAAGAAGGAATATGAGTATAGAATGATAGAAAATCTTCGAATACATGTAATATGCTATTTACCGAAGGTTCATGAAAATGCCTCTAAGCGACCTGGTCGTCTGATAGTATCAGGCATTTTGTCCTTGTTGGCCAAAATTTGGTAATCTTTAGATTTTTGTTTCTCCAGAAATATGATCAAGATATACTATAATTTTCTGTGATTCTGGTTAGGTTATTGTGGAATGGGCAATATGATCTTGTCAGTCCTTTGTATGCAGTTATTCCCCAGGATAAAGGGATTGGCGCTATTCGACATTTCCTTAAAGTGATGAGACGCTGCTAATCATATAAAGTTCCTTAATTTTTCTCCTACCCAAACTAGGACTGCAATGGGAGTGAAATTTGCCCCCCGTTATGCCAGTCTATTTATGACACAGTGGGAAGATTCATATATCATGGATAAGTTGGTCCCCTGGGGTTTCAAAGGCCTTGCAACAAGGAAAGGATTCATAGACGGCTGCCTGTTTGTATGGAGAGGCGATGAGAATTCATTGAAACATTGGATGACAGTTTTCAAGGATAATAAGTGGAATATCCAATTTACTTGCAAAAGTAGTCAGCAGGGTGTTAACTTTTTAGCTTTTACTATTTTCATTGAGGTGGATGCATTCAAGACTTAGGATGTTTTTCATGCCTGATCGTAATGGGTACATAAAAAGCTGCCGTCATGCACATCAGATTAATAACATTCCGAAAAATCAAATTAGGAGAATCAAATGTAACTGTAGTAAGAAAGATTTCCTTGAACGGAGTTAGTTTATTAAGAGGAAGATTGTAGAAAAAGAATATGGGGGAATCATAGTTGAAGTAGCAAGAGAGAAAATGTAGACTATGAAGATAGACAATTTTCACTCATTACTAGATATGTTAATATAAATCTCTCAAAGAAAATAGTTAAACTAGTCACTAGGACATGACATGTAGGGGGCGATCCTGTTTTGGGGAAGATTATTCCCAAAAAGCCGCCTTTTGTTTTTCGTCGTTAGTTTTAGTCTTACTAAAAATTCCCTATTGCGCAACAGCCTCTTTTTGTAAAGACTGCAAGAACATAAGAAACATATGGATGGATTGATAATTTTGCTTCCTATACTTCCTCTGAGGAGTTTTTGGTTAGGGGTAACACATGGTACGAGACGGAGGGTGTCGGCTACATGCTGGAGTGCCCTTGTGGCCTGCAGTATGTGGGTAGACTCTCCGTAAGTTGAAGGTTACAGTGGAGGAACACATATAATATTCATATTGGATTGGAAACTTATAGTGTTTCACTTCATTTCAAAAAAAGTTTATGGTAGTTCCACTATGGAATTAAAGTTCTGGGTAATAGAGGAGAGGGTGTAATAAAAAAGCAGCTGTAGGCAGAAGAGAAATACAATAAAATGTCCAATAATTTTTCCGATGGGTTTGAACCAAGATTTTGAAATCCAACCCTTTTTGTGGTCTTCATACATTGTATAATGTTGCTGTGTAATTTGTAGTCCTATTTAAGGTCCTAGAAGAGTTTTGCATTGTTTTTGGATAGATAGAATAATATAGAGATGCAGATGGAATAACTGGATTTTAGTGTAGCAGGATATTATTAGGGTAGTACTTTTGATTGGCCCCCGTGATCGGGTGCGTTGAAGAACGACTAAGCAAGTGAATTCATGAGTGTAAGAGGAGAAAGAAATCCAGTGTCTTTATTGGAAGACTTGTACCATGTGAGTCATCTTTATGAACAGGTAATTCATATATTGGAAATGAATCTGATTGCTCTGACGAGTTCAGTGTGGGACATTGGGAGTCAACTTGGGAATGGAGATAATATTGGAGGCTGGTTTAAAGAATGGAAACTGCATTGGTGGATGTTTTATGCACTGTATATAATTTTTGATACATTTTATATAATTTTATTTTCGTTTTTGCATGTTATTGGTTCTATCAGCCTATGGAGGTGGGATTATGCTAATTTGAAATGGTATATAACCCTTCCATGGCAGGAAGCAACTGTGGAAGCGAAACTTGAGTGGGGTAGAGAAGGACTCTCCATGTTGGATTGATCAAAGCTTTATTGTTTTCTACTTCTGTATTAGAGATAGTAAGAATAGGATAGCGCCACGGAGGAAAAAGTCAAATACTCAAAATCATATAGATAAATTAATGAATGAGGGGACTTACCTGGTGAGGACGCCTGGCACCAAAATGGTAGGGACCAGACCTCCACACCGGCAGTCCTAGCTTTACGGGTAACCAGACCTCCTATGCGAAAACACCACTAAAAATACACTTTTTCAGGGCTTTTCATATTTTACTACTGACTTAGGCCACTCTTACACACGGCATCATCAAGACACCGCAATTTTACAGCCGTTTTCGGACAGAGGTTTTCAACGCATCCCATCATCGTGATGGGTGATGAGGTTCATATTTTGGACTACGGTATATTTCGTGTTCTAAGTCTATATTTACAGATTTTGTACTGATTTGCTTGTATGTAGAAGGATATAGACAGCGCTATAATATCACATACTGTATAACTAAATAAAGACCACTGATATTGATGAATAGTTGATAGTATATACTGTTATTAACTGTGATGGATCAACATTAATTATCATATAGGAGTGAATATTTTGAAACTCCAAAAAAAGTGTTCTTCCATTCCAGGGCAGACAGGGCACTGCAGAATAGTCCGTTATTGTTTTCAGCATGGAGCAATGTCGTGAGCCACGCATAGCCGCATGTATAAAACCGCTCTATCATATACACAATGGACTAAAGGCTTTCACAATTGATGTGGCATAATAATATAGATATTTGCATTATTTGGACAATTTGCACTGTTTCATAGAGGTATTTACCCCTTAATCTTATTTTGGACGTAGTGCTCACTTTAGGATTTGGTTGTAGACACATTAGTTGTAGGTATTTACAGTTTTATTACTCCACCTGCAGCATTTACCCTATGTATTGGTGGGATCAGGAGAAGAGGGCTCGTCACACTAGAACAGGATTGCTGAGTGATTGCATTTACTGAGTTGGAGAAGTTGAAGGTTGTATTTAGCAGGTGGAACAGGTTTGGAACTTACTGAATGTTTTGCGTGACCTTGGGCAATACTCTCTCTTCTGGTTGATTGGACTCCGGGGCTTGGATTTGAAATGTATTCTGGCATTACATGTTAATAGCATGTGTCTAAAATAAAGTCTTTATATATATATATATATATATATATATATATATATATATATATGTAATCAGTTATATCTTTATAAACTTAGATATTGTTATTTTTCATTGGGTACCCTATCTGCGTTGGAGCAGGACTAGGGTAACCTCATAGCGTTAGCTCCGACACCCTAGTGATCCCAACATCAGTGCATGGGCAATGTTATTTTGGTTCTGGACGCCAACATAAACACTTGTCTGCAGATGTGTGGATGGATTGGTTGACTGGGGGGGCGTGTGTCCCAGCCAGCCAATCATCGCCTGTCTGTACACATTTATTCTGGCCCCTCCTCATGGAGGACGCCAGTTATACTTCTAGTCTGATGGTGTTTCTTGTCACATTGGCAGCTCCTGTCCTGCTCCATTGTCAGAAAAGTCTGTTTGATGTAAAGGATATTCTGCAGTGCAGTGACCTGTTAATAGTAATAATAATATTAATCTTTATGTATATAGCTCCAACATATTCCACAACGCTCGTGTTAGGTTGTGATTACATTTCTGACTATATTGCTATTGTATATAATCTAGTTCATTGTGTCCTTGCTTCCATCTAAACTGTATTTCATGTTATTCTCTGTAATTTATAAATTCCTGTATTCCAACTAGGGAGAGTCAGGGTCGCCCTCATTAGGGTGAGTTCTCCGCTTTTAGTTAGGGTGTCATTACACTAGATTTCCTGTTTTTACCTACTTTTGGTTTCAGTATTCATATTTTGCAATCTCTGTGTAAATATATTGGGGGAAATTTACTATGCCCAGCATTTCATGCCATAGGCTTAGTAAAATTTTCCCGGGTGCATTGAATACATGAAGAGGCGCATGTATTCTTACTTTCCAGCATTTTTCCAAACCTGCCTAAAACTTTTGCACAGTACTGTCCATGAATTTCTACTTTTCACTTCTAATGTAAATTGTGTGCTGAGCATCCCAAGATAAGGTCGTCTACTTCGTTAGCCGTTGAGTGCATTACAAAGCCAAGATGGCATGGATACTAGGAGACGGCTTATTGCACAACTGGAAAATATGAGAAGTATTTGATTACATCAATAGATATAAAGCAAACAGTAAATTGTAAGGACAAGTAGTGCAGCCAACAGAACACAATGCAAATGTATTTGGTGACATTATAACAAGAGTATAGGCTGCTATGTTTAATGTTAAGTGGGGCACTGGGATCGCTGCATGCTTCTGCTTTGTTCTGATGTCCATGGGAGTCAATGGTGGGAAACGTGATATATTCAATAAAAAAAAGTCTTTGATCTCTCAGGAAAGTGCTAAATCAGAGTTGCACTGAAGCATTGGAATAAAAGGCTCTTTGGTAACTGTAGCCTGTACAGAGATATCCCACACGTTTCTGTAGAAAGTGTATGAGAACATAATAGAAGTTGCATAATACGACCGGATTATGCGAAAAAGCAAACACCTCTTAGATTTGTCTTATTTCATTCTGGATTCTTGTATTTATCTATAATAGGAGCTGTATTTTTGCTATATGTGCTTGTTAGACTACTATATGTTTCATGATGTTTTTGTATTTCTCTCTTGATCAAAAATGCTATGGCCAGATGTTACATTAAGTTTTTTAGGCTAAAACTATTAAAAGGAGGTTTCTAGGGAAATACTATTGATGACCTATTTTAAGGATAGGTCATCAATAGTTGATCGGGCTCCCGGCTGATCAGTGATCAAGTGCCTGCTCTCAGCGCAGTAATACACAGGGATATGGAGCCCTGTGTAGCAGCCGGTTCTTATAACCGCAGGTGCAGCTCCCATTGATTTTAATTAGAGTTGCTCCTGCAATTACAAGTGCCAGCTACTACACAGCTTGGAGCAGCAGCTTTCACGCTGTATCCCTGTATATTGCAGCTCTGACAGCTGGCGTCTAATCAGCTGATCGTCTGGGATCCTGAGAGCTAGACCCCAGCCAATCAGCTATCGATAACCTATTCTGAAGATAGGTCATCAATAGTATTTCCTTGGAAAACCCCTTTAAAGGGGTTGTACCAAAATAACTTGCTGATCGGTGGAGATTTCATCACTGATCTTGAGAATGGTACTCCTGTTTCCCGCTCTCCTGTCACTGCGGAAATGGAGTGCTGGCCGAGCATACATAGTCAGCACTATGGAAGTAATGGAAATACCTAAGCGGGTGCGTCGCTCGGGTACTTGGCAGTCCCCTTAAAAGTGAATGGAGCGCTAGTGCACTTGTGGGACCAGTGCTCCACTCAGTCTCCTACTCACTGTGAGGGGAGCAGTAACCCTGCAGTAAGGAGAATGGGATCACCGTTCTTAAGATCAGCGGAGGTCTCAGAAGTGAAGCCCCCAAGTCCTGTGAATAGAAGATAATTTGATATTCTGGTACAACCCCTTTAATGACCTATCCTTAGGATAGGTAATCAATAACAGATCGATGGGAGTCTGCTGCTCGGTACCCCCGCCGATCAGCTGCTGATCTTCTTTCCTAAAGACTAATTACTTTCTACTGAGGGGGTATATTGAGGAGTTTTATTGTTAAACATTATTACATTTAAAAGCACATATAGTTTGCTTGTGGGTTCAATCTTCATTGCTTTGCACAGATAATTATTTAAGGGCAGGGTTACTAATCACGGTCTGATAAATTGCATCCGGTCTGATAAATTGCATCCGTAGAACATCCTCTGTCTTTTCCAAACAGAGGAGGAGCAGGAATATTACAGATAAGAGCTATATAAAGCAGCTAAAAGTGAGTGTGTGCTGTATTCAAGAGTGTGCTGTTTCTAAAGTGTGTGACTTGAGATTAGCGACTTTAGATACAGGGACTTTAGAAAAGTCACTTGTATTTATTTACTGCTTATCTATTTGAATTTTCACTTGCATATATGACTTTTATCTGATCAATCTGTTTGATCTCCATTTAGAATGTTCTCCATAATTGACAAATCACCCCCGCTGATCAGCTATTGATTACCTATCCTAAGTATAGGTTATCAACAGTTTTAGCCTGGAATTACCCTAAAGGCCCTCTGCAACAAGCAGATTTGCATTGCGAAATCCGGAGTGAGTGTCTGTTTCCGGATTCCGCAGCAAATCCAGCCCACAGCATGCTAGGGCAATTTCATGTCCACGAGTGGAAATCGATTGCTATTTTCCGTTCGGGGAGAAGGAGTCGCAGCATGCTGCAATTTTGTCCCAACCCCGCATGGATGGCTCCCTTCGAAGTCAATGGAAGTCGTTCGTTCCGCGACAGTTCCGCAATCATCATTGCAGAATGGTCAAAGGATCCGCGTCACCTATACTGCGCATGTGCGCCGCCCAGCACATCTGCAGCACAGGAAAAAAAGACACTGGACAGGTACGCAGCGGTCACCAGCCGGGCACCATGTCGAACTGCGCTGCGGAATCCGACCCGGCCATGTGGATTCGGCCTTAAGCTCCATAGTGAAAGGTGAATTGTACAACATACAAAGTGATTTGTTTTTTGTGCTTTTTTTAATTTTATTCAATGTTATTTGTTTTAAAGTACAACAAGCTCTGGGTATAATGCTTTTTCTGGCATTTTCGCATAGGCTTCTCTAGAGGACTTAAAAAACACCAGAAAAAAAACACATTACAAAGGTCACAAAATAAAAAAATGGCACAAAAAACGCTTGTAAAAAAACTAAATAAAAAATGCCTGAAATTAATGGCATTTTTAAAAAGTGCTTAAGAAGGTTGAAAAAAGTGTGTATAAAGGAGGCCATAAAGTCACGCAGCAGTCACACCCATAGGCATGTACTGAGTCACAATTTGTTGATTGCTACTTGGAGGCTACTTAGAAGGATTAAATGATAATAGTATTCCAACAGAGGGAGGAAGGTGCTCCCTTTTGTTCCTTACATTATATGACTGTCAAAGTATAATTATTGTCAATGGAAAATATACATAGATGTGTTTGTAACTCCTATTATATAAAACGTCTGCTGCCATGACAAACCTTGCTGTGGTACAATAGTTGGGGTTAACCTTGGTCGTTCGCACAAGACAGGAAGCACTCCCAAATCGTCTCTTGGTTTTTATCCTTATGGAGAACAACCCTACAGGAATAGTCTGAACCTGCATTTATATTACTTACCATTGGCACGCTTAAGGCCACCATACACATTAAAGAAAAGTTGGCAGAACCAGCTGACTGTCATATCTGTACAGGGGCTTCCTGACTCTCCTCCAACAGTAAATATTGGGCAAAAGAAGGATCTGGGTCTTTGAATTTCTGCACCCTATCCATTTGCTCCCCCTGAAGAAAAGCATAAGCCAGAAGTGTCTGGAAGCAATTCTCCCCATTTTGAAAATTGAAAACCCTGAACTGAGATGTATGGAAAAGACATAGCTTTTGGCCAAAGGAGTGTTCAGCCAACAGCTACTAAAGATGTAAGTAAAGTCCACTGGTGCAAGCAACGATGCACTGACTCCTAGGGTGACATCACATCATGACATTTTCTTGGCAGACTGTTTTTGTGGGTTTGTCATTGCCTTCCCAATCATCTTTTACCCCCCCCCCCCCCACCAAGCTGGGTACTCATTTTACCAACCCCCAAAGGATGGAAGGCTGAGTCAACCTTGAGCCGGCTACCTGAACCATACGGGGATTGAACTCGCAACCTTCAGGACGTGAGCGAGAGCTTAGGACTTCATTTCTGCTGCCCTAACACATGAGGCTCTTACTGAAGATGTATGGACACCTTAATTCTTTCTTAGTTATTGAACACATTAGCATGAAGTAATGGATAGCTGGAAGGTGGAATGGTGGGAGGATAAAATTACATATCAAGACTGTCAAGCATGCTGTATCACTGTCTTAGTTCCATACTGTTCTAACTTAACTTTTGACTGATCTTCTGTTGAATAGACATCCTTGTTCTAACTCGTGTCATTTCCGAGGAGACGGTATGCTGTAGGCTCGGATGGTATATCTACCCCCCAGAACCGAAATTCATTTATGTCACTGGTAGAGATGAGCGAGTATACTCGCTAAGGCAAACTACTCGAGCGAGTAGTGCCTTACGCTAGTACCTGCCCGCTCGTCTCTAAAGAGTCGGGTGCCGGCGGGGGAGAGCGGTGAGTTGTGGGAGTGAGCAGGGAGGAGCGGGGGGGAGAGAGTGAGAGAGAGATCTCCCCCCCTTTCCTTCCCGCTCTCCCCTGCCGCTCCCCGCCAGCACCCGAATCTTTAGAGACGATCGGGCAGCTACTCACTTAAGGCACTACTCGCTTGAGTAGTTTGCCTTATGCTCGTTCATCTCTAGTCACTGACAATACTATAGTTCTTGCAGAAAGGTAATCATAAGGTGAAGATTATGGAACAAAAGTTCCAAGAACCCGGGCATAGTGTGATGGATAGAGTATTAAAGCCACATTTTGAAATGCATGGCCCATTTGCTGTGTACTGAATTGTCATCAGCAGTCCTGCTAAAGGGAAATACTTTGTCGCTCAAATGAAGTCTCAGAACTGTAAGCCAATTTGCATCATGCCAAAAACCTCCGTATACACAGGCCAAACAGATAGTCTATACAAAACAATTACTTTTTCTCATGTACAAGACGTCCTTACAAGAAGGTTCCTATTTTCAGTAGGTCAGCTTTGTGACCAGAATAAAAACTATACGTGGAGTGGTGGAAAACTTTCTTCCAGTTGCAAAGCTGAATAGTAGTTATCACATTCAGATTTAGATCACTTTTGGAACTGAAGAGGACCTCCTTATTGAGGTTTTCATATCAAATAGTAAGCTAAGGCCCCCTGTCCTCGGCCGAGGCGGAATATCGCTAGCGGGGGACGAGGGGGGGTGCATTGACAGGTCTCAGGTTGAGCCTATCTAACAGATAGGCTCACCACGGAGAATTGCGGCAAATCGTGGCATGTCGCGATTTAGATCCTGCGAGCGGAGAAACGCTATGCTTCTCCGCTCATGGACGCCGGCACTACGCTTTCCATAGCAACGCTTTACACAGCGTGATCATTGCCCGTGGACAGGCAGCCTAAAGTCCAGGAGTTAGAACACGTTTTGTTCTGTAACAACGCGGTTAGAACAGTCTTGAGGCTCGCACAGAAATAGGGCATGCCGTAATTTGTTTAAAGCGCGAGTTTTCACGTCGTCAAATTGCGGCTATCCTCTGGCAGTGGGCTTGGGCGGAAATTCTACGGGAAATCCCTCAGCGGAATTTCCACCCGTGTGCAGGAGGCCTATATATAATCTACAAACATATTACAGCTCACTATGGGGTTTTATAAACATTCTATTCTTGTTTGTAAAGCATAATATAAATAACTACCAGCTGCTACTGACAGCATTTTCATGTAGTCTGTAACCATGGAGACACATAGGTCTGACTAGGAGCTGTAAACACAAAACGGTGGAAGATTTTTAGGAGCTGTAAGGGTGGCCATATTGGATGTCACTCAACATTTCCAGAAATGGGTAATTTTGTTTGACAACTGAAAAGAAGAGGACAGTTCTGCAATATCTCTTTACAGGCGATCCCTTTCATCCTTACCGTTATTATGAATGCTACCTATTCCTTAGAGGCATGATAAGAGGGTCCTTTGATAAAGTATGAGCAGCCAAGAGGTGGAGAATATCTTCTCCCATGTCAGGATTAACCCCATTTTGCTAGCTGTGAATGAAGCAGCCACACATCACCTCTTAAAGTCACAATCAGCTGAATACTCTTTCCATAACAGGTGCAGTGAATTGCAAATTTGGAAATCTGATTCTGATATAGGGGGGTCCTGGCCCTGAGAGGAAGTGGGAGGCTGTAATGTGTATTAGAGGCTGTAAATTATGGCATCGCTGGCACCTTAAACAACAACTGAGTTGGCACACTTTAAAAGAGTAAGTAACAAAACCCCTGTAGGACCTCACATAACCTCCAGCAATACTTGGTAGGAGTCTGACAGTACAGGAATCAAAGTCTCACAATTAACAGATGACTCGTATTAGTTCCATAGATGCTATTTAAGGCATGAATGTAAATCTACTATGTGAAATAAAGTTGCAACCGTATAGCTTTCTACACGGCAGCAGCCAGATTTGTGCTGCTAAGAATAGTGCAGATCGCAGTCTTCTGCAACAGTTGTCTCCACATAGCTGTACATTCATTCTAGCATGTAGGTCACAATCTGGGTGGAATTTACTGTCCTAGGTAAGGTGGCTGCAATCATAAAGCTCAGTCATACATGGACTTTGTTTTGCAACAGGTCATATTTATTGGAGGTTTTATGACTTTTATCATTTGTTTGTTTCATCCAATAACATCTGTTGAACGATAAGTTATAAAAGTGGCTTTTTTTTAATAGGAAAGAACAAAACTTGTAGGAAAAGCTAAATCTCTGAGCCAAATATTCTGTATGTGTCAATCAATAGGATTTAAATAAACTCCATTTACATAACGTGGAAAAAATTCTTGTGGTTTTTGGGGTATGTTGGATGTGGATGAATGGAGTTTCTGGACAACACATTACTGATAGGGTTAGTGGTTTAATATGATAGTTAGAGGTTGGAAAATTCATTGCAACCATTATCCATTGAGGACGGCCACACTTACAAAAGCATGCGGATTTACAAAAGGGAATCTAATTGGGATTTTGTACATGGCATGTAAACCTAAGAATTCCCATTAGGGTCATATTACAAAAAAGGCAGAGTAAACTTCAATATGGGCCTTTGGACAATTGGCTTGTTAGTGCATACATTTTGGTGGGTTGGATACACATTTTCAATAGGTTTGTAATAGCAATAGCGTAAAAAATGAGAAAACAATTAGACATTTTTGCCATTTAGTTGATTAATTACATTTCATACTAAAGGTATTTTACAAATGATGATCTATCCTCTTGATAGGTCATCAGTAGTTGATTGATAGGAATCCGCCGCTCTGTTAATCAGATGATACTTAGACGCCTCTGCCCTGTGCCGGTCACTGCACTGGCTGCCCGTTAAATAGAGAATTCAATTTAAACTCGCTACCTTCATCCACAAAGCCCTCCACAGCGCAGCGCCCCCCTATATCGCCTCCCTCATCTCAATCCATCAACAAGCCCGGGCTCTCCACTCTGCTAACGAAACCAGACTGAGCGCCCCTATAATTCGAACTTCTTCTCCCGCCTCCAAGACTTCTCCAGAGCAGCACCGGTCCTCTGGAACGCACTACCAAAGGCTACCCGAGCAATCCAGGACTCGCAGAACTTCAGGCGTGCTCTAAAAACGCACCTCTTCAGGGAGGCATACCGCATTCCCTAAACAAACCCCTCTGTACTCCGCCTGATAACATGCTCCCTGACCTACTGTCTGCAATCCCTGCTAGCCATCATAAACCGCTCCTGCAGTCATACTGTTTCTGCCATCACACGGCTAAATGTCTGACCGTTGTCTATGTGTATAACATCGCTACCCTCTCCACCTCGCCATACCGTGCACATCTCCAGCCCCTTTACCTTCTGTATCACCCCATTACCTGTAGTATGTAAGCTCGTTGGAGCAGGACCCTCACCCCTATTGTTTCCATCAATTGATTACTATGTAACCGTGGTTCTGTAATGTTTGTCCTTTTGTCTTTCTGTATCCCCCCTGTCTATGTAAGCGCTGCAGAATATGTTGGCGCTATGCAAATAAAGTTTAATATTATTATTATTATTATGATCGTCCGGTCCTGACCATAACGAGAAGCAGGAAATGTAATAGTAGGCAGCGCTCCCATTGATTTCAATGGGAGTGATGCTGGCATTTACACTTTCTCCCCTGACCACTAATGACGACGTCCGGCCTCACGGCATTGACAGCAGGCTGCATGATCAGCTGACGGACAGGGATCCTGAGCAGTGGATCCCCATCAATCATCTGGATAAGCCATCAGTTATAACAGCCTAGAATACGTTTTTAATGATTTACAGTATATAGCACCACCGCAGAATAGGAAGGCACTGGTCAAGTCCTGCCGAGAGAATGTAGAACAGTGTAGAAGTAAAAAGAACGTGCCAAACCAAGGTTGTTTTAAAAAAACATCCGATTCCGCGAGTGTGCAAGAAGAAGCCATTTTCCATAGCATGTAATGAACAGTATTTGCAGCGGATCCACGGTGCGGACGCCGAACACTGATTCCGTAATGCAAATCTGTTTGTGTGCAGGTGGCTAATAACAGTCTAATGCTTCCTGTTCTATAGAGAAAATGTCTCAGCGGGCATACCATAATCATCACAGGTAACACCGATATATAGATAGCACAAAATCCACCATTCACAATAAGTGATGGTCAAAGCTCACCTCCTCCCCCTCCCTGCACATTGACCTCTGCACAGATCACAGAGCAGCACTCTTCCATGGAAGATAATGAGTTGCCTGTTGTGTCTGTGATCCATGAGGTTGTTGTACTAAACAGAAAGTGCCAGACTGTTACTAGGCTTAGTGGCCAGAGTGAAAACTGCAGGATATTAGGAGTTTAGCAAAAAAAACAAAAAACCTACATGGTGATATGGAAAATTAAAAACCAACCACCAAAAAAAAAAAAAAAAACATGTTTAATATCAAAAGTTGATTGAAACAATGACTCATTTTCTGATGACACATTGCTTACTTTGCATGCATCAGCCATGTGATCTATGACTACGTGCTTGTTGTCTTGAATAGATGGAGGTTAGTTCTTACAATCAGGGAATCTAAAGAATTACCAGACAGGAGAAGATGATGAGGTTTTCAGTCAGCCGTGCGGCTTTCCACTGTCTGCAGACTTTCAAAATCACCCAAAGGGGGGTCTTCCACTCAAGAGGCACTTTGTAGTAGTGACACATTCTGCGTCCTCTTGACTATTTTTACCCTCTCAGCCACAATAGATGCCTAGCTGAGCATGTTCACCCTCCCCGTCTGTATCTGAATCATTGGTCTTTTATGAAGTCCGAACACAGGCTTAGTGTAAAGGGAATCTGTCTTCACGTTTTAGCCCCCTAAACTAGGTTATGGGGTTCAGAAGATGAGGGGACGGGGAGCTATGTTTGCTACTCACTGGGTGCCCCATTTCCCTGCGAGCTAGATGTGTGTGTGCACTAGCTGTCCCATTCATCTCTATGAGAGAGCCAGCTGAAAAGAGTCACAATGTGTGTGACGATTTCGCGTGGACACAAAGTTGGAATGGGGCACCCAGTGAGTATCAAACATATCTTCCCCCGAACTTCCCGTTCCCTACCTTTGGAGACTCATAACTTAGTTTATGGGACTCAAATCTGATGACAGGTTCCCTTTAAGATTAGGATTACAATGTAAAAGGAACATGTTTACTAGGTCCTGGATTTGCTACAAGGAAGCAGTTAATTGCAAATGACTTTGCATGCAAAACATAGGCCTCCTGGAAGCCTATTGAAACAGACCATGTCCCATTCACTGGAGTTCCTTAACCCTTAATCATCTACCTTCTTCTGTTGTGTTGACTCCTATGGTAGCAGGAGTTTGTTATGTGGTTGGAGGGACACCTTTGTTTGTCCCTACCATGTAAGCAAAGTAAAGGCCCATTAAGACACAAGGATGATTGCTCAAAAGACAGTTTGAGTGACAGTTTTTTGCATAGCTAAAGGATCACTTAATTAGCTGCTAATGTCCATTAGCAGCTAATTAATATCATTTGCATTTTAGTGAGCTACCAGGAGATGTATTTACAGAACAGCAGGTGGTCTGTTCTGTAAATTCATGTCCATTGTTCTCCCACTGGCTGCCAGCTAATAACAATGGTTATCAGTGCTACCCGTGGAGAACTCAGCATGTGGTTTCACATCTGTGCCCAAACTTCTGCTTTTCTGCTCAGTTCTCAGGATGGAACCGAACAGCACCAAACGGACCCCATTGACTATAATGGGGTCCGTTCGGTTTCCGCTCAGCTGCTCAGCTCTTGTATGGAAGAAAAAGTACCGCATGCAGCGCTTTTTCTTCCGTACTATGTGCCGGATCCGCAATGTAACCTCCAACTGGAGGTTCCAACACAGATGTGAAACCGGCCTAAATATATCATTAATGGTCTCTAATAAATGAATTTATCCAGTGGCATACATAGGAAGAGAGGTGAACCCATAGTAAAGATAATAATAGACCTCTCGTTAAGGTTGCTGCCTTTTAGCACCCAGGACAGAAGGATCTGGGTGCCAGGATGACCCTGACCATCCCAAATCACTTGCTTTTCAGCAATTCAGTTCCTCTGGAGAGGGGAGTCCTGTACTGGTTCTCACCGCCCAGTACAGAAGGGGCCCCACAGCAGCAACGTGGTCTGGCTCTATGGTATCTACGCCCTTAAATTTATTAATATCTTTTGACTTCATATGGGTGGTTTTACATTTTCATTCGGAGGTTCCCTCCATTTGGGTAGCAGGAAAGGGGAATCCCCTGGTCGAACTGCTCCGTCTTATGATGAAATCGAAAAGCGCTGAACAGACCCCGTTGAACATAATGTGATCCCTTTGCTTTCTGCTCAGCCGCTCGACTTTTTGCCAGAAAAAAAGGCCTGCATGCAGCGCTTTTTCTACAACGGAACCTCCGACTGCAGGTTCCAGCGCAGATATGAAGCCACCCTGAGAAAAGAGAAAATGTATCTACTGTATATTATTAGTTATATGACGTCTTATTTTTGTGTCCTTTTTCATTTATTTTCAAGTTTACTTTTTCCTTAAACCAAATAAAGCTGTATTGATGTGCAAGGAGATGGTAATGCCGGTATACCATAGTCAACAGCCATAGAAATGGAAAAGTACAAAAAACGTTGTAGCTGTGTAATAAGGGACATACACATTGAAAGAGACTGTTGAAGTGTGTACAAAGCAGAACAATATAATAGTAATATGTGCACATCAAGAGCAAGCAGGGCAGTGAAACGTAAAGCTCATTATCACTGCCCTCAGTGCATAGCCATCAACACAGTAGAAAAAAGTGCAATAAAAGTCAATCAAGAGCAGATCGTAACAAATAAGAATTAGGTACCAAAGCCAGGATGGCCACATGTTTGTTGTCTTCTCCTAATATACTCCGTGTGTAGTGTTTTAGGCTTTAGGGTATATGGAGAGTTGAGCCACCCACTCCAAGTCTTGGTAGATTTCTCTGGGCAACCACAATTTTCTTTATAAATTATAGAGACGCCTTTATGATCACTTTCCAATCCTAAACCGTTTTCCTGCACCATGTAAAGTGTATGGCGCAGAGTGTTAAGGAAGCAGTATGCAGTCCTAAGATCTCGCTCACGACCTGAAGGTTCCGAGTTCAATCCCCGCTTGGTTCTCGTAGCCGGCTCAAGGTTGACTCAGCCTTCCATCCTCCCGAGGTCCGTAAAATGAGTTCCCAGCTTGCTGGGGGGTAATAAATAAATTACCTGAAAGCACTGCGGAATAAGTTGGGGCTATACAAACAAGTCACTTTTCCTTCCCTTTCCCCCTATCTTCTGAAGATGGGCTATATACTTTACAACTGGGCAACCCATTTAGAGATCACAGATATCATCTCAACTTGCGGTTACAATTTTGGCTTCGGGATTTAAGATTTGGCCAAATGCCATTCACCAATTCCAATTCTAGCCAGATTTCATACTTGCAGTCCTTATGTATCCAGGGAATGAATGGACCTCAATAGCAGCAGGTTGATGGGTGATACTAGAGTTGATGGCAGTGTGACAATGTATTTTCTCTATCTCGCCCTCTGTTTCTCTCTCTCTCACTTTTTCGTGAGGTCAAGCTAGCTTTTCTGCACATGGAGTCGGGGAGGAGAACGTCTTTCTTATAACACAAAGCGATAGTGCAAAATTCCAGCTGTCATTCATCACAACTTGTGATATGAACACACCTCACCCCCACCCGATTCTGTGCTAGAAATACCCAGACTGCACACTTAATCAGTGAGATCATCCTATTCATTAGGTCAAAAGAAAGCATGAACACATATACAAGATGCCAACTATCCACAAGATCTGCAGTGTGGGCCGAGGTCCTGCTTAAAATAACTGAGTTAGAATTGGTTTCTAAAGCTGAATAATCAGTGGGTAATATGACGATTTCAGACATTTTAACTGATCATTAAATTACTAGAACTCATCATTATTCATCTTATCTTTAATAGTATACATATTATTTATATACTAAGGGATAAAGGCCCAATATATCGCACATGTTAAATTCCAGAAATACTCAACAATCTACAATAATAACTTTTTGGTTAAGTTAAGAAAGTGGTTTCCACCGTGCTGGGAGCTATAGAGCCACAGATTGGAGACCACTGAGTGAGGGCTCTTTCACATGAGCATATATGGCCGATATACGCTACGATCTGAGGAGTAAAAACTTGTGAACGGGCGCACAAATCTAACGTTTGTGTGCCCGCTCAGATGGCATGGGCCCGGCGCATATACGCCGAGGCCACCATGCTGTTGCCTCTTCTCTCCCCCTCGCTGGCTCACCTCCTGTCTCCTCCCCTCCGGCTGTTTGCAGTGGGAGGGGATGGGGCACAGCTAAGCTCCTGCCCCTGTCCCCAGCCAGCAATGGAAGGAGGTGGGACTGGGTGTCACTTAGCTCCATCCCTGTCCCACTCCCTTCCATTACAAACAGCCAGACCAGAGGAGAGAAGGGGAAGGGAGTTTAGCAGTCACTCTGCTAAACTCCCTTCCACCTCCCTTCTCCCGCCGCTGTCATTGGCTCCCATAGGAGTCAATGCAGCGGCCGACGTATTCCAGGCCAAAAGATAGTTCCAGGGCTAATTCGCCGTCTGGGCTCTTTTACGTCATGGGAATACGGCCATGTGATCTGATGCATTGGAATCTAATGCATCAGATCACAGCGTATATCGGCCGGCCGTGAAAACGGCGTCTGATATACGCTTACGTGAAAGAGCCCTTAGGCTATCTTTGTATCTGCAGCGAGGATTCCATTTTCCTGCTGAATTCGGGAAGCAGGAAAGGGAAAACCCCTGACTGAACAGGTCCGTCTTATGATGGAACGAACCCCATTGACTATAATGTGATCCTTTCAGCTTCCGCTTAGCTGTCCTGAATTTTACCGAAATGAAAAACGCCACATGCTGGTATTTTGTGCCGGATCTGCGACAAAACCTCCTTTACGGGACGTCACAAGCTGCTGCAGCCAATGACAGGGCTCCGCTATCGATTGCTAAGCTTTGTCATTTGATGCAGCGCCTATGACCTCCTGTAAACTGGCTGGGGCAGCCTGCAAATGTAACATCAGAGGGGGGACCTGACCGCTTGACACAGTGGGGAGAGGTGACTTGGAATTGGGGTTTTACAGAGAAAATACATCTCAAACAACCCTTTTATTATACAGAATGGTTAAAGTTCAACATTAGAGATGAGCGAGTATACTCGCTAAAGGCAATTGCTCGAGCGAGCATTGCCTTTAGCGAGTACCTGCCCGCTCGAGACCAAAGGTTCGGTGCCGGCGGCAGGCAGGGAGCTGCAGGGGAGAGCGGGGCGGAATGGAGGGGAGATCTCTCTCTCCCTCTCTCCCCCCCCGCTACCTCCTGCTGACAGCCGCTACTCACCGCTCCCCCGCTGCCGGCACCCGAACTTTGGTCTCGAGCGAGCAGGTACTCGCTAAAGGCAATGTTTGCTCGAGCAATTGCCTTTAGCGAGTATACTCGCTCATCTCTATTCAACATCCATCCTCTTGTCCTCCCCGGTGTTGTCTTGCAGCGACTTACTGGTGCACAGCTGAACCTAGCATTCATGTTTGGGGGAGTTGGGAGAAATAGTTGTTGGCGGAACGAGTGTTCGACCGACGGCTATTGAAGACTTTTGGGCACCTTGAGAATGTTTTTGACCTGATGTATCTGATATTGACTTCTTGCTGTGATGATTGTTAAGTTCAATAGTATATAGCAACAAACAGAAGTTTCAGTGGTTTGAAACACATCACAACATACTGTACCTACCTGGTAGTGGCTTTAGTTGTACTTTGACACGTACACAAACTCTTCTAGTAATCTCAGGAGTACATAGTTGGAAAATGAATGAATAACCGTCCGTTTACCCAGTCATGTAGACAAAACTCTTTTGAGATTGATTAGTTTATTATGGGATCAGTGTACAATGCCATATTGTGGCTTTATTCTGTATGGAGCTGTAATAGCGCACTCCACTATATGAACGGGGCCAACACTATACCTTTGTATGGCCATGGTTTTATATGGAGGCATATAGAGGTTTGAATGCCATATTAGAGCTTCCATGTACTCTGCCATGTTCATAACCCCTTAGGTTCTGCTCTAGAGATGAGCGAGTATACTCGCTAAGGCACATTACTCGAGCGAGTAGTGCCTTAGCCGAGTATCTCCCCGCTCGTCTCTAAAGATTCGGGGGCCGGCGGGGGCGGGGAGCGGCAGGGGAGAGCGGGGAGGAACGGAGGGGAGATCTCTCTCTCCCTCTCTCCCCTCCGCCGCAACTCACCTGTCACCCACGCCGTCCCCCGAATCTTTAGAGACGAGCGGGAGGATACTCGGCTAAGGCACTACTCGCTCGAGTAATGTGCCTTAGCGAGTATACCCACTCACCTCTATTCTGCTCACATCTTGGGTTTTATACTATATCTGACCTACTGTATGTGTCAAAGTAGAGACCCATTATATGCAAAAGTTAGGCAGGTGTGGAAAAAATACTGCTATTTTTGAAAGCATTCTTACTTTGCATAATTTTTTCCCCAACTACCTAAAACATTTAACAGTATATGTCTTTGTGTACTAAATTACGGCCATGTGAGCCCGGCCTTAGTGCTAAACTTCAAGCTCCTGGGCCCTATGCAAAAAGTACCCCTCCTCTAATTACTTATCTGCAAATAGTCATATATAATGGTAGACAAAGAAATTGATTTTGCCCTAATTCATACCATTTTATACGCACTCCATAACATACTGGTATTCATTTTTGATAAATCTTACCAAAAAGTTATATTTTATGTGAAATGTAATATAAACAGATCATGGAAACAAAAAATATGAGATTTTATAATGAAATCAGAACTATGAGATAATATCACAATACTGTCTTATGTTTCGTGTTAGGCCTCATGCACACGGTCGGATCGGATTCCAACTGCGAGATTCTCGCAGCGGGATGCGACCCGTGCCCCTGCGGTGACCTCTCACTTACCCGTCCGGCATCTTTTCTCTCTTCTCTGTGGTGTGCCAGGTAGCGCACAGCCGCACATGTGCAGAGCAGATCCATCGCATCAGTGGTGACGTTTCTTTGCGAGCCTCGAAATAGGACATGACACGATTTTGTTACCGTGCGGATTTTTAGCGATCAAAATCGCGTCTGTCTGCATAGGATTGCGTGTACGCATGCAATCCCATGGCAGCGTGCAACGGCGGAAATTCTGCGTGAAATCTCGCGGAATTTCCATCTGTTGGCATTGGGCCTTATACATACTGTATGATGCATTAGACTGTATGTTGGCATTACTGCATTTTCCAAGGTTCCATATGTTTGATAAGGTCGTTTTACATATCTGTGCTGGAACCTCCATTTGGCGGTTCCGGCACTGATCCGTCACAAAATACTCGAAGAAATAATGTTGCACTCAGTATTTTTTCTCTCGCCGGGCAGCTGAGCAGAAACCAAACAGACCCCATTATGGTCAATGGGGTCTGTTCGGCACTGTTGAGTTCCATCAAAAGACGAACCCATTTGGCCAAGGGATTTCCCTTTCCTGTTCCCTCAATGGAGGGATTCCCCTTTCCTGTTCCCTCAATGGAGGGATTCCCCTTTCCTGTTCCCTCAATGGAGCAGGAACCTGGAACCCCGAGCACAGATGTGAAGGCTGCTAACAGATACTATCTGCATAGAGTTCATTTTCCTTGTGTTGCTGTGTTCTTTCCTCAGCTACTACAATATCCACCCATTGTCCTGACAAACATGTGCAGGTTTATAGTCTGTCTGTTCACTAAAGTTGGCCCTACACATTAGCTAGTAGTAGGTTCGGAATTGAATTGTTGGAACAATCAATCATCCATTGAACCTTCCTTTCATATCGGCTGTCGCATTTGTTCATACTGGCCATACTGGTCCAATGACATCGGGCAATGGACGAAGGATCTTACTGGAACTGTTCTTTCAAGGAGAGATTGTTTGTGCATGAAAGATCATCCAACTAGCGGGCGAAAATATCAAACGGGGCCGACTTCTTTTCAGACGATGACTGACTATCACCATCAGATGAAACAATTGTTCGTTGTTCACTCAACGGACGATCGTTTTGATTGAAATCGACTATTTTCATTAATTTTAGTCTAATGTGTCTGGGCACCTTAAGCCCTCCGGTGCACGTGTGAGTATTTTTTGCGCACATATTTGGGTGCTTATGTAGGAAAATCGGAGCAGGGAAACCGAACAGGAATCTATGAGATTGTACAACATTGCAGAATAAACACATGATAGATAAATGCTCTTCTCCTGGATACTATATAGCTAGATTTATCCAAGAATAACCATTAGGGAATGCACAATGTACACATATGATCGTTGTATCTGAAAAATGACCTAGGTATTCCCCACAGCGATTGCCAAGCCTCACTATAGAATTACTTTCTCCGTGGCTCACATCTATATGCGTGCTTGGAGACATGTGTTCCTCTAATAAGGCTGTTGGCATCTGGGTATGGATGGTATGTGGCAAGAATTTGAACTGAGTGCAGGCATGGACTGAGGGAGAAGGTCGGTAGCTGGGTAGGTGTTGATGTATGTCCAAGTGTAAAGTGTTATTACTGTCTTGGTTGTTAATTAAATAGTTAACAGAATGAAATGTAATACTTGTCCGTTTCCAATATGGATCTGTGGCTGACTGTCAACTTGTAGAGAATGAAACAGTGGAGCATTTCGACTCTCACAGCATTTTCAATAGCTACATTGTTACAAAGAGCTCTTAATCAATATAGCCATGTGAATGATTAATGACCAGGTCATTGGCCATGTGCACTGGGGGGAATGTAAAGGGAACAGAACGCATGCAAATAGCGTGGAAAGCTTCAGACAGCGTGATTCGCCGGTGGAATCATGCCCGTGGACATGCAGCCTTATTCACACCTGCTATATGAACCCCCACTGAATATTGGTGGTTGGTATTGTTATTACTTGAAGGGGTTGTCCAGTTGTAACTATTAATGGCCTACCCTTGGGATAGGCCTTCAATAATAGTTCAGTGGGGGTCCACAGTATATAGTGGCAGATTTCTGTAGGGAGCAGACAACTCTGTTCCCACTGTAGTAGCCAGGCTTGGTATTACAGGTCATTCACTTCAATAGAAACTTTGTTTGTCATACCAAGCCTGGCCACTGCAGTAGGAATGGAGCTGTCTACTTCCTGTAGAAATCAGCTCAGTGCAGGACAGCCCTTGCTTGGCAAACAGCTGATCATCAGAGTTCAAGGACTGGAGACCCCCAACCGATCTACTATTGATGCACTGTCCTGCAGATAGGTCATCATCAATGATTTACAAAAAGATAATGCCTTTAAGATCCTGGGCAGTAGGAAAGTGTATTATGTTTTTGATTTTCGCTCTGTTGAATGGTTGTGAGGACTTACAGAAAGGCACATCTGTTGTATTGGTGCCTAATTAAAACTTTTAGAGGCAATTAAAGGGGTTGTCCCGCGCCGAAACGTTTTTTTTTTTTTTTCAATAGCCCCCCCGTTCGGCGCGAGACAAACCCGATGCAGGGGTAAAAAAAAAAAACCGGGTAGTACTTACCCGAATCCCCGCGCTCCGGTGACTTCTTACTTACCTTGTGAAGATGGCCGCCGGGATCTTCACCCTCGGTGGACCGCAGGTCTTCTGTGCGGTCCATTGCCGATTCCAGCCTCCTGATTGGCTGGAATCGGCACACGTGACGGGGCGGAGCTACGAGGGCCGCTCTCTGGCACGAGCGGCCCCATTCAGAAGACAGAAGACAGGACTGCGCAAGCGCGTCTAATCGGGCGATTAGACGCTGAAGATTAGACGGCACCATGGAGACGGGGACGCTAACAACGGAACAGGTAAGTGAATAACTTCTGTATGGCTCATAATTAATACACAATGTACATTACAAAGTGCATTAATATGGCCATACAGAAGTGTATACCCCCACTTGCTTTCGCGGGACAACCCCTTTAAGTGAGCACTAGGTGAGCTTTGTTAAACAGGTGAATGAGCCTTTCTTGGGTAAGAAGTTCATTTTCAACTGTTTTATGTACAGATTACTCCAAAAGTCGAAGATCAGCAAAAGTTTGAGATTCAAGCTAATATGTGGAAAAATGTGATACATCTCTGATGCTCACATTTAACCTCTGTGAGATTAAATATCAGTATTTACAGGGGGTGATTCAGTACCTGTTATTTATTTTCCTCAGTTCTTGCACCTTAGCTGCCTTTTTATAGCTCATCTCAATGAGGAAGGATATAGCTACATTGTCTACTGGAATCTGGATTAGTCTGAGACACACCTCTAGTCTCATCATTGGTTCAGGGAGACACACCCCTTATCTCATAATTGGTTCTGGATGACACACCCTTTGTCTCATCATTGGTTCAGGGAGACACACCCCTTGTTTCATCATTGGTTAAGGGAGATACACTCCCTGTCTCATCATTGGTTCAGGCTGCTGCTCTCTTCCTCCCCCTGTAGCTCTGCCAATTCTGATTGGTTGCTGTGTATAAAGACAAGTCTATCACAGGCTCACCAGGAAGTCAGTGTATGGAGATCTGACTTCTATTTCAGCAATGGTAGTATGATTATAAAAGTACAGATTCTAAACACCAGTGATAAAAAAGTGATTATAAAGGAACTGCAAGACATGCCTTATAATGAGGCATAGTGGAGGGAGCCTGAAGGGTGGAATATAGAAGTATATGTATTGTGTGCTGTACAGTACGTAGTAAAATACAGTACGGGATTTTGTTCAGACTGCTGTTTTTGCAATGTGGGCTTTTGGCATATTGTTCATGCCAAGATGTCATTCAGCCTAATCTACTTCCACATAGAAAGACATGAGCTCATAATGAGACATGTATGTTTGTAGGTGCAGATTATCTGGGCAGTGGCATTCAGTCCTGGGGTCATTAATGTTTTCCTCTTCCATCTATCTATTAGGATGGCTTCCACCCAGGAGAGCCTGAGCACAGACTGCCCTTTGTCATGTAGAGTCCCATTGCTTCAGTTGTGCGTTTGGCTACTGTGCAGAGAAATTAATTAGATGGTAAACCACATCCTACACTGCATGAGTAACACAAAGATGAAGAGTTTAATCTCTCCTGCTGCTTTTTGCCAGTGCTTAGGAGGCCTGGAAAGTAGACAAGGTCTGCTCTGTTTTCCTGTCACCTCCATTGGAGGACAAACAGTGACACTACACAGAGACCCATTCCTTATCTGTTGACCCAGGACCAAGCCATTAAGGAGACGGCATTCAATAAAAGAATGTACCTCAGGGCCTAATGACTTGCAGAGGACACCTTGACAACTAATTTGTTAGATACCCTGTAGAAGAAGATTATATATGTATATATATATATATATATATATATATATATATATATATATATATATATATATATATATGTGTGTGTGTATACATATATAAATATGTGTGTGTGTATATATATATATATATGTGTGTGTGTGTGTGTGTGTGTATATATATATATAATGTATATATTTATACACACATTTTCTTTCATCTCACCAGATTCACAGTTTAACATACTAATTCCAATATTAATTATTACATTATATTGTTTACTATGATTACTAGATTTCTAAACTAAAGCACATTTACATGCGAAGACGATCGCTCAAAATTCATTCAAAAGATATCTTGAATGACAGTTGGAGCAATCATTTTGCATAAGCTACTAATGGGCAATAATTCATTTGCATGTAAATGAAGCTTTCTTCGCTGCATGCAGATAACAGTGGGTGGTCTGTCATCTGCATACAGCCTCATTGTTCTCCTGCGGGACAACAGCTGAAAATAATGTTATCAGCGCTCCCGCTGAGAATTGCAGCATGCTGTCCCTGCTGTCATATGGTTTTTATGCTAAACTAAAAATCATCGTTCGGCCGAAAAGCTAACGATGGTAGCATTTACACGCAAGGATTGCTCAAAAGACATCGTTTGAACGAATTTTGAGTGATAATTGTTGTGTGTAAATGGGCCTTAGGCTGCATTCAGACGAACGTATATCGGCTCGGTTTTCACGCCGAGCCGATATACGTTGTCCTCATGTGCAGGGGGGGGAGGATGGAAGAGCCAGGAGCAGGAACTGAGCTCCCGCCTCCTCTCTGCCTCCTCTCCGCCCCTCTGCACTATTTGCAATGGGGAGAGGCGGAATGGGGGTGGGGCTAATTATCTTTTCCCCCTTGGCCCCGCCCCCATCCCGCCTCTTTTCATGGCAAATAGTGCAGAGGGGCGGAGAGGAGGCAGAGAGGGGGCGGGAGCTCAGTTCCTGCTCCTGGCTCTTCCATCCTCCTCCCCCCCCCCCCCCCCGCAGAGGAGGACATCGTATATCGGCTTGGCGTGAAAACCGAGCCGATATACGCTGGTCTGAATGCACCCTTAAGGTTGCTTTCACACCTGCATTAGGGTCAGTTCAGGGTTTCTGTCTCTTTGCTTTGTATTTGAAGGAGAGAAACTGTAAAAAACTGATGTTTTTTTCCGCCCATTGGAAACAGTGGGGTTTCAAAAAGACAGAAAGTGCGGCTTTGTTCTATTAGGCTTCCGTTTTTTTAATGGTAAGATAGCACAGTCTGCAGTTATTTTTCTGTTAAAAAAATGATAACATGACGGAATGGAAGCAAATGGAAGCGTTTCCATTTATTTTCCCTTTTTTTTTTTAAACGGAGCAGAGAGACGGAAACCTTGAACTGAGTCCTAACGCGGGTGTGAAAGCAGCCTAATCTTTGTTTTTACTTCTATTAAGTATAGTAGTTAAGTAATCGTATTGTTGGCATGTCACAGACCATATTACACTCATCTAATTAGTACTTTGTACCACTTTACAGCCTTATGAAACCATTATTTGGCTGCAAGATTTATGCAGATTTGTAAGCCTCAGATTTTCTTCCCATGTTATCTAATAACTACCAAAATAAGCAAATTGAGACATTATGGTGATTTATACAGTAATTACATAGAATAGGCCTTAGCTGACGGCTTAAAATAATACAAGTGCTGATGTGATGAAGTGGAGAACAGATAAGTAGTATCATTGCAGCCAGGTCTGACATTCTGTCTTCAAGCTTGGTTGAAAGAACATATTCAGAGACTCCCCCAGCCAGCCACTCATCACTGATACATATTATACAGAGTTGAGTCACATTATTATGACCACCAGCTAATATCCAGTGTAACCTCCTTGTGCTGCACAGACAGCAGCTAGATGAGCTGGGAGGGACTCAGTAAGGTGCAGGTAGGTGGCCTCAGGTATGTGGAGCCATGCTGACTGCAGTACATCCCACAGTTGCTGGAGGGTGTGTCGGGGAGGATCCATAAATCAAAGACCACAATCGAGGTCCCTCAGACGCTTAATTGTGTTCAAGTCTGGGAAATTAGAGGGCCAGGCAAGTACTTGAAAGTCTTGGTCATGCTCTTTCAACCACTATTGGAGATTTCTAGCCATGGGACATGTCACATTGACTTGCTGGAAGATCCCATCTGCCCCAGTGAAGACAAACAGCATGTATGGATGTATGTGATCTGCAGGGATGGATTCATAACTAAATCTGTTTAGAGTGCCTTCCACATGGATGAGTGGGCCCAGAGAGTGCCACCAAAAAGTTCCCCAGACCATAACACTGCCACCACCAGCCTGTGTTCTTCCAGCAAGGGTGTTTTCTGATATTTCTTACCTGATACGCCAAAGTCCATCCAGTACTGGTGCAATATGTCTCCACCGGATGTATGGGTGTAGAAATGGGTTGGCCGGCCTGATTTCCAGGATATGCCCAGGTCACACCCACTTTAAAGATGTTGTTACAGTCTTCATCCGGACCTGAGTGAGCCCCGGCTGTCTGTAGCTGGTGAGCGGTGGCATGGACGGTGACAGCGGTGTTGGTTGGGTCGGATGGTTAGAGTGGGGTTGGGAGCGGAGGGCAGCGACAGTGGGGTTGGGAGTTGAGAGCAGCGACAGTGAGAGCGGGGTTGGGAGCGGAGGCCAGCGATAGTGAGAGTGGGGGTGGGGTCGATAACAGCGGTGTATGTGGGGCCACATGGTAAGAGCGGGTTGGGAGCGGAGGGCAGCAACAGTGACAGCAGGGTTGGGAGCAGAGGCCAGCGACAGTGAGAGAGGGGGGGGGCGGTGACATCAGTGTTGGCGGGGTCGGACGGTGAGAGCGGGGTTGGGAGCAGAGGACAGTGACAACAGGATTGGGAATGGACACATGGACAGTGGGACAGCGGAGTTTGGCAGCGGTGCCATGCATGGTGACAGCACGATTGGTAGCGGAGGGCAGCAAGGAAAGCTGTCAGGGGGATTGCCACTACATGTTTCTCTGGAGAGGTGTTACTGCAGCACCCAAACTGCAGCTATGGCCGTCACCTGGGCATTCCCTGTAAGTCAGGCCGGCCAACCCATTTCTCTACCCATCCGGTGGAGACATATTGCACCAGTACCAGTCCATCCATTTGCTGAAGCAAAAGACGTGACTCATCAGAGAAGGCAATCATAGCCTATGTACTGCCAACGTCGAAAGTAGGGCGTGGTCATAGTAATGTGGCTCGACTTTGCATATTGCTTTAAGGATAGGAAATAACTAGATTAGTGGGAGGCTGACTACTGAGACCCCCACAATCACAGAACGGTGATCTGGTGTCTCCCGAGAAAATGGAAAAGTGAATGAAGCAGCAGCGCACATGCTTGGCCACTACTCCACTTAATGAGTGCTGGAAATTGCCAAGCACTTGGACTTGGTTATTTTCAGCACTCTATATGTCCTAAACAGGGAGCTACAAAGCAGACCAATGATAGCTGTATGAGGACAAACGATGATATTAATGATTATTCGTCCCCATACAGCCAATCATTTGTACATGTAGACATTACTAACGAGTGCTAATCAACATGCTCGTTGTCAGTTATCAGTCAATATCACAGGTAGATTATCTAGATTAACACCACTGACCCAAAAACATGCAAAAAAGGCCACCAGAATGCATAAACAAAAACGCATTGTTTCTTATATTTCACTATAGACTTTAATGTAACGACTGGTCACAGCATTTTTAAGTGAGAAAAAAACACCATAAAATACACTCTGAAAAAGCAGCATTTAAAAAGAATTTGCAGTGTCTGAAGTCGTCCTGTAGAGTATTTTACAGCATCTCTGCAAATCAATTCAATTTTTAATAGTTTATACTTTTTCTTATAACCCAGGCCCTGTTGTCATCACTAGGTAAATAATGATCACATACAGCTTTGACAGGAAGAGCCCCATCTCTCACCTTGTTCTGCCTGTAGGTATGACAATATTGTGTTGATTGATACTCAGCCCTTCACTTACTTACTACTTTGATAAATTGGCCTACAAAACAGATGCTTCCACTTTATTTGGGCAGTGGGCTCATTATAATGAGGGTAGACTAAATACTTTAGAAGACTGTCTTGGTATGAGTTTCTATTATTACCTGCTAACCTTTTTGAAAGCTTTGAGGTTTAAATTATACCTGACTCTTCAGGTGGGTTTTTAGAATAAGCTGTTGTGTAAACATGAGCAATAACACTTTTTCTGGCCATTATATGACTTAGATTCTGCATTTTTCATCAGTTTTCCCCTATGCAGGCCCCATCTCTAATTTTCAGTTTTCTCTCAGCTAGTTGGTGGAGACTAGCTGCTACGATTGCTGCATATACTGAACATAGAGAAAATAATAGATCTTGCTCTCTAACTCCTTGTAGCATACACAGAGAAATAACAGGAACATGGAAGACAGTGTACAGCAGTACTGAGCAGTATAGATGGGAGTCCAGAAGCTGTAAGACAGTAAATCGCTATTGGCTAAAGCAGCACATCTGTGTGAATCTCTGCTTCTGTCTGCCCTTTCCCTTCTCTATAAACTTCTATGTGCCATATGAGACAACACACAACTCTACTTCCTGTAATCCGCCTTGGTGTCTCTGTTTCTAGAGACAGATTTCACATAACAACAGGTAGATGATAACAAATTACAAGGAAGGGGCACCCCTAGTGGCCAGCGGCCTGCATTTTGGAGTGATTTTTTTTTTTAAGCACACAACTACAATGTTAGGTAAATGGAGTAATTTTAATTTTTGCTAGTCATCTCATTGGTTTTCACATAAGCACAACTTGTTTTAAAAGTCTGTGACCATTCAGGTCCAGTGGGGGAGGAAAATATTCTGCTTATCTATTTGGCAAATTGGTGACCTGTCATTGAATTTGAGCTTTTACAAAAGGCTTCTTGTTAAATGTAGTAAGTATGTGATTATGTAATGGTGATATAGACGCTGTTGTGGTATATGTGACTTTGATGGTGGATCACATGTCCATAAATACATGGATGTTTCTCGTATCATGAGTACTGCATGCGTGTTCTTTATATACAAGTGCAAAGCACAACTGGCGCTGCATTCAGCCATACTAGTGGATATTAAGTATTTTCGAGACTTAAGAAATACATTACTGTTTGAATCCAAATCTCCCTCCTTCACAGACCCTGCCCTTTGAGTCCCCCATCGAATTCCTGCCGGAGGCACAATGAGATGCTGTGTCCAGCTGCAGAGAAGGACACATTGTGTCCCGCACAGAGAGAAGCCATTCTCTCCAGGATAGGCAGAGGCGGGGGCAACATTGCTTGGACGACTGTCCGTGTTCTTGGGTTTGTTTGGATCCTTTCTAATGTCTGACCTTTCCCAGTTCTACGTCTGGAGGGGAAAATCGCTCCTATCAGTCACTGAGCTTCTCTCATATTTTCACTATTAACAGTAAAGAAAAAAAAAAAGAAGAGCAAGTGGGGGCCAAATTCAAGGAGGCCATTTCCATAATTAGAATGTGTCCCCATATTGTTCGGGATTGTAAAAAATATTTGTGGGTAAAATGGCACATTTGTTTCACTCTATAGACCTGAAGCTGAGAAATTTACTATACACAGCTGTGAAAACACTAGGCCAGAACCTTTCTATACTGGTTTAATATTGTGCGCAAATTTTATAATGGTGCACATGTCATGTCTGCCTTAACAGTGAACGTAATCTCTTGGCAGTTTAGTTGGTTAACTTCTATTTAATTGGTAGATAACAATTAAAAAAAATCCTAACCTGCAAATAAAAGTCACTGCTCTTGAGACCTCCGGCATACTAGCGTTTTTTCGTCCGTCCATGTCCGTCCATGTCTGCGAGGCCCCATTGATTTCAATGGGAGCATTATACCGCGATTAACGCGGCTTTTAAAACGCTGTGTTAATCATGGTAAGAAGCGCCTGTGAGAGCGAAGCCTCAGAGTATTGATCACAGATTGCCAAAGTCAGAAGACAGCAGTGGCAGGTAGGTATTGGGTGTCAATAACCGTTCAACATTACTCACATCGAGGTTCTATAAAGTTGGTGGTTATAAGGTTCATTCACATTTTTGGTGGTCAGACAAATTAGACCCAAACTTCCAATGTTGCAGAACTGGGAAGTGGCTTGTTGTGGTTATGGTGGCTCCCTCTGTCTTGGCTCAATATCTGCCTCAATACCTTGATATAGCCTTGGTCTATTCATGAGTTAGTCATTCGGTAGGGGCTCAATCACATCAGCATCAGAGGTTCCTCTGATCAAATAAGCACCATGCAGCGCTATTTCACCATGTTAAATCTGGCAAAATACTGGCCGGTTGAAAACCTCATTATAGTCAATGAGGTCCGTTGGGTTTCGTCATATGATGGTTCCATTTGGCCAAGGTTGCTACTTTCCTGCACCTCACTCGTGGGAAGACTCCTTACTCCACCTGCTGCTGTAGCAGTCCTCAAGTATGCTTTACTTATCAAGGCCCTCTGTCCGTCTACTCTTCTCCAAGTGTAATCAGCCCCAATCAGTCTGTCCCTCAGGGCACATGGTGCTCTGTAGACTATCATGGCCTCAGTCGTTCAGACCCTTCGTTGTAATTGTATCATAACTTTCTGAGCAGACGCTGACAGGGACACTCTCTCTATCCATAGGAAACGCCCAAAAGCAGTTGACGCCAAACCACTTGTTTTTGTAAGCTCCTGTATGTCTCATCCATCAGAATGTGCGAACACAACATCCTTATGCCTTAGTGCCCAATCTCAGTAGTAGAGAACAAGGAAGAGCCGCCACCAACTTGATACCATGTAGTATATATCACTGACTTGTGACCATGGGTCCTGCAAACATATAACACGATGCAGTAACATCACAAATTACAATCAAGAGTAGTAAAGGGAAAACGAAAGGCCTAAATAAGTGATAAAGCAATAAAATAAACGGTTAACAGCAGGTTAAAGCAACACAAACAGGGAACTAATTAACCCAGGGCGGTTCCACTATCTTACACCTACAGACTATGGCCCATCTTTATTAGCACGGGCTTTTCATATACCAATCTAGAAAAAACTCCATTGGAGTAAAAGGCACATGCCTATTAATAAATGTGGTACGTTATGGACTATCCTAAAGCCAGAAAATTAAATATTGGTCTGATGTGAGCAGATATGGATTTGCACTATTTTCTAGGTTTTGTATTATTAATTGTCTAAAAGTTATTGACCACACCCATTTTCAGTAAAGCACGCCCATTTTCCATGTGATTTTCAAATTTTTGGCAGGTGAAACAAAGGCTGAACATTTTTTCATGATTTTTTGCGTGATTTATGTGAACAGTTTACACCAAAAAAACTGGCACAAACTTCGTATTAAATGTGAGCCAATGACTCTGTCAGTGCTAACTGGACAGGGTAAAACCTAGATGTCCGTTAATTCATACATCTGCAGAAGGAAGAATGGCACACACATCTAAGAAAATGTGCTCTGGAACTATAAATTTATTCTGACCGCAATTTTACTCAAATGGACGTCAAATGAGATGGCTGAAGGGCAATTAAGTGTTGAGTTGACAGATATCTTATGTCTATAGCCTAAAGGCTGATTTAGACACAACGAGAATCGTTCCAAATTCGCTCAAAAGAATCTTTTGAGCGATTCTCGTTCTGTCTAAATGCACTGACATCGTGCAGTTTTCGTGCACGAGGTGTTGATCGCTCACTTCAAGTTTTCTTGAATTGAGGGATCAGGCTGTTATCAGCGGAGCAGGTCATTATCACAGCGCGCTGATAAGATTCTCTCTGCCTGTGTCCTGCTGTGAATTTACAGCGGGGCATGGGCAGAAAACGTGGAGAACACTACAGCTGTTTGCTTATGCAAAACAGCTGTATTGTTCAGTGAGTGATAGCGGCGGTGTGCCTGCATAGATGTACAGTAGCTAGTTAGCTACTATAGGGTATGCAAAGATGATCGTTCAAAACTGCCACTCGAGTTGTCGTTTGAGCGACTTTTGAGCGATCATCTGTCAGTGTAAATGGGGTACAAAAGATGCCCATTAGAGATGAGCGAGCATACTCGCTAAGGACAATTATTCGATCGAGCATTGCCTTTAGCGAGTAACTGCCTGCTCGGAAGAAAAGGTTCGGCTGCCGTCGCGGGTGAGAGGTGAGTTGCGGCAGTGAGCAGGGGGGAGCGGGTGGGAGAGAGGGAGAGAGAGATCTCCCCTCCGTTCCTCTCCGCTCTCCCCTGCCGCTCCCTGCCCACCGCCGAATCTTTTCTTCCCAGCAGGCAGGTACTCGCTAAGGGCAATGCTCAATCGAGTAATTGCCCTTAGCGAGTATGCTTGCTCATCTCTAGTGCCCATACATCTTCTAACCTGCTGGCTTCCAATTTTGTTATACACATTGGTGAGTGTGTTTAAGTGTTCAAGCTAGACAGCTCTGGCAGCGGCTTATCTCTGGGGAGGACAAGACGATTTGGCATTGAAATTGAATGTACCCAATCCTTTCCTTTAGAATTGATCTTGATAAAATAAAACCTCATAAGGGTACCCTTACTTAACAGTACATTGTAAATACCCTCCCTCCATTTTCAGTGTTTATTGCTGTTGTGTTTTTTACTTTTCTTTTACTGTGTAGTAGGCATTTACTATCCACGCTGTAATTGCTCCTGCCCATCCATAAAGCAGTTGTAAAACTTCAGATTATCTTTCAAGTTAAAATGTAACTTATACGAGTATTATATGACATTTCTATCCAGCAATATTCCAATTTCACTGGTATCGTTAGAATAGACGTCCTATGTGGTAATGTTTGTTCCTTGTGGGAGTCATTTTTTTTTATTTTTTAGCTGTGTAAACATATTTAAACAAAGAGTACCATTAAATGCTTAAAGAGTGCTGCAAACCTTTTGGTATACATAGAAAAAGTACTGTGCAAAAGTTTTAAGCAGGTGGGAAAAAAATGCTGCAATGTAAAAGGTGCTTTTACACGGGCCGAATGGTTTGGATTCCTGCAATCCCACGAGAATCTGAACAACTATCATTCCGTATAAATGCATGCACCGACTGAACAACGAACGAGAAGTCGTTCGCTTCTTGTTCGTCGTTCAGTTTCTGCACGAGTCGGCCTGTATAAACAGGCAGTCGCTCACTTATGCATGACTACCTGTTTACTGTGAATGGAGATGGGCGAACCAGAACAATGCCCGACCCGCTCCACCTCCATTCACTATCAGTAATCATTCTTGTGTAAAAGCACAGGAATGATCGGTGGGATGATCTATTGGGCATCTAGTGCCCGACTAGCCGTTGCGTGTAAAAGCACCTTAAGAATGTTTTAAAAAGGAAAAGTGTTAATAGTTTGTTTTTGGCAATTAACAAAATGCAAAGTGAATGGACAAAAGAGAAATCTACGAGATTTGATGTGACCGCCCTTTGCCTTCAAAGCAGCATCAATTTTTCTAGGTACACTTGCACACAGTTTTTGAAGGAAGGTTGTTCGAAACATCTTAGAGAACTAAGCACAGATCTTCTGTGGATGTAGCTTGCTTAAATCCTTTTGTCTCTTTATGTAATCCCAGACAGACTGGATAATGCAGAAATCAAAGCTCTATAGGGCCAAATCATCGCTTCCAAGACTCCTTGTTCTTCTTTACACCGTAGATAGTCATTAATGACATTGGTTCTATGTTTGGGGTCATTGTCCGCTGCAGAATAAATTTGAAGTCAATCGAAAGTTGCATTCTACTTTTGCAGCATTTTTTCCACACCTACCTAAAACTTTTACACAGTACTGTATATACTGACGTTCAGCTTCTCTGTAAATACCCTTTATTCTACTTTTGAGTACGAGTGATTAGTCGTAGACTGTGGAAATAAACACTTTTGTACAGCCACCATAGAATCTGGTTGGCTCTGTCCTCTTTACAATAGGATGTTTGCAGGAGATGCAGAACTGTTGGGCCATTCAGTCCTGGGATGGGTGGGATTGGCATGAGGTAGTGTCAGAATGTGTAATTTTGCTGTGAAACCCGCTATATTGTATGTACACATTGGTTCGGGTGTCTCATTGAACCGCTTTCTCTTTCAGTCTGTACCGGTACAGCGAATGGACTCAGTGTAACGGGTGAGGCCGAGTACCAGCATCAAACCTTAAAGAACACGTACAACAACTGCCATATTGTGACGGGAAATCTTGAGATTGTGCTTGTTGAGAACAATAAAGATTTATCGTTCTTGAAGGTAAGCTACATCAAAAAGTTGATCATGGGAGAATGAAAAAAAAAAGTACCAATGTTTTCTTTTTAAGTTGTTCTCATGCGATGGTAGTTAACAGGTATGCCGGAATAACACATATTTAGTGATATTCATTGAGCACCTCCATCACAGATGTCATTTTCATGTAAGCAACAACGTGATATGTAAGTGAGTTCAATGCTTCTGTCATTGGAATGTGGCTCCATCCTGTCCTGTTTATCCAGCCTTTTCACCTGAAAATTGCACAACTGGTTTCCCCTCCCTATTCCGCCTACACAGTTTAGGAGGTGAAGTATTGCTGTCATTGGGAGAGGCTTCCGGCTGCTTCAGGTGAACATGGTCAACCTTTTCCGAAACAGAAAAACTGCATTCCAGGGGTTTAACAGCTGTTCTAATAATGTAACATTTTCATTTTAATTGCTTTTTTACATTGTGAGTATATGGTATAAGGGCTTTCCTGCATCGAGTACAATAGGTTGGGCTACGGAAAAGTAGCCGGCACCACACTCCTGAAAGCTGTCTAAAAGAAAATCTGTCTTTTTTTGAAAATGTGCAACCAATCACAGCGCAGCTTTCATTTTACATCCGCAGTATAAGAAATGAATGCTGTGCTGTGATTGGTTGCTATGAGCAACGAAGATAAATTTTCTTTTAGATGTCTTTCATAAGACTGTGGTGGCTACTTTTCCGTGGGCCACCCTGGTGGAGTTCAAAGGATAGTCTGACTAAAGGCATTTAGGAAATGCTATAACTGTCTGATCGATCGATCGCATCGATCACAAGAAAGGAGGCTCAGTCACCTGTAATTCATAAGAACCCGGTAGCAAAGGTTTGGAGAAATGAAAAAGTCTGTTGTACATGCAAGACTGCCAGGGGATATACCATGTAGGGGCGTAGCTGAGTGGGCAGACGGGGCATGTGCCCCGGGTGCAGTCAAGACCGAGGTGAAGGCAGGTGGCTGTTTAGCAATTTAAACCCACTACCTGGAGCAGAGCTGGTTCTGCAAGAAAAGGTCATTACAGTTTTGGACAAACGGAGCTTGTTCTAATTCAAACGGCTGTAGCTCCGGTTTTAACAGTGCTAGCAACATGCTGTTGGCATTATTTTAAAGCTTGGCTGCGATCCTTGGCTTTAAAATGACACCTAAAGCATGTCTATAACACTTATGGAATCTGAGTTACAGCCATTTGAAGTGAGGTTGCAAATATTGAATTTGCAGCTGTCATGTCCTAGTTACATCTCTGTGCCATGGATGTGTCATAAATGCATTTTGTCGAAATAGCTCTTTAAAGGGAATCTGTCACCATGTTTTTGCAGCCTCACTGAGAGCACCATAAGGTAGTGCCAGTCACGCTGGTTACAGTAACATGCCTACTGTGTGTATCTGTGCAGTAGTTTTTGAGAAATTGCATTTGATTAGTAGTATCCAGACACAGAACTAGTCCTGCATATTCATGAGCTGCAGACTAGCTACACCCACCCCACCCTACAGCCAATGATTGGCAGCTTTCTCTGCATGCACAGTAATAAGCAGACAGCAGTCAATCATTGGTTGGTGTAGCTCATGAATATCCAGGACTACTTTAAGTAGCCCTCTATGCATGTGCTACTACTGATAAAATGCAAGTTTCTCCAAAACTACTGCACAGATCCACAGAACAGACATATTGCTGTAATCAGAGTGCCTGTCACTACCCTGTGCTGCCCTCAGATAAGGCTGCAAAAAGATGGTGACAGAGTCTCTTTTATAGAGCATCTCCAACTTTATACAGGTTTACTTAATTAGCCAGATATGTGCAAAAATAATAAACTTTGTACTATATTTGTTTTACTTTTTTAGCTGTATTTTTATTCATGCAAACCCTTGTAATGTATCTGTACCGTGAAAAACCTCTGCCAGTCACTAAGGGGGGCCGTCACAGAGTGATAAGCAGCCTGTGACAGGGTGTCCACCCACGAGTCCTAGGAAGAGATAACATCAGAGACAACCCATTTTGTAGATATCGCTGGGGGTCTGGTTCTCAGGACCCCTGGAAAATAGCTGATTTTACGGGGAAAAGCCATGGCCAGCCAGATATTTCCCCTGCAGTCAGCGATTCAGAAGAATTACATGGTATTACATGGACTACTCCAGCCTGCCAGGACGGCTGCTGTCACTGATGGCGTTTGTAATCAATCAAGATGCCTGTCATTCTATAAGCACCTTTCTGCTGCGCTGCGGATAATCACAATCTGCAGAACTGTCATGTAATATGTGATTATTTGTGGAGAAACATATCACTGGTTCATGGAAAAAAAGAAGGAACAGCGAAATAAAAAATAACATATCTTCATGGTTCTTCAGACACTTCTCTTGACAGATTGTCAAGATCAGTGGTTACTTAACCACAAATGATCGATTATCCCTCCATCCAATGCTCTCTGGATTCCTTTTTTGGGGGGGGGGGCTGTTTGTATCCCCCATTAGAGGACTAACCCTGCTCTTTATCGAAGACGAAGCTGCTCTGATCACAGCCGCCAAACTCCAATTTCATAGTGCCTGTTGTCCTGCCCTCATACCTTAATAGAGGATACAAACAGGGCCCCCCCACCTAGAAAAAAAAATCCAGAGTGCTTTTTTAATTGTTGTTGGCAGCCCACGCCTCTTTCACACGGGAACTTGAGCTGCCAAAAAAGTCATTTATTGGCTCCACACCATATGTGATCAGACGATGAAGGAGCATTTGACCGTTCGTCGTCTGATCGGGTACAAGCTTCACGCAGTCTCAACAAACAAGCGTTCCTACAAATGTTTGTGCTCGATTGTCGGCCCTTGTGAAAGGATCTTTAGACAAAACTGTTTGGCGAGGGGGTATAGGGAACAGCAGGTAAGGGCAAAATGAAAGCACTGGATTTGTGACCTAAATGGTCCAAAAACGTACCTACAATCCTAGATCCAACACTGAGTCTTGGCTGCCATATTTTTCCTGGTGGACGGACCAAATATTGGATAGTGGAATGCAAATATGGGTTTTTTTGAATGACAATATGGAAAATGAAGAGGCCACTGGCAGCGGGACTTTGTGCTGCCCTACTGTAGGAAACATGAGCAAAAAGTGAGGAAAAGTTGTGTTCTGGTTCTACTTTGTTCAACATTCCCCGAGTACACAGTTCTTTTTACTACATATTTCCAGTTATAAGACCACAGGTCTTACCCCCTCCTTCTCCTTACATGCCTACTTGTCCTTTCAGTGCTTGGAAATAAGAAAGTCTTCACCGCTCCTTAGGGCCCTTTTACATGGAACAATTCTAATTGGCTGCAGAATAAGTTGGCGCTATACAAATAGAGATTATTATTGTAATTAATTGAGGTCAGCCTTGGATCATGCAAAACTGAATAATCATTCAGTGTAAATGCGGCCAATGATGGAAAGATGAATAATAATTTGCTCATTTAACATTTGGCATTCAGTTATGCACGCCTAAAAGCGGAATGATAATTAGCCAATGTAAACAAGTAGTCGTACATCTATGAACGACTGCCTGTTTAGGGCTCAATCACACAGGCGTTTATTGCCGCGATTTGCGCATGCGTCCGGCGATTTTTTAAAACCATTGCTTTGCAATGGTATCGGACACATGAGCTCTTTTTATGCGCTCGTCCGATAAATTAGAGAACAGAAATCGCAGATCGCACCTATCTGCGATCTGCGATTCCTGTTCTCTTCTCTATATGCGCTCAATGGGGCCGGCGGCAGCAGCGCCGACCCCATTGAGAACATATAGAAGACAAATCATTCTTCTCTGCCACAGCTGGAACAGCTGTGGCAGAGAAGAACGATGTTTGCCCATTGAATTCAATGGAGCCGGCAATACAGCCGACTCCATTGAAAGCAATGGGCTGCCGGCGTGCGCGGGATGAATTGTCGGGAAGGGGTTAAATATATAACCCCTTCCCTGCAATGCATCCTGAAAAGTGAAAAAAGAAAAGAAAAGGAGGTACTCACCTGCTCCCGGCAGCCTGAGATCCCCGCGGCCGTCCTGCAGTGGGTGTGAAGGGGGTGTGACTCAGGCTTGCCCCTGATTGGCTCAGCCTGAGCCAATCAGAGGCTGATCTCAGTCACACCCATTCATGAATTCATGAATGGGTGTGACTGAGACTTGCCTCTGATTGGCTCAGCGCTGAGCCAATCAGGGGCAAGCCTGAGTCACACACCCACTGCAGGACGGCCGCTGGGCTCTCCGGCTGCCAGGAGCAGGTAAGTACATACATTTTTTTTATTTTTTCACTTTTCAGGATGGATTGCAGGGAAGAAGTTATATATTTAACCCCTTCCCGACAATTCATCCCACACTCGCCCGCAGCGCTTGCATTCAATGGAGCCGGCTGTATTGCCGGCTCTATTGAATGCAATGCGCTGGACAGCTCCGGCCCGTTTCTAATGAAACGCGGCTAGGAGCAGATTTTCGGCAGATTTTTCGGCGCCGGTCACGCGATTTGCGCATGCGCATCCGTCATGCGATGCGCAAATCGCGTGAAAAAACGCCCGTGTGACTAAGGCCTTACTCTCAATGGGAGCTGGCGGCTGGGAGAGATCTCTGGCGCACTCCACCTTCATTCGGTGAGCAATAATCTTTGGGACGACTGTTGGGTGCTTAAGCTCCCAACAATTGTCTCATGTAAATATTGCCATTTTCGAGTGAATGTCCGCTTGTCTCAAAAGATTCGGCGGCCGGCGAGGGTGAGCGGTGAGTTGCTGGAGTGAGCATGGGGAAGCGGAGGGGAGAGAGAGATCTCCCCCTCGTTCCTCCCCGCTCTCCCCCGCCGCCCTCAAGCCGCCCCCGAATCTTTTGAGGCGAGTGGGCATGTACTCGAAAATGGCAATACTCGCTCAAGTAATTTGCCTTAGCGAGTTCGCTCGCTCATCTCTGGTGTTTAGTTGACGATTCAATTATAAATGTTGATATGAATTGTAAGTAAAATGTATTTCAATTCTTTACTTTCAGTCCATCCGTGAAGTGACCGGATACGTGTTGATCGCCTTGAATATTTTTACCTATTTGCCACTCGACAACCTGCGAGTCATTCGAGGGCAGAGTCTTTATGAAGACAAATACTCACTTTACATGATACTTAATAACCAGGTTAATGGCACCCGTGGTATCCAGAAGCTCAGCTTCTACCATCTTACAGGTAAGGATAAAATGACCTGTACATCTCTAGATACAGGGTGAGGTCCATATACTGTATTGTATGCATAGGCCCATGTGTCCCAAAACACAGACTGCAGTAGACAGTTCACAGAACACAATGAAAAAAGTTACAAAAGTTTAACATGTGCTAATAAAGATCACCAGCATTATCGGGTATCACCTATCATCCATGTACAGGATTATAAACAACGGTCTGCTATATCCAAAATCAGCGGCCACCATGCGGTATGTTAGATATTTCAGCTCCACCCCATACATGTGAAATGGGATGAGCTGTGATACCAAACACAGTCCATCTACAAGAGTGGTGCTATGTGTGGGGGAAAAAACATGCCACTTTTTTGACTTTCTGTCAATTAGAATTTGAGAGAATTAAAAGACTTAATTGAACTAGTGAGATTTTTTGGGGAAGGGGGACGGGGGTGCAGAAAGAAAACAATGGTTCTAAAAAAAGGAAAAATAAGCTACGTTCCCAGGACAGAGACTCATTGAGAGGACAAGCTGACTTCCCAGTGCGGAGAGCCTCTTACAATAACCTCTGTTATTGCCAATCAGGTTCTATAGCTACCCTTCCTCATGACTAGTCCTATTAGTCAGACAAGCCATACACCCGCTTTTGTTGACCCCTCTACATAGTGCTTACTACTTCCCGGCTGAGAAACTCCCTTTTGGACTTTAGTCCTTTGTTTGCATATTCATTGCTTTACTACTAGTGGAGCTGTGCCAACACTATTATGTTTTCTTCTCTATCGGGCAAACCGATAAAATAAGAACATGTCTCTATCTTTGGATAAGCACACTGGTTATACAGGTTTGGGACTTTAGCAAACAAAACCTGTTCACAAAAGAGCATACATTTTCCCATATGAAGAGAACACAATAAAATGTCAACACTTCACTGTAGAAGATCGCGGATTCCGACTATCTGAAGGTACACCTGTCACTTGCACGCTCTGCAGTCCCCATTTTGTAGATTAAGTCAACTGGATGTTTATTCGGCTCACAAAATGGCAACCTTCACATTATTTTTGCATAAGCAGCCATTTTAATTCCAATCTTTCTTTCCCGTTGTGTTTGTTTTCAGAGATTCTAGCTGGGGGTGTTCATATAACTATGAATGAGCAGCTGTGTTACACAGATACCATTGACTGGCAAGACATCATACGAGATTCAAAGGCTCAAATTGAAATTAAACACAATGCTGCCAATTGTAAGTCCTACTTAATTTGATTATTCTCAACGTATATTTGACAGGAAGATTGATGGACCGATTCTATAGAACTAATTGGCTTTACTTTGCTTTCATCCTTCTTTGATATCTGCCTTTAGTTTTGCATATTGCCTTCACTATTTCACAGCACAGGTAAAAGAAGAAGAAAAACTTCTGGGTGTACCGAACAGTGAAGATAAAACTGTCGAGGATGATGTTCAATACATAAATACCTAGTAGACTGTCGAACACTTAACCGACCGTGAGCCGTTCCAACGATTATTGTTCCTATGCTTTATTGCACTGGTATAATAGTCATTCGCTGAATGCAGGTGGAGCATATCGCAGATGTCTTTTGGCTGCCCGCCTCAATTTAGAGTAAACAGGCAATCGTTCACAGGCTGATAGTTGCTTTGTTGTTAGCTGTTGTGAGCTCAAGACTAAGCGACTCCAATAAGTGAGCGATTCTCACTCACTTTTTCTGTTGGGTCCCTTGCCATAATTTGAGCAATTATTCAGGCGACTATCGGCCCGTGCAAAACTACCCTTATAGGCTCAAGCCAAGGGAGTCATTGTCAGATAGTCAGACATCGTTATCTCATGAAGATTAGAGATGAGCGAGCACCCAAATGCTCGGGTCCGCGTTATTCGAGTCGAGCTTTTCGTAGAATTCGAGAGCTCTACTCGAGTAACGAACCACATTGACTACAATGGGAGACTCGAGCATTTTTGTATGTGGGATGCCGGGTCCCGAGCCTTCCTTCCTTTCCTCTCTCCCTGCCTCTCTCTCAAAAATTTGCCATTGACGCGCGCTGCGTTGTGGCAGGGAGGGGCCAAAATGGGCACATCACAGCAGGGAGGAGCCAAAAACTAGGGCGGGGTTGAACGCGGCTTGATGCTCGTTTGAGTAACGAGCACCATCGAGTACGCTAATACTCGAACGAGCATCAAGTTCACCAGAGTACGTTCACTCAACTCTAATAACGATGTTATGAAAGGTCGAAAGGTGCATAGAAAGTCTAAGGTCAAATGTAACTCTGAAGCAAACTAGGCACCTCCTAAAAATATGAAGACCTGTTGTAGTTAGATAGATTGCTACAAGTAGGACAGCACTTAAAAATGATTCAAAATTGAAAGTATTTGAAATAGTATTTTAAAGTATTAGAAAGTGTTATTTAGAAAGTATTAAAATATTAAAAAAACAAATACATTAATAAATAGATGTGTTATATATTTATGATATGGGAATGAGTTGGTCAAAGGTTTTCCAAACACTAAAGATTAGAGATGAGCGAGTATACTCGCTAAGGCACATTACTCGAGCGAGTAGTGCCTTAGCCGAGTATCTCCCCGCTCGTCTCTAAAGATTCGGGGAGCGGTGGGGGAGAGCGGGGAGGAACGGAGGGGAGATCTCTCTCTCCCTCTCTCCCCCACGCTCCCCGCCGCAACTCACCTGTCACCTGTGCCGGCCCCCAAATCTTTAGAGACGAGCGGGGAGATACTCGGCTAAGGCACTACTCGCTCGAGTAATGTGCCTTAGCGAGTATACTCGCTCATCTCTATTCTGCTCACATCTTGGGTTTTATACTATATCTGACCTACTGTATGTGCCAAAGTAGAGACCCATTATATGCAAAAGTTAGGCAGGTGTGGAAAAAATACTGCTATTTTTATTTCCAATAGGTTTTTATTGTGAATCAAGTTTACATTGCATGTAATAATCACATTCATTTGTAGTATAACAAGTCCTTATTGAATACATTCTCTTAACATTAGATTCATTTACCTAACTTAATCACAGGTATTTAAAGGGGTTGTCCCGAGGCAGCAAGTGGGTCTATACACTTCTGTATGGCCATATTAATGCACTTTGTAATGTACATTGTGCATTAATTATGAGCCATACAGAAGTTATAAAAAGTTTTATACTTACCTGCTCCGTTGCTAGTGTCCTCGTTCCCATGGAGCCGACTAATTTTCGCCCTCCGATGGCCAAATTAGCCGCGCTTGCGCAGTCTGGGTCTTCTTCTTTTCTGAATGGGGCTCCGTGTAGCTCCGCCCCGTCACGTGCCGATTCCAGCCAATCAGGAGGCTGGAATCGGCAATGGACCGCACAGAAGCCCTGCGGTCCATGGAGACAGAGGATCCCGGCGGCCATCTTCAGCAGGTGAGTATGAAGACGCCGGACCGCCGGGATTCAGGTAAGCGCTGTGCGGGTTGTTTTTTTAACCCCTGCATCGGGGTTGTCTCGCGCCGAACGGGGGGGAGATCTCTCTCTCCCTCTCTCCCCCCCCCGCAACTCACCTGTCACACCCGCCGGCCCCCGAATCTTTAGAGACGAGCGGGGAGATACTCGGCTAAGGCACTACTCGCTCGAGTAATGTGCCTTAGCGAGTATACTCGCTCATCTCTACTAAAGATCCATTTTTTTCCCGATTGCTCTCGAAAACAAGGTGTCCTGGAGAACAATACGTTCAGCCGAGTAGGTTTATTGCTGACTACAGTTACAGCCGTTGGGATATAAATGAAACAGCGCAGACCAGGAGTTGATACACAACAACGAGCCTGTTACTATGTATCCCTGAAGTGTCTGCATCCAGTATTCTTTGGAACTTGGCAGTCTCACTTGGGTCAAGTCCAGATGTCTTATCAATAAGATTAAAACTGGCCGGGTAAAGATTGCAGTACAGAAACGTGCAAATCTTCATATGCAGGGCTAGGTGTCAAGGAAAATAACCTCCACCCTGAGTTACTGATTTATACAAAAGATGTATTTGATTTCCATGTCAGGAACCTGGACAATTGTGTATGAAACTCTACGCTCGCTCATATCTACACACCTCTGTTTACCTTTTTTTTAATAATAGAGCTCAACTTTGGAGCTACATTGCACAAATGAATTAGAAATCACTGAAATCATACTTCTTGCTTCGATTTACATCGGAATGCAGGGGGCTAATTACATTGTGGCTGCAAACGGTTGAAGTCGACTAGCTGTATAGTCACAGAGGCGCCAAGGGACATTTTCATGCAGAATTGAAAACATAAAGATGGCTGTTAGAGATGAGCGAGTATACTCGATAAGGCAAACTACTCGAGCGAGTAGTGCCTTATGCGAGTACCTGCCCGCTCGTCTCTAAAGATTCGGCTGCCGACGCGGGTGAGAGGTGAGTTGCGGCGGTGAGCAGGGGGGAGCTCGGGGGAGAGAGGGAGAGAGAGATCTCCCCTCCGTTCCTCCCCGCTCTCCCCCGCCGCTCCCCGCCCCCGCCCGCAGCCGAATCTTTAGAGACGAGCGGGCAGGTACTCGCATAAGGCACTACTCGCTCACCAAATTGAAACCTATTGCTTGTAGAGAAGACACTGGTTTTCCAAGACAAGAAGAAACATCATTTCTTGGCACTTAGCGGCAGATTTGAAGGGGAAAAGCTCTTTTATAGTCAATTTACATCAGCCAAAAGAAAAAGGTTTGGCATAGTGTTTGAAAAAAAATGCTCCCAATAAGAGAAACTAAATTATAGTCTTCCAGTTATGATACCTTTTATAGAAGGTGTCCCAAGAAGACAACTCATGTTCATATGTCCTATTAGGGTATATGGTTGTCATAGAGCAGCATGCCTCGCTTGGACCCTGCTCTATGAGCTGAAATAGAGAGCCACTTTGTAAGAGTGTCTATCACTCTGGTGGACCTTTAGCCATCCTTGTATTTCAGGGTAGTCAGTCAACTGATGGCCTAAATCAAGAATTTGCTGGGGGTGCCGAAAGCAGGACCCAAGGCAATCAGTTGATTGCTCGAGAGCCACATTCTGAAAAGGGTTATCTCTCATTGGACAACCCCTTTAATCAAGAACGGAAATAAAAGAGATGATATACAGCAGGATTCCAAGATTATTTAGGTCTTTCCATTAGTTGTGGTGAAGAGACGTAAGTAGTACTATGCTAAAGAAGAGACCGAAATAGCCTTGAACGCTTGCCGTTTAATATTTTTCAAAATGTCAGTCACTAAAGGGCCACTCCGGCAAAAACACATTTTTCCAGCCTTACACCCCTCACTTGATTGCCTACCACACTCTGGACATCTCCTCTGTATGTCGCAGCGACTTGCATGCAGTGCAGTCTCCTGTCTGATACTCATCAGGCACCATCTTGAGATTTGTCTCTGCTTTCTCTATCATTTTTCCATGCTATCAATCCTATGATGCAGGGATTGCAGGTCACAGATATCTCTATCGATAGCTGCCTAGTTGACTACCTTTTATGTAAGCAGGTCCACAGGAGTACTGTAGATTGTCAGATGGAGGTTTATGGCAATCAGCTTGTGTAAGCAGGTCCCCAGGAATACACTAGCTTGTGGGATTGGTACATAGGGCGGTCAGCTTACTACTAGCTGATCCTTGCAGTGAAATCACTGAGTCATAAGTAATGCACAGATGCAGTGTCCTTCAGCACATCCACTGGGTATGAAAGGGAAGCCTCCTCCATTATGTCCCCAAGACCTAATGGGACCAATCTCTTATGGAGTGGGGTTGTCCAAAGAGAACACAGAACAACGGAAGAAATTAACTAGACTGAAGAAAATTAGAAATATTAGCTATTTTCCAGTTTGTAGTTTCCTAAAACTCAACTAAATGTCCTTTTTTTTCAATTTACATTACGTTATTCGATGCCAAGTTGAGTGATTCATTACGAAAATTAGTGCATATGCAAAGATGTTCATTATCACAGTATGAATGTGCAAAGAATACCACTTCTCTCACAGTATTAGCAAAACGGAAAGTGGCTGACACAAGAGACCATGAAGAATGACAAGCGTAGCACTGTTACTATTGTTACAACTGTAACACTGTCATTTGCTGCATCCTAAAACTAATGGATGGGTCCTGTCTAGAGATGAGCGAACGTACTCGTTACGAGTACTTACGCACCCGAGCACCGCCATTTTCGAGTACAGCGGTACTCGCGCGTAAAGATTCGGGGGGCGCCGTGGCGGCACGGGGGGTAGCAGTGGGGAGTGGGGGGGAGAGGGAGAGAGAGAGGGCTCCCCCCTGTTCCCCGCTGCTCCCCCCCGCACCGCCGCGCCTCTCCCCGCCCCCCGGCGCCCCCCGAATCTTTACGCCCGAGTACTGAAGTACTCGAAAATGGCGGTACTCGGGTGCGTAAGTACTCATTACGAGTACGTTCGCTCATCTCTAGTCCTGTCCTACCACCCTGTAATATCCTGCGACCTAATTAATTAGGATTCGCTTTACATATTAATACTCCTAATTAATAGTCCTGGGCCATTCACTTTTAGATTAAAATTGTATAAACCATTTTGAGTATAAAAAGGAATTTTACCTAAATCTTACATAATTGGTACATCAGGAGTTGAAATTTTTTTTTGTCTTTTTAAATTTTTTTTATTTTCCAAAACAAGTATTTCACAAAAGGTATGAATGTACCCATACACTTCAGATAGCTGCTACCCAAACAACTATTCCCCAGGCTCTCACATATACAAAGCATGCATGTGTTTTAAATGGGATGAGGGGAAGAAGTTGCTGCCAGACACCTCTGGCAGCAGCAGTCTTCCCCAGGAACAAAGGATCAGACACATCGAAATCCAAATCTACTTTCCGCTGACAATTGCCATTGAAAAACAGTCAGGACACCCCATACACAGTACATGGGCAGGTTAGGTTGACTTCCATTGAATGTGTATGGACACCTTACAGTGATTGCTTCGTGAAGACAACCTCTGTCCATATGCTCTATTGGGGCATATGGATATCATAGATAGTTTCCACTGCCCGGGATTCCCCTCTATGAACCAGAATGCAGTGCTTCTCTATACAAGCAGCTTCTCTTCTGGCATACTCAGGTTGTATTTGTATTACATGGACAGTAATTCATGTTCATGTCACAATTGCCCTATATGAACAAACTCTAATAAGGTGCAGTGCTGCGTACAAGTTTTAGGCAGCTGTGTAAAAAATGTTGTAAAGTAAAAATAGAAGCTTTAATAGTTTTTTTTTGTCAAATGCAAAGTGAATGAAAAAAGAGAAATCTATATCACATCAATATTTGCCTTTAAATGAGCATCAGTTCTTCTAGGCACACTTGTACACAGTTTTTGAAGGAACTTGGCAGGGAGATTGTTCCAGACATCTTGCAGAACCAACCACGGATCTTCTGCTTGCTCAAATCCTTCTGTCTCTCCATGTAATCCCAGACAGACTGGATGATGTTGAGATCAGGGCTCAGTGGGGCCATATCAGCACTTGCAGGACTCCTTGTTCTTCTTTACTCTGAGGATAGTTGGTAATGACATTGTCTGTATCGTTGGGGTTGTTGTCCTGATGCAGAATACATTTGGAGTCAGATGGCTTCTACTTTTGAAAAATGTTGAACTTTGCCTCACTTTTTCCCCACCTGCCTGCAACTTTTACACAATACTGTACATTTCTCTTATTCTTCACATCTAGTTTGTTTCGTTCCCTTCCTTACAGAATAGAAAAATGATATTGTGAAAACCTGAGCATTTGTCTTTCACTTTACCATAGCAGTGACTACCTTTCCTGGAATTCTCCAAACAGTTTCACAATCTTAAGTGTTTGCAGTAGATTAGTACATTGTTAGCTATAGAGCCCACATAGGCATTGCATGCTATATGCTGAGACCAATGTATGCAGCATACTTTGCAGTTAACCCTATCCCATCTCTTGTTATTGTGTGGCATCTTTGTTTTTTTGCCTAGTGCTGATAGATAAGATGTCACCCTTTTAATTTATGTGCATTATGTGTAACTCCCCATATATGCCTGTGATGACAATCAAGTTTGTTTCAGGTGCCATACAGTTCAGCTCTACAAACCCTTTTGACAAATATTAGCTCATGCCATCTGGGTGCCAAGATAAACCCTGCTTTGGCAAAACTTCTGCCATCCTTATCCTGTTTCTAGAGGCCAGCCGTATTTCTGCTTTAATGTAAACACTTTAAAAGACGCACAACAATCATGTTTTATTATTAAAACACATAAATAACCCTAAAAGAAATGTCGTGGCACCAGCTGGTTAGTGTGGTGCTACAATGTCACCAGTCCATTATATTTGGACAGCTCTATGAAGTGCGTCGTTTAGGGACCTTCCCAAATCAGTAACTTTTGGCGCTGTGCATTACTCCAGGGCAGTCGATTTATCAGATGTTCCTCCTAGCAGGTGATATCTAACAAATCTGTCACTTTCTTTGATTTTAGTGAGTTACACATGGCAGGGAAGGTAGTCACTGCTAATAGGGAATACTATTGTCAAGATGGGCTATACAATGTTTAGGAGGTACTTGTCACTGTAACATTCACATGCAAGCTGAGACTGGTCTACAGGGGAACCAATTAATTCTCCAGTAGGCCCCCAGCTACCCCATGAGCTGCATGCAGAATCGGCACATATTGGGTAAATGGGACTCCGCCAATTCCTGCCAGCTGCATTCTCCATATACTTCAGTGGAGACAAGGCCGCGCACAAACACAGCCTCCTTTCCAGGGTGTCTTTGTATGTAACAAGGGGGCCTTTGGGTCCCCTAAGGCTCCTGGCCCTGGTAGCGACTGCTACCTCTGCACTCCCTATAATTACACCCCTGCCAAGATCCAAGGTTTCCCAGCAGAACATTACACAGGGCATCACACCTTACCCACCGATTTGCCTCCTTGCCATAGTGCCTTATCCACTAACCACTGCTTAATGGGAACACTATACAAGGCCCCGTGTTTGCTGAAACGGTTCTAATAAATGAGACCCTAAAAACTGATCAATGATTATTACATTTAATATTTTTAGACAAATCTATGTGCAGATCTTATCTTGTTGCCTAAAGTTGTCTTATATTTTCCTGTAGGTAAACCTTGTGATCCAAGTTGTAATGGGAAGTGTTGGGGACCGGGAGAAGAGGACTGTCAGAAATGTAAGGGTTTACTTTTTCTTCATTGTTTTTCAAGTGGTAATACCATTTCCAAAAATGATAGCAGATTCATAAAAAGTCAGTGTATCCATCACCATAATGACTTCCTTATATGTACAGCAACCCTCCGATCAGCTGTTTACCAAGTTGGTGTGCGCATGCACTGAGCTGATTTCTGTAGGAAACAGACAGCCCCATTCTTACTCTAGTGGCCAGGCTTGGTATTGCAGGCATTAAAGTGAACAGGAGCTTTCATTGTAATACCAAGCCTGCCCACTGCAGTAAGAACGGAGCTGTCTGCTTCTTGCAGAAATCTGCTCAGTGCACGAGCACAATAGCCCAGCAAACAGCAGATCAGCTGCGGTGCCTTACGGTGAATCCCACTGATCTATTATTGATGGCCTAGCCTGAGGATAGCTATCAACAGTTTACAACTGGACAACCCCTTTAACAAAGGCATTGCTAATACTTCTGTATGTAGACTGGGTGATATCAAGTAGTGCAAAACAGCCCTAATGGGCTAATTGCCTCCAGCCTCTTGGGGTTTTTTGCCTTCCTCTGCATCAACAAGAAGGTGGAAACAGGCTGAACTAGATGGACATTGTCTTCATTGAGCCTAACATACTATGTTACTGTTACCATTTGTCAGCCATGGCTACCTATATAAATAAATATATATTTTCACGCAGTAACAAAGAGCATATGTGCCGAGCAGTGCAATGGACGTTGCTATGGACAGACCCCCACTGAATGCTGCCATGATGAGTGTGCGGGGGGCTGCACAGGTTCCCTAAACACCCAGTGCTTTGTAAGTAACGCTTGCTGAACCATAGTAGAACCAACTTTTATAGTGACGATTTCCAATATTCATTACTGTCTTTCATATACAGTCATGCCGGAACTTCAATGATAACGGGACCTGCGTCTCACGATGTTCTCAGCTGATTTACAACTCTCTGACCGGCCAAATGGAACATGGCCCTGATGCCAAATTCCAGTATGGAGGATCATGTGTGAAGAGCTGCCCCCGTATGTATAGGCAGACAAGTTACAATGTCTAATCCTTTCAATCTGTTGTATAAGAATATTCACAGGGAAGATAAAAGGGAAATGTTTGTCCTAAAATAGTATATAAATAGATGATGTCAAGCTGCAATTATTTATTTGAAAGTCCTTTAGACTCCCTAATGAGTAATTACTGCTAATTTAAGTGACTGGGGCTGAACTGCATGACCTCACAGATCTGCATTAAAAGGGTTGTAACGCAGAGGCCGGTGTTGGTACTGCAGGTGCAACTCCCATTGAATTTAATGGGAGCTGCGCTTCAGTAACAACTTGGGTCTGTGCTTTCTGATTCCTGCACTCACATGGGATCCAGGAATCAGCTGATCAGGGGGGATCCCATCGGCAGGTCCCCGCTGTTCATCTATTGACCTATCGGTCATCAATAGAAACGTAGAAAAAAGAGCCAGAATCACCCTTTAATGAGAGCACTGCCGTGTTGGACAGTGGGTGTTGTGTTTTAGTTAGCGGCTTAGCACTCAATATAATCTACTGAACTATATATGTATCTTATCAGCAGCTCTTCATATGACACATGTAAAGTCTGATGGGTCCATGTTAAAAGCTTTTATACAAAAGAAGTGAAAAGTGTTTGCAGATTCTTCCTTTGTAGTCACTTCATGTGTCATCTGTATTCTCCACTAATGCTTGTTTTTGTTTTCTTTAGATAACTATGTGATAGACCAGAACTCTTGTGTTCGTGCATGTCCCAGTAGCAAGATGGAAGTCACAAAAAATGGAGTCAAGATGTGTGAGCCATGTTCAGGCCTTTGTCCCAAAGGTAGCCATCAATTTCTAGGGATGTCACATTGAGGGCATGATAATGATGCTAAATAGGCTCCAGGTCTGGGCTCAGAGTGCCAAGAGTCCCTGTGCAAAGAACGTAGTGAATTCTTCTAATTCACTTTTGCTATTTCTTCTCTTTCTCTCAGCATGTGATGGAACCGGTATTGCTGGTAGACCGCAGACTGTGGATTCTAGTAATATTGATGAATTCATTAACTGCACAAAGATCTTGGGCAATCTGGACTTCCTTACCATTGGACTAGATGGGTAAGACGAAATCTGTTATTTAGTATATATCCATTCCATACGGATATAGGAAATTCTCAATGATATTATATTCTGCACTTCTTGAATAGCATTTATTTGGACTGGTCAGATGGATATGGCAGTGTACAGTGGGTCCGGAAAGCCTTCAGACCTTTTCACTTTTTTCACATTTTGTATGTTGTGACCTTGTGCAAATAAAAAAAAGGTTCAAGTTTTCCCCCCATCGTTCTGAACTCAATACCCCATAATGACAAAGTGGGAACAGAAAGTTAGAAATTTTTGCAAATTTATGCCTGGCTTCCTCCAGACATGAAGCTTAGAACCAAGTCCAAAAAGTTCAATCTTAATTTAATCAGACCAAAGAGTCTTGTTTCTCACAGTCTGAGAGTCCTTTAGGAGTTTTTTTTTGCAAACTCCAGGTGGGTTTTTATGTGTCTTTTACTGCGTAGAGGCTTCTCTCTGGCTACTCTGCCTTAAAGCCCAGATTGGTGGAGGCTGCAGTGATGGTTGACCTTCTGGAAGTTTCTCCCATCTGCATACAGGATCTTTGGAGCTCAGCCAGAGTGACCATTGGGTTTTTGGTCATCTCTCTTACCAAGACCCTTCTCCCCCTTTTACTTAGTTTGGTGGGTCAGCCAACTCTAGAAAGAGTCTTAGTTGTTCACAACGTCTTCCATTTAAGAATCATGGAGGCCACTGTGATTTTGGGATCTTTCAGCAGAAATTGTAGCCTTCTCCTGCTTTGTGCCTCCATACAATGCAATTACTTAGCTTTACAAGCAGTATTTCTCCTCCTCATGGCTTGGTTTTGGTTCTGATATGCATTGTGAGCTGTGAGACATTGTATGGACAGGTGGGTGTCTTTTAAAATTATGTCCCATTAACTGAACTGTGACTCCATTCAAGGTGTAGAAGCATCTCAAAGATGATCAAGAGACATTGGAAGCCCCCAGAGCTAAATTTAAAGTGTCATACCAAAGGTTCTAAATACTTATGTCAATGCAAAATGTTAGTTTGGTTTTTCATTTTTTAAACATTTACAATGATTTCTAACATTCTGTTCTCACTTTCTCATTATGGGATATTGAGTGCAGAATGATGGGGAAAAGCAGAATGTTTTTTTTTCATTTACACAAGGCAACAACATAACAAAATGTGAAAAAATTGAAAGGGTTTGGAGATTTTATTGACCCACTGTATATCAGATATTTGCTTTATTCTTGTATTTCTCAAAAAATCTGGTATCCATTTTGATTTGAAAAAACAAAAACTTACAATGGGGGAGATTTTCTAAGCTAAATACATCAGAACTCTAGCTCAGGACGCTCCAAAAAACTGGAGTATATGTTGTGCACTACATTTAAAAACTTTTTGTGCCTTGCTAAACAATTGGTTCTGGTTTAGAGGAAAAGGGAGCTCGGTGGAGGGGAAAGGGCAAGACTTAATATGCAACATTGTGCAGCTAGGTTTTGATGGAAAATATGAGTCAGCTAAGTCAGTAGGTAGTGTAAAGTTAGACAAAAGCGTAAATTCTCCATCGTTGGTTGGCTTTTAAAGTGACAAGGAACACTGGTGATGTAAAACGTAAAAATTAGAGATGAGCGAGTATACTCACTAAGGCACATTACTCGAGCGAGTAGTGCCTTAACCGAGTATCTCCCCGCTCTTCTCTAAAGATTCGGGGGGCGGGGAGAGCGGGGAGGAATGGAGGGGAGATCTCTCTCTCCCCCCTGCTCCCCGCCGCAACTCACCTGTCACCTGCGCCGGCCCCCGAATCTTTAGTAATGTGCCTTAGCGAGTATACTCGCTCATCTCTAGTAAAGATGAGTTCTTAGCTCTAAGGACCATACTCAACGGGAGAGAAGCATTATGGTACCTTTTTAAATCTTGGTTTATTTTTTCATTAACTATATTTATGATTCTAGGGATGAGTTTATGAATATCACTGCTTTGGACCCTAACAAGTTGAATGTCTTCAAAACTGTGCAAGAAATAACAGGTAGGAAGAAGGCCAGTGAAATTTTGGATAAGTGAATAAAAGTTCTCCTCTTGTAGTATGAACATAACAGCTTGTTCTGAAACTGACCATACCTCTCAATTTAGGATACCTGAACATCCAGTCATGGCCAAAACATATGAATGACTTCAGTGTCTTCTCCAGCCTCACTACCATTGGTGGTCGGACTCTCCTGTGAGTAATTTAAGGACGCATACTGTATATCCATACTTTTTGGTAGTTACAAACTACATGTTTTAGATCTTCTGGAACCTTAATGACTTGCTAGTCAAGCTTAATTTTAGAGTAAATTTATCACTGCATTTAGTTCCTAAACTTCAGATGCAGCCAAGGTTTTCAAACTCCATTCACTAAAGTATTATTATCATTAATATTCATTCTTCGTATTCTTCCTGTGTGCCATGAAATAGTAAGATCTTCTTGTGATTGCATTCATCCATATTGTAGTTGATGATCTAAAGGCCCATTTACACGCAAAGACAATCTTTCAAATGATTGAACGTTTTAGTGATCATTTTGCATAAAGTGTTAATAGACACTAATGTCTATTAACACTTTATTAGCTTCATTTGCGTGTAAAAGGGCCTCCGGGAGCTGGTTGCAGAGCTCACCAGGTGGTCTAAGCTCTGCAGGCAGCTCCTTTGTTCTCGCAGAGGCTGTCCGCAGAATACAATGTAATCTCTGACTCCTGTGGAGAAAACAGCGTGCGGTACCTGTTATTTCTCTCCAGCTGAACGATGGATTTTACACGATGGTTGCGTGTAAATGGGCCATTACTTTTTTCTCACAATTTTAACCTCCCAAACATCATTATTTGTTTTCATAATATGTTCATAATAAGTTAGCTTCAATTTGGTCATTTACACTTCAAGTAGAAGGTTAGGTTTGATACAATAGTCTGGACAGTTCTAATTTCTGAAATAGCCCTTATTTTCCACCCTAGCTTTATATAACATTTCAGAATTACCATATTACAAATGTGCCATTTTCTGGGCAGTTCAGGTGTTTGTGAGACGTGAGCAATGTAATTGATATTATTGGGAAATCAGATATTTCTCCAACTCTAGGTGGTTGTTTTCAAACATTGCAAAAAGTGTTGTACATTACCAGTGGCTGGTTAAACTTCGGCACTTATTATGGTATGGATAACGTGGTTTTTGGCACATTGCTGTCATACTATAATGTTCGCAATCAACTTTTTAAAATTATTTCTTGTGTTTTTGTTGCTTCGTGTTTTCGACAGAAGACCTGATCTCTCAATTCTATATTGCAGACGTGATGTGTCGTCACTTCTTGTGATGAAGAACAGCAATGTGACGTCTCTGGGATTTCGTTCACTGCGTGATATCAGTGCCGGGAAGGTTTATATAGCAGAAAATGAGAACCTTTGCTATTATAACACCATTAAGTGGAAATACTTATTCGCAACTAAACAGCAGAAATGTGATATGAAGAATAACAAGTCTCCAGATGCTTGTGGTAACGTTATATTTTTTCTTTTGACTTTTTGTTTATTTTATGTGGTTTTGCTGCTTTAGGGCCCTTTTACACTGTACGATAATTGTTCAGATTCTCGTTGGATTGCCGGAATCCAAACAACAATTGTATATGCCAGCTGAACGACAAACAATAATCGGCCTGTGAATAGAGGCAGGAAGTCGGAGTAGAGCTTCTTGCAGATTTTGATGCGGAATTGAAAATGACTTAAAACCTGCCTGGAATTCTGCATCCAAATCCGCAGTTAGACATGTGGATTTTGGTGTGGAATCAGCAGCTGTGTCCTCCGGTATAATTCTGTTCCGAGTGAAAGGTCCCTCGAGGAAAGATTTGTACCTTGATCTTTTTGGTTTCACATCTACGCTCGGGGTTCCCCTTTCCTGCTCCGTTCAGGGGCAGGAAAGGGGAATCCCTACGGCCAAATGGCTCTGTCTCAGGACGGAACCGAATATCCCCGAACGGACTCTATTGACATAATATGTTAATAGAAGCCCATTTCTTGACATATTTTACAGTAAGTGAGGAAAATATGGGTTGCTGCAATGACGTTGTAGCTTCTTAGCCAATTATCTCACTTACTAAATAAAAGGGAGTATCACTTGTATATTCCACAGGTGAAGACACATTGAACTAATTCATTTCAATTTATGAGTTAGACCCCATTTACACTGACAGATCATCGCTCAAAAGTTGCTCAAACGACAGTCAGAGTGACAGTTTTGAGCGATCATCTTTGCATAGTTTATAGTAGCTAAGTAGCTACTAAAGAGCTATGCAGACGGAGCGAGACACCACTCCGTGAACAATACAGCTGTTCTGCATAAGCAAACAGCTGTATTGTTCTTCGAGATTACAGCCAGTGTCCCACTGTGAACTACCAGGGGACACAGGCTGTAAGAATCTTATCAGCGCTGCCAACTGTGATAACAGCCTGCTCCGCTGATAAGAGTTCATCGCGCAATTCAAGAAAACTAGACTTGTACAATGAAAGACAGCGTTGAGTAATTTTTGAGCGAGAATCATTGGGTCTAAATGGGCCTTTACATGGGCGGTTTTAGAGCAATGAAGAAAGATAGATTCCAATGCATAACTTATAGAGATATCATCTTATCTTTGCAGTCACAGAAGGAAAAGCATGTGACCCATTGTGTTCTGATAACGGCTGCTGGGGTCCTGGACCTGAACAGTGTCTATCATGCAGGAACTTTAGTCGTGATGGGATCTGTGTACCATACTGTAACCTATATCAAGGGTAATTTCACAGGCCCCAACTACATTTTTATTTATTTTGCATGTCATTCTATTAATCGCTGGCACTATTTGGTAACAATTTTTCTTTACTTTTTTTTTGTATAGAGACAGCAGGGAGTTTGCAAAGGATGGTGTATGTATGCCGTGCCACCCAGAATGTCAGAAGGTGGAAGGTGCACTAACCTGCAATGGAACAGTAAGTCCTGATGCTGATGACTCCCCTTACCCCCCAAAATGAACAATTGCTTATACTTTTCTATATTTGCTCCAAATTCTAATCCTCTTCATTCTGTCAGGGTGCAGACTCTTGCACACGGTGTGCCAACTACCGAGATGGGCTACATTGTGTGGAAAAATGTCCTCAGGGAGTCCTGGGCGAAAAGGGACCCATCTACAAGTACCCCGGTGTAAATAAGATGTGTCTACCTTGTCATGAGAACTGTACGGAAGGGTGAGTCCATCCTACTCTTCATAATGATAACTTCAGTATACGTACTCCTTATATAGAGGGACAGGCAGCTAAAGTAGTTTGGGGGTTTGCGAGATTCCTGACTGGCGAGCAGGCTCGCTCCTGAATTTTTGCTCTGACTTAAGTGCAAAAAAATGGCTTAACCAATCACAGCCGTTCAATGATGTCATTGCTCAAACAAAAACCCCACCAATCAGCTGATCCTCCACCAGATGTCAATGCAGTAGTTTGATGTCATCATCAGTGGTCAAGGCTGTAAGTGTAGGAGTCTGCTTGACTCCCGTTAACCACCCATGGCTTTGTCCGGCCCACTGCACTGACAGCAGGCTGGAGGATCAGCTGATCGATGCAGATCCCAAGCGGTGGACCGCCACCGATCAACTATTGGTGTGCTCTCCTGAAAATAGGTCATCAATAGTGAAAGCACAGAATACCCCTGTAATGCTTGCCTCCGAGATAGTCTATCTTTATGGCATTTATCTGATATTAATTTGTCTTTTTGCTTTTAGTAATGCAGTAGTTTTTTTTCTGACAGGTGTGATGGTCCGAAGATACAAGACTGCATGAACATCGTTCTGCGTGCTGAAAGGTAAACCAAAGGTCCTTTTACACCACTCAATTTGAAACAACTAACTAGCGCAAATTGATGATATCGGCATTTATTTAAAGGGCTTTTTCACACACAGCAAAGCAGACTGTATGGGGGATGAACGATGAGTAGTACGATCATTTGGCCACATACACTTTCATCATTGCTAACAGCAATGAGTTTTGGTATGGCATAAAGATTTGATCACGTGATGAACAAGTGTTTGCTTGTTGGTCAGCTGATCACATAGAGCAATGATCAGATGAATGAACACTAATTCCTGATCATCGACTCATGTAAATGGAATTTTAGTAAATAGCGTCTGTTAGCTGAGATTCAATTATAATGAAACTTAGACCGTAAACACCCTGAAAGATACTAAAGCAGAAAGCCAATGCCCATATATACTGCACAAGAAAAGTTATATTAAAACACAATTCAAACTAAATCAGTCACACGTGAATGTTACGTTAAGGTCAAAGGGGTTTTCTGCTGATAACGTTTTATGGCTTATGAGTTTTATAGCATATCTCAGTGAAGAGCTGGCCGTTCTCATATCTATTCTCTGGTATCCCTAATGCCCAGAATCAGTGGGAGGGAAAGGAAGTTGATTACAGTTTTAACCCTTTGCAATCCAATTTTGGATTCAGGGTTTCCTAGGGGGCTTTCTCTTTCTGCCATTATACAATGGTGCCATCTGCTGGCTAGAGCCAGTACTGCGGTATGGGACATGCTGGAGAGGTCCCCCGACAATAGAGTGGCCAGTAATATACAGTAAGAATACCCTGCCGGACGTCTTTCGACATCAGAGCTGTACAGCCTTCAATCAGAATGTCTTCAGACGTCAGACAGTGGATTTGAAAGGGTTAAGTTATATAATTGGTAATACTTCTTCAGCCGAACCTCCCCCATAGGATAAAATAACCATGTATCTGGTTAAAGGAAGTCTGTCATATGAAGTTAGCACTAGTAACCATTTGCACTCTCAGGTTAGCGTTCATACGTGGAGGGGCATCATACCATTATTTGTTCTGGTAGAACTTCCATCAGCGAGGAAACTTCATGCTTCTGACCTGCACGCTGTACACAAATAAGCCTGAGACCGCCTGATGGGTGGGCCGCTCAGCTCAGACTGGTCCTGTGCTTCTCTGCTCTCGGTCTTCCCCAACCCCTTGCTTAATGATTGCAGAAGGGAGCTGTCAATCATTAAGCGAGTGCATACCATTGTGAGCTGTTGAGTCCGTCCACAGAGCCACACCAGCCCCATCTTCAGGGCTGAACAACAAAAATACCAGAACCACCATAACTATAATGGGGTCCATCTGATTTAAGGCATTCCGAATGGCTTTTTCCCAGAAGAAATAGCTCATGCCCGATCTGTGGCAGAAGCTCCGAACCTGTCCTTAGTCTTTCCACCCAAAAACTGGAAACCATTAATCTACCTGCTTGTGGGGTCCCAAGTGTGCGAACCATTTGTGCAGGTCTTTGGAAAGACTATATACATTTTGGCAGGTGCAAAGACCTTTAAGTTATAGATTATGCTGTTTAAATATACCAATACTACCTGGCTGTAAATGCGGTGAATTATATAGTTATCCTATCAGTTTGTGTTAGATACAATATATTCAATAGGCTTTCAATTCCCAGTCATTGTTACAAGGCTTGTATAAAGAGCCTAACATTGACTTGCAGTTATGCTGCCTTCCAATAGGTGGTGCTGCAGAGGTATTGTTCCATCTCTCCTATTTGCATATTACCCAGAGGAGCATGCCTTATAAGTCTCCCCATTCACTCACCTTTTGGTGCTCTCCCTAAGGAGAAAAGATAGCGTTCCTGACCCATAAAATATATTATAATAGTAATAAAAAGAAGATATTAAGCAGAAACAGAACAGAGATACGGTATACCACAGGTGCATATATCAGGACAATGAAGAATTAAAGTGCCCAAATGGTTCTGGTATTTCCCTAATCAACCACGTGGAATAAAGAGAAGTCACAATCTCAGACCGGATTACTTTTTTTCCATAAAAATGAGTACCAGTCAGTGAGAGGAACTGTGAGAACAATCCTCCTGTGTTCCCCGTACGACCAGCACATGATTTCAGCTATGATCAGCAGAAGTGGATTGGAAATTTGGTTTGGTCCAGCAGGAATTAGGAGAGAAATAAGTTTTTTTTTACCTGTGTTTTACACCCTTCCTGCCTCTATCATGCTGCTTCAGGCACCGGCATGGGAACATTACTCATCTCATGACATCACTGCAATTATCTCAGCTCTATTCTCCTTTAAAATAATTGCTTCATTCACATAGACATCTTGACTACTGCAGCCCGAGGTCAAAGTGTGCATGGGTTGTTCCTACATATCAACCACCCAGCCAAGCACAGTACATGACTATAACACATAGGCTGATATCATGAAGCTCCACTTGTGGCAGGGCGAGGAGGGGTATTGGGAGCAGCCATCCTCACTCACCACCACTTTAATGCCTTATTAATTAAAAGTTTCATTATGCTGATATTATATGCAAATGGTTAAACTTTGTTAACCTACAGATTACACACTTCTCTTTTTGACAAACTATACAAATGATATTTTTAACAATGACATCATACATAATTGTGCTTCGTTAAAATTAGCTGATATTGTTAGCACATCAAAATCACAATTGTTAGCAAATTGTATTTATTTCTTCCACATATGACAATTTCTGGAGTCTTTCTGCCAGAGTTGTACAGAACTTGTACTTGCATGTTAGAGGAATTGCGACTTGTGCTTTGCTGCCCTCTAGAGGCCATTACACAGTTTCGCACTGCAAAAGGTGTGAGTTGCACAGTTGTAACTTGCCACCCATAGAAGTTTATAAGCCCTTACTGTACCCCTGTGTGGGTTCCATACAAATGCATTTGGATGTTAATTTTTGGTTTTTCATATAGAATAAGGCAGAAAAAAGGTGCCATGTTCTGTTGGATGATATATCACACTGGAAAGCTTCTAGTGCAGTCGTTCCCAAACTTTTTTAGCCATGGAGCACTTTTGAAGCAAAATTTTCTTGTGGAGCCCCATGGAGGGTGTGGTCAGGGGACGGGTTAGGGGCGTGGCTTATTACAACATATGATTTTTGCCTCCGTCGTTATAAAAAGGACAGGGCCGTTTAAAAAAAACAGGGAGGAACACTGGAGCACGGGATGGTCTATTGATATACATTATACTTAAAATTAACATGCTGCGGAATTAAATCCTGCACTGTCAATATCCACACGGGTTTTCTGCAGATTTTCAATTTTCAAAATCTCATCCACTTTGCTGCTGCAGCTACTGTTAATTCCACAGCAAATCTGCCCTATGTAGTAATAGTGCCCCCCCCCATATTGGTGGCCCCAGTAGCAATAGTGTCTCCATATTGGCCCCAGTAGTAATAGTGTCCCCCACTACGCCCCCAGTAGTAATAGGCTCCCCCATTGCAGCCTCAGCAGTAATAGTGACCCCTATATTGTCCCCAGTAGTAATAGTGATCCCTATTGCGCCCCCAGTAGTAATAGGCTCGCTCATTGCAGTCCCAGTAGTGATAGCGCCCCCCCATTGCTGCCCAGTAGTATTGGGGTCCCCCATTGCCGCTATGCGCTTCAGATGCAGGGAGAGGTTCAGCAGTGCAGATTACAATAGGGGCGATTGCGATGGCCGTGAGCCCCCTTAGAGTCTCGGGCTGGGGCGGTCACCTCAATCACCCCTATCATAATCTGCCATTGGTCCCTGCTCTACTCACCGCTGTAGCGGTATTTGAAAAGCCTGTACTGAGAAAATAAGCGTGCAGGACGTGTGGTCCAGGGAGCACACTTTGGGTAACCCTGTACTAGTGGAGAACACCACATATATTATGCCGTAGTACCTATTAGCGGAATATACGAGCTTACAGCTGTGTTATACGGTACAATAGGGGCTCCATGTGCCGGTGCATGGGGTCTGTGCACACCACTATGCATACACCTCCAGTGTAGTGACGCAAAAAGTTCCCATATAGCCCCAGCCTGTTACCGCATAAAGGAAATGTATCAAATGGTCATTTTTGTTTGCTTGCTCTCCATTTTTATTGCACAACCAAGTAATAAGGCCGAAGCAGAACCAGGAACAAGGTGCATCCAATGTCCCATTGTTTAATTCTATTAAGCTGCTTTCAAACGAGCGTATTCTATGGAAGTAAATCTATATATCTAAGGACATGGCCGTATCTTTCACAAACGGGCTTTAAAAATTGTGGCGTGACCTGTTTTTGTCGGTTTTTACCTCAGTATTGGCATTATTTTCTGTTGGGCGAATACAGATCTGTATAATCAATATAATCAATCGCAGTAAATACGGAGGCTAATGATCTACTGATAACATAGTTGTAGGGTCTTCTTTACCAGATCTGTAATGCGGCCGTGTTACAAAACGCTCATCTGGAAGTGGCCTTGGATTGTCACTAGGATCGTACGTTCCGGACTTTAGATAAAGTTTTACTTTCTCTTTCCTTTACAGTAAAACGCAGGCAATGGTGGCCGGGACGGTGGTTGTGTCTATATTTGTTCTGTGTTGCTGCACTCTTCTAGCACTTCTATACTGGAGAGGATTGAGAATCCGAAAGAAGCGAGCTATGCGGCGCTACCTGGAGAGAGGAGATGTAAGTGCGATAATAGCTCATTCGTGAATCTATATAAGTGAATTAGTATCTATAGCATTCATGTTTTATGGAATAGTTCCTCATATGGCGCAGAATGTTAAAGCAGCCGTAAGCTCTCGCTCACGACCTGAAGGTTGTCGGTTCAATCCCTGATTGGTTCAGGTAGCCAACTTCCATCCTTGGTAAAATGAGTACCCAGCTTGCTGGGGGGTAAAAGATGACTGGGGAAGCTACCCCGCAAAAACAATCTGCCAAGAAAACGTCACGATGCGATGACACCCTAGGAGTAGGTCATGACTCGGGGCTTGTAGCAGGGGACCTTACCTTTATGAAATACCTGTTAAACACAGAACGCTGTATAAGGGTTGGCTACTTTGCCTTGTAGGGACCAGGAGTTGTCACTGGAGTGAAGAAAAAAATACCTTAAAGGGATATTGTAGTATTGCTAAATAAAAGTTGTTTTTAGAATAAAAAAATATACAACTGCTTGTTGTTTAATAGAAACCCTCACTAATTACTCCAGTGTCTACAAATCTGTCCAGGGCAGGTGAAGATCACACAGGTGTATGGCTTGTTACAGTACAGTTATCAGAGCTGTGCACCATCACATGACCACAGCAGGTTTTTATTGTATGGTAATAAACCATCAAGGTTTCTATTGAATGACAGCAAGCAGAGATCTTGAAACGTTTCATTATGCAAATAATATTTATTTGCTTAAATAATCATCTGTTCGAAAACCCAGACGTCAAAGAATGCTAATTATAATATAATAAATGTGGATTTGGAATTAGGAGCTGACAGTTTACAATAAAAATGACTGAATCTGAGTGCTTAACCCCTTACCGACACGTGGTGTACATATACGGTGCAGGGGGCCAGTAGTTCCTGCATTGCGCTGTACAAGCATCGTGACGATTACCAGGGGACTCAGAATATGAGTCTCCAGTAATTGGAGTAGGAGTGCAGCAAAAATGCTTTTAGGCTGCATTCACACGAACGTATATCGGCTCGGTTTTCACGCCGAGGCAATATACGTCGTCCTCATCTGCGGGGGGGGGGGGGGGGGATGGAAGAGCCAGGAGCAGGAACTGAGCTCCCGCCCCCTCTCTGCCTCCTCTCTGTCCCTCTGCACTATTTGCAATGGGGAGGGGCGGGGAGGGGAGGGGCTAATTCATGGAACTTAGCCCCACCCCCAGCCCACCTCTCCCCATTGCAAATAGTGCAGAGGGGCGGAGAGGAGGCAGAGAGGGGGTGGGGGCTCAGTTCCTGCTCCTGGCTCTTCCATCCTCCCCCCCCTGCACACGAGGACAACGTATATCGGCTCGGCATGAAAACCGAGCCGATATACGTTCGTCTGAATGCAGCCCCCTTGTGCAAAAGTAGTAAAAACTATATGGATTTAATTATATTTTCTTCCATTTTCTCACATTAAGTACAATGTATCATGAGAAACAAACTCAAAATCACTTCCATTAGTAAAAGCATTCCAAATTATTACCAGTTATTTGACAAATGGGACCTGGTCAGGAAGCCCAAAACTGGCTGCAGGTGGGAAGGGGTTCATATCTATGCCCACTTTCATGCTATTGTGCGGATGCAAGATGTCATAAATGTAGATGAAAACCATATTGCTATTTTTCCTCAGGGTAATGAAATGTTGGATCCATCAGAAAAAACCAACACTGTACAGGCTCGAATATTCAAAAGCACAGAGCTGAAGAAACTCAAGGTTCTGGGATCTGGGGTATTCGGCACTGTGCATAAGGTATAATACCTATAGCAGCTAAGGGGTTAAGAGAAGTTGGGGGGCCCCAAGATAAACTTTTACACACAGGCCCATGAGCCTTTAGCTACGCCCCTGACTGCTACACTATATATTAGTACACAAATCCTTAATCTATTCATCAATGTTAAGCTGCATTTAGAGAAGATGATTTATCACAATAGAGAGTACAATCTAACCAGAATGACACTGCTGCGTTAAAGGGGTTTTCGGGGACTTTTACTATTGATGATATATCATCAGGATAGGTCATCAATAGTTAATTGTTGGGGGGAGGTCTACCTGTTGGGATCCCCATAAATCAGCTGATCGCCAGGCTACTGTCAGTGGACCTGGCAATTAGCTGATCTGTGGGGATCCTGAGCGGTAGACCCCACCAATCAACTATTGACGACTAAATTGATCATCAATATAGTCAAAGTTGCTGACAACCTCTTTAAATACATTCATATTTTTAGTGATCTTCCTACGAATTCCGAATAATCTTAAAGTGAATTCTTCTGCCTTAACACATCTTGATCTTACCACAATCTCACATATACTTCCTTTTCTGCAGGGTGTTTGGATCCCAGAAGGTGATTCCGTTAAGATCCCTGTGAGCATCAAAGTGATACAAGATCGCAATGGTTGTCAGACATTCCATGCTGTCACTGATGTAAGTCCAATCGGATTTTTTTTCTAAGATTCGTGAACTAAAACTGCAAGTTCTCTTTAAGATAATGCTGAATAAATAGCCGGCATGGCAAAAAATAGAAAAAGTTTGCCAGTTCAAGGCGAAGAACTAACCTCTTTATTTAGATATACCCTGTTTCCCTGAAAATAAGACATACCCTGAAAATAAGACATATCATGATTTTCCAGAATTTTTGAGGATGCAAAATGATTTTTCAGGCTTTTTGAGGATGCTTGAAATATAAGCCTTACTCTAAAATTAAGCCCTGCTAACAGTTAAAGGGGTTGTCCCGCGAAAGCAAGTGGGGTTAAACACTTCTGTATGGCCATATTAATGCACTTTGTAATATACATTGTGCATTAAATATGAGCTATACAGAAGTTATTTACTTACCTACAGGGGGTCCCCCCCCCCCCGTGCTGGCGTCCCCGTTTCCATGGCGCCGACCAAACTTCTCCTCTGGTCGCAGGATCAGTCGCGCTTGCACAGAGACGATTCCTCTTCTGGATGGTCCGGGCTCATGAGCTGCGTCCTGGCTCCTCCCTCTTCTCCACGTCATCACATAGCTCCGCTTCCGTCATGTGGTGCCGATCAGCCAATGGGGTGTCTGAAATCGGCAGTGGAGCGCAGACTGCAGAAGAACATCCACGGTGCACCATGGGAGAAGACCCGCGGTGCACCGTGGGAGAAGAACAGCGGCGCCATCTTAGAAAGAAGATTTTTTAAAGTTGCTGAACGGGGATTCAGGTAAGAGAATTTTTTATTTTTTTTTTAAATAACACATGGCAGCGGTATTCCTTTGGAGTACCTGGGGGACTGGCAAAAAAAAATTTACTGTTTAGGCGTGGGACAACCCCTTTAATTAAAAAAGTCAATTTAAATAGTCTCCAGGCAGCTATACATGTAAAAAAGTTAAACCTTTTTGAACAAAAAATAATATATGACACTGTCTTATTTTCAGGGAAACACGGTAGTATAATGAAATGTAAAAGAATAGATGACTATTTCTTCCTTGACCAGATAATCCTTCCGCCATTCATTAACGGCACAAACTGTCTTCCTTTACAGCACATGCTCGCGATGGGGAGCCTAGATCATGCGTGCGTTGTACGACTGCTGGGTATTTGCCCAGGCACACAGCTGCAGCTGGTCACACAGCTTCTGCCCATGGGCTCACTACTGCAGTATGTTAGGCAGAACAAGGACAATGCTGCCATTGGCCCTCAATTACTGCTAAATTGGTGTGTGCAGATTGCCAGGGTGAGTCTTGCTATTCATACATCTAACATGCACTTTCTGTTTGATTGGACAGACATAGTGATCTCGGGATAGAATTCTGGGGTCTAATCATGTAAAGCTTGCCGCTCGCATACAATAGCTAACTTCCAAGCAGCGATCTTTCCTGACCTCACCTTCTATATTTCATCGAGTGAGCTTATTATTTCACATAGAGGGATGAGAAGCATAGAAATACCTCTGACATTGCTCATCATTTGGTAAAAATATATTTGGATGAATTGAAAATCCAACCTGTCTGATCCTTATATTTCCCTGACCGACGGACCTCAGAGGCAATCAGGGTGCTTCTATATAAATTCAATTGTCGACCGCTAGCATGAAAAAGGGATAATCAAATGGCCCACCAAAACGTAATGTGTAACGAATCTTAGAGATGAGCGAGTATACTCGCTAAGGCACATTACTCGAGCAAGTAGTGCCTTAGCCGAGTATCTCCCCGCTCGTCTCTAAAGATTCGGGGCCGCCGCGGGTAACAGGTGAGTTGCGGTGGGGAGAGAGAGATCTCCCCTCCGTTCCTCCCTGCTCTCCCCCGCCGGCCCCCGAATCTTTAGAGACGAGCGGGGAGATACTCGGCTAAGGCACTACTCGCTCGAGTAATGTGCCTCAGGCTGCATTCAAATGAACGTATATCGGCTCGGTTTTCACGCCAAGCCGATATACGTCCTCCCCATCTGCAGGGAGGGGAGGATGGAAGAGCCAGGAGCAGGAACTGAGCTCCCGCCCTCTCTCTGCCTCTTGTCCGCCCCTCTGCACTATTTGCAATGGGGAGAGGCGGGGCTAATTATTGGACCTTAGCCCCGCCCCCATTCCGCCTCCTTTCATTGCAAATAGTGCAGAGGGGCGGAGAGGAGGCAGAGAGGGGGCAGGAGCTCAGTTCCTGCTCCTTGCTCTTCCATCCCCCCCCCCCCCCCTGCAAATGAGGAGGACGTATATTGGCTCGGCATGAAAACCGAGCCGATATACGTTCATGTGAATGCAGCCTTAGCGAGTATACGCGCTCATCTCTAGTAACGATGTATTAGTGCCTGGTACTATTAGTATGTCTTCTCCTTTTTACATGATTAGTTACCATAATTAGACGTGTGTTATTTCTCGTTTGTTTTTCTCCAGGGCATGTACTACTTAGAGGAACATCGCATGGTTCATAGGAACCTTTCCGCTCGCAACGTACTCATGAAGAATCTCAATCATGTCCAAGTGTCAGATTTTGGAGTGGCCGATCTGTTGTACCCAGATGACAAGAAGTATTGCTACAATGAGATAAAGGTCTGCTCTAGAATTATCACAGGGGGGATGGATCAAAACTAGTGCAAAGAAAAAGTGTAACAATGCCCTTAAAAACATTTTTTGGAAATTTAGAGCACCAATCTAGTTTTTTGCTTTTGGCATCACTACACGTATTTTACCTTAAGGATGCTCTCACACGGGCCAGAATTAGACCACTTTACACATAAATCCACTGCTGAATATTCCGAACCAAAACTCATGAGTTTCATTAAAGTGTGTAATTGCCTGTAGAATTAAAGGGGTTGTCAGATTGTAAACTATTGATGGCCTATCCTCAGGATAAATCATCAATAGCAGATTGGCAGAAGTACGTTGTCAAGTCCCCTTCCAATCAGCTGTTCACTTATGCACACAGCTAAATTTGTGCAGGTAGTAGACAGCTCTGTACTGTAGTGGCCAGGCTTAGTATTGCAGGCTAATACCGTAGTCCATTGTAATGAATGGGAACTCTGGCTGCAATACCAAGCTTGACCACTGCAGTGAGAGCGGTACTGTCTGCTTCCTGCAGAAATCAGCTCAGTGCACAAGTATGCTGGCCTGGCAAACAGCTGATCAGCAGGAGTCTCAGGCAGTGGACCTTCGTCAATCCATTATTGATGATTTATATTGATGAGCATAGGCTATATAGTTTTTAACCGGAAAAACCCCTTTAAGCCATTTTCAATTCTGTATCAAAATCTACACTGAGCCATGTGGATTTTGGCGTTAAATTTACTGTAGCTTCCGGTGCATCCTATGGGCTAATTCTGCCCGTGTGAAAGGTCCCTAATGTGTTGCATTAGAGTTTGCAGATGAGTGTTATAAAATCTAGCAGCCAATCCTCACTCAACCTTATTCAAGGTGTAACAAAAATCTGAATTGTGACTTATCGTGAAACGTCCTTTTTTATTTAAATGAATAAACACTGGGTCTCAAGTATTAAACCTGTCTCCGAGAAAGACAGATAAAGATTCAGATTTCATATTTAAAGTGAAGCCTCCCCTGTTTCCCTGAAAATAAGACAGGGTCTTATATTAATTTTTGCTCCAAAAGATTTTAATTTTTTTACATGTATAGCTGCCTGGACACTATTTATATTGTATTTTTTTATTAACTATACCTAGGGCTTAATTTTGGAGTAGGGCTAATAGTTCAAGTATCCTTAAAAATCATTCTGCTTCCTCAAAAATCCTGAAAAATCACGCTAGGACTTATTTTTGGAGTAGGTCTTATTTTCAAGGAAACGCGGTAACAAATGAAACGCTGAACTCTGAAACATGAGACCAATGTTGTGTTGATTTCAGTAACTATACACTGATACCTTTCAATTATTATATTAAATATATTGATTTTACTCCTATGATGGGATTTACACGTATTGTCGTTGTGTGAAGAGTAACAGTTCAGCAAAAACGATCTTAGAACGGATTCTACAGAAAACCGTGATTGCGATACCACACAGGGTTTTCCATTTTGCTTTTTCTCCTCACTGAAGTCAATAGTAACATAACATAGCAACATAGTATCAGTCCCAGCAAGTACTTGAAAACATTGTGCTTTTAAGTTGTAAGTGCAATCTAGTATAATATTCCATTGATTATGCATTAGTGCTTTACTTTGGACATCTAACAAACCATAGAATTATATATGAGGATCATTGTGTTACTAGCATTATAGCTGACCTTCTATCTGACTGCTTGTGAGGGCTGTTAGTTTTAATTCTCTTTTCGTTTTTTCCCTGACTTCATGCAGACGCCCATCAAATGGATGGCTCTGGAAAGTATACACTTTGGAAAATACACCCATCAAAGTGACGTGTGGAGCTATGGTGAGGTTTATAGAAGTGCATTTCTGTGACATATCAGCTGTCCCCTTCCTAGTGCATTAGGGTAGTTCCACATACAGTATTTTGGGGGAAAACGCTACTGTAGTTTTTCATGCAATTTTCTTTTGAGCCAAAGCCAGAAAGTGGATCCAGCAAGAAGTACAAGTCTTTCCTCTAGATTCTCCATAGCTTTTCAATCTGTTTCTGGCTTTGGCTCAAAAACTGCATGAAAAACTGACACAAAAACCTGTGTGAAACCACTCTAAGGGCTCGGTCAGATGAGCGTGTTTTACACGCTGCTATAGCAGCGTGTAAAACTATGCTTTTGTAGCAACCAATAGGTTGCTATGGAAAAGCTCAGGGGGACCCTTTCTAAAAAAGAATGGACAGCGAGTGTTGAATTACCTGTCAGCTCCGTGGTGCGTGCTGTCCAGGGTGCTTACCATAGGCTCCTATGGGAGCCGTGGAAGCAGGCTGCCCGCACCGCGGACGTGTGAACGGGCTGCTCCGCGGAGCTAGGGGCAGCCTGTTCACATGCAGAATTCCCTGTATGTCAGCAGCGTGGTTTACACGTAGCTTAGCAGCATGTAAACCACGCTCCTCTGACCGCAGCCTAAGGGTGCATTCACATGTAGTGGAAGTGGTGCAGATTTTCTGCACAAAATCCATGTCAAAAATCACACCAAAATCCAAAATGTGAACATACCCTAATAGTGTTTCCTTTTCTTAATCCCATGTGTTATTAATGTCATGTGTTACTTTTGATTTCTTCCAGGTGTGACATTGTGGGAACTTATGACATTTGGAGACGAGCCATATCCAGGTATTCGTCTGTCTGAAGTTCCAGACCTTCTTGAGAAAGGAGAACGACTTCCTCAGCCTATAATCTGTACCATTGATGTCTACATGGTCATGGTGAAATGTGAGTCTCAGCTTCTATCTCATCAACTTCACCTCTGTCTATCAGTGGATGTTCTTCTGCAGAACTCTGACACGTTTAACTTCTATCTTAGGTTGGATGATTGATGAGAATGTTCGGCCTACATTCAAGGAGCTGGGAAATGAGTTCACCCGTATGGCCAGGGATCCTCCCCGCTACCTGGTCATCAAAGTGAGTGTTTTCCCAGTCTACTCCCATAACTTATTTTCTTAACTCGACGTCAGGAAGCATCTTGTGCCATTTAGTAAAGCTGACAAAGTTCTTGCCCATCCCCCATATACAGCCTACTTTTCCAAACTATTGAGAGCCAAGAAAAGTCTCGCGTTTTTTTTGTAGAAATGGTGTGTACCTAAATTTGCGACTTTACTCAAAAAAAGGGTTGCAAAGCAGTTAATAAATTCCCCACAGTTTTTGTTTCCACAGTCAAACGGTGTTTTCCTAATTTTGGTCTGGCATTTCCTAGGATTTATCACTAAGTTTAATTCCTGCCTTTCTCCATGCAGCGAGACAGTGATGCTACTCAGATACCTCTCCTCGGGGAAGCGCCACAACTGAGTGATAAAGAAGAAGTAGAGGAGATTGAAACAGAATTAGGCACAGAAGAAGATGAAGATATGGGACCTCATCCTAAAACTCCAAGCACCGCCTATGCATCGCGACAGAGAATAGACTATAATAGAGTAAGGTTTTCACTGCAACCATTGGTCAAAATTTCCCTGCTATCGTTTTTATGCTTTATCCTTGGTTTTTACATATTAATCATGCATTAAGCTGTGATTGTTTTATTTGATACCTCCATTCCAGCGTCCATCTATGTCTTAGAGGCTGTTTGCTCATGCAGCTACGGCATCATATCTACAGTCCTAACTTTAAAGGGGTATTCTGGGACTTTTATATTGATGATCTATCCTTAGGACAGATCATCAATGTCAGATCAGTAGGGGGCTCTCTACCAGGACTCATGCCAATGAGCTGTTTGCACTAGCACAGCTCTGTACATTGTATAGTGACTATTAATGGCACTGTAAGTTCAGTCCTATTCAAGTGAATGGAACTGAGTGTGCACTACCATTCTGGGCCCTTTAACGGCTGATTGCTCTGTATACCACTTTGCCATTAAAGAGATTGGTCTGAAACTCTCATTCTGTCCCTCCTAAGGTCACAGGGGTCTGAAATAATAAGTGCTAAGCACAGTGCTCAATTTAACTGCAATGTAGAGGATTGCATGTCCAATACCGCAGTACTGACTCTAGCCAGCAGGTGGTGCCATTGTATAATAGCAGAAAGAGAAAACCCCCTAGGAAATCGTGAATCCAAAATTGGATTGCAAAGGGTTAAATGTTGACATAGAAACCCATGGCGTTGAAATGCAGGGAGGAACTAATCTGTGTTCTCACAGCATTCCTCTGTATGTAGACCACTATCACTAGTGATCCAATGACTAGTTGCCAATAGATCACTATTGTGTTTGGTCTGTATACTGAGGTATGCCGGTATATAATGGCATTGTATTGTGCTATGGGTATCTTTTATTTTTCGTTAAAGTAATTGTATTAAATTCTAAAAAAAATTATGGAGAATGTATTTTTCTCTATTTTTTTCCATTTTTTGTATAAAAAGCAAAAAAATATTTGGCTAAACTATAAATAAAAATATAGCCCTGCCGCTTGTAGAAGATAGAATGTTGTTGCGGACATTCCGGCATCTGAAAAGCAGGTAATTCAACTTTTAGGCCCATTAATCTGGCTCCCTGAATTGTTAAAAAGTGCTTGGTGAGCAGCAAATCTTGGGAAAAGTGGCTGTTGATGTCCATAGAGCTTCATACATGGAGGAGCTATGTAAGCAAGCCAAGTCCAAACTGAGTTTTCTGCTCTTGGCTGCCATATTCAGAGTGTCTTTCTAAGCCCTATACAGAAATTCTGAATGCGGCAGCATCTGGGGAAAGCCTAAATCTTCCGGAGCTGTTAATGGAAATCTGTGAGCTACATTTATTATATGAAAGAAACATGATGTTTAAACAGCAGAAGAATGTAAGCAAACTTTCTTTTAAGGTCCTCCTTTTTTGCATTTCCCATGCGGTAAGCAGTTCACCATGGAACCGTCTGATGGGCAGTTCCACTGCCAATGGTGGCTGGGGTCTCTACCCCTCCAGACTTGTAAGCATATCCCTAATGCTGATGATTGACGTATCCAGCTCAAGCTGTTATAGGAAGACTGTGCAGCACCGCTCTTCCAGCTTCAGTGCATGCACTATGACATCCATTTCTTCCTCCATAGTCATGAACGGATGTCATTGTGCATGCTCCAAAGCTGGAAGTGCGGTACCAGTGCAGTCTCTCTAGAATCTACGGCATCCCCAGTCTGAACTGGAGGCGTCAGTCATCACTGTTGGGGCGATGCTTGGGAGTATGGAGGGAGAGAGAGGCTGAGCAACTTCATCAGTAGAACCACCCATCAGCTTCCATCGTGTTTTGCACATCATGTAGGAAATGCAGAAAGACCGGCTTTAGAGGATTGAAAGCATGAAGGATAAAATGGTATAGTTACTTACATGTTTCCCAGGTAATAAGACCATGTCTTATATTAATTTTTGCCCTTAAAGAGGCGCTAGGTCTTATTTTTGGGGATGTCTTATCATACATACCTAGCAGGCTTGGTCCAGGTCCCTTCCGCTGCTCTCCGGAGCTCCAACGTCATTGGAGCCATGGCATTGATTGGCCAATTCATAAATCCTGCCTCCACAACGCGATGGCTGTGATTGGTTCATCGAGCACTGCATTGATTGGCTGAGCATCGGTTGAGGAATGAATTACAACCATCGCATTGGTCCATCGAGCGCTGCGTTGATTGATTCTCAAGCGCTGCTTAGCCAATCAGAGCCATCGCTTCCTGGAGGTGGAATTTATGAATCCTATAACCAGGAAGTGATCTTCCGTGGGTTAGCGAGTACTGCAGGACGCACGGCGGAGCTCCAGAGAGCAGCAGGAGGACCTGGCCTGAGCCTGCTAGGTAAGTATTCCTTTCTTTCTTAACCTAATGCAGCTAGGGCTTACTTTCAGGGTAGGGCTTATATCTCAAGCCTCCTGAAAAATCAGGGTAGGGCTTATTTTTAGGGTGGGTCTTATTTTCAGGGAACGGGGTATATGTCAGGATTACTTTCATATAGTAAATGTAGCTGACAGACTTCCTAAAAATGAGCAGAGCCTTTGATGATCAATATTTTATCCAGTCATTATTTTCATGTTATTTTAGCACATAATACAGGCATAAAGAGACTAAAAAGTGGATTCTGGGATGTATATTATACGCTTGTTGTTGGTGACCATATGGTTTTGCCATTTGTGTTTTAGAGTCAGAGTGTGCAGAGTTCCCTTGCTGGATACCTTCCTATGAACCAGAGCATCGGTACTATCAACAAGAAGGTAACTATATAACCAAGAAGGAACATGTTATGTATATTATGTTCATCTGATTATTGATACCAATTCGTTATATATGGTAGATATAGAAGAATTTAATGAAAGAAGGGTTGGTACGGTACCGTATCAGCCAGTAGAGCAAAATGTGATTGTTCCCAGCAAGAGAAACCAAGTAATCTTGTAGATATGATACCTTTTAATGGCTAACAAAAATACATGATGTTAATGCGAGCTTTCGAACCAACACAGGGTTCTGCTTCCAGGTTAAATGAAAAAGCCTGAAGCAGAACCCTGTGTTGGTTTGAAAGCTCGCATTACCATCATGTATTTTTGCTTGTCATTATAAGGTATCACATCTACAAGATTACTTGGTTTCTGTTCCTGGTTACAGTCACAGCAAAATTGAAAAATGTTACCTTTTGCTGTGCCGTGAATTTGCCAATTTTCCTTTTGTCTTAGAGTTCAATCCACCGTCCCGATCCAAGTCCCAGACGTGCGACAAGGAGAAGGCAAGACTCTTTAGGTCGCACAGTGTCAGAGTCATCCGAGGGCTGTTGCACACTATCTGATATGGAAACAACAGAAGACCCTTCATTTGGATTTGGAAGTCTTAGTCGTAGCTCTCGCTCACGTTTAGATAGTGCTTATCGCTCCCAGAGAGAAAGCCTACTGGCTGGTACCCCAGATACTGACAGCGAGTACATAATGCCCGAACTTAGCCAAGGAGGTATGTACATATCTGTAGCCCTGTGTATTTCTATATAGACATACCATATTACTGAGAGATTACTACAAAAATCAGATTTTGGATCTTTTTGAAAATCCCCTACCATTATGCCATTAAGAGAATGTCAAAAGGCTAAAATAATCATTTGGAAATCTGATTTTAACCCTTTAGTGATTAGCCTATTTTTGCCTTAAGGAACCACGCAATTTTGTTATCATATTGCAAGAGCCATTACTCAGTGACCTAGTTGTTTAAGGTCTTTTGTTGTGGGATGAGTTGTATATTTAATGGCCCCTCTATGGGATACATACAATTTGTTGTATAACTCTTATTCCATTTTTTTTTGAGGGGGGGGGGTGGAACACCCCCCCCCCCACACACACACACCCCCCTTCATTTCAGACATTCCACAATTGTTTTGGGGTTTTGCTTTTACAGTTTTCAGCATTCAGTAAGAATAACATGATCACTTTCATATCTAGATCAGCCCGATTACTCAGATACCAAGTTTATATAGATTTTTTTTACTACTTTTGCACTGTTGAGAAAAACAATTGAATCCGCAGCACTGCATTCTATGGCCTATAACATTTTTATTTTTCCAGCACCGGAGCTCTGGGAAGTCTTGTTTTTAGCGGGACGAGCTGCAGTTTTTATTAGTACCGTTTTCAGTTACATGTGACTTTTGGATTGCTTTTTATTGAACAAAAGAAAAATAGCATTTTTTTCTTTAAATTACACTTTGTTAAACTTTTTTTGACACTATTTTTTTAGTCCCTGAAGATATGATTGTTTGATCGCTAGGAAAGTACCGTTATGTATTACCATTCTACTAGGCACAAGACAGCAGCCTATCAGACTCTGTGGGAGGCAAGGTCTAATAGGCTGGGTTACGTGGCAGACATGGAGGCCTTTGTTAGGTTGTCGGCTGCCATGGGAACCCATTGGTACTTTGCAATTACACTGCAGGGTGCTGATAGGTGACAGAAAGACCCTCCCCTCCATCCGCTTCCCCCTTTATCTGCTTACATACTGCAGTAACTATTAATTGTGGCATGTAAGGGGTTAAACTGCCAGGATCTGAGGTTTCTCCGCTACTGATAGTTAAAATCCTTTGCCAATGAAGAATCATTTCTCAGTATATTTACCAAATTTAACCACTTGTTCTGCATAATAAAATGTTAAATGTGTTGTCCGGTTGTAGACTACTAATGGCCTATCCTCAGGACAGGCCATCTATAGTAGTTCAGCAGCAGTCCACTTCCTGGGACCCATGCCCAATCAGCTGTTCACCCGGCCAATGCGCTCGTGCACTGAGCTGATTTCTGCAGCAAGCAGACAACGTTGTTTTCATTGCAGTGGTCAGGCTTGATGTGCACAGGTAAAGTTCCCATTGGCGTGAATGGCTGCAATACCAAGCCTGGCCACTGCAGAGAGAACGAAGCTGTGTGCTTCCTGCAGAAATCAGCTCAGTGCCGGAGCACTCAGCCTGCAAAGCTGATCAGCAGAGATTCCGGATGGCAAACCCTTGTCAATCTACTATTGAAGACCTATCCTGAGGCTAGGCCATCCGTAATTTACAAGTGGACAACCCCTTTAATCTGTACTCACATACATCATGCATATCTCTTCATATTCTTCCACAGATCTATCAGAAGATGGAACACTTAAGTCCCTAGAATCCAGATCACTAACCCCATGCATGGCCAATGAAGAAGATGACTATGACTACGAGTATATGAATAGGAGGAGGCAGCAGTCGGAGAAGTTGGAGTATGAGTATATGGACATTCGAGGAGCAGGGGATGGAAAAAGAGAGAGCCTAAAATCTACACAGCAGGACAGTAATAAAGATAATTATTATGGATATGAAAACAAGGAGGACTATGAGTATATGAATGAGCAGGGGAGATGCAACCAGCCGCAAGAAGTAGGAGAGGAAAGTACGGAGTACACCTACATGAACCGAAGTAGCAAAATCAGGAAGGACAGCAATTCGGATGACAAACAAGGCTATGAGGACATGAAGTTAATTACAAGCCAGCCAAAGTCCTCAGACAAACCCACGGTGGTTCCACAAACGTGCCATAGAGAGGCATTACAAAGAGGTTACATTCAACCTCTGCGAGAACTGGAGGTGAAAGACTGCGCTTTTGATAATCCAGATTACTGGCATAGCCGTCTCTTTGTTAAGAGCGACTTGCAACGGACATAGAAAACACTAACAAGCCAGGCAATCTTATTCCTTCTTCACTGTTTTGTTTGCACTCAAGTGGAATAACCCTAATATGTACCCTCTACTGCAGGAATATAGGACTTGATTTCACAAGGGATGAGCGAAATGTTCATATCAGCAGTAGTTACTATTATCGGCTATTGTAATAAAAGTGGACAGGGAAGACTGAATATGCATGTCATGCTGCAACGCTATCACTTGTTTGCTTGGTACTTCATAAGATTCCAGAACCTGAAGTCAAGAAGGCTAAGACATGAGGATTTGCAACATGAATGGCCATTCTTCATTCGTTCACCTGTAAATGAGAAAAGTAGCATTTCATATTTCCACTCTATTGTAGCCCTGTGTTCATGTCCCTTTATGCTAGAATGCAGTATTACAAGTATTACATGATCATGCTGATAAGGGAGATGGAACATTACTTCTGCAGCGCCACCTAATGGAAGGCAGCATTCCTGCAAGTCAATGTTAGACTCTTTATACAAGCCTCGTAACAATGACTGGGAATTGAAAGCCAAGCCAGAATCCATACACAGACAGCTGTTTCGGGGTGTTTGCCCCTCATCAGTAGGTTTCTGGCTTGGCTAGCGAGAGGCCAATGATGTGGGTCAGAAACGCTATCTTTGCTGGGGATGAATGAAATAGCGTCTCATATCGAAAAATCAAACATTGGTCCTTTTTTTTAACTGGAAGTTTACCAGCTAAATTATAGAAATGGGTAGCCCTCATAGTTCTTCTTTTAAAAGGAATTCTGCAATCTAAAGAATTTCTGCCCAAACTTGTAATGTACTTTATGAAGAGTTCGGCACTTTTTGTGTTGCAAGTGAAGCTGTATTGTCAAGGTCAAAATCTGGAAGCACTATTGTATTGTACCTGGACACAGGGGTTCTCTCTTTGATGGTTGGCCCCTTCTCAGGCCCAGCAATAGATACAACACAGTGTATATGTTTAGCCTGGAGCATTGATTTAAGTATGTGATATACTAGATTCTCACATGCTTGGATACACTGTAGCCTTTGGTGACTTTTGAGGCTCATCCACACGGGCACACTAGCGCTGCGTTTTACCTGCTGAATCCCCCTTGATTTACATTTAGGCATTCAAACGGGCATTTTCTTCACTCGAGTTTCGGTCATGTGAAAAACAATGCTGCATGCCCTATTTAGTGCGTATTATGCAACAAAATAGCCTATAAATAGGGATTCATAAATACGCAGAGAATACTGCAAAATTACATATGAAGCTGATGGGTCCTGCTTGCGTATATTCGTACACAGTGATTGCGCATGCAAAAAAAGACAGGCACTGAATAGGCGAATTTCAATCCCTGAATATGCAGCATATTCACATCCCGAAATACGCATACACCCGTGTGAATGAGTCCTTAGCCTCATGATCATTTAAGCACTTACTGTTTTGAGTACTTAATTGTACGCATATTTCCAAATGGATATAAGAGCAAAACCAATGAATTATAATACCGCACTGCCATAGTGAATGTAGCGTGAGATGCCCTAATCAGAGAGATAATAAGAACCAACTCAGTACTGAATAGTTACTACATTTTCAATGTATCCCCGACTGCCACATGCTGTTCAAAAGTACAGAGTTGTGTCTGATCCGGCATGAAATCCGGTAAAATGCCGGAATGCCGAATAGAAACAAGAGCGCATTATAGTCATTGAGGTCCGTTCTGCCAGTGGATTCCCCTTTCCTACTCCCATAATAGAGCCAGAAAACAGAATCCCCAAATGCAGATGTGAACACAGCCTTGAGTTAAGCTTGCTCTGGGCTACAGATTGGTGGTCCTATGAAGAAATGTTCCTGGAACTGAAAAACCGCAAGTCTTGTGGTTTCCATTATCCAATTTGTACGCTAAGCAAGGCAAACACAGAGATACCACTAATGGTTATATAACATCTTAAGAATGTGGGCCGGATATAAAGTTATTGTAAAGTGTTCTCACACAAGAAAATACTGCACAGTGTGCACTCGTTTCTATCGTTATGTTGTTTGTTCACAGATTAGTTCTTGCACGATTGTGTTCCACTGACACCTTCAAAATAAGCTTTTAAGAGGGTCAGAATTGTGGTGTGGCCTATGACCCTTAATACTGCCCCCTACTTGAGGTTAGTGCGGTTGACTTAGGGACTTTTCACACAGGACGGTATTGTCCGCAGGACACAGGGCCGATGTGGATTTTGTCAATTAGTCCAAGGCCACCTCTACTCATGGAGCACTCCCTTCAGCATACCCAATCAGATACAGCAGTCCAAAGCAAGATTCACAGCATAGGCAGGTGTCTGTAAGACCCTATCAGATCTCAGGGTCTCTAGTCCTCTCAGCAGCCCCAACTCCAACCATAACCACCCTATTAGATCTTAGGGTCACTACTCCTCTCAGCAGCTCCAACTCCAACCGTAACCACCCTATCAAATCTCATGGTGACTACTCCTCTCAACAGCCCCAACTCCAACCGTAACCACCCTATCAGATCTCAGGGTCTCTGCACCTCTCAGCAGCCCTAACTCTAACCGTAACCACCCTATCAGATCTCAGGATCTCTACTCCTCTCAGCAGCCCCAACTCCAACCATAACCACCTTATCAGATCTTAGGGTCACTGCTCTCAGCAGCTCCAACTCCAACCGTAACCACCCTATCAAATCAGATGGTGACTACTCCTCTCAACAGCCCCAACTCCAATCGTAACCACCCTATCAGATCTCAGGGTCTCTACTCCTCTCAGCAGCCCCAATTCCAAACTTAACCACCCTATCAGATCACAAGGTCACTACTCCTCTCAGCAGCTCCAACTCCAACCGTAACCACCCTATCAGATCTCAGGGTCTCTACCCCTCTCAGCAGCCCCAACTCCAAACGTAAGCACTCTATTAGATCTCAGGGTCTCTGCTCCTCTCAGCAGCCCCAACTCCAACATGAGATCCTCCTCACTGCTTATGAGCTCAGATTAGGTGTATAATGGCTCTGCAGCATTCTGCCCAATACACTTTTTCACTATCTCGTTAACTGACCAAGAAGACACTCTGAGCCACCTCATTATATAACTTGGCCCCACCTAGCATGGAGCCAGTGCCATGCAACTTACATCTACACATGCAACCTCTGGCGCAACCAACTTATATGCCCACTGCAAACAATACAACTTAGTCCAAAGGTACAGTGCCTACAACTACACGGCGTAGCATGGTATTTTTATGCTACAAGTTGATTGCATTGGGGTACCAGGGTGTGTAGGGATGGGTGGATCAGTGCTCTGGCAGACCTCATAGGAGCTCCCCCTTACAAGCTGATCTTTAGTAAAGGATTGGACAAGATATCATAGACTTTGAGAGAAGCTATTTCCAGAAGCCTATTTGACTTTGATTTGACCTGGATGTAAATACTTTCATAGATATCAATTAAAAAAACAAAACATGCTACAAATGAGGAGCCCTGGCTGTCCGTTTCCTGGAATCTTGTTCAGTCCTTCCTTAGCATAATGGAGCGAATCCTAAAAAAGACGAGGCTGAAGATGCTGACATTAACTTCTAGCAGGAGCTTATGGTTAGCACTGATAATAAACAGCATAAGCGATATTTCTGACTTCAGCCATTACTGACGACAATGTGGATTTTCCATTGAGATGAATTCGGAGTATAAAGTGTAAACCTACTGATAAGAAATGCGTTTGGTTTTTTTTTGTTGTTTTAAAAAAGTGTATTTTTGAGCATGTAGACTAAACTTAATGGTGCCCTTGTTTGCACTATTGTATCTCCCACATGGCAGTGATAAGTGTACAATTCGGTGGACACTGTATGGATCCTGTCATTTACACACAGCGGCAGCCATCACTAGAACAATCAAGTTCTTAATACAATACTATTAGTGATGAGCGAGCATACTCGCTAAGGGCAATTGCTCGAGCGAGCATTGCCCTTAGCGAGTACCTGCCCGCTCGAGAGAAAAGGTTCGGCTGCCGGCGGCGGGCAGGGAGCGGCGGGGGAGAGCAGGGAGGAATGGAGGGGAGATCTCTCTCTCCCTCTCTCCCCCCCGGCTCCCCCTGATCACTCCCGCAACTCACCTGTCGCCCGCGCCGGCAGCCGAACCTTTTTTCTCAAGCGGCAGGTACTCTCGAAGGGCAATGCTCGCTCGAGTAATTGCCCTTAGTGAGTATGCTCGCTCATCTCTAAATACTATAAATCACAGCCGGCATTCTTGCGGCCACGACAGCTTCTGTCCATAAAGTATTTGTGCCTATGCTGTGTACAGGTGACAGACACACTTTAGTAATGGAGTCTGTTCATGTGTGCCTTTCTGTGTATACTGTACATTCTAACACACTGTCAGCTGGTTTTGTACATTTGTATGAACATTATTATCCAGAGTCTATTTTTGTACATTATTTTTGTACCACTCAAATAGGAATGAGAATTGTAACATTTGCATTGGGTTCATACTCCAAGGGTCTCACAGAACTGAGGAAAGTGGCCCTGTTGCCTGTAGAAACCAGAAGTCGGCTTTCATTTTCATTGCACTGGAAATTGAAGCATGAATGCTGGTGACTACGGATTACTGGCCGCTTCGTTCCTAATCTTTTATAAAGGGAAATGTACAGAATCACACTTGTAACTAGTCTCATCTGCCCACCCGTGAGTCGATTTATGTATAAAGTAAAATGTATCAAATAAAATGTCTTTTTATACAGAAGCAGTTCACCGTTTCCTTGTGTTTTCAACAATGTAACAAAAAAATCGAAAATAGATTACTAGTAGAGATGAGCGAGCATACTCGATAAGGCAAATTACTCGAGCGAGTAGTGCCTTATTCGAGTACCTGCCCGCTCGTCTCTAAAGATTCGGCTGCCGGCGCGGGTGACAGGTGAGTTGCGGTGGTGAGCAGGGGCGAGCGGGGGGGGGGGGGGGGGGAGAAAGTGAGAGAGAGATCTCCCCTCCGTTCCTCCCCGCTCTCCCCCACCGCTCCCCGCCCCCTGCCGGTACCCGAATCTTTAGAGACGAGCGGGCAGGTACTCAAATAAGGCACTACTCGCTCGAGTAGTTTGCCTTATCGAGTATGCTCGCTCATCTCTAATTACTAGATACTCACATCAGGCATCACCATATTTCAGACCAAGATTTTGTAGGTATACATTTTTCATATTTATAGGGGTTGGGCCAAGATTGAAAGTTATCCTGTATCCACAAGTTAGGAGATAATGTTCAGATCAGTGGGAGTTCAAACGTCGGGACCTTCGCTGATCCCAAGAACAGAGATCCCAAAGGTCCCCATGTGGCTGCATTAGCCGTCGAACATATGCATCACCACTCCATTGATTTCAGTGGGACTGCTGAACACAGCGGAACACGTCAACTTGACATTTTTTCCTAAAAATGCTGCATATGAAACCATTCTTCCAGGTTCTATAATAAATAATAATCTTTATATTTCGCCAACATATTCCGCAGTGCTTACAAGACAGGGGGAAACAAACAAAACCACGGTTACATGTAGTACTCCATTGAAAGAAACAGTAGGGGAGAGGGGCCTGCTCTAATGAGCTTACATACTACAAATAATAGGGTGATACAGAAGTTAAAGGGGCTGGAGAGGTGCAAGGTATGCCGAGGTGTAGAGTGTGGGATGCTATACACATAGACAATGGCCGAATAATGGCCAAATCAGTATGACTGCAGGTGCCAGTTTATTACGGCTAGCAGGGACTGCAGTCGGTGGGGCAGGGAGCATGTTATCAGGCGGAGTACAGAGGGGTTCGGTTTAGAAGATATGGTATGCCTCCCTGAAGAGGTGCATTTTTAGAGCACGCCTGAAGTTGTGTGAGTCAGGGATTGCATGGATAGTTTTGGGTAGTGCATTCCAGAGGACTAGTGCTGCTCTGGAGAAGTCTTCGAGGTGGGAAATCTCCTTATGGTTTGTCCAATAGGGGCTGTGTAGATGGAAAAGAGGAGGGGGCTGAAGACCGAGCCCTTGGGGAACCCCAATAGCAAGCCTCTATAAGAAAAGTTTTACTTTTGCTAAGAATTCTGTTCAATTCAGTGAAATCAATTTAAATTGGCAATCTGGAAAATCTTATAACCCAGCACGTATTTCCAGCATATAATATTAAATTTTACCAGACTAGAAGAACCTATGCGACTAACACCCGCCATCTGTTGCGACTAAGGATGAGCGAGTATACTCGCTAAAGCACTACTCGTTCGAGTAATGTGCTTTAGACGAGTATCTCCCTGCTCGTCCTTAAAGATTCGGGGGCCGCCGCGGAGCGGGGAGCTGCGGGGGAGAGTGGGGAGGAACATAGGGGAGATCTCTCTCTCCCCTGCTCCCCGCCGCGACTCACCTGTCAGCCGCAGCGGTCCCCGAATCTTTAAGGACGAGCAGGGAGATACTCGTCTAAAGCACATTACTCGGACGAGTAGTGCTTTAGCAAGTATATTCGCTCATCCTTAGTTGCGACCAATGGCCACACAATTTTGCCGGTAATGCTTCCCTTCTACAAACCAAATCATGCAGCCATTGCCACCATTGATGGATGGATTTCAGGCACACGTAGTTACCTCTGCATGGAAACACAGCCTTGGGCCAGTTTCAGACGAGCATACTGTAACAGATCTGTGATACAGAGATGCTACAGATGAAAGTACACCATATGTCATCAGTGTTTCATCAGTATTTGCCCCTGTATATTTTATTTTCTACTGGGCAAATACTGATCTGTATTTGACCAACAGAAAAGAATAGCAATATGGAGGCAAATAAAGGAAAAATAGGCCATGCTGTGTTCAAAAAATAAAAAACGACCCTGAGAAATACAGTCATGTGAATAGATACGGATATTTACATTAGTTCCATATTACATCTAAAATACAGACTAAATAGGCAGCTAAAATAAACTCATCTGAAAGCAGCCTTAGCCCGGTTTTACATGGACGAATTTGCGCGTGCAAACTTTGCGTGCGCAATATGCAGAGAATACAACCCATTGATTGCAAAGGGTTTGTTCACATGCGTGTATTTTGCCGAGGCATTTCGGTTGTGCAAAAAAGATAGAACATGTTGGGGGTGCGCAAATTATTCTTTATCCATATTAATACATACAATGTATCATAGATAGATGCACCCACAATTTATGGGATACATAAATCCTTATTAGGATAGTGTCTATGAGAAAGTATCCATGGCAGAAAACAAGATGATTACATGTCACCTGCAATGCATCAGGGAAATGCCCCTTTCCTCAACATGGCCGTGGATACGCTTGTGTGAGCCCGACCATAGCAGATTTGCTGCAATCTGTGGATGACATACTGGTCATTGTTAGGTGCACTGTTCAGACACAATCTTCAGCTTCTGTGTCTGGCAAATATGCGCGTCGTCCCATTCTCTCTGTTCCCTGAGCTTATATTCACTCGCTTGCAGCACTCCTAGGGTTAATAACTTCTGGTCTCCTGTTTAGCTGATGCTCCTATTCCAATCTGCTGCCCTGGGCCTTTCAGACCTTGCTGCAGTGTTGTTGAGAGTTTGCTCCCTTCACTTCATGTCCAGACGCTGCTTTGGCAGTTACCTTGCGTTCTTTTTTTTTTTTTATAAATTCTTTATTTATTGCTCAGACATATACATCAACAATCATTTTGTCCTTTCAACATTCCAACTATGTCAAGCTACTTATCAATTTTGATAACTGGGAATTTGTGAACTAAATATATCGGATCTGAAATAAACTTATGTGGAGCACCTGAGACCAGGCTCATAGTCTTCTTGGGTGGTCATCTGCGGCGTCTCCATGTAGGAACCGCTGTGTTGTTTCACATTGAAGCATTTAACTAGGTTAACTAATAGACTTACAGGACACATATGGGTTAGACACTTGGGGAGTGGGGGGGGAAGAAGGAAGAGTGATAGAGAAGAAAGAGAAAGAAAAAATGAAAATAATATATAGATATATTATGAAAGGGGGCCGGGGGGGGGGAGATGTGCTGGTGGGCTTGTGGTTAGTTCAGGTAGGTTGGGAACTGAGTAGCGAGCAGTATTCTTCTGTGTCTCGGAATTCTATCCAGTGGTACCATTTTTTCCTAGACTTTTCCTGTGTGCCCTTTAGTGTTGCAGATAGGTCCTCCATCTCCATAATCCATTCTATTTTGTTAAACCACATCGCCATTGAAGGCGGTGTTGGTTTTCTCCAGAACTTGGCAATGCATGATCTCGCCGCGCCTACCAGAAAGCATACCATCGATTTTTTATAAACCGTTAGTGGTATATCGCAGAGTTGTAGGAGGAAGAAGGATGGCGTTTTTGGTAAAGAGTATTGGGTGAATTTCGAGGTGATCCGCCAGACCTCTGACCAGAAGCTCGCCAGCACAGGGCAGTCCCAGAATATGTGCAGCATGGTCCCTTGGTCTATTCCGCATCTCCAGCATGTTGGGGAGACTGATGGGAATAGTTTGTGCAGATGTGAGGGCACCCTGTACCATCTGGTGAGTATCTTGTATCCCGATTCTTGTATTCTGCTTGAGATTGAGGAGGAGTGTGTCATGGTGAATATTCTGTTTCTGTCTTCTGGGGTTAGTTGGATTCTTAGTTCCTCCTCCCATTTCACTATATGTTTCGGTACTGATGTATCCGCCGGTGTGTTGAGGATGTTGTACATTCTAGATAGTGTATGTCTAGAAGGGCCTACTGTGCTACATGTGAGTTCGAATTGTGTTTTGTGTTTCCTGAATTCGCTGGGGTGTGGTAGTGACCGGAGGAAATGTCTTAGCTGTAGTGTCTGCCATATTGGTAATGGGGCTGAATCCCCATTTTCTCTTAGCGTTTCCATGGGGGGCCATTGTCCGTCTTGGATGAAGTGCTCTGCCCTATATTTGCCTTCCCTGAACCAGGTTCGGAATGCCTTGTTTTCGCAGCCCGGTGGGAATCTTGGGTTGTTCAGGATTGGTAACATAGGTGAGGGTCTGGGGGATATATCTGCTCTGTTTGATACTTTGGTGTATACTTTCAGAGTAGGTCCGATGGTAGGGTGTTGTGTGAGGTCTGTGGCGGTTGGATTGTCTATCCAGGGGAGGACTATTAGTGGTATGGGAGATGTAGTCTGTTCTATAGTGATCCACTGTTTAAGCTCTGAGTGACGGTGCCAGTCGATGATCCTCACTAGGTGGACTGCCTGGTGGTATTTCCCAAAGTCCGGTAGTTCCATTCCCCCCTCGCTTTTTGGTCTAGACAGAGTGCTCCTGGCTATCCGCGGGGCCCTACCCGCCCAGATAAAGGTTGTTATCTGTGATTGTAGCGTCGTGAAAAATTGTTTCGGTATGTGGATAGGGAGGGCCTGGAATAGGTATATCAGTCTAGGGAGGACATTCATTTTAATGATTGCTCCTCTGCCAAACCAGGAGAAAGTACCCTTCGTCCATGTATTAAGGTCCTGCCTGATTTTGCTTAGTAATATTGGGTAGTTGGCTGCGTATAGATCTTCCCCATTTGGTGTTAAATGGATCCCCAGGTATTGTATGTGGTCTCTTGCCCATGCAAACGAAAAGTGGTCTTTTAGTTCCTCTACCATGTGTTGTGGAAGGGAGATGTTCAATGCCGCTGACTTGTGGTAGTTTATCTTGAAGTTGGATAGTGTAGAGTATTTATTTATTTCCATCATTAGGTTTGGTAGCGAGATTCGTGGCTTCGAGACAAAGAACAAAAGATCGTCCGCGTAAGCCGCGATCTTGTACTCTGTGTCTCCCAATTTGATCCCATGGATGTTTGGATTGGATCTAATCTGTGTTAGCAGGGGCTCTAGGCATAGGATGAATATCAAGGGGGATAGGGGGCAACCTTGTCTCGTACCGTTTGAAATCCTAAATCGTGTTGAGAACTGACCGTTTGCCCTGACTGATGCCGTTGGGTCTGAGTACAGACTTGTGATCCATTGTGACATGTTTGCTCCTATACCCATGTGTTCCATAGTCGCGAACAGGAAGTCCCACTCTACTCTATCAAATGCCTTGTCCGCGTCTGTAGATAAGAGGCATGTCGGTAAGGCCATTTTCCTTGCTAGATGCATTAAGTTGATGGCTTTTGTTGTATTGTCTCTCGCTTCTCTTAGCGGGACAAATCCTACTTGATCCTTGTGAATTGTTGTTTGCAGGTAGAGGGAAATCCTGTTCGCGAGGATTTTGGCAAATAGTTTCAGGTCTGTGTTTAATAGGGAGATTGGGCGGTAGCTCTGGCACTGCGCTGGGTCTTTTCCCTCTTTATGGATAACTGTTATGTGTGCTGTTAATGTGTCCCTTGGTATTTTTTTCCCTGATGTTATGGAGTTAAAGGCTTTTATGAATATGGGGGAGAGGGTCTCTGCGTATTTCTTGTAATAGGTTAAGGTGAGGCCGTCCGGGCCTGGCGCTTTCCCTGTCTGAGAATCTGTTAGCGCGTTTGCTACTTCCGTCGGGGATATTGGCTCTTCCATTGAGTCTATCGCTTCTTGGGTGAATCTGCTGGAATTGGCTTGATGTAAGTAATCTCTAATTAGGGTTCTCCTGCGTGTCTTTTCCTGTTCTGTCTGTGGTGAGGTAAGGTTGTAGAGGGTTTTATAGTATTCTCGGAACGCCTCCGTTATTTGTTGCGGAAGGTGTAGCGTTTGGCCGTTGGGGGCGTTGATGTGTGGGACATAGGTTTTGGCCCTTGTGGTGCATAATGCCCGAGCCAGCGCGCGGCTAGGTTTGTCGCCAAATTCATAGAAGTGTCGCCTGCACTTTATAATATTTCCCTTGGCTTGTCCCAGGCAGTGTGCGCGTACTTTCTCTCTAAGCTGGAGCAGTTCAGCTCCTCTCGTATTGTCTTGGGTGGTTTTGTGTATTGCTTCCAGCGCTTGAATTTGGTCTAGCAGCCTTTTTAGGTGTGTACCCCGTTCTTTTTTGATGCGGGAGCCAAGCTCCACGCACCGTCCTCGGATTACGCATTTATGGGCCTCCCAGACAGTTAGTGGGTCTACCTCAGGAGTGTCGTTTTGTTCAAAGTATTCCTTTAGCGCTTTATGTAATTCTTCTGATGTTGTCGGGTCCTGAACTAGTGATTCATTAAGCCTCCAGTGCCACTCTCTTCTGTGCAGGGTGGGGAGTTTTAGTTTTATTGTGATCAGGGCGTGGTCTGAGAGTGTGATATTGTCTATGGATGCCTCTGCTAGCGTCTGCAGTGATGAGTGCTGAAGGAGGAAGTAGTCGATTCTGGAGTATGTGTTGTGTGGTTGGGAGTAGAATGTGTAGTCCTTAGTCGTGGGGTGCAGGATTCTCCAGGCGTCTACCATTTGGTATTTGTGAAGTGTTCTTCTAATCCTACGGTGTGCTGCTATGGAGAGGCTATCGCTCCCTCTGGATGTATCTATTCTTGGGTCTAGGGTGGTGTTGAAGTCCCCTCCAAGTATCAGGGTGCCCTCCTTGAATTCCTCCAGCTCCTCCAGGATTCTCTCAATGAAAGTCACCTGATTGGAGTTGGGGGCGTATACTGCTGCAAGTGTGACCGGTGTGCAAGCGAGCTTACCTTTGAGGAGCAGGTATCTACCTCCAGGGTCGAACCGGGTTTCCTTCATTTCCCATGGGATGGAGCTGGCTATGAGGATCGAAACCCCCTTGGATTTGGACTCTGCATTCGTGCTGTGGTAGGCGTTTGGATATCTGGCATCCGAGAATCTGGGACAGGCGTTTGTGCGGAAGTGGGTCTCCTGGATGAAGGCCACTTGTGCTTTCCTTTTCCATAGAAGATGGAGGATGGAGGACCGTTTCTCCGGGATGTTAAGGCCCTGTGCGTTGATTGAGGTTACAGAGAGGTTAGATTGGTCTGTTATCATCGTAAGTCACGGAGCTGAGGGTTGGAAAGTTAGAATATGTAAGTGGGTATGGGGGAGGAGAGCAAGGGCGAGGCGTGAGGGGCTGGGAGCTGGGGGGGAGGGGGCATATAGAGAGAAAAGGGAGAAAAGTAAAAGAGAGGGGAAAGGGAAGAAGAGAAAGAGAAAGAAAGAGGGGGAAAAGAAAAAATAAATAAATAAATAAAATAAAATTTTAAAAAATTGGAATTGGGCGGGAGGAGATTTTAGAGAAAGACAAGAAACACACTAGGGGGGTGCAGAAACAATAACAGTCAGTGCTTAAGGCTACTTGTTAGGCTAGCTGCTGTGCTATACTATATAATATTAATCAGGGCTCTGTTTCCCCGACGCTGGGGGGGAAGAACTCGATGCCCTGATACCCTAAAGTGGGGTACGTGGGAGTGCACCGGGTCGGAGGGTCCGCGGTCGGTCTCCACTGGTTGCTAGTTCGTGAAAATCGGAGAGAGTCTGTATTTCGGTCCTTTCGCGGTTTTTCTGTGGCTCTTCAGTGTGTCGCTCCGGTGTACCGCTTGTATTGCAATTCGTACTGTGGGAAACTTGCTGAGGGTATAATGGATCGGATCTGTCCAGCAAGCTGAGGGGGGGGGGGAGAGGCGTGTGCGACCTTCTTGTAAGGCGGGTCTAGTGGGGGGGGGGGGAACATTTTTCCTCTTATCCTTCTCGTAAAGCCCTGGTCAGGAGCTAGGAGTCCGTATTCTTTTTCCTTGTATTTGGAGGGGCTCGTTCTGGGAGGAATTGTGACTTAAAGGTTTGTTGAGGTGATGTCCATGAGCTCTGTCCAGTCCGGAACTGGGACTGCCGGGACTTCCAGAAACTTAAATGCTCCCTCAAGGTCCGCCGGTGTTCTGACTGTGTATAGGCGACCCCGCTTTCTGAGGATCAGGTGGAATGGATGGCCCCACTTGTAAGTCGCTTCTGCCTGTCGTGCGGCCTCTAATAGCGGGCGGATCTGCCTCCTGCAGCTGAGGGTCAGTCTTGAGACGTCGGGTAGAATGGAGATTTCTGTTCCGTTGAATTTGACTGGGCCGTTTTCCCAGGCCAGTTGTTGGATGTCTTCTTTCTGTCTGTAAAAATGTACGCGGCATACAACGTCTCTGGGTAGGTTAGGGTTCCGAGATCTCCCTCCTAGCACTCTGTGGACCCTGTCTAGCTCTATTATTCTATCTTCTGGGCGCTGCAGGAGTCTGTTAAATATTGCCGTGACGCAGTCGTGCAGTGCGTCTGGTGGGATGTCCTCTGGGATGCCACGTAGCTTCAAATTGTTGCGCCGGCCTCTGTTTTCTATGTCGTCCAGATGGAAAGTCAGGTCTCTGATCTGTTTTTGCTGTTTTTCTACGATAGTTGAGAGCTGTTGAAGGTCCGTAGATAGGGTCTCAGGTTTCTCTTCTAGGGTTGTGACCCATTCTGTGAGGGCCTGTACTGACTGACTAACTGTGGCGATAGCCCTATCGTGTTTCTCTTCCATGCGCTGTAGATGCGTCTCTAGGTCTGCTTTGGTAGGTAGAGCACGAATCATCATCCATAGCGCCTGTAGCGTTTGGGAGTCGTCTGCTGGTGGCGTTGTTAGATACGCTGCTGCCGCCGTGTCGGGGAGTTGCGTGCCGCGGGTGTTTGGCACCGCATGGTTGGTCTCTGGGTGTGCACCTTTTGGGGTTGCAGACAGCGTAAGTGGGGTTATTGTACCCTCCAGCCTTACTTCTTTAGTGTTTGCCATGTTCTCCCAGTATGTGTCATGTTCTGCCTCCTGACTGGCTGTGTCCAGGGCATGGCTCTGTCTGGGTTTTTTTTGTGGCTCTTTGTCCTTTAGGGAGGGGGTGAAGTGGGCAGGGGGTGTCATGGGGGACCCTCGGTCATTTGTTACAGTCCTTTTACTGACCGTGTCCTGTGCGTGAGGTCCTCTCCGAGGTGGGCTGTCTGCGGTCTCGGTCAGCGGCTGTCCCATCATCTTTCTGTTCCCCAGCTCTGAACCAGCAGGTTGTCTGCCTGTAGCTTGAGCTCCGGTATTGTAGGGCTGCGGGGAAGTGAGCCCCTTGTTCCTTGTCGCCGTCTTGTTGGCCGGGGTGTCTTCTGGTGCGTTGGGGTGCCGCTTGTGAGCTTCTGGCTCTGCACGTGGTCCCGGTGCGGTCTCTGCCCCTGGTCCCGGCGCGGTCTCTGCCCCTGGTCCCGGCGCGGTCTCTGCCCCTGGTCCCGGCGCGGTCTCTGCCCCTGGTCCCGGCGCGGTCTCTGCACATGGTCCCGGCGCCATGCTGAAGGTACTCTTCCCTGCGCTGATAGATCGGTGCTGTGGGGCGCCCGCTTCTCCGTCGCGGCGTTCCGCCGGCTTCCCCTTCTGTTTTGCGGCTCCTTCTGCTAATGACAGCTCCTCTCTGTCCGGAAGTAGGGGTGAGGGGTCTGTGGAGGAGCACGCCACCGGGGCCTTGTGTGCGCTCGGCGCCATGTTAGAGAGCCTCCTGTCTGTGCCTCCAGCTCCCGTGCCCTGCAGGAATCTGCTCAGCGGGGAGCCAAGGGTCTGTGGCTGTTCCGACCGGCGTTTCCCCACCCTGGTCATCATCTGTGGCTGTTTCTCGGTAGTTTTCCTGGTCGGCTAAAAGGTAAGCGGTAGCGGAGCGCTGAGGTGTGCGTCCTCACTCTCCCATGCCTAGACCGTTACCTTGCGTTCTGCTGGTGTTCTGTGTTCTTCGTTCGTGTACTCTGTGGTCTGTTATTCCCATTGTCCGCTTCTCTGTTTATCCTTTTCAGCTCGTTCCTTCTTTGTTCTGGCCCACCAGGGTACGTCAGCTCCTAGAGGAAGACAGTGGTGTTGTCCTTATCGGGACGAGTGCTCCGTTTATAGGCAGGAGTTTCCCTCTCCTGGTTATCAGTTCAGGGCAAGTACTTTCCCTAGTTTCCATCTACATACGGGGCTGTTCATCTGGTATCTTACCTCCCACACTTGGGTTGGCTGTCAGCCGTGCTGGATTGGATCTTCACCTACCCGGTAGGTTGCCACAGTGGTTCCACATCCACAGTCCTTACATTCATAGGAGCAGAGAGGACTGGTTTTGGTCAAAAACCTCTAGCCAGCAGAAATGGTCTGGCCTTCCCACCAGAACAGTCTGCATAATTTGCATACAAACTATGAGGTATATGTGCATGGCATGCAGCCATATGCAATGATATTGCGTACTAAGTGCGTGCCGCCAATAGCCATGTATTACCTTGGCATGTATGCACGCCAAGGTAGAATATGCTGTGATTTATCTTGCACGCGTATTTCACACAAGTTGTGTGAACCACAACATGGCCGCCTACTGCAGATTGGTACAGCATATTACTCACACGCGCGGGATACGCTGTACCAATACACTCGTGTGAGCCCGGCCTTAACACACTCACGGTGCGTGCATGCGATTTGCTGCAATTCGTGGATGATGTACTGTTCATAGGAGCAGAGATGGCGGGTTTTGATGAAAAACCTCTAGCCAGCAGAAATGGTCCGGCCTTCCCACAGAAACAGTCTGCATAATTTGCATAAAGCGGTAATTTTATAAACAATGATGATTCGGGTATGCTTTTATTAGGATTCCTAACAAAATAAGTTTTTAAACCACAGTAGATTGGTATTCTATCACCAGGCTCGGTTTCATATGTTGGAAAGTGATGTCAGGTTCCCTTTAAAACCTATAAGTTATCTTCCTTTTTTCTGACAGAGGTAAATGATTACATTTAAACAGACTATAGTTACCCTTTTTATTTTTCATGAAACAATAGATCATATGTTTAAAAATAGAGATTTATAGTTAAGAAACATACAATAGCTTTCATTCTTCTACAATGTCTCCATTCATCACTGACACAATGCAGCTATCTCATGCAAGCGCTCGGCATGTAAAGCAATGGCGATATTATTGCAAGATGTAATTAGTGGAGTTCCGCCTGCTCCTGTGACACCTTGGAACGTGATGTATGTATAAACAAATGTTGCAGATCTTTTTTTATGCATTTTTTGATGTATTTTTGCAGGATTTTCCATTTTCATAAATCAGCTTTATAAAGAGCTTCGCAACATTTTTAACAATGTCAGATGGCCTATTTACAAAAAGTTGCACATACAATATTTCACTTATTGTGTAACATATCCGTAACATTTTTTATTTCAATTAACATACTTCAAAAACTTCAAATGTATCTTTGTGAAATGTTTCCATTTTATGAATGTCTGGTAAGTTTTACGTTGACACAAAGAGATGAGATGTTTGGCTTTTACATGCTGGTTGGCAAAAATATTCTCTTTATATTGTTTTGGTGTTGCCCAACTCTAAACTCTATCGTATGACATAGGAAAGAGTCTGGGGCAGGGGCGTAACTGTAGGGGATGCAGGGGATGCGGTTGCACCCGGGCCCAGGAGCCTTAGGGGCCCATAAAGCCTCTCTTCTCCATATAGGGAACCCAGTACTATGAATAAAGCATTATAGTTCGGGCCCTGTTACAGGTTTTGCATTGAGGCCCAGGAGCTTCAAGTTACGCCTCTGGTCTGGGGTATATACTATACTCCTCTCTTGAAGCAGAAATGGCAAGACAACACAGAATGTACCTCCAACATGGCCTTATTTACTCAGGGACGTCACTTAATCAGTTCTCCGGAGCAACTGTATCCAGTGTTCCTGAACATTGCGAGATAACAGATATCTTTTGGCAATTGCTAGGTTACTGCAGTGGTTATTCACAATGAGCTAATTGAACTGGATAATGGTAAATCATAAATTGCAAAGTATCCAGTCAAAATATGTGTCTTTAACCCCTTAAGGACACGGCCTATATTGAGTCTTGGGACACGATAAATTTTGGGTGATTTTCAACTCCACTTTTCAAAAGTTATAACTTTTTTAGTTTTCTGTCGACATGGCCGCTATTGTTTATTGTGTAGTAAACTGTAGTTTTTATCGGTGCAAAATGTTTTCGATCATCCAAGATGTCCAATGAAATGTCCAATGAAAACTACCTATCCCCCGCTGTGCATTGATAGTGTTAGATTACCAATGCACTATACCTGCTCTCTGACTGGCCAGAATTGCTCATGTGATCAGCACTGGCCAATCAGAGAGCAGTGCACAATGTGCAGTAGGCTGGATTCACACGAACGTATATCGGCTCGGTTTTCACGCCGAGCTGATATACGTCATCTCTCTCTGCAGGGGGGGAAGCTGGAAGAGCCAGGAGCAGTGCTCTGAGGTCCTGCCCCCTCTCTACCTCCTCTCCGCCCCTCTGCACTCTTTGCAATGGGGAGAGGCGGGACAGGGGTGGGGCTAATTCTCAAAACTTAGCCCCACCTCCTTTCATTGCAATAGTGCAGAGGGGCGGAGAGGGGGTGGAGAGGAGGCAGAGAGGGGGCGGGAGCTCAGTTCCTGCTCCTGGCTCTTCCATCCTCCCCTCCCTGCAGATGAGGACGACGTATATCGGCTCGGCGTGAAAACCGAGCCGATATACGTTCGTGTGAATCCAGCAATAGATAGTTAGAAAATTGCTGCAGCTATCTTGAACAGCTGAAAATTGGGTCTGGAATCAGCAGATTGGAAGGGTGAACAAGAAGAACTGCAGGAAATAAACCCTTCTCATTCTCCTGTCCCAGGACAGAATTTTGTCCTGAAGCCAAAGGGACGCTTTAGGTGACATAAGGCTGAAATCAGTGAATTTGTCATTACTGCATGTTGCCCTATATAATTATATGAATAAAAATGAAAAACGAATTTTAGTGAATTTATAAAAAAAAAATGTTGAAACTTTCCCTTTAACAAAGATCTTTTAAATGGTAAAACACAAAAAAATTGTAGAAAATATGACATTTCATAAATGAATGCGGGATCTGACAGTCATGCAATCTGAACTCAAGTTTTTATAGACATAAAAAGGGAGATGTGCCTCCTTAAGGCCTCATGTCCACTGGATAAATCGATTTAGGATATCCCTGCAGGTGTCCCGCACGCGTGATCCGTGCCCATAGGGATGTATTGGACACCTGCAGGTAAGTAAATACCTGCCGATGTCAATTTTCCCTGCCGCGCGGATTGCACGTGCAGGTAAACACCCGAAGCATGCTCCATTTTAGTGCGGGTCTCCCGCGGGGACGGCTCCCGCAGGCTTCCATAGAAGCCTATGGAAGCCGTCCGGATCCGCGGTACACCCACAGCTGAATTTCTGCTCTCCGGCGCAGGAGCACATCCGCCGGGCAGAGGGAAAGAAGATCTGGCCGCGATGGACGGGAACCCACAGCGTCCGGACAGGTAAGTTAAATTCAATTTTCCGGCCTCATGTCCCCGGGAAAGGAGGGACCCGCTGTGGGATTCTGCATGGAGAATCCGCGCAGGACCGAATTTCCTAGTGGACATGAGGCCTCAATTGTGTAAGGGAATCTGCACTGAGCAGTCATAACGTTAAAACCACTAACAAGTGAAATAAATGACATTGATTATCTCGAGACAATGACATCTGTCAAGGGGGAAATGTACAAGTGAATAGTCTTCTTGAAGTTGATGTGTTGGAAGCAGGAAGAATGGACAAACGTAAGGATGTGTGCTACTTTGATACTTGTGATGGGTAGACAACTAGATCAGAGGCTCCCCAAATCAGAAGGTCTTGAGGGGTGTTCCTGGCATGCAGTGGTTAATGACTAGCGAAATTGATCCAAAAAAGGGAAATTGAAAGAGAGACAGGTTCATGGGTGCACCAAGGCTCATTGATGCTTGGGGAGAGTGATGGCTAGCCTATCTGGTCCGATCCCACATAAAAACTACTGAAACATATTGAAAAAGTTACTACTAGCTATGATCGAAAATTGTCAGAACCCACAGAACATTATAGCTTGCTGTACAGGTGCAGGCCAGTCAGATTGGCCATGCTGACTGTTGTCCACCGATGAAAGCTTCTACTGTGAGCATCACAACTGGATGATGGAGCAACAGAAGAAGGCGGCCTGGTTCAATGATTCACACTTACCTTTACATCATACTCATAGCCGGATCCGTTTGGAAGAAATGGCACCAGGGTGCACTATGGAAAGAGGTCAAGCCGGTGGACGTAGTGTTTGCTAGTTGCATCCTCCATCGTCCCCACCGCCCTCCTCTTCTGTCTTCTCCTTACATATGTGATTCTTTTTTTCTGCAGGATACATTTCAAGTGTGTTCACCTTTCCTGTTTTTATATCATATATGGACTCTAATATGATATTATTCTGTCCACTTATCTGATACAGGGGCTTTATGTTGCAACACTTTAAGGGTTTGTCCAGTTACCGGACAACATTGCCCATATACAGGGGGTGGACAAAAATACGGAAGCACCTATGAAATACATAGGATTTTAATCATTAGCACTGAGCTGCCCTTTTGACCGCTACTTGGCCGAGAGCTTTCCCACCAAATTTGTGTTTACTTCACCTCTTGCCTTGCTCTGGGTGGTTTTAGGAGATAGCAGCTGAGTGGCTCAGACCCCTGACCAATGGAGCCTTGTTGCTCTGGCAGGTGATCACTTCTGCCCGGCAGCATCTGTGTCACATTACCTCCCATTATGTTCCATGGGATTCTAAATCATATTTCAATAAGACACGTAGAAACTGATTTAAAGGCATGCATTTTGTACAGTGTCTTCATACTTTTGTCTTCCCCCTGCTGTGCTACTATAACAAAACAAGCTGTATTTACCCCTCCTCTGGTGGGATCAAGCGCTGAAGACCCGCTGTTTGTCGTGACAGGTGGATATCCCCTGACCGATGCAGTCAATCGCAGGTTGCAGCGTCACCGTTTTGAACTCCTGGCATCATGGTGCCCAGGATGTGAGCGCCGATGCCATGAAAATGGGCGGTGACGCAGATGATTCTGATTGTCTGCAGCAGTCAGGTGATATCCGGCCAGCATCACCTGCCCCAATAAACACCAGGAGGACGGCGGGGTTGCGGTGCTGGATCCCCGCGGCAGAGACGGGCAAGTACAGCTTCTTTTGCTATTTTAGCACAGCTGGACCAATATGGACCCTTTAATAGCTTACTCATGTGTCTGTGTTCTTCTCTGCCGCTGAGAGTTCCCCGTGGCAATGTTCATATGCTTTCCCTTTGATTTCCACAATCAAAATTCAAGGGGTTTCCCAGAGAAATACTACTGATGACGTATCCTCAGGATTGGTCATCAATAGTTGATCAGCTGGGGTCCACCGCCCGGGACCCCGGAGGGTCAACTGAATGGGTGTTTGCTGTCAGCGCCGCAATACGCAGGGGTAGAAGCGTAAGCTGAAGCTTTGACCCCTGTGTAGCAGTTGGCGCTTGTAACTACTATAGCGCAGCTCCCAGTGATTTTAATGAGACCCCAGCTTGCAATTACAAGTACCAACCACTAGGCAGGGGTCAGAGCAGCAGCTTTTGCTCCATACCCGTGTGTTACGGTGCTGACAGTGGGCGCCCGATCACATGGGGTTCCAAGCGGCGGATGGCACCCAATGAACTATTAATGACCTATACTGAAGATACATTATCTCTCTTACAGTATTTCCCTGGAAACCCCCTTTAAACATTTGAATATGAAAAAATGGGTGAAAACTGAGGATATCTGCGCAATTCTAGATTCAACCTGCCCAGTATGACTCCGTTATTGCACATGGTATAAAGCCTGGTTTCTCCAAACTGTCTAGCGCTAAAAACTATCCTTGTTACCCTTAGCAACCAGCTTTTATTTCCTTTACTGCTCTGCAAAAATATAAGCTGTGATTGGTTGCTACGGGCAACAGTAAATGAGGCCTAATGTTGGTGAGGGCAGCTCACACTACACCAGTATTAGGCGTGGCCGCCCCCTTATATATAACCATGCCTCTGCTCTATCCTCCCAGTGACAGTCCTCAAAACAAAACTCTGTTCTCATTTATGGGACTCAATATTCAACTAATATGGAACTACAATTCCCGTCATGCTTTGCGCACGCCGCCGGCGCCCACAGCTTCCTCGCGTCACAGAGGCAAGGCGGCTGCGAACTACAACTCCCATGATGCTTTGCGGCTAACCCGCCTGACCCTCAACCCTACGCCTGCGGTGTGCTCCCGCCTCCTGAGCCCTCGCTCTCTCTGTGTCCGCCGCACGCCCGTGCAGAAGGGAGATCGTTGGACGCCAAGATGTCGGGTGACGATGAGCAGCAAGAGCAGACGATCGCTGAGGATCTGGTGGTCACCAAGTACAAGATGGGGGGCGACATCGCCAACAGTGAGTGTCCGGCTGTCAGCAGGAGGGGGGGATGGAGCTTTTCGCCGGGTTCGGGGTGTCCGCACACGAATGTCGCCGGGACAGGTGGTCCCAGCAGGAGATGAGCTCGTGGGCGCCCCGTGTGTACTGGCGGCCGGGAGCTGCTCAACGACAGTGGGGGAAGGGATCGCACGTGTCCCGCCTGCCATGTGCCTCCCCGGCACCCGTACATCTGCGGGGCACCCACGTGTCTGCCGGGCCCGCCGCGCTGCTAGGTGATCGCGGGGCTCTCTGGCGCTTCCTATGGCGACTGCTCGTCCTCTGCTGTGTGCCCTGCTCGTCCCTTCGGGGGTTCAGCCGCGGTGAGGGCGGCCATAATAGTCCATGAGGCTCCTCCATCCGCTCCTATAAGGATTGTTGGCCGCGTTCACACGGGCGGTTTTGCGCAGCGGATTATGATTGCAATGGGCTCATTTACAGTTGCGTATCTTTCACATGCGCTGCGTATTACGTGCCGCGATAGTCCATTGAAATGAATGAACGCGTGTAAATACGTATACGCCGCATATTCATTCACAAAGTCACAAAAGCATATCTCAGCCCGTGAACACTCCGTGTCTTCAGAAATGCCGTGTGAACGCTCCCCTGGTGACCTGTAGCCGAAATGCTGTGCATTTTCCAGGACACAATCCGCAGCGTTTCCGCAAGAGACACAATTAAAATCTGTTTTTTTGACCTGGAATCGGCTGCGCTTTCATAGCTGATTTCAAAAGATTCGCGCACCCCCCCCCCCCCCCAACCTCTGACGTCACACTTGGCGCTTCCTTCGTTGGGCACCTGGTGGTGATGTCACATGTGGAAGTGGCATTAACTGACCGGTGGCGCTCATTGGAGACGGCCAGGTGAAGGAAGACCTGAGAGCGTAACGAATTCAAGGGGGGCGGGGGGCTGTATCTTCTGAAATCAACTGATTTTTGGGGTCAAAATTTGCAGCCGTGGTGCTGAATCTGCGGATCCCCCGGAGTGTCGGAGTTACTGGATCCCCTTCCCTGATGATCCTGACTGCCCTCCTCGCTGCGGCTCTGTGATCGTCGGCTTAGGCTATATTCACGTTTGCCTCAGACACTTCCGTTCGGAGGTTCCGTTGCCGATCGGGCATGAATCGAGGTCTGCTTATTGCCGTTCGGTTCCGTCATAAGACGGATCCATCCGCCCAGGGGATTCCCCTTTCCTGCTCCCACAATGGAACCCCCACCACAGTAGTTAACATAGCCTAAGGCGTGTTTTCACCATGTATTACGCGTGTTTGCACAGCCACGTAATACACATTGAATGGAGTCAGTGAGCGTGTAGATACGTATGAGAAATGCGCAGTATGCTGTATTTCTCAGTGTGAGCCCTATACTGTATAGGCAGTGCTGTCCATACACAATATACTGCATAAGGGTGTCTATACATACGCAACACCGCTATGAACAGGGCAGGGAGTTAAAAAAAAAAAAAAGGCACACTGCGCATGACCGTGTTCGTGGTCATGTGCGGTATACTCGCTGTCCGTACGCGGTCTCTGCTGGCTAACTCTGGTAGAAGCGATACGCCCGTGGACAGGAGCCCTTAGGATTTTCATGTATAGCGTATACTCTAAAAGGGGATTTCTGGGGATTTACTATTGATGACCTGTCTCCGGGATAGTTGGTCATCAGGGGTCCACTACTAAAGATTAGTGCAGACGATTGGGGGTCAGAGACAAAAGTCAAATAGAAGGCATCGCTCTCGTCGAAATCAATGGGGGTGATGCCTTCCATTACACTTCCAGCTCCACCATTGTGGTCAGAAGTGTAATATAAGGCATTGCTCCCATTGATATCACTAGGAGCCATGCTCCTCCCCCTCCCTCCCAATGTGGCTGTCCAGCTCGGCTGCAGGTTCTGAGGGGCGAGGGACAGGTCATCAATGGTAAATTCCCCGAAGACCTCTTTAAATGTTCATTGACAACATATACAAGCGTATACAGGAAGCACAAGTTATCTCTACAGGATAGGGCATCACTTGCTGATTGGTAAGGGTCTCACCGCTAAGATCCCTGAGGGTCCTGTGGCCCCCATTCTTACTGCACTCCCACCGTGAGGACACTGAATGGCGCTACATTCACTGTCAGGGCAGCTGCTGGGGATCCCTGCGCTGCGAACACTCGGGTATCTCCGCCAGCCCTGTTGATAATGATTGGAGCGCCGACCCCGCATGCTCAACTGTCCGACGTCATTGCAAGGGGTGAAGCGACTCCGTAGCGCAAGGGGGATCCCCACCGGCCAGCAAGTCCTCTGTCCCATGCGGTACTGGTACAACCCATTAAGCAGACCTGTAACTCTTTAAAATGTGTAGTTTAAACAGATTGCTGTAAGTTGTGTCCGTTTTTGCATAAAAAAAAGTTCTTTTCACTGTAAGATCTTTATTAATAAAGTTTTGGAGTTGAAGGCTTTTTTTTTTTGTTTGATAAGATGTATATGCTAAATGTATGGAAATATACAATTATGTGGTTTTTCCATTGATGTAAAAGGGCACGAGTTTCCATACGGTTTGCTTGTGGGACAGTAAAGTGTGGCGCCCCACAGAATAGTACACAGAGGTCAGGGAGGTCGGAGGTACGCGCTCTCCAACCATGGTCCGCCAGTTCTAGTCAATGGATACGTCAAGCAATATATTTTAATACGGGGAAAACAAATGGAAAGGCCCCAGCGTGCCTCCGTTCCATTGGGTTTCTGTTGTGTTTTTTGTTTTTTACCACATGGACCTGTTTTTGTTTCTCTCCTCCAAAAATGGAGCAAAGGGACAAAACCCCTGAACTGACCCAAACATTGGTGTAAAAACCGCCTTGAACCAGCTGGGGCAGCCTGTAAATGTGACGTCAGAAGGGGGCCCCGAAGCAGCGGTGCCGGATATGGAGGAGAGTATATGCCTATTTACTGCATGGGGAATTGGCTTTACAAACCAGCCGCAAGTTAGAAAACTCCTTTCATGGATGGTAGTATCCGAATATGGACAGTCCGTTAGCGACTAGGGGGGCTTTTTACTCTGTGCCTCTTAACGAGCACAAATCCACATTCTAGAATGTCCAAGCAGATTTGTAATGGGACCATCTTGTCCTTGTTCAGGGACAGACTGACTGTCGTCAGTACTATAGCTTGTCCCCATACGGACGGCATTAGTCGGCAGCATGTGGCCCTGTTGACATGGGAAGAGGTGCTGCCAGCGAGCGCTCGGGGGGGGGTTCCCACATATATAATGCGATCAGCTGACATGTTGATGAGCAGCAGTGTTGACTCGGGCTGATGAGTGGCGAACACAAGTGTTCCTGATCATTGGTCCGTGTGAGCCTTTACATATGGCGGTAATCCGTTATGTGATGTCACAGCTCTGGGGGGGCGGGGGAAGGTTAAACACAAGATAAATCGTTTTCTTTAGAAGGATCATTCAGTCCTTCTCATTCACTGGTGCAGCGGAATGAAACATCAGTTTTTAAAGCGAATGGTTAGCGAATGAGCAACCATGGCTTTCATGCCTGCATAGAATGAATAAGTGAACGAACTATCGTTCAATCATTGACCGTTTTTACACTGAATGATTATCGTTCCAATTCGACCGATCCGGCATATGATTATTTTTTATTACTTTTTTTTTTAAACGATAATCATTCCGTGTAAAAGCACCTTAAAGGAGATGTCCCGAGGCAGCAAGTGGGTCTATACACTTCTGTATGGCCATAATAATGCACTTTGTAATGTACATTGTGCATTAATTATGAGCCATACAGAAGTTATAAAAAGTTTTTTACTTACCTGCTCCGTTGCTGGCGTCCTCGTCTCCATGGAGCCGACTAATTTTTGGCCTCCGATGGCCAAATTAGCCGCGCTTGCGCAGTCCGGGTCTTCTGCAGTCTTCTATGGGGCTCCGTGTAGCTCCGTGTAGCTCCGCCCCGTCACGTGCCGATTCCAGCCAATCAGGAGGCTGGAATCGGCAGTGGACCGCACAGAAGAGCTGCGGTCCACGGAGGAAGAGGCCATCTTCAGCGGTGAGTAGAGAAGTCACCGGAGCGCGGGGATTAAGGTAAGCGCTCCGGTGAGCTTTCTTTACCTCCCTGCATCGGGGTTGTCTCGCGCCGAACGGGGGGGGGGTTGAAAAAAAAAAAAACCCGTTTCGGCGCGGGACAACCCCTTTAAGGGGGCCTGCACACACCATAGTATCCCGCAGGAGGCTGTCTGTGTGCTGCCTGTTCTACGTGGACACGGCACAGTCACACACATTGGCACGGCCTAGTTCTCAGCCAGGAATGGGGCGGACCAGGATCTTTTTTTTTTTTTTTTTTTTTTTTTAATTCACGCGCAATGGGTCTAAAAAATAAAAGTCCCGTATACCGCCGTATAGGCTGTGTGCTGTCTGTGGAATTACACTAACAGCACACCGCCCCAAGACACGTCGGTGTGCGCGTAGCCTTAGACACACAGGGGCTTCATTAATGGGCATCGGAGTAAGAGCCTGCTAGTTTTACAAAAGATTTGCACCAAGAAAGAATGAAACACAAATGACTCCAACTTTCTTTTGTCTTCCGGATGTGGGCGGGGCCTATCGGATGCTTCCGACACGTGAAGCTGAACGTCAGAGAACTGGCGCAAAAAGTAATTGTAGTTTAGACCAAGAAAAACCTGGTCTAAGCGGCGTAGGGTTGGCACCTTTTGGCTCGCTACGTATTTGGCGCAGTCTTTCAGCGTTTGAAATAAGAGTTTGAGCCCCGTCAGAAAAGCGATATCATTTAGGCGCGGCTCTCATAACTTTGGCATCCATTAATTTTTTTTAGAAAAATTTTCAAACTTTTTAATTTTTATTGAGCTGACATTCTTTGTACGGCTGTCAGCCGCTCGGCCGCTCGCTCTAAAACTCGCCTGAGCACGCACTCTGGAAATGAGTGAAGCCAAATAAATGACCATTCTGGCGCATCTACGTGAACTGTGGTGCATCGCAGCTTGTTACGCCGCCTCTATTGACTGTTTTCTGGCCTGCGTACCTCTTTTGTTAATGATAATATGGCGTAGGTTATATCTGTCGGGAACTAGTATAAAATCACAATAAATTACACTTTATAGATGAATAAGCCCCCTCGTTTTAGACCCCGCTGTCCTCTTAGTGGCCTCTGACAGTGTCTTATTTTTGGGGAAAAACGCGGTAGTGTTCTATACATCGTTTTGAAGTACGCACTACCCGTTGCATGGACTCTAGAAACTGCTCCAAACAGAGTTTCTAAACTTTGTTCGCAGACTAAAAACTTTGCTCTTTATTTCCAACCGGTTAGTAAAACATGTCTGAATGTGTTTAATATGAAGAAGTTGGACAAATAAAACTCAACTGGTAGTGTGAGTTCTGGCTCTCGGGGTGTGGTGGATTATCTACAGGAAGCATACCATTAGCTAGTTACATGGACACGATGAACACCTTGGCTTCTGCCATCCCTGAATCTTCCATAATAGAAGAGCAGTAAAAACTGCAGTACCTGCTGCGGTTTACTATTCCTGACAGTGGCTTATGCTGTACAGTTGGAGATGGCACAGCGGGCATCGGGTGTAAACCTGACTACTCCATGATTAGTATGTGGGAACTTCAGACATTAATGTCATCCAAAGGTGTTCACTGAAAGCTGGTGGGCTGAGAGTACTGTAGGTGGCCGCTGAGTCCTGGGATGTAAGTGTTTGACTTGCCTCCCCTGTCGTTCCTCTGGTGTGAGCGCTGAAAGTCGTTGCTGAATGCGTTGAGCGGCACTCTAAAAAGTCCACTCGTTCTAATTGTATAATGGCGGGACTAATTAGCAAGAGCCGCTCAGTGCATTCTCCAACGGCTCTCGGCGCTCACACCAGGGGAATGATAGGGAGGTAAGTAGAACACTTGGGGTTCTTTCAGATGAGCCGGTGCTTGTTTGAACGAACAAGTGACGTCATCGCTAACTCGTTCGCATTCGTTTCTGCCTGAAGTTTGAGTTCCAAGTCATGGGGGTGGGCGGTGTTAGTCTCTTTCCGCCCACAGCATGAAGACTGACTGCTCATTCCCTGCATGTATGTAGGGAGACAGCTGTCGGTCTTCATGCTGTGGGTGTGGAGAGACCAGCACAGCCTGCCCCCGTGACTTGGAACTGAGCACCGTGTGTGTGTATATCCAACTACTAACAACCACTTGTCTGTCTGTGCGTGAGTTACACGCTCTGCCCATGAGCATATGACACTGATGTCATCAAAGGTCCTTCATCCCAAATTAGTGAGTTACATGCTCCACCTCTGATTACATGACTGAGACGTCATTACAGGTTCTGCTCCATAGCAAATGAGGCCACGGGAGGTTGGTAGGGGAAGTATAACTCACTCGGGATGATCTCCAGATGAATGACCTGCAATGATGTCACCGTCATGTGATTAGGGGCGGGGTTTGTAACTCACTCTGGATGATTAGGGGCAGAGCAAGAGGGAGTTACATGATCTGCCCCCGACCACATGAAGGTGGTGTCATCAAAGGTCCTTCATCCCAAGTGAGTGAGTTACATGCTCCGCCCCCAATCACATGATGGGGACCTCATCAAAGATCCTGTAAGCACACAGCTGCTGTCCAGCTAGGTGTTCGTTAGTATTCCATCCGCTACAAACTCCAGCGCATCCGTTGCTAAGGAATACTAACGAACACCTACAGCAGCCATGTGCTTACAGGACCTATGATGAGGTCACCGTCATGTGATCAGTCACTGCGTGGTAGGAGTGTCGGGTCACGTGACCAGGGGGTGATCGGTGTGTGCAGGACTCTGCTGTACTGCTTTTGAGTCCTGTGGTATGTGATGTACATGTAGCAGAGCTGTGTGTGTGTGTGTGTGAGACGTGCATGTAGCAGAGCTGTGTGTGGTGCATTGCCCCACTAGAAACATCGGTACTATATACTTTCCTAATAATTACTAGTATAATTAGACATCCCTGGGTTCAGGTAACATGTACCCGGTGATAGAATCCCCTTAACCTATAGGAGTCCATCAGCAAATTAATATTGCTGTGATGACTTGAGAATTGTCATAGAGCCAGGTACAATCTGTGTAATCGCTGTGACTCAGAGCGGCTCTGCCCTTGTGGCCGAAGGTTTAAAGAATTATTGCAACTACAGACATTTATTAAGATGTCCAAGAGATGAAAGCAGAACGAGTGACGCCCCCACCATCCAAATCTGGTATATCAGTACTGTCAGCAGGGATCATATGGAGGAGGCGAGAAGTGAAGAGCTCGTGGCACATATATGCCGTTCAGTCTCTGGGGTTTACCTCTGGTATCAGACATTTATGACCTATCCTGTTTGGCATAGCCCTTTAAATCAATATACATCTTAAATACACCAATTATTTTTAATTGTCTCAGTGCATCCAAAATAAGAAATGAAGCAACTTTGCATTTGGGTCTTAATTAAAAATCTCCTGTAGCTTTGTTTCTACAGTTCCTATACAGATATGTATATTAATGGTACCAGGAGAGGGGTATTGTTTCTCCTTAGGGAGAGCATCCAGGTGTGAGGAGACTTATAAGGCCATGCATGCTCCTCTGGGAAATTTATGTAAATGGAAAGATGGAACAATACCTCCACAGTGCCACCTATCTGTACATGGTTAGCTTTTTTCCTTCTGGAAAAATTATGGCTTTGGTTTATCTTCCCAGTGTTACAAAGCCTATAAAAAGGCATTGACTTGCAGGAATGCTGCCTTCTGATAGGTGGCGCTGTAGAGGCATTGGCTTATCTTCCCGTGGTACCAAACCTGCCCTGTAGGGTCTGATCCTGCAGTCATACTCTATCTGCACTTCACTTTTTGACAACCTACTAAATGTGTTCTAGCCTGAAGAAGGGGACAGATGGAACAGAGTATGGCTGCGGGATCAGACTACCATGCACGCACATAGGTCTACATAGGGGAAAATGCAGGAAAGTTTTAATTAAGTCCTATTGCAAAATTGAAACAATAGCAAATAATCCGGTTCTGCCCAATGCCTCAACCCCTCTGGGAGGCGGTAGACGCTCTTTTATGTAGGAGTCTTCAGTAGCAGATTCCGCGTAACCGCTTGTTCCTCCCTTCAAAATGTCTTCTCTCCCCTCGCTAAATTGATGTTACACATAATTATTTCTGTAGGTGTCGGCCATGGGGTTATATACATTAAGGATATACGGGGTGTGGAATATCTTAATAATGGGATGGAAGCCTTTGAGGTGGTCTGGGAGTCTTGGGACATGTATTGTATCCTATAAGACCATTGAGTCCCTATTGAGGAAGCATGATGGACTCAAGTCATTTAGTTCTATTGCTTAAGCCTAATCCCCAATCCCTTTGTCTCATTTGTCTTGTCGGTCTTGTTTTGAAACGTGTTCGCTCTGCAATTTATATTGTGGGAAGTCATTCTTTGGTTCAACCATTATCGGTGGCCAATGTCTAATGTTCTTGTTAGAAATGGTTTTGAGCTTCTGTTGACACATTACCTTTTTTATATTGTTCCTATATTTTGTTCTAATTTCTTGATAAAGGGTTAAATTAAAAACCTTTTCAGAGATGTTCATAGTCTATTAGTCCATAGAGCAATCTACTTTAATTACTGGCAAAAATGGAACATTTGCCTCTACAGCGCCAACTATTGGAAGGCAGCATTCCTGCAAAGTCAATGTCAGACCTTCTAACAAGGTTAAGGGCTCCTGTCCACGGGCGTAGCGATATCCCATGGCAGATCCCCGGAGCAGCGGAGATCTGTCAGGTCTTTGGGTGAGTCTATCTGACAGGCTCATCGCAGCATGCTGCGATTTAAAACCCACGAGCGGAGAATCGCTATGATTCTCCGCTCGTGGACAGTGGGGCTGCGCTCCCATAGTAAGTCTATGGAAAGCGTTCACTGCGTTCCCCACGGCCGGTTTATCGCCACTGGGAACGCAGTGAAAATGTGCCCGTGGACAGGAGGCCTAAAGGGGTATTCCGGGGAAAATGCTATTGATGAGCTGTCCTCATGATGGGTCATCAATAGGTGATTGGATGGGGTCCATTGCTCAGGAGCCTTACCGTTCAGCTGACTGCACCGTAATTACACAGAGGTCGGAACGGAAGCAGCAAAAGTCTTTGCTCCGACCTCAGTGTAGTGGCCGGCGCTTGTAACTGCAAGCGGGGCTCTCATTGAAATAAAAAGAATTGTTTTTGTAGTCATTCGCTGAACTGAGCAGAAAAGTGGAATCCCCAGCGGAGGTGTGGAGCGCAGTAATATACTGATATTGGTATTTACATAACATGTTTGTGTTCTGCTTCTAGCGATGACATAAGAGATGTACTTGTATATTTATTCCTTTTATCTACTATTTAAAGCTGATTTAACTTCTGAGGAGTTGGTTATCCCACCCATAAATATTCTCCCTCAAGTTGTTCTTCTCCTAGAGGAATACTTCAGTTTCCTATGAATCTCACATGTAAAAACATAAATGACACTTGGCCCATATAGTTGTGATTTAATAAAAGCTGAGTAATCTTATACCGTCTTGTCTTTTCTAGGGGTCCTCCGCTCACTGGTGGAGGCCGCCACTGCAGGGACCTCCATCCTCAGCCTGTGTGAAAAGGGGGACGCGATGATCATGGAGGAAACTGGCAAGATCTTCAAAAAAGAGAAAGAAATGAAGAAAGGTCAGTGTGGGGGGGGGGGGGGGGGGTTGGTTGCACTCGTGGTTTACATTTTCATTCTGTAGTGTGTTCTACAGAGACTATAGGATAAGTTTACCTAAGGCTTATTTCACACGGACGAGCGCGATATCTGACAGAGAAACTCGGCCCGATATCGCACTGCCAACTTATGTTTGTCATGCCAACGCGGGGCATTTTTAATTCAAAAACCCCTGGCATCACTTCTGTGAAATTGGGATCCTGGTGTGTTTCATGCATGTCAGAGGATCGCAAGGGGTTTCCCATTGATTTTAATAGGAAACATCACATCGCACCGCATGTGATGTCTTTTAGGGTCCCATTGAAAACAGATGCAACGTTTTGAGGCACACGCGTTTCTTACTATACTCGTTGCATTTCTGGATATCCGTGTGCCGGACAGTCAGTCTACGTCCGCTATGATCTGGCGCAGACTTGCACTTTACGTTTTGCCAGTTTCTGGTATAAACTCTAGTAAATTTATCGGGCAGCGAGGAGCCCTGCCAATTCCACAAAACCCTGCAGAAGTATGGCTTGTGCAAAAACTTTGGGACTTTTTTTTTTGGCCAGAGTTCTCCCTTTGTGCATAAAAGTGCATTATGTTGATTCATTCTGGAATTGAGCGCCCCGGAGTCTATTCACGTGGCCGTGGTGAATACACTGCTCTGCGGTGCTGTTTAGTGGAGTGCTCACATGAGGCTGTGCTGCATAAGCGCTTTTATTTAACTGCTTCTTCTATTTATTGCAGGTATTGCCTTTCCAACAAGTATATCCGTTAATAACACTGTGTGTCACTTCTCACCTCTGAAGAGCGACCAAGATTACCTCCTGAAAAACGGGGATCTGGTTAAGGTGTAAGTAGTCCTTCCCAATGTGTTTGTTTAAGGTGAACTATAAAATAAATGAAAACCCTTATTAAAGTTAACATGCGATGCCTAGTGTGAGGCCGCATTCCCGTGAGCTGATTTGCGTTCGCAACATGGAGAAAATAGAACCCATTGAATTCAATGGGTCGGTTCACATGCACATATTTTGTGTGCACCTTTCGGTTGTGAAAAAAATACGCAGCACGCTCTATTTTCCTGTGGATTTGCGCAAGGGAAGAACATGTATTGAACTCATTAAACTCCTGATACAGCATCAGCGTGTCTTGTTCCTTGTAGTTTTCTGCCTTAACATTCCCGAGAAAGTTTGTAGACTGTAGGCGAAAAGTGTTCGTGCTTGTTTCACATCACCCTATCAATGAAATATCGCTCAGTCCTCCTCATTCACTTATGCAGCAAATAGGTCCTAAATAGAGATGAGCGAACCTACTTGTTTCGAGTAATTACTCGATCGAGCACCGCGATTTTCGAGTACTTCCGTACTCGGGTGAAAAGATTCGGGGTGGCGGAGTGGGGGGTAGCAGCGGGGAACAGGGGGGAGCCCTCTCTCTCCCACTCCCCGCTGCAACCCACGGCGCCCCCCTGAATCTTTTCGCCTGAGTACGGAAGTACTCGAAAATTGCGGCGCTCGGGCGAAAAAGGGGTGTGGCCGAGTACGCTCGCTCATCTCTAGTCCTGAACGATTGTCGTTGAACAAGCCAATGATGTATCTGCCAGTGTAAACAGACTGAACGCTCTAACGATGGCAGCATTCGCTCATTAAAACGCTGAATTGGCTTGTATACCTTCACGGACATGGGTATAGGCACCAAGGTTTCAGTATGTCTTCTCTACTAGTGTAGCCATATTTGTTTAGAGCAATAGAGGTTTACTGGGCCGTATGCCAGGTTGTGCTCTTCTGGGTTGATCACAATTCAACAGGTCAGAGTGGTTGTTAAAGAACAATACCAACTTTATAAAGGCATAAAATGAAGCAATCGTCTTGGTTTCACTGACTTCCACTCATGCGTACGGATGTAACCTCACACGGTCACATTGCCTAGTTGGTGTTGCTGGATTTTACATCACTTCTTACCTAGTTATTTCATGGATTCCAAGTATTTACTATCAGAAGAGCAGGTAGATAGAAACTATCTCCGAAGTTCCGTGCTTGCCTGCCGGGGAGTGACATGGATACATAATCACTCATGGTACATTGGATCAAGTTGAGCAGCTGACTTGGATTTATTCAGTCTGAGTTCAGAATCATGCAACATCATTTTTCCTAAGGTCACTAGCAGGAGTGACACTTAACATCTCAAATCTTTTTCAAAATGGTCCTCGTAGATTAAGTAGTCCGTAGACTGTACTAATGTCTGTATGTGAAATGGAGAGGCACCTTAAAATATGACTTTTGTTTAATACTATTCCATTCTGTGTTCCAGAGACCTCGGCGTCCATGTAGATGGTTTCATTGCGAATGTTGCACACAGCTGTGTTGTTGGTGCTTCCAAGGTAAGGACAACTGTTTATCTCCTCCACGCAATTACATTTGTTGTTTATACTTCCGATATTTGTCCCTTTTTTTGTAAATTTTTGAAAATGTCCAAATTTGGTTCACCTAGGAGTACTCCTCCTTAGATGTACATCATGTTGCAAACTTCTCTTTCCCCTGGAGTTTTATATTTTACTCTGTGGCCGGCATTTTCTGGACGGGTGACTTGTGTACTGCCAAAAGTACGCTATTGAAGAAAAGTCCATGACAACTGGGTTTAATTACATTGCCATGATGCAAAGCTTTAGGTATTTTATGGGGGGGCGAAGCCTGGCTGAGGATGTGAGCGGACATGCTTAGTGCAAGCTCCTGCTATAGAACCTGGGGTGTTGCACTACAGCAGAGCTGCTGGATTACCTTGTGGGCCATCCTGGAGCTCTCATACACCATGACACGCTGCAAGGACAACCGCAAAACAGGGGAAGCTGGCAGCTAAGTTGGCGCCGGCACGCAGGGTACAACAGACCACATGTCCAAATCGGACTGGGGCAGAGATACTGCTGCAAAACTGGCTAAATTTGCCAGAACAGACCCTCTGATAGAATGAGATACCATGCAATGGGACCGTGGCCGTCCAATACAGAGCAGTGCTGCGGAGCGGGTGGTGAGTGTCCCTGAAAATGGAGTGCTAAGAGAGCAGAGGAGTATGCCAGCCTGAAGCGGATGTCTCCACGGCACATGGGGCATCAGAGGCATGAACTGTGACCCTACAAATGCAGCCCACATTAGGGGACATTCTAGGGGTGGCTAATAAATGTAACATTGCCTTACATATGTTGCACATACAAGTGGGTTCATTGCCAAAAAACATGGGGCATCTCAGGCACGATATGCAAAAGATCTCGGAGTGAATTACTGCGGTGCAGGACAGGGCGAGTGAGGAGGAAGATCACATAAAACATGAGTTGGAAAATTGCTTATGACATAATAATGGTCGCCTCGTCGGCCTTCTTGAGAAACTAAACAGTAATAACTAGAGATGAGCGAGTATACTCGCTAAGGCACTACTCGCTCGAGTAATGTGCCTTAGCCGAGTATCTCCCCGCTCATCCCGAAAAAGATTCGGGTGCCGGCGCGGGGCGGGGAGCTGCGGGGGAGAGCAGGGAGGTACGGAGGGGAGATCTCTCTCTCCCGCCCGCTCTGCCCCGCCGCAACTTACCTGTCAGCTGCGGCGGCCCCCGACTCTTTAGGGACGAGCAGGGAGATACTCGGCTAAGGCACATTACTCGAGCGAGTAGTGCCTTATCGAGTATACTCACTCATCCCTAGTAATAACCCCTCTGACTACTTTTGAATGCTGCCTAACTAACTTTTTTGGCAGTGTTTGCAGTAGAATGTGCTCATCACGTTCACCTCCGCCAGTTGCCCTTCCATGGTCTATTTTGGTCAAGCTTCTCCACTTCAAGGCCTGCAATATAATTTTGCGTAAAGCCTGTGAGCAGAAAATGTCCTGGTGGATGGCGCTAAAATCTTTAGTTTCCAGACTTTTCAGCAGAGGCTCATTAAAAAAAAAAAAAAGTGAACTTTCAGAATATGAATCCTTACTTGCAAAATCTACATCTCCTCTATGCTTTGTGACTTGTTCAACGTTTCTTTTACAAAGTTGGTTGCCTATTCAGAAATATCCTAATGTGTAAGAAATGTGTGAGCACGTACAAGACTGGAGACCCTCCGTAACTCTAAAGAGGGTTTAGCTCTACCTAATCCAATGACATACGTTCTAGCCCCTCAGATGCCACACTTAAAGGGGTTGTCCCGCGCCGAAACGGTTTTTTTTTTTTTCCAACCCCCCCCCCGTTCGGCGCGAGACAACCCCGATGCAGGGAGGTAAAGAAAGCTCACCGGAGCGCTTACCTTAATCCCCGCGCTCCGGTGACTTCTCTACTCACCGCTGAAGATGGCCTCTTCCTCCGTGGACCGCAGCTCTTCTGTGCGGTCCACTGCCGATTCCAGCCTCCTGATTGGCTGGAATCGGCACGTGACGGGGCGGAGCTACACGGAGCTACACGGAGCCCCATAGAAGACTGCAGAAGACCCGGACTGCGCAAGCGCGGCTAATTTGGCCATCGGAGGGCGAAAATTAGTCGGCACCATGGAGACGAGGACGCCAGCAACGGAGCAGGTAAGTATAAAACTTTTTATAACTTCTGCATGGCTCATAATTAATGCACAATGTACATTACAAAGTGCATTATTATGGCCATGCAGAAGTGTATAACCCCACTTGCTGCCTCGGGACAACCCCTTTAAGGGGATGGGAATCGGAGAAAGCCCGGGATGCTAGCTAGCGGCTTCTTAAGGGTTACTAGAACGGTGTACACTTGTTTATGAGGCTTTAGAGATGCATAGATTTAAATGTAATACCCGACACTTCCCTTTATGCATAAAATTTGGTGGAAATCTAGGGACATTGTGGGGATTAACCCTTTCCAATCCACTGTCTGACGTCTTCCTACATTCTGATTGAAGCTTGTACAGCTCCAATGTCAGAAAACATCTGACAGGGTATTCTTACCGTCTATTGCCAGTCACTCTGCTGTTGGAGCCTCTCTGGCGCACACAGACTGGCTTTAACCAGCAGATGGCACTGTTGTATAACAGCAAAAAGAGAGAGCCTTTTAGTAAGCCCTGAATCCAAAATTGGATTGGAAAGGGTTAAGGGATGTACACGGCCCTTATTTGGGATACCCTTTTGGATTCTGGAGCTAAATAATCTAAACAACTTGAAATTTGGAGGGACAGAAGTATTTTTACTAGATATTGTCAGGAACAGAAATAGGACCGTTGGACCAATTGCAAACGGATTACGATCTACCACGTCCGCGGTTCTACAAATGCGTGCCACTGCATCATGCTTACTAGACAGAATTGACTTCTATGGAAACAAATTTTCCAATTTTGCTTCGGCTGATGTTGGCATATCTTCCTCTATAGCAGGGAAAATGTGCTCCCCTACAGAAACACTTAAAAAACCCAGTTATGAATAAAAGTAATTTAATTAATGTTTTATACAAAGTCCTTTTGGACTTCATTCGTGTATGTTCTTGGCTATGTAAGTAATTTGCCAGTGGAAGAGCAGGAACAGATAGCAGTAGCAAGGCTCCTGTTCGAGGGGCTGCTGATAAACCTTTGGCTTTACCCAGAAAGAAACAAGATAGGAAGATGAAACTTTACATTTACTCCACATCCTCTCCACTGATGCCAACACACATCCTACATCCGTATTCCAAGTTCTGTAAGCCTTGAAAAAAGGATTTCAGTTGTGCCTCAAACCAGTCATCCGTATCAGCCATGGCATCAGAAATGGTGTGAAATTTGGTACCCTTGAGGTGTTTCTTCAGGTTTGGAAACAGGTGATAGTCGGAGGGAGCTAGATCTGGTGAATAAGGTGGGTAGTCAACCAGCTGGAAGCCTAGCTCCACCAGTTTTGGCGTGGTCGCTTGTGTAGTGTGAACGGAGGCGTTGTCTTGCAGGAACAAGATTCCTTTGGACAGCTTGCTGCGTCTTTTGGCCTCCAGAGCTGCATTTAATTGGTCCAAAAGTTCAATGTAATACCTTGCATTGATGGTGGAACCATTTTGAAGGTAGTCCGCTAGCAGCACGCCCTCCTTATCCCAGAACACAGACGCCATCACCTTAGTGGCTGAACGTCTTTGGGCGAGGAGAACCACTGTGCCTCCACTCTTTTGACTGTTCCTTGGTTTCAGGGTCATACAAATAAATCCAGGTCTCATCCATAGTGACCAGTCGATCCAGGAAGTTCTTATGAGTCCAGAAACGCTGACAAATGGATCGGGAAGTTTTCACTCGCATGCTTTTCTGATCCGTTGTCAAACATTTGGGGACCCACTTTGCAGATCGCTTTTTCATGGTCAAATGTTCATGGATAATGACACAAACACGTTCACCAGAAATCCCCATAATGTCTGCTATTCCTTTAGCTGAAATTGGCCGATTCTCCAGGATGAGGTTGTGCGCAGCATCGACGATCTCCGGAACAACAACCTCTCTCGGTCGTCCAGGACGTTCCTCATCATTGGTACTGAAGTGGCCCGGTTTAAATTTGGCAACCCAGTTTTTAACTGTAGAATATGAAGGGCATTGATCCCCCGATGTCTGTGACATATCACCATGAATATCCTTCGCGGACTTTCCTTGCAGAAACAAGAATTTGCTCTCATTTGCTGTGAATATCGCCTCAGACTCCGCCATTTTGTTTTCCCGCATGCCTAGATCACTGTTGCCATAAGCTACAAGCACAAAATTTTGAAAACCTATATTAGACACATAAGGCCTTCATGTGATGTAACATTCGTTACCATAGATACAAAAAAGAACACAAAGCCAAAGACTTATCAGCAGCCCCTCGTATATTGCTTGAATAGTTCAACATTGTTTAGAGAAGTAAGATAATTTATGGACGAACTGGTTGAGTTCTTCTGGTTGTATGGTTTGTGTTTTTTGTTTAAAAATGATGATCATAATAAAAATTGTACATACAGATAGTCCCCGACTTACGAATTTCGCTAGATACGAACTATCTGTCCTGCACAGTATGATGTAATACTATGGCATTACATCATACTGTGCAGGGAGCGGAGAGGCTTCTATCAAGCCTGATAGAAGCCTGTCCGGTCAGATCGCGGTTGCTGGGCAGCCGGGGGCCTTCTGAAAGGCTCTAGGGCTGTCTATGCAGAGCGCCTAGCAAGCCGTGCGCTTGATGGGCACTCTGCATAGACAGCCCTGGGGCCTTTCAGGAGGTCCCCGGCTGCCTAGCAACCACACAGCGTCCCGCGATCTCATCATGGGACGCTGTACGGGCCCCCTGAACGTCAGGTGCAGGCTGTTTCTTACAGCTGGCACCCGGCGCCAGCAGTTCCGACGAGCCGTGCCGCTTGGCGGAACTGTTAACACTTTAAATACCGCTGTCAGAGCGGTATTTAAAGTGTTAACAGTTCTGCCAAGCGGCGCGGCTCGTCGGAACTGCTGCCGCCGGGTGCCCGCTGTAAGAACAGCCGGCAACCGACGTTGTATAGAGCGAGATCCACCCGCTCCATACCATTTGTTCGACTTGCGAAGAAAACGGACTTGCGAACGGGCTCCCGGAACGGAACCTGTTCGCAAGTCGGGGACCACCTGTATGTCAAATATTTAAGGTACAAAAATGATTTTGCCACCTGTGTTTAAATTGGGCTGCAAGAACTGAATAAACTAAAAAAGTAAACTCTATCCTGTTTTATACATATGATTACTTAAAGGGGACTTTCCACCTTACTAGGGGACGTCCCTATTGCTTGGATGTGCCGTCACTTTATGATCCTGGTGGTCTGACCTCTGAGACCCCCATCAATCCTTGAAGGGGATGCTGCCCTGATTTTGCCCAAGTCCCTTTTTAAGTCATCCCTGTACAGCTGTGCCTCCAGGCCACCCAGCTCTGCAGACAACTGTCACCATTTACAAGAAGGGCAGAGCAACAATATGTAAGGGGATGCAGCTCTGATTTAGTGCCACATCCCCTTCGGATAATTTCGGGCCCTATAGGTCAGACAGACACCTGCCAAACCTAGCAATATGCCATCGCTTTATAATATGGGAGTAACACAGATTTGTTTTAGACCACCTTGAGCTGAAAAATTTGTGTTCATGTCTTTTAGGATTCGGTAGTCACTGGTCGTAAAGCAGATGTCATTAAGGCCGCACACCTTTGTGCAGAGGCTGCTCTTCGTCTTGTAAAGCCAGGAAACCAGGTGAGCTCGGTAGTTCTTTGTATTATATGCCAATACTCGGACAATGCTCAGTTTGGTTACGGTTTTAAATGCTTATGAAATTTTAGTAGCTTTATTTTACTTTGGGTTGAAAGGCCATCTGGGAGCTCGCTGAATTCAGTGGGAACATTGTCTGCAATACCACCTCGGACCACTGCCATGTGTACAGAGCTATTGCCTTCTGGCTCTGCATACACTAACAGCTGATCGTCAGCTGGACTCCCGCCAATCCACTGTTGATGAGCTGTCCGGAGCATAGATCATCAATAGTTAAGAAGTGGGCGACTTGTTTTTAATATTCAGTGCCACTTACATTGACTGGTAAACAGTCACTTTAGAAATATCAGGTCCGATTTGGCTAAATTCAACCCCAAAGTTTGTTCTGCATTAGAATTCCCACAGTAGCCATGTTGATATAACTATAGTAAAGCCTCTTCTACACGGGGCCATTTATCGTGCAAACAGCTCGTTAGATCTTCTACGAGCCATGGCCGTATTAGAACTCGTACACAGAGCTGTATGATTAGAGCCCTGGACAGGGGCGTAACTATAGAGGATGCAGGGGATGCGGTTGCACCCGGGCCCAGGAGCCTTAGGGGGCTCATAAGGCCTCTCTTCTCCATATAGGGAGCCCAGTACTATGAATAAAGCATTATAGTTGGGGGCCCTGTCACAGGTTTTGCATTGGGGCCCAGAAGTTTCAAGTTGTCTCTGTGCAGCATGGTTTAGGTATGGGTACGGGTACAGATACAGATAGAGTGGGGGGGGGGGGGGGGGCAGCTCACGTTTTGCATCAGGGCCCCTGAGCCTCTAGTTACATTGAGTATGGCTTGTGTCCTTGTGACACTTGAGAACCCTGTCTGAATGCAGAGTACTGGCACGGTATCTGGCTGCTTTGGAGTCTAATGATGCTCTGTCTTTCACCTTTTAGAACACGCAGGTAACAGAAGCATGGAACAAGATTTCTCCATCTTTTAACTGTGTACCAATTGAAGGTAGGCGCTACTTGAGTAATGTTTTATACTTCGTTTTGTCTAGAACTAAAACAATGCAATACAGTTTAGATTTAGACGATACAACTCCACGTACCATCATCAGCATTCTGACTGTCAGTATAAGCAGTGCAAACACTGTTAATGCAGCAAAAAACCTAAATAAGGGAACATAGGTATTTCTGGCACTAGCAACAGCGTACTGTCCAGTTTATACATTAGCCCCTATGTTTTATGGTAATGCAGACTGGTATTTAGTAGCTAAGAATGTATGAGATCTGTGCTAGCCTCAAATTCCTATCTCAGGCTGTATTGCAAATAGAGCTCTGGTTGTGGTCTTGTTTTAAAGCTAAGAATCTTGGCATAGCCCTGACTGCAATGCAGAATGAGATATAGCCATTTGATGTGGGAGCTGCGTATACCTGTAGTTCTCACTGAAAGTCACTCCTGATTGTATTTCTACAGCCTATATTGCAGATAGAGCCTAAGTAGTATATATGTATATACTTAGTATTTTTAGAGTATATTTGTGCATCACGTTTTCCTGCTTGGATTGAACTTCTAGCCTTGAATATAAACATTTTAAGCATACCTTTTAATGAGAAAAATGTGCTTTGAGAAGAAATTACAAGGTGAAATTAAAGGTGTCTATGTATATAAAGTGCCATTTTTACAATCTATCTAATTTTGCTGTTTTGCTGCAGATTTCAGTGCAGAGATGCAACAGATTTCACCCTTACAATTGAATTCAAATTGAAGGGATTAAATCTGCTGCATATCTGCACTAAGATCCATAGGAAATCAGTGAATGTACCTTAAAACCTATATGAATAGTTTTATTTATTTTTTTTCTCCTCTGCCACCAGGGATGCTTTCACATCAGTTAAAGCAGCATGTTATTGATGGAGAGAAGACCATCATTCAGAACCCAACTGATCAGCAAAAGTAGGTTTCTTCTGTGTCTTAAAGATTACAGATTGTCAAAAATACACATGTTAAATATGCTCATATCAATCATGCTGGCATAGGTATAATATTTAGACTTTAGGCCACGGGTCAGCAGGTTGGGCTTCTGCAATCATTCATAGGTGATGTGTTTGGTAGCAAATGACATAGGATAGCTAGCTCCACTATTTCCATCATCTTTGCCATCTCTGGCTATGGGCTTTTTCACAGGAGTTTTCATGGCCGGCCGATATACTCTACCATCTGAGCTGTCTTACCACTTCCCTCTCCCCTCCCGCTGTTTGCACTGGAAGGGGTGGAGCTAATCTCCCGCCTCTTGTCCGCAGCCAGCAATGGGAGACAGTGGGGCTACGTCCCGCCCCCTTTGCAAACAGCTGGAGGGAAGGGTGAAGACAGCTCAGATGGTAGCGTATGACAGCCGGCCATGAAAACTGCGTCCGATATACGCTCGTGTAAATAAGCCCTAAGGCATACAGGGTTTGTTTAAAACAAGAAGTCGTTCACATTCGCTGTAGAAGTGACTGACAACGACTGAACCATCTCTTATTGTTCAGTTTAATTAGCAAATAATGATTTTTAGTCCGAGTGAACGACGGAACAAAAAGTGGCGACTTGTCATTAGCTGCGATTACTGAACAATATATCGAACCCTTGCGCTCGTATGAACAACAATCGTTCCGTGTAAAGGGACTCTAATGAACTTTGAGATCTTGGGTCCTCACATGAGCCAGTGAGGATTCTCATTGAATTCTCTGAACGCTCTTCCTCTGGTCAATGCAAGATACAAGATTAAGGGCCGTTTACCAACTTTATGCTGCACAGACTGAAAACCGCTTTTGACCTTTTCATTGGAGGAGTTTTCAGTCCTTACGGGAAGTTTCCTTTTTTTGTAGGAAGGACCATGAAAAGGCGGAGTTTGAGGTTCATGAGGTTTATGCGGTTGATGTCCTGATCAGTACCGGAGAAGGAAAGGTGAGTACAGCGGGGCTCTGGTGGATCTACAGTTGTGTCTGCAGTTTCCTAGTTCTCTAACCTTCTTTTATTTGGGTGATTTAGGCGAAGGATGCCGGCCAGAGGACAACCATTTACAAAAGGGACCCAACAAAGCAGTACGGTCTGAAAATGAAAACCTCCCGTGCCTTTTTCAGTGAAGTCGAGAGACGTTTTGGTGCCATGCCATTCACTCTCAGGTAGACACGTTCTGCGCTGTCTTTGCATCTCATTTGCTTGAAAGGATACATTTTGGCTGGGTACTGCTTTTACCTGCATGTGGGATTTGCATACAGCTATTGGGGCCCGGCTACACTGTCATACGGTCATCTGTGAAATGCACACGTTTTTATTTAATGGACCCATAAGCCAAATATTGCATGTGTTTACTTTTTTGTATTTTTTTTTTGTTTTTTCTTAACATTGCAGTCAATAAAAAATGTATGGAGACTTTTGGCTGTCGTCTCCATACGGTTAACATACTTTTTTTGTGATCAAATGTCTTATAAGAAAGTGTTTTGAACTTTTATAACTTTACTTAGAGTTTACAGTGAAAATGTATACGTTCCAAACGTATCCCGCGCATTTCATTTTAAAATAATAAATATGCGCAGAATAAAACAAATAAGCGTAAAATTGACCTTATGCTGTTCACTTCGTGCAGGGCCTTTGAAGATGAGAAGAAGGCTAGAATGGGTGTAGTGGAATGCGCCAAACATGAACTGCTGCAGCCTTTCAATGTACTATATGAAAAGGAAGGTGAGCGTTTTTTTTATTAAATCCTGTATGCTTTGCATTATATTGTAATGGCTTCCTAGATGCTGGGAGTGCAGCCTGAGCGCTTTGCGACTTGGATAAGTAGAAGTCTGATGACTCCTCCTATTTTCCACATATTCTGAAAGGCTCGTTGCTTTATAAATTGCTCAACTCAACATCTTTTGCATTTTCAGGAGAGCATGTTGCACAATTCAAGTTCACAGTTCTCTTGATGCCTAACGGCCCCATGAGGATAACTAGTGGCCCCTTTGATCCAGATGTATATAAATCTGAACTTGAGGTGCAAGATACAGAACTGAAGGTGAGTGTGTTGTTTCTCTTTTTTTTTTTAAAGTGATAGACTCGTAAGTATTTTGCAGCACTGACCATGAACTATATGGTCTCTGGCCTTGAATAGGGTATTCTCCTTTTAGAGATCTTACACAATGGTTATATACTACTTCATATGTTGATCAAAACCTGTGGGCCCAACTGCCATGCCCAGACGACAATTGCTTTCAGATGGGTACCTACTCTAACAAACACCTCTTTGGCCCTAAGCCTCCAAATGTATACTAAAAACATAAAATGGGCTGACAAACAAACAAAAACTATTTGGTGACAAGGAAACAAATGTGAATTGGTGTGATTTAGTCACTATTGACAACACTGTTAATATCACCAGTGATTTGTGACATAACGGGACTGAATATCCACTATCAGTGGGGTCAGAGGATGTATGGTGACTATAATACCCCTATACAGATCGAGTCCAATGTTATGCATCAATATCCGCACACTAGTCAGAAATGATCATTAGCCAATGTCGGAATAGAAGCTTATACGGAACTGGATCTAAGGTAGCATATGATAGCCCAGAACATGTGGTGTCAAAGTCTTCTTGGACCTTAAGTCCTGACTTGACATCATTTTTTTAAAATCTTTTTAGATTTTAATCCAATCAGGATAACTCATGGACCAAATACTCGTACTAACGTCAACCATCGATCTGTTTTGATGTTAAAAGAAAGTCATATTCTTTGATTTGGTATCGTGGCACTTCTATAATCAGGGACAGCACCTAGGTTTATTATAGCTCTCCAAAATTAGAGCTACCGTTACAGCTCTTTCTGCAAGCGTCTAGATAGAATTTAGCATCAAGTTACTATTTGTGCCCTACTCAGACGCCTTCATTTTAGAGTAATAGCTTAGACAATACTCAGTAAGGAGGCTATCTCTCTTCTATCGTGAATCTAATAACCTAGCAGTGCGCGCCCTCGCATAATTCTGCCTGAAATTTGCGCTATTTGGGTCTATCATAATCCCTGGGACAAAACGTCCTTTGCGTATTTCCATAGTTGTGTATTGACCTTTCATGATACCCTATCAATTGAACAGCGACAGGGATTTACGTTTTTTGCCCAGAAGTATATAGGATCATCTATTCATAAGCTCCTGATGAACTGCTGGCAAACACAGCATGGAAACGCGTAGAGCCGTTACACCTCTGAGCGATCTTTCTATTAACGTTAAAACAGATCGATGGTTGACGTTCGTACGAGTATTTAGGCCATGAGTTATCCTGATTGGATTAAAATATAAAAAGATACAAAAAATGATGTCAAGTCAGGACTTAATACAAAGGTCCAAGAAGACTGTGACACCACATGTTCTGGGCTATCATATGCCACCTTAGATCCAGTTCCATATAAGCTTCTATTCCGACATTGGCTAATGATCATTTCTGACTAGTGTGTGGATATTGATGCATAACATTGGGCTCGATCTATATAGGGGTATTATAGTCACCATACATCCTCTGACCCCACTGATAGTGGATATTCAGTCCCGTTATGTCAAAAATTACTGGTGATATTAAGTGTTGTCAATAGTGACTAAATCACCCCAATTCACATTTGTCTCCTTGTCACCAAATAGTTTTTGTTTGTTTGTCGGCCCATTTTATGTTTTTAGTAAGGATTCTAATAAAGGTTACATTTTAATTTTATTTTGTTCTACATCTGTGAAGGGCTTAAATTTTTCATATAGATGTACTTCTGCCTCTGCGAAATTCTAAGCCTCCAAATGGATTCAGGGAAACTACAATCGCAGGCTTGTATACTGTAATTAAGGGGGTTTGGTGAACACTGTGCAAATCGGGTATGGAGGAGTGGCAGCCTCCATAAAAGTGTAATAAAAAAGCATGGCTGCAAAAGGTACAGTAGCAAAAACCCTCAGTACTCTTAAGCATTTGTTGCAGTAATGCTTACATGTACCCACACGCTTATTTTATTTGGAGGAAGTGCTGATTGAGTTTGTTTCATCTGCATTTGCGGAGGAGTGGCTGCAAATCCATCCTTAAGCTCATCTGACGCCTCAGTCTCCAGGATCCTCCTCCTGAATTCGGACCAGATTTGCTTTGGCTGTAAAGAAAATTAGAAGCTAATTTAAGCGGGGAAGGGTCGGGGCTTGAGACTGAGCCGTCGAATGAGCTCACTGATGATATGCTAGGGATTGGCATTTTGCAGCTTGATTATATACTGTGATACATCAAGCTGCAGAGTTTTTTAATAAAACCCTATTGCACAAAATATTTAGCATTTAAATAATAAAAAAAGCAAAAAGTGGCCGGTCCTTGAGCTTGCTGATTCTCTTGTTTGCTCTAAAGTTGACTGCACTTTAGTTGCTTTGTCCATAACTTTATCTTACAAAGTGTGGACTCAAATGTGGAACCACAAGTTTCAATTCTGAAGATGCTAAAATACATACATTGTCAGTAGTGTAGGCGCCGGTTTGCCATCTTACAGGTATTTCGTTTCTTGTAACTGTAAACTTTTTATATATCAATTATTTTTTTTTAATGGTCCATTTAGGCACTACTGCAAAGTTCAGCCAGTCGGAAGACCCAGAAAAAGAAGAAAAAGAAGGTAAGCAGAGATAAGAAAACTTCTTAAGTGTCTGTGTGTTAACTAGTTACTTGAGACAAAGAAGCTTTATGTCCACAGGAGTCCTTTTTTATTTTGAAACGCTGTAGTGTTACAGAATTGATGCACTTTTAACTTTGACTGGGACCGCATCGGCCTTTTTTTCTGCCATACTGACAGCGCCAATCCCTGTCCGTTTGTGGCAGAGAGGGCCGGAGCAGACCGCCTCCACAACTTGAAGCTCAGCTCCGAGTCCATCTTAAAAGTGCATTCATTCTGAAACCCTACAGCGTTTCAGAATAAAGCACTCACTTGGACAATAGGCTTATCTGTCTCATATTCATGTTGCCCATGGTTCGGGAAGCATGAATCTGATGACGGGATCTCTTTTTAAAGTGTACCTAAATTTTTCTAAAGCTGCCCAAGGTATTCATTGGCTACTGCCTTGCTGCTGTTTACACCCAGTTTCAACACGATTGGCTCAGTTTTCCATGTACATTCTGCAATTTTAGCTGACCTGCAGT